>NC_132812.1:4796886-5541886 GCF_048594095.1 Paramormyrops kingsleyae
CCAAAATTGTTCTGCCAGATACTGTACTCTGCGCCATCTCCTTTGTCCATAAAGGTCCTGACAAACTTCCCTGGTGGAGGTAGAGCCATGTTGGACTTCATTGTAAGTAGATGATTGGGTGTGAGTGGTTCCATACTATCAGGGTTGTACAGGTTGTCCACAGTAAGTGGGCGACTGTTGACTATAGCCATGACTTCATAAAACAACGTTCGCAGAGAAGTATCGTTAGAGTCTGCAAGAGGCCAGTGATAATGTGGAGTTCAACACACTCCTTATGGTCCTTATCTGGCGCTTCCACACAACTCCGTCGTGACAGGAGTGAGGTGCACTGAAAACAAAATCACAATGTTTTTCGGATAGAAAGGTCGTGAGTCTGGGGGTGTCAAGTTCTTGTAAAGCTTTGTTCAATTCGTTCTTTGCACCCACAAAATTGGTGCCTTGATCACATTGGATTTGCCGAACAGCACCACGAATTGCGATTTATAAAGGCATCAGTGGACATATCCTCTAACATTTCAATATGGATTGCTTGTGAGCAGA
This sequence comes from Paramormyrops kingsleyae, assembly GCF_048594095.1. Classification (NCBI taxonomy): domain Eukaryota; kingdom Metazoa; phylum Chordata; class Actinopteri; order Osteoglossiformes; family Mormyridae; genus Paramormyrops; species Paramormyrops kingsleyae. The sequence goes on from NC_132812.1 coordinate 4,797,427, forward strand.
AGAAAGTGAAAAGCAAACCATATCTTTTATGCTGCCTTCTTCCTTCTTTAGTGGTAAAGGGATCAAAACAGTCCATGCCACAATATGTGAAAGGAGGGAAGGGCTCTACACGTTCCTTTGGAAGGTCACTCATCCTTTGACCTTCTGGAGGTGATTTCTGATTTCATTGATGGTAAAGCCCTTGCCTTGATGTTTTACTCTTTTATGATAATGACTAATTATCAGCTTAGTCAGATGATGGTTTTTCTGTAAGATCATTGGGTGTCTAAGTAAGTTGGAGAAGGATGATCGCCTTCCTCCCACCCTGAGTATGCCATCTGCATCTCTAAATGTCTGAGGCTGACTTCAGCAAGCTGCCTGTTATCAGGTAAATGTGGCCGTTGTTTAAAAGGAAGTGGCATTTCATAATGTCCTTGGTTGTCTTTCTTTATACAGTACCTTCCTTGAGCCTGTCCAGGAAAATTACATCCTCTTGAGAGACTGCCTTATCCTCTCCTCTGACATCTTTGAAATCCAACTCCAGGATCTGAAGTATATCCGTTGGTGTTATTAGAGGGAGCTCCTTTATCGCAGCTTGGTGACATAAGGCAAATTCTGCTGTTGTATCAAGGTAAGGTGTTGAGCAGCCAACAGTACTCCATCCTAAGTCTGTTAGCACAGCATATGGTTCATTGTCTCTACCTAGTATCACCTGTCTAGGCGCCAGCGTTCTTGAACAGTTGTACCCAATTAAGAGTCCAACATCGCAGCTGAGGAGGGGTGGTATCTTGTCTGTGATTGCAGCAAGGTGACTCCAGTGTTTAGCAGTTTCATGTCAGGGTCAGCCCCTGTGGTCCTATTGTGTCCCTTCCCCGTTTGGCCAGCAGGCGTTGCTGGTCATCCCGTCCTTCATGTTAGTCTTTGTGTGTCCCCTGTTCCCTGTTGGCCTCATAGCTCAACACATTGAGCATCCAGTTGTCTATGAACCCTTCTGTCCTGTGTTTGAATCCCACCTCCTCTGTTTTTGTATTTTGATCCCTAGTGTTTCATTTGAGTTTCTCTAGTTCTTGTGTCTGATTTGTAGTTGGTTTTTGTTTTGTTCCTTGTGCTCCTGCTTGTGTCTACCTGTTTGTAATTCCTTTGTGTTGGTTTCTATTTCCCTGTTTCCTTGGTTATTTCTTAGTTTCCCTGTTTTGTTCCTTTGAGTTTATTAGTTTCACCTGTGCCCTGTTTTCCTGGTCTATGTTAATTAGTCTCTCCTGTCCAGTGTTAGTCTTATTTCCCAGTTTTGGTTTCTGTATTTAAGTCCCTGCTTCTGTTCTGTTCTCTAGTGGTATGTTGATTGTGTTTGATGGTTGTGGCCCCCAAAGGCGCGCACACCGGGCGCGCCCGAGAGGAGGCGACGGACGGGACCGGGGAACAGGACCTGGAAGACAAGAACAAAACCATCAACAAGACCAGGGAAACAGGACAGAGACACAGAACAGGAACAAAGACGAGAAAAACGACAAGACCTGACAGAGAACAGGGAACGCAGACAGGCAGACAGAAAAGGGCGACACGGAGGGAACACCCACAGGCGACACGAAGGGGCCAGGAGTGAACAGAGGAGGAACAAAGGGACGAGGAACAGACACAGGCGGGACAAAGGGAGGAGGAGCAGACAGGGGAGACCAGACCGGAACGGAAGGGGGACAAAGGGGAGCCCGAGGGAGCCCAGGCAGGCGACGGGCAGCGGCCGGAGGGGCCACAGGCGAGAGGGAGAAGGGAACAGAAGGGGACCACCCAGGGGCCAAGGGAACGGGACGAGGGAGTGACGGAGGGGACACGGAGGGAGCCGGAGGGAACACCAGTGAAGGCAGGCAGGAGGGGGAAGCCGCGGCAGGCGGAGGCGCGGCCGGAGCCAGGGAAGGCGCCGTCTGACGCCAAGCCGGAGCAGGGGGGCCCGGAGGTGGCCGACACGGAGCCGGATGCGGGACCGAGGACCGGCACCGCGGAACCAGGGGGGGACCCGGCGGAGACCGCCGACCCCGAGCCGGAGGACCTGCAGGCAGCCACCGAGCCACAGCCAGGGGCCGAACGGGCGAGCCAGGGGGCAGGGAGGGCGGGACCCGGACCCGACGCCTGTGTCCCCGTCCCTTACGGGACACTGAAAGGCGGGGTCCCAAGTGGCGTTGGCCTCGTCGGGGCAAGGGCGAGGGAGTCAGGAGGGAGGTGTCCGAGGGAGTAGGCTCGGGCAGAGCAGGGGGCGTGGCCGCAGGCGATGCAGCCGGAGCCGCGGGCGTGGGCTGGACTGGAGCGACGGCCTCAGACAGGGCCGCGGGCAGGACGGGAGAGACGGCCTCAGGCAGGGCCGCGGGCAGGACGGGAGAGACGGCCTCAGGCAGGGCCGCGGGCAGGACGGGCATTACTTGGCCAACAAGGGGCGTCATGGGGGGCGCCTCAGTCACTTGGCCAGAAGGGGGCGCCGCTGCGGGCACCACCATCATGCGGCCAGCAGGGGGCGCAACCGCAGCCACCTCAGGCCGTTCAGGCGCCGGCAGGACAGGCGAGACAAGCAGTTCAGGCGCCGGCAGGACAGGCGTTCAGGAGGGAGCGCCTCGGCGGGTGCCTCTGGCGTGCGGCCAGCAGGGGGCGCCGCAGCGGGCGCCGCCATCACGTGGCCAGCAGGGGGCACCGCAGCGGGCGCCGCCATCACGCGGCCAGCAGGGCTGAGCGGTGGCAGCTGCAGGGACTGCATGCAGGTCATGCAGGACAGGCAGGTCATGCAGGACAGGCGGGTCAGGCAGGACAGGCGGGTCAGGCAGTGCCACGGGCCGTGCGGCGGCAGCAGCAACAGCAGGCAGTGCCGCGGGCAGAGCGGCGACAGCAGCAACAGCAGGCAGTGCCACGGGCAGAGCGGTGACAGCAGCAGCAGCAGGCGTTGCCGCGGGCAGGTCCGGAACGGGCGTCAGGAGGGGAGCCGAGCGACTAGGCGCTGCCCCTTTAAGGGCTTTGGAGACCCGGGGAATAGAGTCTCTCACGGCGCGCCCTAGACGCTCTGGCCGGTAACAGTAAGCCTCCAACGGAGGCGGCTGCTTTCCGTGGAAGCCAGGAAAGCGGGCAGAGGCGATGTCACCCCAGGCGGGCGATGAGCTGTCATGCTCCCTGGGTAGCTCCCAGGCGGGGAGCAGAGAGCAGGCTCCCAGGAAGAGTGTCGGGGTGGCTGCCTCTCCTTCTTGCCGCGTTCGGCGTTGCTTACGCCGGTTCCTTCTGGAGCTGGGGGGTGGAGCTGTAGGGGCGGACCTCTCGATCGACGAAGAGGTGCTCCACTGGACCAACCTGTTGGAACTCCGCGACGATCCAGAGGCACGCCCGCTCGTAGAGGAGTGTTGGCAGCTCTTGAACAAGAGAGACATTCTCGGTGAGAAACAGCTCCACGTAAGGGTGGAAGAACACCTTCGTCGGCTGAGGGAGAGAGCAGCTGTTTGGTTGTCCCCGCTGGGATATACCTCCTGGGAGCCGCCCCCCGACTCACCTTCAAGCGTCCTCTCCGTCCTGGGCAAGACGGCTAGAGCAAAACGCGTCTTCCACAGCGCATTACTGAGCCCGCGGCCCGCGGCACTGCCTGACCCGCCTTTAAGCTTTTAATGCGCTGTGGAAGACGCGTTTTTTGCGCGGCGGTGGAGGCTGGAGCTCTAGCCGTCTTGCATCTGGTTAAAACATTAACCAGATGTACAGGAATTAGGGTAAATAATGCCCATGTCCATAACTAAGGGGAACATTTTTTTAGCTTCCTTTCCCTTCATTTTAGCCCAGCAGGCAAAGGAAAAAGACTTCCTTCTTGAAACACAAGGAACAACGGACAGGTTAAGAATTTTGGTTCATGAATAAAGAACTTATTTTTAAAAATTAAATAGAATATGGGTACACAAGATTGACATACACCCCAATTTCATTATATTTTCTAAAAAAATCTATTCAGCAATACCATTGGGAAAAACCTTACGTAAGATTACTGTTAAGTACAGGACTAAAAGCAACAAAGAAACACAGATGCAAATATTACAATCGGCAATGCAAAATGGTTTAAACACCACAATAAAGCGACGACTGAATTACAAATATAAACATTGATGACCCATCTCACAATATGTGATCAATGCATGATGATACACGACGTCCACACCCTGAATCACGCAATCATGGTCTGCCGCAAAATGTGAATAGTAGCGGAAGTTACATTTTCGGTAGGTGTAACATTTTCGGTAGTGACAGCTATGCACACATATCTTCCGGATTCTCCTATACGGGCAAATCAACTTCCGGTTTCTATATGCCTGTCAAAAGGCCGAATGATAAGGTTCTCTTTTACACTCTTTAATCCTTCGGGTTATCTATCTTTTAACAGTAGTGCCATATTCCTTTGTCACCATTAACCCAATACCCCATTAAATAGTTTTACTTTCTCTACCCTCTTATTAACAGTTTTAAATTCTGAAATGTTCTTTCACCCCAGAAATGTCTCAGTAAAGTATATTTCAATCCAATTCCTCTTTCAGGTTCATCTGGAGTGGAGATGACATCCTCAGACCCTGAAACAGCAAAGACATGTAAACAGTTATTTGCAAGTCATGGAGTACACTGGTATTTTAACACAAAAGGTTTGTCATACCTCGATCCAATACAGTACCATTCTGAGGCCATGATGCCGGCACATGGGGAAAGTGTCGGATGGGGAGGAGCAATTTCCTCCTGTATGGCCTCAGATGCTACAATAGGAATTTAAACCAATTCACAGTGTAAGACAAAACTAAATACTCCCATTAACAGTAACAGCTTCAGTACAGGACATTTGGCATACATGTTAGAGTACCTGTTTGATTTGTCAATGGGATCTCCATGGCGTCAGCTGACGCCATGAAACTTGGGTTTCTTAATTTTTCCATGAATATATTATTATTACCTATTTTTATACTTTATCGTTGTTTTCTGAGTTGGTCACTATGCTTTTTCGAGACGGCGGTTGTATTTTGTGTTTGCAAGGCAAGTTATTTGCATACGCAGTCAACATTAATCAGATTTGCAAGACCCAACCCCAAGCACCGAAGTAGAAAATGAGTACTCCAATGGGTTCAGTATTTTGGTACTGGTACTGGGCTCAAAATCAAAGGAAAATGGCCTGCACTGATATTTTTACCAAAAGTTCAGTACCTGGTGCAGTGGAAAACAATACATTTATTGGCACCACTTTCAATTTCCCAAGAGATATGAATCTGAATGGAAAATATAAGTAATGCAGTGAACTAATGCACTGGTGCTATACAGTGAGTATTCATGCATTTTGGTGTAATTGCTCTTAATGTCTTGTTATGGGCATGTACCTCTTGGCATGTTTCATTAATACAGATGAAAGCATGATTCCCAGAAGAAGCAAAACAAATCGCATTGTTTCTATGGGGCCAAGGCACTTTATTCATCACCAGCCATTAGACCAGCCAAGAAAATCACTCATGGTGTTGTTTTATAATTAAGTTCTGTTTAATCCATTTACCACTGCTGCGCATGCATGCTTCTGAAATGGGAAATCTAGACTCCTATTTATAACCTTCTTCGATTCTGAATCACTCCTGATTTTGGAAGGGGTGCTTGGTTGTTGCAGAGGACTGGTATATCCTTAATGTGTTTCCTTATACTATGAAATGTTGGGCTTGAATGATTAATCATCCATAACCCCTGGATGAAAATATGCACAGAATAATAATAGATGATAATAGATGGCTGAAGTTATGAGGTGCCTTACCATTCATTGATCTTTGGTTGATCAGTCACGTCATCCCCCTTCTAAATACAATTACAGGGTTCTGTCACACCTGTCCTATTTTTTTAATCAGATGGTTGAGCCTAGTCTGTGTGATCCTGCTCTAAGGCAATAGTTGGTTCAGAGTCTAGATTGTGGGGTTTGTTGGTATTTTAGTCTTGGGTCACTGGCACTCAGTTACGTGCACACTAAGAAAATCTAATTATTGTGTTTTAGTCCAACTGAAAAAGGACTCTTACAGTGCATGTAAACATCTTAGTCTGACTGAACGCAAACTAAATCGAATTTCTCTAAATCGGACTAAGATTCCCAGATAATGCTATTGGGAATTGATTTACTCCTGCATGTATACAGTACACTCAGTTGGACTCTAATTGGACTAGGCGTTTTATGCATGCTCCACAGATATCAAACCAAAAGTATGGTACTTAAAGGTGTAAAGACTGGTACCGGTGCTGTATGACATTACAACGCAAGGTAGAGTTTCTTTGTACTGAATTTGAAAAATGGCTGTAGTAGGACTGGACAACATGCAATATTAATACCAACATCACATGTTATGGACATGCAATTCTTATATCGCTAATCAGCTAGATTAAGATAAGGCTTTTTAATTCTTACCTTCAGTTTGGTAAGCATATTATAGCACAGGGAGTTTAAGTCTCACTAAAACATTTTTACTCTGTCATACGAAAAAGAAACCTAGCAAGTTTTGCAATTTTAATAATTATTCATTTTCAAGATAATCTAGTATTTGTTTAAAAATCAGTTTACCTCCACTGCTTTTGCATGAGCTTTGCATGTGTTCTCCGAGACAATCATAATCATTTTCATCCATTTTCATCCTTGCCATTTCTCCTAGACAGATTTATTACAACAAAATCACATTGCAATATCTCAAAAATGTCTAATATCGTGCCAGGGCCAGAGTGGGACTCATTTTCAGTCCTGGAGTTTCATGCCTCAGACCGGCCCACTTTAGATCACGACCTATTATTATTAAAATCATGTAATTATTGTCACGGCTGTGGGGCAGGCGAGCAGGAAAGCATGCAAGCTGAGCCGTGACGTCGGACAAACAGGGTTTAATGGTAATGGGATGGCTGACAGGCACGAACACCAAGACAATACAATGGCAAGTCTGGGGAAGACTGACTCAGACGAGGACTAAATACAAAAGACAAGCTAGACTTAATAGGACACAGGCGATCACAATCAGGGCTGAACACGAGGTAACGAGGTGGGCGTGGCACACATTAGGATCGAACGGAGCAGGGTGTGACAGAACCCCCCCCAAAGGCACGCACACCGGGCGCGCCAGAGGAGAGGCGACGGACGAGACGAACTGGGAAAACAGGACCTGGAAAACAAAGCAGAACGTCAACCAAAAACAGGGAACAGAACGGAGACGCAGAACAAGAACAGGGACGAGAAGAAGGACAAGACACGACACAGAACAGGGAAGGCAGACAGGCAGACAAGGAAGGGAGACACAGAAGAAGGGGAGAAAGGTGGAACAAAAGGGCCAGGAGTGAACGAAGGAGACAGAGAGGGACGAGGAGCAGAGACAGGCGGGACAAACGGAAAGGGAGGAGGAACAAGGGGAGCACGAGGGAGCCCAGGCGGGCGACGGGCAGCGGCCGGAGGGGCCGCAGGGGAGAGGGAGGAGGGAGCAGGAGGGGACCACCCAGGGGCCAAGGGAATAGGACGAGGGAGTGACGGAGGGGACACGGAGGGAGCAGGAGGGAACACCAGGGAAGGCAGGCAGGAGGGGGAAGCCGCAGCAGGCGGAGGCGCAGCCGGAGCCGGCGAAGGCGCCGTCCGACGCTCAGCCGGAGCAGGGGGGCCCGGAGGCGGCCGACATGGACCCGGAGGCGGGACCGAGGACCGGCACCGAGGATCCAGGGAGGGACCCGGAGGGGACCGCCGACCCTGAGCCGGAGGACCCGCAGGCAGCCACCGAGCCACCGCCAGGGGCAGAACGGGCGAGCCAGGGGGCAGGGCGGGCGGGACCCGGGCCCTACGCCTATGTCCCTTTCCCTTGCTGGATACTGAGAGGCGGGGTCCTGGGGGGCGTCGGCCTTGCCGGGGTAAGGGCGAGGGAGTCAGAGCCTCCCTGGGGGCAACAGGCGTGGCCGTAGGCAGGGCAGCCAGGGCCGCGGGCAGGTTGGGAGAGGCGGCCTCGGACAGGGCCGCGGGCAGGACGGGAGATGCCGCCTCGGACAGGGCCGCGGGCAGGACGGGAGATGCGGCCTCGGGCAGGGCCGCGGGCAGGACGGGAGAGGCGGCCGCGGGCAGGACGGGAGAGGCGGCCTCGGGCAGGGCCGCGGGCAGGACGGGAGAGGCGGCCTCGGGCAGGGCCGCGGGCAGGACGGGAGAGGCGGCCACGGAAGGGGCCGTGGGCGTGTGGCCAGCAGGGGGCGCCTCGACGGGCACCTCAGGCAGAGCGGAGGCAGCTGCAGGCGTACGGTCAGCAGGGGGCGCCTCGGCGGGCGCCGCCAGCCCGCGACCAGCAGGGAGCGCCACAGCGGGCGCCACCATCACACGGCCAGCAGGGGGCGCAACCGCGGCCACCTCAGACAGTTCAGGTGCCGGCAGGACGGGCGCCGCCGTCACGTGGCCAGCAAGGGGCACCTCGGAGGGCACCTCGGGTGTGCGGCCAGCAGGGGGCGCCTCGGCGGGCACCTCAGTCGGAGCAGAGCTGCAGGCAAAGCGGCGGCCACAGCAGCAGGTGTAGCCACTGTCTGGGCAGGCGGGTCAGGCAGGACAGGCGGGTCAGGCAGGACAGGCGGGTCAGGCGGTGCCGCTGGCAAAGCGGCAGTAGCTGCAGCAGGCGGTGCCGCTGGCAAAGCGGCAGAAGCTGCAGCAAGCGGTGCCGCGGGCAGAGCGGCAGAAGCTGCAGCAGGCAGGACAGGCAGTTCAGGTGCCGGCAGGGAGGCGGCAGCTGCAGCAGGCGGTGCCGCGGGCAGAGAGGCGGCAGCTGCAGCAGGCGGTGCTGCAGGCAGATCGGCGGCAGCTTCAGCAGGCAGCGCAGCCGCGGGCAGATCGGCGGCAGCAGCAGGCAGCGCAGCCGCGCGCAGATCGGCGGCAGCAGCAGGCAGCGCAGCCGCGCGCAGATCGGCGGCAGCAGCAGGCAGTGCCGCGGGCAGGTCCGGAGCATGCAGGTCTGGCACCAGCGGCAGGAGAAGCGCAGAGCGAGTAGGCGTTGCTTCTTTGAGGGCTCTCGGCACCCGGGGAATAGCGTCCCTAATCGCGCGTATCCCACCTTGCCCCAGGCGCGCCGGCCGGTAGTTGTACGCCTCCAATGGAGGCGGCTTCTCCGGGTGTGCGCTGGTCAGGTGGGTAGCGACGGGGTCATCCCAGGCGGGCGGTGAGCATTCGCGCTCACTGGCGAACTCTCCGGCAGGCAGTAGATAGCAGGCTCCCAGGAAGAGAGTCGGGGCAGCCTTCTTTCCTTTGCCCCTTCGCCTCTTCTTTTTGCGGCTGGGGCTGGTCGGTGGAGGCAGGGTGGCCTCCGGAATGGGGGGCCTCTGGATTTGCCTCTCCATGAAGCCTTCGACCAGCAGCCGCAGGTTGTCACGCACGTCGTCAATGACGTGCGCGCCTGTTAATGCAGTCATCCCCTGTAGCAGGCGACCGCTCTCGCTGGCTAGCTGCCACAGCCTAGGGTCCTCGCGGACCTCGGGCTGTGACATCCAATACAGCACCTCGTCCAGCAGCTTGAGGCGGCTGTCCTCAAACTGCGGAGATGCGTTCGGGAGACTTGTCATTCTGTCACGGCTGTGGGGCAGGCGAGCAGGAAAGCATGCAAGCTGAGCCGTGACGTCGGACAAACAGGGTTTAATGGTAATGGGATGGCTGACAGGCACGAACACCAAGACAATACAATGACAAGTCTGGGGAAGACTGACTCAGACGAGGACTAAATACAAAAGACAAGCTAGACTTAATAGGACACAGGCGATCACAATCAGGGCTGAACACGAGGTAACGAGGTGGGCGTGGCACACATTAGGATCGAACGGAGCAGGGTGTGACAATTATAACCTTACATGTTAAGTCTACAATAGCGCACTGTCCTGTAAAGCCTTGTAATTCAGTGTATTTTTCTAAAATATTTCCAATTCAGTGCAAGTAAAGGTTGCTTCACAATGTAGATGTCATGCCCCGCTCGTCCTACCCTCTTGTCGGCCACCCCCCTCATCTACCCCGTGTGGATTCCCCATGTTCACCAGCTGTTTCTCGTTGTTGTGATTAGTCCTGTGTATTTCAGTCCGCGTTCGAGTATGTTTCCCCAGTCCTGTCATTGATGTTGCATGTTGCCAGTGTCCTGTGGTCGTGTAATTCCTAGTAAATCCCTAGTAAACTCCCTGCTCCTGCTTCCCAGTCCCGCGTTGTAGATTTATTTCAACATGAGGCACATCTCCAACATTATTCTTTATAACACATCCTTTTCAACAATATCAGAATCTATATTCTGTTCAAATAAGTTTTCACAGATATCCAAACCTTAAAAATTAAATAAAAGAATAAATAAAAATATTAAATATTAAATTATAAAAAATAAAATAAAAAGTGTTGCACTTTCTAATAACACTATCATCTCTTTTTCCTCTGCAAGGACAATAATAATCTGTAAAGCTTTAGCACATTTGATATGGAAAACACATTTTGACTTAACCAAGATATTTTCAATGGCAAAATATGCTGGCTTATTTGATATTACTTTCATCCTATTGCCGTTTAATTGTGGGCTTTGTGTCTTTACTATCTTATTTTTAATGATAAAAAATATAATGGGCTATCTTGCTAAAGGAAAATTCCACCTCTGTGATAGAGAACCTGGTGTCTTGTTTTTTTGTTTGTCTCAGTTGCCCTGTTTTTGTTATGGCCCCACTTCCTCTTTCACGGTTACTTCTTCCCGTTCCTATTCATTACGGATATATGGGCCAATTTGGGGTGTTTTGTTTAGTACTCTAGTAGGGAAAGCCAGTACGTGTATTTTGACCCATGTGCTTGGGGTCCCTGTTTTGAAAAGTGCTATTAATGCATCAACACTGCATTCCCCATTTCTTTATCAGAAGTGCTGAGCCTTGTGATGTCATGTTGGTTTAGCTGTAAGTCAGTTCTGTGAAGCTATTAATCAGAAGAGATTAACTTGGACTAAGAATCCATGTAATTAACATAACAAGAACTCACTTGGAAGGATTTCTTAGATTGAAAAAGGAAGATAATTTTTTTCAGAGCCTACAATGCAAAATTTAAAGTTAATACAAAACTAAACATAAGCACATTCTTGGTAGCCTTGATAAATGTTTTAACTTTAAACAAAATTGTCTAGGGAATATTCAGCTTCAAAAGCTAGCTTGTGATTTCCCAGCAGACCACTTAGCATACTTGGGTGTGAGCTTTCCTCCCTCATCTCCCATCCACAAAACAACCTGGTTGAAAACAGCTTTAGACTAGTTTACAAGTAATATGCCAATCTCCATGTCCCAGATTACATATAAGAACTTTTACATATTACAAGAGGACAAAGCAGTGGTGTATCCTGGTAAGATGGCCGATTTCCCAGAGTGACATCATCTGAGGGGGCAGCACTGGCACCAGGGGAACAGGGTGAAATTGCCTAGGGAACTACATGGGTTTCAACCGCTACTGCGACATAGACTACTGTGTACATACCTGTCCTGGCAGGCATTTCTAATAGAATTAACTTTGTTTTATTCTGTTTTTCTTTGTGCCATTTTAATATTTAACCATCACTATTTTATCCCCTTCTGTTTCACTTAACTAAAGATCTTTTCACACAACTGAAAATCTTAGCTATTGAGTGGGATGCCATTAAAAGGCAATATAAGCAGGCAACATAGAGGCATGGAGATATTTTGTGGTGAATGAACACAAAAATTCTCCTAGAAAAGAATGAGCCCAGTTCATAGAACCAATCCTTTCCATTTGTTTAGGAAACTGTACAATTATCGGTGCCCTCAAGGTTGCCCAGAGATTTTCATTTCTCTGCTCATTAGTAAAGGTCACCCTGTGTGAAGGACAAGGCATAATTAGTCTTCAGGAGTGGTAGCCCTGTATTCTCTCCCTTCAGTATGATGTTCTTCAGTGAGCTGGTCTCTCTGTCTCCTGCTTCCTCCAGCTCAGGCCCCCAGCTTCACTCCTCAGAGCTTGTACATTTATTGGGAGCGAAATAGCCAATTAAATCCAGCCTGGTGACATAGCGGGTCACAGGCAGGGACCCACATGCCCAAGCCTCATGTAGGATGTACATCCACACAAGGCAGCTGTTTTGCATGAAATAGCAGAAGATATGTGAATTCCCGCTTATTAAATGAGATCTGGACAAGCAGGTATAGAAAATGGATGGATGGATGATAGTAGATTAAAGATCAGAGATATTTTCATTGTCATTTCACATTTTATGTGCAAGACATACAGGAGAACCGAAATGCCGTTTCTCGCTCGCTGGTGCGCGTACCGCACAACTGCAAAATTATAGACATTCTATACAAAAAAACAGATAACAAGACACAGGACAAACTGACAAGGCCAGAGACATATCGACAAAGTGCAGATGGTAGAAAGTGCAAATGGTAACAATATATTTAAGTCAGTTGTGCAAATGATAACAGTTTAAAAGGCAGTTGTGCAAATGGTAAACATAGATAAGGGAGTGATGCAAATGGTGAACAATAGAGTGCAAATGGTAGCAATTATACAAGTCAAATTCAAATCAGCGGCGGAAAGGTATGAGTGTAAACAGTTCTTGAGGTAGTCAGTGAATATATTACTGTCCAGGGGCAGGAGGCAGAGTGGGGGGGTAATGGACAGAGTTCAACCTCCTGACAGCCTGGTGGATAAAGATGATTAAGAGTCTTGTGGAGCCCAGAGGGTACGGTACCGTCTCCCTGAAGGCAAGACGCTGAAGTGGGAGTGTAAGGGGTGGGAGGAGTCTATAGTTAGTTTCCTCGTTGTTGTTTATGAGCCCCACTACAGTTGTGTCATCTGCGTACTTGACAAAGTGGTTTGTGCTGTAGTCGTGTGTCAGTAGTGTAACGAGTAGTGGGCTTAACACACACCCCTGTGGAGCCCCTGTGCTGAGCATCCTGGTCCTGGAGGTGTTGCTGCTGACCCATACATTTTGTGTCCTCCCTGTTAGGAAGTCCAACACCCAGTTACAGAGGGATGTTTTGAGTCCCAATTGTGAAGTAAGCTGCTGGGATATGATAGTATAGAATGCTGAACTGAAGTCGAGGAACAGCATTCGTACATATGAGTTCTTTGAGTCGAGGTGTGTGAGGGCTGGATATAAAGCAGCAGAGATGGCATCATCACTGGACCTGTTTGACCTGTATGCAAACTGCATCGGGTCATGGGAGGAGGGGAGGATGGACTTGATGTTTTCCATGACCAGTCGCTCGAAGCACTTCATGATGGTGGATGTCAGTGCAACAGGCTGATAATCATTAAAGCTGGATGGGTGGGGCTTCTTCTGAATCGGTATTATTGTGGAGGCTTTGAAACATGTGGGAACAGTTGCTTGGCTCAGGGAGATGTTAAAGATGTCTGTGAGGACATCCTTGAGCTCTTCTGCACAGTCCTTTAGAACACGACCAGGTATGTTATCCAGTCCAGCTGCCTTGCCTGGGTTTATTCTGGAGAGAGTCTTCCACACGCTGGCTGTAGACAGACACACAGCCTGGTCTCCCTGGGAGGGGTGGTCTACTGTGCCGGTGTGTTGTTCTGTGTTTCAAAGCGACAGCAGAAGTCATTGAGACTGTTCAGCAAAGAGATGTCATTATCACAAGTCTGGGGAGATGGTTTGTAGTCTGTGAGGGTTTGAATGGCAATGGCAACTTTATTTATAATGCACTTTTCACACAAGGAAGTTGACCAAAGTGCTAGTGTATCAGAATAAGAATAAATGCCAAAAATAAACTTAAAATCACATCTAAAATACATAAAAATTTAAATAAAATAAAAATAATAAAATAAAAATAACATAAAAATTAAAAACAAATTAAAAATGTCAACATGTCATGCTGGACCAAAGGCCAAAGGCTCTGTGCATCTCTAGTGTTGCTGAAGTATCCAGATATTTTATTGCTATATTGCAGTTTTGCCATCTTGATTCCACGGGACAGGTTAGCTCTTGCTGTAACTAGGCCTGCAGCGTCACCGGCCCTGAAGGCTGCGTCCTGTGCTCTCAGGAGCCTGCGTACTTCCCCTGTCAGCCATGCTTTCTGATTTGCTCGAACAAGTAACAGTTTTGGTATGAGTGACATCTTCAATGCATTTAGAGATGTATGCCGTAACAGCCTCAGTGTATTCCTCTATGTCTGTGTGGTTGTTTTGAGTTTTTGTTTTTGGTTGATTAACCTGCAATCTCTAAATATAACATAAGTGTGACTAACAGTCTCCTCCATATGTATCCATACACAGATTTACTGTGACGGATACTGTAAAAAGAACGACTGAAAAAGAATGTCATACTTTATGACCCATGGATAGATGTAGTATTAAAGAAACAAATGGACTCTTGTCACACCCGGCTCGTCCGATCCTCGTGTGTGCCACGCCCCTCTTGTTACCTCGTGTTACTTCCTGATTGTGTTGCTTGTTCAGTTCAGCCTGTCTTTAGTATTTAGTCCGTGTCTCGGTCAGTATTCCCCAGTTCTGTCATTGGATTGTCATGTTTGATGTTCGATGTCTGCCCGGATCCCTTAATAAACCCCGTTTGTGCGTATTACCGGCTACTCGCCTGCCTGCACGCACGTGACAACTCTCTTGTAACCGGTATTTTACACATCAACTTTTGGTGTAGAGCTCATAAAAATGATTTTTTTTTTGTAGTTTTTTTTCCCAGTTAGGGGCAGTACACATATATCCATCCATTGTCCAACCTGCTCATTCTACTGGTTCGTGGGGGGTCCAGAGCCTATCCCGGAAGCAATGGGCATGAGGCAGGGAACAACCCTGGATGGGGGGGCCAGGGCACACTCACACCTAAGGGCAATTTAGCAATGCCAATTAGCCTCAGCATGTCTTTGGAGGGAAACTGGAGTACCCAGAGGAAACCTCATGATGACATGGGGAGAACATGCAAACTCCACACACGTGTGACCCAGGCGGAGACACGAACCCAAGTCCCAGAGGTGTGAGGCAACAGTGCTAACCACTGCACCACCATGCCACCCCCACACACATATATCATGTTTTATAAATGATGTTAAACATGTGGATAAGAGAAGGTCAATACAGAAAACCCAAATACTATATTTCTAAAAATTTGCTAATTCACTTTAATGTTCACTATAATATTTAGAAATGACCCCTACTGTTAAACATTGCTAATGAAAGTATTCGGTATAAGCTTTGGATATATTAGTTAAATTATAACATTAAATGCAAATTGCTGTAATATATAACATATTATCTATAAATACTATGCTGTTTTGACAGAAGGCATTGACTTTACAATCTTCTTTTTACGGGGGTACCTGGCATTCATGTTATAATTTACATATCCTATTTGTTATGGAAGCAAAATCATTATTGTGAATAATGACTTATATGCAGCATTAATAATAAAATACGAGGTGCATTTTATTTGTGTTTTCTTCAATGAATGGCTCTCTTCAGTCACAAATGACTCTGGAGGACTGTAATAGGGAGACCATTTAGGGTAGTTCTGCAGAGAAGGCAGATTCTAGGGAGAATGTGGGTGATTAGTTGCATTATACAATATATCACTGGCTGGATACAGTGCCTCATTTGGTTCTTGTCATATTAAAAAAAAGAGAAAAGAGCCGTACTTTTTATTCCTATGCATGCTGTCAATGTGCTGGTAAGTAAGAGAACACAGAATGCAATGACGAAATTGGGGAAATTTAATCTAACAGAAGTTTACTACAGAAATTGTGTGAAACTGTAAAAAAATAAATTATGGAAGAGAACATTAACCATGTCATATTGTTTCTACTGCAGATAGAAAATGAACATTACAACACAGAAATGGAAAGTAAATTCTTTCGATAATCTGTTTTGGCAAAGACTAATGTTTACTAAATGTGAACTAAATGTGAATGACTGTGTTGAGTCTTAGACACAGTACTTGTGATGTCACTGTAGTCATTTTCCTTCATAACCATGAGTTGTTGACAATGCCATTGCAGCATTAAACGTCATGGCATATTGCATTATATATCAGAACCTTTCAAATGTTTTACATGCTGTATGTTTACAACTGTGTTTGACTCAGGTACAGTTTTTCCAACACTTTTGGTCTTGAAATGTTGATCATATGTAACAAATTTCAAAGGCAATAAGTTTAATTGAATTATTGGTTATTAAATGACTTGTTTGTGATGTAAATTCTCTTTCAAGGAAGTACAATACTGTGCAAAAGTCTTAAGCAATTAGAAACAGTATAAATTATAATTGTCAGGGTCAGCACCTGTCCAACCCTGCCCCTCGTGTCCCATCTCGTTTGGCCAGCAGGTGGCACTGGCCATCCTGTCCTCTTCCCTATTTCTTGCCCAGTGTGCCTAGTCCCTAGTGTATTTTCCATTTTTGGATTTTTGTTTATTTGTTGTTTTCTTATTCTGCAGTTTCTCCTGGTTTATTGTATTTTTTTATGTGTGTTCTAGTTTCTAGTTGTTCCTGGTGGTGTGCCCCCAAGTCCTTGCTATGGATTCTTAGTCTTTAGTGTTTGTTAATTCTCTTAGTTCTCAGGGTTATTGTGTCCACCTGTTTCTCCTGTGTCTCCCTTAACTGGTTCATTGATTAGGTTACACCTTGTTCCTTGTTTTTCCTGGATGTTTGTGTGTTTATGTTCCTTCCCTCATGGTGGTGTCATGGTGTGATGTTGCCATGTGTGATCACCCTTATATCCTGTCCCTGGTTCTGCTCTCCGTGTTGCCCTGCTCTCTGGTTATGTTTACCTTATGCTTTTTGTAGCTTGCTTTTAGTATTAAGTTCTGTTATAGTAACCCCCCCCCCCGTGGTCCATTATTTTGTGTGATTCCCAGTGTTCTCTGCTTTCCTTAAATAAAAATCCCTTTTTTTGTTGGAACTGTGAGAGGATCGTCCACCTCATATCCTGCGTGCACCATGCCCCATGCACCATGTCTCTCCCTCGCAATCAGTGAGTGGATGTCCTTAATGTAATTGCCTCCTTGCTGGGTGATTGTGTACCTTCAGCAGACCTGGAAGCCCTTCTGTTCCCCGTATGCTTTAGGAAACACTCAAAAAATGAAGTGCATGACCCTCTCTGATTGTATAAACCTGTCCAAAATCACTTTGTGATGTATGTCAGTCATGATTAGTATTGTAGTACTTGAGACCCGGAGAAACTGATAAACGCAAAATGCATTGATTTTCGCATTCATTAATCTCAGGCTTGTGACTTTGGATAGGTAAAACACACAGTTATGAATCGCATATCTTTGCAATTGAGAGAACTTACTAAACCTGCTCGTCCAAGTTGTAGCTTTTTGCGCTAAAATATTCCAGAGTAATCCTGTGCAAAACAAGGCATATGTTTTAATATATACATATATATGGATATATACATTTTCCACAAAAAAGCACCCCTAATTATCCATAAAATATCAATATTATTCACACAATATTGAAAACAAGGCACATATTTGCTTCTGCAATGATCCACACACCCTTCTGGGAAAAAAATATTGGTAACACTTCACTAAAAGCAGTCATTATATTACATCATATGTACTTTCATAATACATTATAGTACATTCATAAAGTATTATAAACATGGCTATAACTATTAATAAAAAGGCATGACATTATAGTGATTATACCCATTATAGTCATGTGTATTATGCATCATGAATGCTTTATCTCATCTATATTACGCTATGAATACCTACATAATGCAGAACAAAGCATCCTTAATTCTTATACTGACCATTATTATGCATTATGAAGGTATTCTGCATTATAGATGAGACCTTTATAAAGCATTCATAATGCATGCGAAACATGGCTGTAATGTGTTATGCCTTTATATAAATATTTATAGCTGTGTCCAAAATACTTTATGAATGTTGCATTGAATTATAGGAACAATTATTAGGCTTTATGAATATGGGCTTCAAAGAAAGTTTTATCAAAATATTTATTTTAGAATTAAAAAAAAATAATTGGCTGGAGTAGAAACAACAACAAAACGCAGCATTCTATTTATTAGGGAGACAATTACTTGATATTTTTGCAATATTTATTCACAAACGTTTGTATATGTACAGTATATTTGATGTCAAGCTCCGTCAAAACAGTTGAAACAGAACGTGCCCATCATGTAATTGTAACACCTTCCACATGTAAACACAATGACATGCTACAGCGTTGGTTTGTTGTTTGAGGCTAAAATGCCGACTAAAAGTTTAATCTCAAATTTCACTTCACCAATCATAGCATATATTGGCAGAAAAAAGATTGCGATAAACATTCTTTTTTTTCGATTCAACATCAAATCAAACAATTCTGAACAACCCTGGTAGGCTACATAATGAGCTAACCAATGAAACTTGCCTTTTGTTCAGTCACATCCTTTGAAATGGGAAGGTGAATAACCCCTCATGACCAGCAAAGCCACAGAATTGTGCAAGCCAACTGAAGACAACGTTTAAGACAGTGCCATCCAGGAAGCCAAGTTGCTAGTCTACTGTTTTGTGGATGGCCATGATCTCCGTGGACCATCAGTAATGAACAATTCATAGAGAAATATAGGCTGGCCTGGGGTGAAATAATGAGCACCCTTGGTCTAGTGCAGCATAAATTGAAAAGAGGAACACACTGGAATGTTGCCTTCAATGCACCATGCCGCTTCTGACAGCTCTCTGCTTCTATGCCACTGTGGTGGGTCCCTGCAGACCTACATATCCACATGGCCTCAGCAAGGTTTCTGTGCCATGCATCTATGCATGCATTGATCACGTTTCTCTTACACCATGCACACAACTACATACAATGTCCAGCAGGGTGGGATGCCTTACATGATACTAAAATTGGTTTTCATGCCATTGCAGGCATACCTACCATTGTTGGTGCACTGGATTGAACCCTTAACCCTATTCATACTTGCAGCCCACATGCATCTGTCAAAAGGGGTTCTTGGCACTAGGCCTAAATATCCAAGTGAAATGCAACCATCAAGTACATTTACGCACATTATTTCCAAGTTGCCTGGGAGTCCACATGATGCTTATATCTGAAGGGTGGTGTGTTTGCTGGTGGTTGGCTATTGGGAGACAGCAGGCATCCTCTTAGCAAATACCTACTGACTCCAGTGTTGAATCCCCAAACGGTGGCTGAGGAGAGGAATAACACCAAAGGTATAACACCACACACCAAAGAACACACACTGCTGTAGATTGTGCTTTGGGGATGTGAAAGACGTGATTCTGGTGCCTACCTTGAGAGCCCTACGATTTCCCCCCGAATGCTGGTGTGTAGCATGCTGTACAACATTGCAGTAATTCTTTTATTAAAACATATTTTGACCACCTCCTCAATAAAGATTCTTTTGAGATGTGTTTCTTCCTTTTTCTATTGCTGCTCGCCATTGTGTGTTTTTTTACAGAGAAGTAACATCACATTTTGAGCCCATTTTATTATTTTCAACAAATAGGTTAACTTTGATCTTAATTGTGGTTGCTTTGGTGTGTTTTTATTGATTTTGTAATTAGTTAATATATATTTTTACATTTCCATATGTCCACTGTGACCATCATGTAACATATTTCACCATGGAAATACGTGGGATCCATTTTCCTGTTATCAACAGTCTGAGCTCTTGTCACACAGAGGCTGGGAGGAGCCAACAAAGTACCACTTAAAGTTTGTTTGTTAATTCTGGGATAACAAAGGGTTTTGGGAAACTCACGTTGACCTCTCTCGTTCTTTACTTACGTTGTTTGTTATCTTGTTCATTATTTGCTAAGATCAATTGCTTTCAGGAAAGCTACCCCAGATTGCCAGATAGATGCATTCTGAGAGAGATAAAGAACAATAATTTACAAAATAAGCAAAGAGAAAAATAATCATTCATGTCCCAGACTATTTTAAGCTTTTTATATGTACTATATTGGGTAATGAGCAACAGTATCACTGTGCACATCTATTTTATATTTGCATTTATATCTAATTGCTGCAATTTAGTTACTGCAGCCCATCATGTGACACAGGTGACCACCTGGGTGTCAACTTCTAAGGAGGCACACACACACTGCCAGGTAATTTCACTTTGCCTCAGATAGGGGGCGCCAGTCGTGATGCTCACCCAGGGTGCCACACCAGCTAGGACCCGTCTGCTCAGATCGATGCCTACTAACACATTTTGTTATTAAAATACTGTGAACTTCATGAGCTGACCCACCCTCTTGCTGGAGTTGGAGGTGATGGTGAAGAGCTGCTTCCGGCTTTGAGAGTTGTAACACACGACAACAAGCGATCACTTAAAATATCGCACCCCTGGCAAAGAGCACAAGAAAGGGCCTGCAATGGGCTTCTTCTGTTTAGGGGGAGGGGGCTTCTGATGGTGGGTGACACTGCTGCATAATTGATGTCTGTCGCCTCACATGTCCCAGTATGCAGCTCCCATAAGCCGCGGAATTCTAAGGGGGTAGAAAAAACACTGATCCTGCCTTTGATCTCACCACAGAGGCCCCTCACCAGTGTCACCACCTTATTGTTAAAAGGCACATTATGAGACTCAACAGATGCTTAGCTTCATGAAAAAATCATATATGTCAATATGTTTAAATAAGGCCAGACATTGGTAAGTATCAAAATATCCATCCATATTATACTATATTTATCTAATGAAGAAGTATTATAAACTGTCTGTGTAACTGTAATGCACAAATATTTTTAAATTGACAGCAGTGCATTTCCAAGTACATTCCTCCATTTCTCATAACTGTTTATTTGGCACAGGATGGTGAGGGACCTATTGTAGGAAGAACAGGACAGCTTATCATTGGCAATTAATTCTTCATGCCTGCATGCCTTTGAACCTTCGGATGAAACCAGGGAGAACATGCAGACATATACACACATTGACACACAAAGACAGACACTCAATTTATTTATATGTGCATAACCCTAATCCTAACTATGCTAACCTTAACCATAAGTAACCAAACAAAATACAAGACTTTTGGCATTTTTAGTTTTTTGCTTGCACTGATATATATATGTGTGTGTGTGTGTGTTTGTATTTCTGTGTGTGTGTGTGACATGGATGTCAAATTTCGGAATATTCTGACAGTCTGTATATTTCAAACACTGCAGCATTGTCCATTTCAGCAAAGCCACACTACATTATGCTACACTGAACACATCCTGCATGTCATTTGAAATGGACACATGCATCAATGGTCCTGTCTGCCTCTGGTGGCTCATGTTCTCCCCATAAACCAATATTTAATGACACCAGGGGTGATGTGTACAGACTGTGGAAGGGAGGTAGAAGTGGAGCTGATGGCAGGAGAAGGAAGCATCAGTCCTTCATTAGCCCACCTAGAGGAATCTGTGCCAGCCAGCGTTTCGGACCTGAGTGATCAGGACCCCCGTTGCTTTCTCTTTGTTGGACTTTGCCACCCAGTGAGCTCAGTACTTCAGAGGCAGGAGCGAGATGCCCGGTAGATTCTGGATGCTTAGCCAATTCTAATATTTGTGATGATGGAACAATCATCAAACAAGAAACACACATTTCACACATTTTCTGACTGTGGGCTGGAGGTGAGAGCAGGGAAGAAGCAAAGGACAGCAGTGTTTAATCACTGAAAGGACTTTACTGTAGTGACAACACACAAAAAATCTATTTGAGAATAAAAATATGAACCAGTACTAAAAATTACAATACTGAACTCAATAACTCACAGACACAGATATAACGAAACAGCCCAAATTCTTTTCCCAGGTAACAAAATCCCAGGCATTCTAAAAGCCAGCTGTTTGATCCTGTTAAGAACCTAAGAGAATCTCCAGTCCAATCAGAGATTAGCTTTGTTTCTAAGCTCACCCAGTCAATGCTTACTGTAGTTCAGCCGGTTACTCCTGTGACTGGCCTGTCACTCGTTCAAATCTCACCCTTAGCTGAATAGTCCCATATTTGGGAGGTCCTTGAGTAAGGCCTTTAATCCTCCACACCTACAAAAAAATACTCCGGTGGTGCTACATGCATGGCTGACCACACAAAAAAAGTTTATTTCACCAAAACTTTAGCTCACAATTGTCTCCAATAGCAAAAACACCTCAATGTTAAAATGACGAAAAATTTTAATGAATATAAGTCAGTTTTCTTGGAAAAAACATAATGAACTAAGATGTGTAAAAAATTTAATTTAAATAAAATGTAAAAAGACTCTCGCAACCCAATTTGGGGATTTCACTCATATCCATTGATATAGGTATAAGGTCTATGTGTTTATAATGTATAACGAAAATATCATGTTAGTCTGACTATTTTCATTATTCTGAGATGGATATCTGAAAACACACTGGAAGGTATCCATCCTCTTGTAGAAGATTTCATTCACATTTCATTCATAATGCATCAAGTATTAACTTGAATGCATTTACAAAGAGTTCCACATCTCTCACATAAAGCAGATACAAGGAATCGAGATCTGCCAAAGAAAAATGCAACAATGCATGTTTGTTGCATGTTCTCCCTGTGTCATTGAGGGGTTTCCTCTGGGTACTCTGCTTTCCCTCTACAGTCCAAGAACATGTTGAGGCTACTTGGAGTTACTCAAATTATGTGAGTGTGCCCCGCAATTGGTTAGTGCCCCATCCTGGGTTGTTCCCTGTCTTGCAGCCATAACCTCTTGGATGGACTCCGAACTCATGACCCTGAATAGGTTAAGCGGTTTCAGAAAACGAATGGATATATGTATGTATATCTGACTGCTTTAAAAGCTTCCTGCCTAATGGGATAAATATGGAAGCTCTTCCTTATACTCCAGGACTACCCAAAGCTAACAGTGTTGCTACTACATCTCCCACCCAATGCTGCACCTTCTAACAGACACCTGATGTGACATGAGGCACAGAAAGAATTTGGCTGATGGAAATCTATGTGTCATTTATGTTTCTTGTGTTTATGCACTCCGGTTAGGTCCTTGCCCTTAGTGTCTTTGTTCCTGGTTAACCCTGTCTGTGCCTAGTTTGGATCTACATCATGTATTCCTTATATCTCCTGGTGTTTTAGTCACTAGTTCTTGGGTAATTGTTAATGACCCACACCTGTCTCATCTAGGCGTCGTTACTTGTGTATATAAATCCCTGTCTGTCCTCTGTCCACTTGTCAGCTATTGATTGTGTTTGCTGTTCCCAGTTGAAAGCCCTGTTCCAAGTCTGTATCTGTACTCTGCTGTTTGCTATGTTTCCTTAAGTTTTTATTAGTTCTTGTATCACTTGCCTATATGTTTTGACCCATCATGGTCTCTTGTTTCTAAGTATTGAGTTGGAAATAAAGTTTCCGGACCCTGAAAACTGCATCATGGAGTGTCATCCATCCCAGGACTTGGCACATATAGAGAGAAGTTTAACCAAAGTAATGTAGAGCCTATTGTAATTTTACCACAGATGCACTGTGACCAGCGCAGGGAGAATGGTTCAGGTGTGGGCCCATCCAGCCCAAGCAGTGAAGGACATGGAGAGGTGAAGCACTCCGCTGAGTCTTCTGAAGAATCCATGAGAAGGAGCCGTACCTGTTAGGCTCGTCATGCGCGTCTCCAGGCAGTTAAAACTGGCCTCTAACCATAACGAATGGAAGAAAGTATAGAGTTCATTGCTATGAATAATACTGCCCAGAATCGGAGTCAAGAATATCCTGGATTATGCTTACTACATAAAGAATTGATAATTACATTATGAAGAAAGACATTATGAATAAAATATCTCAAGCCTCTGGGCAATAGCTTAAATGACAATTAATAAACCTAATTATATAATTATAAATTATATCATATATATATATATATATATATATATATATATATATATATATATATATATATATATATAATTAATGTTCTTCCACCTCAAATAAGAATAAAATATTTTATTTCAACATAAATGTGAATATGTTTTTCATAAAATAATGTGGAAGACAATTAAAAATTCTACCTATTTTCTAGATATTTGAGTCACGCAGTGTATTTCACTGTTCAGTCTTCCCAAAATGAACCCCACCCTGGCCTTGATGGAAATTGTCAGTCGGCCATATGGAGGCAGCCTAGTAAGCATCACTTCTCTTCCGACAGTATGCAGCCCTTCTACTCCCTCAGGTTTATTCATCATCTATTTTGGCAGGTGTTTCCTACTTTTTATGTACTTATTGTCAGTCAAATGCTCAGAGCCGCCCCCCAACAGAATTCTACACTCTCTACAACTGAATATTTTTTGATATTTTCCTGCATTTCTAATATGTGTAATATTTAAATCAAATGAACTATTTTAATGATCTGTGTTGCAGAAATTCATACTGTATATGATATGTACCCAGCCACTAGGGGTGGAGCCGAACCCGAATACGGTATTCGGAAAGGCACAAATAATGTGTTTTTTACGAATACTTATTTCGAACAAATACTTAAAAAAATATTTGTATTCGGGAACAAGAAAAACTTTATATCAAAAAGCTGCGTTTCCTCTTGAGACCGCAGTGCATGCCCGGATGAGTGAGTGAGTTCAGGAGTCGGTGGGGGGGGTTGTAAAAGAGGTGACTGACACAGGCTGCTCCACACAGTAACAGAGAAGGCTCGGCTGAGCGAAAAAAGACTTAACTGTATCACTATTTTTGTTGAATAGATTTTTGTACCTTAACTGGGTTCCGGAGGCAGTTTATAACTTTCGGGAAGCAGAGTTTGATCGGGAGATTATTCCATTACGCTGCATTATTGACGTCTGCAATCAGGTGCTCTCATGTTCGCTCTGTTTACGTAGCTCTGTTAGCTCGGTAATTTAGACAATAGGCTGTTGACAGAGTAACGTTAACGTTTGGTTAAAAAGGTTAAAACAATGCTTGTGTAGTTGTGTCGAATTGTATGCACTTGTAGGAGTTATATGGTACGTTTAAGTTACTCTGTCTACTGCATATCCTAGGGTGACCAGATAATCCATGTCAGGGAGGACACTCTGAGCTAGGACAGGAATTGTAAATTACCATTTCAATTAAAGGGACCTG
This sequence comes from Paramormyrops kingsleyae, assembly GCF_048594095.1. NCBI lineage: Eukaryota > Metazoa > Chordata > Actinopteri > Osteoglossiformes > Mormyridae > Paramormyrops > Paramormyrops kingsleyae. The sequence continues at coordinate 4,822,446 of NC_132812.1, forward strand.
GATTTCACTTAAGTGCTGAGTTCTTGCTGTGTGCTGATTGGTCAGTCTCTATAATCATGCATGTGTCACTAATGCTAATGTGAAACAGCTGGATGAGTCTTTCACTCAAGGAAACAAACCAGTCAAAGCACAGGAAGAGCTGAACTATTTAGCCGAGCACAGGGGCCTTTCAGTTTGAAAGTAGTTTGTAAAACCCGAAGTAGCTCAAAGTGTCCTCCCTGACATGGATTATCTGGTCACCCTAGCATATCCATAATTATTATAATGGATATAATTAAAGAATACTTACACTATAGCGTAAATTAGAAGTGCAACGCAAAAAAACTGGATTTTTACGCCTATTTTGAATTTTACTCGAATACGAATACAAATACAAATACTTTTCCCCCCTCAACAAATACAAATACAGATACAAATACCGGCTGCTTTGCACACCCCTACCAGCCACAAAAGCCACTTTTTTGCCTGTTTACCTCATGGCATGGTCACATGGGGAGAATGTGAAAATAGCTGTTGTTCCTGCTGACAAACATTCAGAAAGGAAAAGCACAGAATCATTTCTCTTTCACATTTTAACTATAATGGAATCGTAATGGAAATATAAAATTCAGTATTGAACTTAATAAACGTAATAATAGGTCAGGAATGAGTCACTGGGTAGAGAAAGCAAGCAGCACTTATTGAATAAGGTGACTGGAACTATTGGTGAATATGATGTGGGCCAACATGAAATTGGGAACTCATGGCCACTGGAGGGGTAAAATGAGGCAATTTTGTCTGGTGATTTTTCTTTGTTTGTGAAATTGCTAGAATTGCTGCTGATGTGTGTACAGGGAGCCATGTTAATTTTAGTTGATCAGTGAGGATTATACACAGCAGAGACCAGCAGTCTAGTGAACCTTTTACCTTTGATTGTGAACTAAGTGCATCTACTTGTGCTGCAAGCCCTCTGCTGGACTCACTGAGCTTGGGTGCAACCAGTGCCGGTGGTCTGCTGCATTGGCGGTGACTACAGCTGTACAGCCAGTGCCGGTGGTCTGCTGCATTGGTGGTGGCTACAGCTGGACAGCCAGTGCCAGTGGTCTGCTGCATTGGTGGTGGCTACAGCTAGATAGCTGTCACCTCATAAACACGTCTTTGCCAGGTCGTTCTGCTCTGTTGCTGAGTCTTAATAGCCAGAGAACAGAGGACAGATAGACAACAGTGAAACATGCATCTCATGGGCAACATATAAAGATTAAACTGTAGGCCTACTTAATTTAACAGCAGTAATTACATGCATTTTTATTAGCGCGTTTCATAGATGATTCTAGACCTTATTTATGCCTTCTGCCATTCCAACCTGTCTCACCCGCCCTGAAAAAATATTATTCTTTGTCTGGGTAGTGATATATCCTGTATTTCCAAGGGTCGAATCCTAGATTGTCCTCCTGTGAGTGTATACTGTCTGTTCTTCTGGAGGGTCACTGCTTGGAGAAAGAGCCTGCTATTCTGGGCTGAGGTCTCCTTAGTATAGATACCAATTGTGGAATGAAATGCCCAGTAATAGGAGATGCAGGTTTATTGGTGAAAGTCTGACATTTTGCAAGGGACTTCGAATGATACTGAAGCTGGTGATTTTTTGGGTTCATTGTCATATTCAGCTATATAGATTAAGATGAAATTTCAATCTCGATGAAGTTGAGTTTATAGATGATGAAGGGAACGAGTTATGATAAAGCTGTGTACTAATAATGTCACAATCATAATCTTTAGATGTCCTCACTGTAAAATGTAAACTATAATTAAGATATCCTAATACAATAAGATGGAATCTCTTCTTTCTAGCTGTATAGCAAGGACAGCAAAAGCAGTTAGCCCTGAGATTGTAGTCTGTGTGCTGCTTCTCAACATCCATTTATGCTTTTCAAATGAGTCTTGGGTGCGGCTCATCTGAAATTTTCTTCTGGACTAAATCTGTGTATTGTACAAGATCCGCAAGCTCTTGGTTGATGCCTATGGTACTGGTGTACAGAGGGACTTCAGCAAAATACGTTATGGTAACATGACCTAATTGAAAAGAATATTTCATAGCTCAGGGTGGTACAGTGACTCAGTGGGTAGCAACACTATCTCACACCTACAGGGTTGTGGATTTCAATCCCATCTCCAATCTGATTTAAGATTCCTAGGTTTGTCATTAGTACCAAGAAATTCTGACTAGAATGCCTTCTCTACAGACTACAGACAATTACTAGCACAGTGCAATGTTATAATACATTGAATACTAACTATAAAATATTGCCTACGTGATCTAACAACATACAGCCACGGAAAAAAATAAGAGACCACAGTACAGTCTTTTGTTCTCAGTTTATGGGTGTGTGTCTGTGAAAATTTTTTTTTGCACACTGAAGCCTGGTCCTCCACTGTTTCTCATTAATGAAAGCCTCCTTCCTTGCTTTATGGGACTTCAGTCCTGCTTCTAGGAGCCTCATAGCAGTGCACTTCACACCTATGCTTAGTGTTTCCCATTCCTTTTGAAGGTCACTTGATGTCATCTTACGATTCATGAGAAACTGTCGGATAATTTAACGGCCATCTCTGGCATTAGAAAGTCGCTTCTGCCCTTTACCTGGCTGGTTTCTGGTTGTTCCCAGTGTCTCCAGCTTCATCTTATTCTTGTGTACTGCTGTCTTAGAAATTTTGAACCTGGAAGCAGCCTGCTGTCAGTGTAGGGTTCTGCCAGCAGAACCACGATTAAACCAGGATTTAAAAAAATCATATAGATGTAGAATGGTTTCTTAATTTATTTTCCTGTATAATACAACATTTGATGTGAGATATACATGCAAAATAGCAATATGAAGTAGCGCAGAAGTTAGAATACAAAGAATGCTGCAGCAGTATTACAGAATTAACAATACATAATAAATGGTAATCGACAGGGCAAAGTGGTGAACAATGGGAGAGATCAGTATCAAAGAGCTCCTTAGTTTTGCTGACATTAAGAGACAGGTTACTGTTCTGGCACCAGGAGCCTCACCTGCTCTCTGCAGGCCGTCTTATTGTTGCTGTGATGAGGCCCACAATGTTGGTGTCTTCAGCAAACTTTATGATGGAGTTGATGGTGCTGAATCTGGCTGTACAGTCAGGTGTGAGCAGTGAGTAGAGCAGCAGGTTCAGAACACTGCCCAGTGGAGTGCCAGTGCTGAGGATCAGGGTCCAGGAGATGTTTCCGCCAGTCAACACATGCTGGGGTTTGTCGGTGAGGAAATCCAAGATCCAGTTACACATGGTAGCACTGAGTCCCTGCTCTTGCGGTTTATGGATCAGCTTTCTTGAGCTCACAGTGTTAAACGCCAAACTCTGATCCACACATACCAGCCTGGTATAGCATTTTTTATTGTCCAGGGAAGTGCGTGTGAAATGACATCCTCAGTGGATTTGTTGTGGCAGTAGGCAAACGGCAGGGGGTCTTAACTGTCTGGGATAGTGTCATAAATGTGACGGTGCGTCACGACGTAATGCTGCTGCGTATAGCCAGCCAGCGAGAGAGGAAGTAGTTCGACATTCCGGTTGTTGGGTGCTTGGAGACAGACGTTGTGTGTATGGGGAAGGTGTTGTCAAAGAAATGTGTTTTTGTATTGAGGGACGAGCAGCCCAGTCTAAGGTCTAGAAGTAAGGTCCCTGGTATCTTGGGGATGAATGTTTTGAGGGAGCTTAAGGATTTTTTCCCCTGACTTTATGGGCATCCAGGTAGTTGTCACCCTGGAGTAGCCAATCTGGGTCGGGTTTTGGCTGAAATTGATGTCCTGTCCCGCATGGCTCTGGCATTGGAGCCAGAGGTACCGGATGCAGAGAAGGACTCTGCCTGCTTGTGGCCGGGACAAGTGTCAGCTCCTGGAGTGTCAGAGGTGCGTGTCGCTTCCCAAGTGGCTACGGAGGGGGAGACGTACTTATGGCGGTGGGACGAGATTCGACGGCTCCAAATGGATGATGCTGAAGTAGGCCCCACACTCAGGGCTGTAGAGCAGAATAATCAGCCAGTGGGCCGACATCTGAAGGCTATGGAGCCAGCTCGCAGGAAGCTAATCTCACAGTGGGACAGGCTGAGGTTGCGTAACGAGGCATTGCTGACCCGCGGGATGGTGAGGAGGTGCACCAGTTAGTTGTGCCTGAGACACTCCGGAGGCTAGTGTATGAGGCGCAGCATGAGCATGGTGGCCATTTCAGTGCAAGGGGCACCCTCCAACAGATGAGGAGGGGGTACTATTGGCCTTTAATGGGCAAAAACGTGCAGGACTGGGTAAGACAGTGCAAGAGATGTGCACTAGCTAAGGACGTCTTCCCAAGGATTCAGGCCCCAATGGCGTGCATGAATGTGACCTCGCCATTGGAGGTATTAGCTATAGACTATACTGTATTGGAGAGGTCGGTAGGGGGCTACGAGAATATGTTAGTCTTGACTGATATGTTCACCTGGTTCACCATAGCAGTGCCGACGAAGGACCAGATGGCTAGGACCACGGCTGAGGTCCTTGTCAGGCATTGGTTTGTGTACTACGGTTGCCCCTCCCGAATCCATTCAGACCAGGGCCGTAGCTTTGAGGCAGGGGTGATTAAAGAGTTGTGTCGCATTTATGGAGTTTCCAAGAGCCGCACAAGCCCGTACCATCCTCAGGGTAACGCTCAGTGTGAGCGTTTCAATAGAACGATGCACAGCATGTTGCGGACCTTGCCTCCTGAAAAGAACTGGCTACGCAGCTTTTTATTTGCTTTTTGGGAGAGAGGCACGGTTGCCCAGGGACATCCTAGGTGGGGTAGATCTGGAGTCCGAAGGAGCAGAGGACCTGGATGACTGGGTCCTGGATCACTATGGGAGTCTCTAGACAGCATATGAGGCAGCGCAGGCTAATGCTCAAGAAGCTTCTCAGAGGCGAAAGAGAGTGTACGATAGGAACTCTCACGCTGCTCTTCTCCAGCCTGGGGACAGAGTGTTGTTGCGGAACCATCGGCATAGGGGAAGGAATAAAATCCAGGAAAAGTGGGAGAAGAACCCCTATCTGGTGTTTAAACAGAACAGTTCGGACATACCAGTATTCACAGTCAGGCCTGAGGGGGGCGGAGCTAGTAGAGTTGTACATAGGGATCAGCTTAAGCATTGCACTTTTCCCGCGCTGCGTAGGGCTCATGTTGTTCGTAGGCCTAGGGAGTCAGAAGGTCACTCCGATACTGAACAGCCTGATCTGGTCTGTCTCACCCCATATGTACATCCTGACACGGCCACACATGACTTAGGTGAAGCCTGTGATGGGAGGGAGGCGGAGGAGGTTTTTGACGGTGCTGAAATGCCGTCGCCAGAGGTGGAGCAGCTGGACAGGTTGAGACGCCCTTTAAGAAGCTCCAGAGGCCAAGTGCCCATCCAGTATCGCCATGACTATGTCTTGTCCTGAGTGTGCTCATTTCCCCTTTCATATTTTCTTTCATGTCCTAAGAGTGGATGAAAGAGTTTGTTGTTGTTTATTCGGTGTGTGCCTTGAAAACTGTAATGTTTGTGGTTCGTTGGATGTTTCCCAAAGCGTTCTTTTCTACTGCGACCTTTGTTTCTGTTTTCCCGCTTTGTCATTCCGAGGTGCTGGAGCTTGCTGGGATGTCTCTGGTATGTCAGGGTTTGGGCAGGGGGAGTGTGACGGTGCGTCACGACGTAATGCTGCTGCGTAAAGCCGGCCAGCGCGGTAGGCGGGAGTGAGGGGGAGGTTCAAAAAGAAGGGGAGTCGCTAATAGAGAAGACGGGGGCAGCGAGAGAGGAAGTAGTTCTTCGTTCTAGTGTGGACGGGCGGTGTAGAGTGCGTAGGGAGTATCCCAGGTTTACCTACGGTATAGCTGCTCACATCAGCCTGGAAGGGCTGTGTGTACTTAACTGTTGCTCGGGACCAAGTTAGTTCGAAGGCAGGTTCGAGCCGCGTCGGTGCTCCGGAGGAGGCAGTGATGGCTAAATCGCTGTGAGCGACCAGAACGACAGACGAGCATCGTTGGAGAACTGCACCCAGCACCGTGTAGAGGGAACCGGAGTCTGGAGGGATTGCAGCGGCCTCCCTGCTATACGGAGACGACTCTTCAGCTCCAGCACCGAGGACGCCGCAGGTGATATTTAATAAAATATATCAGAGCGATCAGCAACTTGGCCAACAAGTGAAAGACATCGGCTAATCCGACGGACAGTAAGCGGAGTTTGTGAAAGGTCGCTGCTGCACACCCCATTTGCCGCGTACGTTACAGCTTGGCGGACCCGCCATGTTCTAACTGCACGCCCGGAAGCCCGATTTCTCTGGCGGCCATTGTGGAAGTAAACGTACTGAGCAGACTTTCACTTGAGAGTGTTAATGTTCTCGGACTGATTATTATAATGTAACAGTGGCATAAAGTGCTAAATTGGATAAGGTTCATTTCTGTTATGAGGTTGTTATGAATGTATTATATGAATGTGTCCTGTTGTAAGATTACTACGAATGTGTTATATGAAGGGTGGAGAGTAACCCGTCAGAGTAAGGGGCGAGGTATGGGGGGTTCTTAATTGAGGCCTCTACCGTTAGACACTGAGCGCTCAGTAGGGTGACAGGGGCTGGGGCTTCATTAGTGGAGGGGAGTCAGGTTTTTGGTGAAACTCAGTACGGTAATTGCAGTCCCCTTTTGTATGTGAGTTTTGGTTCTTTCAATTTAATAACTTGATAACTATCGCACAGTGAATAAACTGCCTGTGTGTTCAGTTTACCTTATCCTTGTGTATGGTGTTTACCCTGCTTTTATTAGTTGGGCTCTCTCTGGAGTAGGGGCGTCTCACCTGCTACTGCTGAGTACCTCGGTGGGAGGGGGGGTACGAGGTGGGTATTTAAACATCACGCCACCCCCAACGGTACCACACTCCAGGTCTGCACTGTGACGCTGATAGGGAAATCCTGCAGCCTTAGCCGATCTGCTCACGTGGTGCATGTAGCAGACTAGGGGGGCGGTCGGTGAGGGTACAGGGACCCTGATCCTGCTGTATCCTCTCCATCCGGAGGGTTGGACAGCCTAAACCCCTACTACGCAGGCTGGGGCCCTGCCTGCTACATAAATGTGCCTCAGCTCCAGCCTCTCAAGGCACTTCATTACTGTGTGGTTATAGTGCCATGGGTGATAGTCATTAAGGCAGTGACTGTGTGAGCAGCTTGCATTTTCAGCCTGTATTGTACGGGTTTCCTCCCGCAGCCCCTATGACATGCAGCCTCTCTGAAATTCCCGGTGCGTATGATTGTGAGTCTGTATGTGTCCTGTAACAGACCAGCAGTCCATCCAAGGTGTAGCTCAGCCTTGTGCTACCTGAGATTCAGGCAACCAGTATAAGCATTCGGAAGGCGAATGGATTTTATAGATTTAAAACAGCATCACACGCTTCAAACAACTAACTTATATAAATGTGTTTAATCATATAGTAATGAAATTGCTGCATCACTTATTTATACTGCTGAAACTCTGAAAGCCTGTCATATTGGAGTACATCGTCACAGACATCATGACCCTTTACATATATATATAAAAAAGACCCTTTAGAGGCTAATGAGGAGAACCCAGGGTAAGCATCCTAGGAGGTGAACATTCACCTTACACTCATTTCTTTTTAATTTTAATGTTAAATAAAAGGGCTTATCCTAAGATTTTTTTAGCACCAAAACTGGGAGAACCTCTCCTTAAACGATTTATAGATCAACAATGTGTAATTCATTTATATGGTTATTTGCCCTCAACAGCCAAACAAACACGAAAATGCAAAAGATCTTTCTGTCTATCTGTGGTTTGTCATAGATATCAAACATCTTCCTTCCTCTGTCAGCTGAGAAGCTATTTTCCCTCCACAGTGACGATGTCACGTTTCAACTTGGCCACCACAGGGAGTTGGTAAAGAGCAGCATTTGTTCCAGATCCCCTGTTTGTTTTTGTCAGTGAGTGTCTGTCCCCGTAATGTGGCTAAATCTCCCTGTTTGAGTGGCACATTTCTTAGCACTTTTTGTTTTGTTTTAGTATTATTTTGGGAAATAAGGACAGAAGGAGGGAAGGTTTTCTGGTATTAGTTTTTTCTACACTTTTGATGGAATATTTTTTTTCTGTGTAGATCTACAATGCAGTAATATTTCAGCAAAATCTGGCCAGACTTGTGGTTCAACCACAGAATAGTGAAATGTACAGTCTAGACAGACAACAACCCGCAACAGGCTAACTACTGTGGCACTGCACACAGAACAAAGCAAAGGGATAGAAACACAGCTCTTTGAAGGAACCCTCAAACCTCATAGCCACATATTACTGCAACAACCTTGCTCAGTCTTTCCCAACAGCTGCCTTTTTATCTTCTACTTATTAGCCAGACAGACACCAGCTGTGTTGGATTTGAACTAAGCTGGATCATTAGTTTCATGGGTGAATAGAAAAAAAAAAGAAAAAAAGACAGTGGTTCCTAAGTTGCACTTCTACCAAACCGCTCTGATTTCATTTTCTGGTGACTGGTACTGTTAATTGTTCTAAAAATGAACTGTTCTGAATGACAACTCAATGGAAAGCATTGGTCATAGAACAATGCAAAATAAAAACATGAATAAATACTGCTGTTAAACATTAAACGTGTTATAAAACACAGTAGCCCACTCATAAGATAAGTTTGGAGCGGCTCATTTTCTCATAACGACCTAGTCATCTGGGAAATATGTGGTTGGATGATCTACCTGCTCGGCTTTCTTTACAACAGAATCACGGCTGCATCAGGCCATGGTCCACAGTAATAATTAGTACCTACACACACCAGTCAAAATAAGTACAGAGTTCCGGACCTCTTGCAAGACAATCCCAGACGAGCCCCCAAATTCTGTTAATCCCCAACCCCCTAGACGGGGCATGTAACACAACATTTATACACATAAAGTATAATAGGCTAGGGTACGTTAGGCTAGATTACATCCCATTCTGGATACCATCGCATTGCTCTCCCACAGCCAACATTTATACACATAAAGTATAGTAGGCTAGGGTACGTTAGGTTAGGTTACATCCCAGTCAGGACATCAAGGCATTACACTCCTGCAGCTAACATGTATAGAGATGAAGTATAGTAGGCAAGGCTAGGCTAGGCTACATCCCACACCAACGCTTTGCACTCCAACAACCACATGCTTACATACAGCCATGAACTAAGGGCCGAAGGACAGCCTCAAAAACCTGGGAGGGGACATGCAGACTCACAAACTGGAGCACCAGGTCCTGTTTCTGTATAAACACAGCACCATCGGGGGAAGTCTCCTCATCAGTCTGCCCCCACCAGTCCCTAAACAATAAACTGTCCATAGTCAAAATCAGACGCTTACAGTCAGTAACATCTGATTTGTGCCTTTCGAGACTTACTTTTCCTCAGGGTTAGCCATGAGCTTTTAGCCATTTTGATATTGCTGCTGTGTGATTAAATAGACAGAATTTGTCACGAAAACAGGACAGGGGACACAGAGGACTCAGGTGCAGGAGACTGAAGGTTTACTGGGGGAGGCAAGTAAACATCATACTTTTCGGGAAACTGGGTGAGCCACTGGTGGGGGGGAAGCTGGGTAAGGAGAGCTTAGCGGTTTGGCCCTCCAGAGGTTGTTAAACCAAGGTAGAGAGCTGGTTCACCTGTGATTGGAGCTGCTGTTGGGTCTCCATGCTGGGTCTCCATGCTGGGTCTCCATGGGATCCATTTAGTTTAGGCAAAGCATTCTGTTATAAAAAGAGGACAGGGGGCACAGAGGACGCAGGTGCAGGAGATTATTGGAGGAGCCGAGTAAACAGAGTCCAAGTTGCGGAGCAATACCTGTGAAGCGGGAAGCCATGCCAAGTGGGTCAGAAGCCAGGGTCCTATGAAGTGGCACAAGACAGGGGATGGGAACACTGGGTGGAATGGGCCAACAGAGGCAGGTCAGAATGCCAGTATTTCTTATAAAACATGTTTTTATGTATGTTTAAAGGTATGATGGATTGCCAGGCTTGTGTTATTTCCGAGTGGTGCTTTAAATTGAAACTATTTTCTGTCAGCTATGAGCAGAGCAGTGTGCTTTTTAGTATCAGGGATATAAATCAATATGCTAATATGCAGCCATTTCCCACACTGCACTTATTTTTATTATATAAGACAATTTACTCATTTTCATGGGTACAGTCATAGTCAGCACCAGTATAACATGGCAAAGTCGCTCTTTTGTCATTCTTCCTAAGTTTTCTTCCAGTTTGATAATAATAATTGATCCTTTATTGTCCCCATGGGGAAATTCTTTTTTACACCTCCCTCAACTAGTTCTTTGCAGAGTAAGCTGTCTGTGAAGGGCAGCCACCTGTTGGGGCACCCAGGGAGCTGGGGGTTAAGGGCCTTGCTCAAGGACCTGCAGACGTGCTGAGGCTGGGTTTGAACCAATTAATGGTAATTAATTAATGGTACACAGGCTTAGCCCACTGAGCCACACACTGCCCCATGTGAAAAGACGGCTTCAATGCCTGATCCATGCTGTTCATCTGCCTATTTTTCAATTTATCCAACACAGAAATTGCAGGGGGAGTCCTTCCTAAGGCAGCATAGGCAATTATATCTTTGTGGGGACTCTCCATTCATTTCTATAGGAAAAACTCTAATCCCAACATGACAACCTTAACCCCTACCCAGCTGTAACCAAAAGTAACAAAACAAAATATTTTTAGTTTTTTTATTGCAGTCACAGATTGAAAAAAAGTCCCCACAAACTCAAAATAACAGGTTTACATTGTGGGGACCACATTATTGCATCTGATCCCCACAATGTAATATAAACATAGTCCCCTCCCACACACACACACACAGGAACAATCACAATCACAACCAATTTGTATCAGTGATTAATTATACAGTGGTACCTCAGAACTCAAACTTAATCCGTTCAGAACTCCGGATCGAATCCTAAAATGTTCGAGTTCTGATCTAATTTTCTCCATAAGAGATAATGGAAAACCAATTCATTGGTACCCGGCCACAAAAAAATACATCTAAATATGTTTTTTTAGTATTTAAACGCAAAATGAACTGGATAAAACAAGAAGAGCACAAACACATCTACTAAACACATCTAAGCACATTTATCAAAACAGTAATTTGTAAAGTTAAAAAAAAAACAGTGTGTCCTGCCCCGATCGTCCGCTCCTTCCATGTGCCACGCCCTCTCGTTAACCCTGCATGGAATCCCCGTGTGATCAGCTGTTTCTGGTTGTTGTCATTAGCCCTCTGTATTTCGTCCGCATTTCAGTTTGTTTCCCTAGTTCGGTCATTGTATTGTCCGTCTGTGTTTTGCCTGCCTTACCTGTAATTAAACCCCGTATTCCCCGATACCCTGACGTCTGCGCCTCCGTATTGTCTCCGTTCTGTCCCTGTTCAGCACGACAGTTTTATTATAATTAAACGTATTAATGGTTTATTATTAATATTAAAATAATTAATAAGAAATCTTTATTTTTAAAGGTATTTTATTATATAATAATAATTACTGTTACTGTCTATCATTGTCTAAATGTATTTTTACTGTCTAAATATATGTATTCAGCTAGTGTAAACTGAGCCATACTTCCTTCGTTTGTGAAGGAAGTATGGCTCCAAGGTGTAACTATCTGATCCATACCACTTCAATGATTTGTACCTTGCATGTCTCTACCACATCAAATTGTCTGGCACTGCCTGATTCGTTCATCCCGCAATTTTATGGCAAACCTTATTGTCTATATTTGCAGCAAACTACAGGGGTCGTTTTACTGAAAAAAAAAAATTCTATGCTATCACAGCGAATGTGAGGCTGAAACGGAAGCATTACCCTTAGTTTCCGCTGAGAGACATGCCGCGTGACTCATTTCCCCGCGCGTACAAGTTATCTTAGGTTGGCGTTCACGGTTTGACTTCTGAGACTCAGATCGAGTTCTAGGTAATTTTTTTTCGAACTGGTTGGTTCGACTTTTAAGAAATTCAAGTTCTAATGAGTTTGAGAACTGAGGTACCACTGTATTATCTATATGCCAAAGCCCATTTTATTTAACACAGTTCAGTTGATAATACTTTGAAAGCACTATACTACCTCTGCTCTGGGCCTTACAACATGTAGCTGAATTAACTAAATGGCCCAGTGCGTGCGTTTATGTGTGTGTGTGCATGCCCTATAAGACTGGCACCCTTGCCTGACAATTTACTGACTTGAAGGACATCCTTGAATTGGAGATGTGATCATAGCAAAAACTGGGGCACTTATTTTGGCTTCTGTTGCCTTCATTGAAGTGAGCAGTGGAATTTTTTCATGCACACTTAAAGGGTAGTGCCCATCATAACTCGCTTTAATAATCACGTAGGAGATGTCAGACTTGGCCATTTCATTCACACTTGGTTACACATATCATAAAAATACTCCTTCAGTTTCTGCATGGGTGTGTTTCTCAGAAATGGAATTCTCAGAAAATGCTCAAGCAGATATTTATCTTCAAGGCCCGAAGAAGACCATGCATATGACTGGCATATCATTCCATAAACATGCTTCTCGGGTTTATAATTAGAGTAACGTCACCCAAATATAATGAATTACCGCAAATTAAAAGATGAAGATTGTGGAAATGAGATTAAGTTTTTCAATAACACACTCCAAAACAGAGGAGCTCTCTAAATGAATGCTAAATTGTGCATTTATGCATTCGGCATGCAAGCCCCCAGAGACGTGTTGCTACTACAAAGATATCACAGATTATTTGTTACACTTTATAAAGCACAATGCTAATCACAGTTTTATCTACCAGCTTTAATCATTTAAAGCTTCTAAAATAATTTTATCAATAACTCATTGTTTATCAATATGATAAAAAAAAATCAATAACACTTTGATTTTGGTTTATTTACACAAATCTCCCACTGCTCTCAAAACACAAAAAACGGAATTTAAATGTACACACTTTAAAAACAAAACTACACACACAAGGCAACACAAAATCTCTTTGACATATGCAATTGTTTATTCAACTTACATTTTTTCACTTATTTCTGCACAAAAATAGAGATATATAGCACTACTTGCATTTAATTTACAGTACATAAACTATCTGCCACATAAATATGCAATGCCACATGTGATACAGACTATTTTCTGACCTAGCCAGACCACTAAACTATACAGTTTAAGAATTTAAATGATTATATTCACATTTAAATGTAGCAGTGCAGGCTGACACAGACCACTGACATTTTGTATAGTGTCAAGGCAGATTAATTGATTAATCAACTATCACACACATTTCACACTATGAAAACGCCAAAAACAAACACCATTAATGTTACAATTATCACACATCACTGTAGATAAATCTAAAGGAATACCTTTCTTGTGATTTTTCATTTGGACAGTATATTTGATAAGGAGGCTGAATAACTATCACAGAAAACAGTAAACAGAACTGACTTCATTTCAAACAATTACTCTCAACATATCTCACACTCAGAGGAGATGGTGCACAAGTATTCTGTGGTGTACAGGGAGTGTGACTCGTAGGTCAGGTGTTAAATTAGGTCTCGTGTACCGGTAGTGAAATGAAAGAGAGCAAAGCACTTTAAACCTCATGCTAAGGGTGGGCGATCTGACGGCTGTGTCCTAATTCAGGGGCCGCATCTTTCGAAGGATGCAGTCTACGAAGGTGTAGTCATTGTATGCAGCGTTCATCAGAGGTCGAACAGAAAGTGTTGTTAAATGGTATGGTCTGGCCCACGGATAATTTCCTATTTGCGTCACCAGCTGTTCCTGCCCATAGCGTTGAGTCATAAAGTGCTGCTACTGTCGTCTAGCTGGGACACACCCAATTCACATCTGCATAATGAATCTTGGGATATGGTAGGCTGTGAAGGATCCATTGGGTGGACCCTTGGCAACTCGGCAAAAGAAGGACACATTTCTAGACCACCTTTGAAAGAGCCTTCGAAATGGGACAGTCTTGTTGCACTGCTGTGACGCATTCGGTCTTCGATTGCAGCCTTAGAAGGATGCAGTCCCTGAATTCTGACACAGCCGACACTTTTATATCATGATAGATCTTGAAGACGTCCACAATCTACTTTACATACGAATCACAGGGATTGTGATCTTTTGTGTTCTCCTAGTCATACTTCCAAACTTCACATAAAACTCTGATAGCCAGTAATTACGTGTGTCACTACGTGATCCATACCACACCTCCTCACCTGCCATGTCCGCATTACACATGAAAGAGACCCCGTGATATAACTCGGCCAGTCTGCACAGCCATCTAGTAGGAAGTCATTCTGTTCGTTTGTGAAGGAAGTATGGCTCCAAGGTGTAACTATCTGATCCATACCACTACAATGATTTGTACCTTGCATGTCTCTACCACATCAAATTGTCTGGCACTGCCTGATTCGTTCATCCCGCAATTTTATGGCAAACCTTATTGTCTACAGTTTAGGACTTGAAACTTTTTCATTAAAGTACAATCCATACAGTTGCAGTAAGTTTCTTAAATTGTTCTTGAAACGCAAATCTATTTCCTAGTTTACAAAAAATAGCAGCACTTAAAAGAATTTAAAAACAATTACCCACACAAATATAATACATATAGTTATCACACTTACTTGTTTAACTTACCTAACATCAAAGATCTGTACTGTGTCATTGTCGAAAAATGTTCTGTCCAAACCCTGAGAAACCTCTAGTTAATTTGATTGTTAGAAGAATCGGGGCTTGTTTCCTTATCGTCTAATTCCTCTTTAGTAATAAATGTTCCAGCCAGAGTAGTACTGAGTTGTGATTTCACTGGGAACATCTCTGCCAGGGTGATATTGTCGCTGTTCATTAATGTGGTTTTGTCCATGATCTCCTTGCTGTGCTTTGAGACAACACCATCCAGGAAGTCATATTTTGGTAGAAGCTTCCCACTTTCAAACAGATACTTTGCCAAATATGAAAAGGCAATGTTTCCCAGGAAGGATGCAAGCATGGAAACAGTCTTGAAGGGGAACCTCTGCCTGATGTAATACTCAGCTTCATGTGTCAGGTGATTCACCTTTTTCATCTGGGTCCATCCAGGATAGTAGATGAAAGGGGGAACTCTGAGGTATGGCTCCCCACCGCCGATGCGGAGGAGCAGGCCAAAGATGTAGCCGGCTACCGATCCATAAGTGTTTGTGGCCTTGATGAAAAGCACACAGATTAGCTGGGGGAAGATGATGACGTAGACCAGGTCGGAGCTCAGGTACCACAGGCCATAGACAGTGCCCGTCAGCAGTGCCAGAGACGTGGCCAGGGCCCCAAACACGAAGATTGTAATCCGCATGACCCAGATGATTTCACGGTCTGAGGCCTGCGATGGGACCACAAACACAAGATCTGTAAACAGTGATGACTTAATGAATTCCCATGGCAATTTTAAGGATTATTCTGACAGACATACTGTACCACAACTATTTCATACTGTGTACTGAAGAAGTGGGTGTTGCTGCATCCGCATGGAAAATGCTGGATACGTTCATATTAGAGTAATTAATACTGTATCTGTACCTGAAATGTACTACTTTCGTTTGGGAACCACTTTTGCGCAAACAGAAATGCAAAAAAAAAGAAAAACAATGCAAAGTCATCGTTAATTGATTAATGTGATTAAAATAAAATTTTAATGAAAACAAAAAAGCTGAAATAAGCTTTTGCTTATTTTACTACACATTTGTATTTTTTTAATTCCATGTTTCATCTGTCTGATGTTAAACAAACAATTATTAAATCTCAAACCTGGCTGCTACAGTAGTTGCATATTTAACTCATTTAATCATCCAGAAACAAACATTCACTGGAAACAAACCAAACATTCAGTTTTTCACATAACAAGGTTTACAGAATTGCATTTGAAAACTCTCTGTTCTTATATATAACCATGATTAACTTTTCTGTTCTGGGCTATGCGGGGCAGTATGTGTCTCTGCTGGTGCTACCTCAGATCCCGTGGTCAGAGGAATGATTGCACTATTGGACAAGACCATGTACCCAAGCTACTCCAGGGACTGTCTGACCATCCTTTCTCAATTGTATGTTGCTTTGGATTTAGGGTTCTGCTAAAAAAAATTATATATGGCAGAATTATAAAACAACCCTCATGAATTCTACTGGTGGACCGTTACATGTTATACTCATCAGACAGCACCACATCTACAGTGAGTCATTCGACACAAGCTGATACGCTCACAGCTTCCCTTCTCCCTCTAAATGAATGGTGTTTATTGTATTTGATGGGAATGCATGTGGTTCGGGGACTGGTCTGTCACCGCCGCAGACATTTATATATGACAACTCAAAACATGTTTTCACTGAACTTTTCAAACTTTGCAGACACATTGTATGGAGGAAGATCTGGAAATTAACAAATTTTGAGACAGATCGCACCAAAATTGATGTACTGTTGCTTTGATAGGACAGCAAGAGACACAGATCTGGTGAAGCTGATTACACTAAGATAAGTCACACAAAGTTGGGCATTTAATAAAGATTATTTGGAGAAGTGAGCAGAGTGTGTAGGGGAACTAAAGATTGTACACGTTAGGGTTGTGGGAAGAACAGGGATTAGATCGGGGGGAGAGGATGACGAAGCTGTCTGGGAAATACATTGTTGTTTCGACAGCATGTAGCTTATGAATGTGGCACATCTGTCTCTAAAGGTCTAGAACATTTGACAATTATGAAATAATAAATTTCATTACACTAGGTAGTAATTTCACAGAAAGCGTGCTCTTTAGAAAGCAGGAAAGGAGTGGCATGACTAACAAGCCAGAATATTCCCACGTTCTTTGACATGTGAGACAGGTGCAGGCTGCTAATGAGTCTCTAATTGGATTCTGCTGTTGTCAGTAGGGATGATTCTAAGTGTGTGTTTTTGTGATTGCATTAAAGACTAAGCAGTGAGAAAACAATTATAAAGGACACACATACAAACCTTCCAAAACACCATACTGTACTTCACCGAAGACATTTAAAAACATCTAAACTTTTATCAAATTTGTACTTTTTATAAAATTCAAATTTAACATTGGCAAAGGATTAACAACATGTCCTTTGGAAGGTTTTTAATGTTGCAGGTATCACTTTACAATAAGGCTCCTTTTGCGACTTGTAAATGGTAGTAACTCATTAATAAAAAGAAAACTGTGTTATAACTTGTTTAAAATTGTCTATTAGTAATTTACAAAGTGTTACAACATAATTAATAACCAGATTATAAACCATTCATAAACCCTTTATATGGGTAGTCTTATTGTAATGTGGGACCATATTGCATTTAACTTAAATAAATATCAACATAAAATTGACTGGGTTTTGTTGATTTTATTCTTACTTAGGCAGGATTGATTTGTAATCTAAAACCCCTACATGAAATCATCTGTACATCAAGAGATTGTTGACTGTATGAAAAACTATGCTATTCTTTTTAACTTCAAACAATTTCGCAATGTATATACAGTACATTTATTTTTTGAAATCTTTGAACAGCTCTTTAAACCTTAGCCATAATTAAATATTTAATTAGTTCACAAAATATACAATTTATTTTTGATAACATTACATAATTATGCAACATTTTACCATAATCTAATCTTTATAATATTTACAAATGCATTGCTGTAATAAAATACCAATAATAATTCAATCATAAATTCTGATTGCCTATTAAAAATTAATAAATATGCAATTTAGTGGTTTTAAGTTCTTGCTGCAATTCCTATTTAATGCCATTATTTATTTTGTTCAGCACTGTAATAGACAATCAATGATTGAAACATCTGCACAATTAAATTAAATGAATGGAAGATAATTATTCAGTCAAGTGTATTTTTTCCTTCAGAGTTAACTACTGTATATCATTGTTCGAAAGGTTGAAGATATCACGTGTCAATCACAAACTCAAAATACATCATCAAGCCACCATCCAAGGCCACAATTATTATATATTTTGGACACGTACCCCCTGTTTTCAGATGTGATCAGAATGCCCCCCCCATTATATACTATAATTACGGCCATGTTGATTCCATGGCTACGGCCTTGGCATGATCCATTGACACGCCTGTAAAGTATCACACAGTCTCTTACCAGCTGACGAAAGGAGAGCTGATAGATGTTCCGGGCAAACATGGAACTGGCCGAAAGGATGGACGAATCAGCAGATGACATCACTGCTGCAGACACCGCCCCCAGGCCAAAGAAGGAGATGTAGGGTGGGCACAAATATTGGAGCACAATGGGCAAAATCATATCTGACTCCTCCTTCTCTGTTGGTGACAGTGACCCGTATGAGGTCCGGTTCCAGTCTGTATCAAACAAGTAAGAGCCATTCACACAAATCTATTAACCATACAAGATGACTGCTGATGATTGACAAGACATTAAGAAACATTTTGAGAACTTCTTTTACAGGACTAATTCTTTTGATAACTGCTGAATTTTTAGTTCTGCATCAATATTCTAAGACCTGCAGTACTAGATAATGTATTTTGAGAGATGGGCTATTATATAACAACTTCATGATAAGTAATTATACACTGATGATATGCATGAAAATTGGTCGCATGAATGCAGATAGCATTAATCTCTTTCAGACCTCAGTATTTATATTATGAACACATGTGTAATTATTTAGTCTTTATTTGTCAGTAGTATTTTTAATGAACACTTTGATAGTGTCACGTTCAGCTCCGAACGCTCCTCGTGTGTGCCACGCCCCCTCATTACCTCCTGTCGAACCTTGATTGTTCTCACCTGTTGCCTGTTACGTTTGCCTAGTCTCATGTATTTAGTCCTAGTCTCAGTCAGTTTTCCCCAGATTTGTCATTGTGATGTGATGTTACGTGTGCTGATCTACCTTCGTTCACCCGCCTGTCTCCAAATAAACCCCGTTTGTCCTGAGTTACGGCTCCGTTTCCCTGCTTCCCTGCTCGCCTTCGTACCGTAGTGTGACAGATAGGACAGTGACAGTGGAATTATGGGAACAAAGATGTTGAAAAGGCATTTATTGATTTATCACAGAGCCCAGGAAAGAATAACTTGAATGCCTCTATTTCTGGACATTTCAGTGAGTATTAATAAATAATAATAATAGATTTTATTTGTAAGGCACTTTACATTTAAAATAAATCTCAAAGTGCCACAAAATGTCATCCTAAAAGAAGTGGAAAAAAAACACATATTAAAACAACAATTAAAACAAGCAAGTAGATCAATAATTAAGAAATCTTCCTGCAAAATTAATTTAAATCCATAATTTCTATTAAAAAGAAATGTCTTAAGTCCTTTTTTGAAATTTTCAATAGTCTGTGGTGCCCTCACATGGTCTGGGAGGGTGTTCCATAGACGCGGGGCGGCAGAACAGAAGGCCCGATCACCCATTGTGCTGAGTTTGGTCCTGGGGAGTAGGAGACGATTTGCATTTGTAGATCGTCGAGACCGTGTTGAGGTTAGG
Organism: Paramormyrops kingsleyae; assembly: GCF_048594095.1. Classification (NCBI taxonomy): domain Eukaryota; kingdom Metazoa; phylum Chordata; class Actinopteri; order Osteoglossiformes; family Mormyridae; genus Paramormyrops; species Paramormyrops kingsleyae. The sequence continues at coordinate 4,841,979 of NC_132812.1, forward strand.
GGGGTAAGTAGTTCTTTTAGGTAAAGAGGGGCATTTCCATGGATGCATTGGTGAGTGATAAGGGAAACCTTGTATTCAATCCTTGCAGAAAAGGGAAGCCAGTGCAGTGACTGAAGAATGGGTGTAATGTGTTCATATTTTCGAACTCTCATCAGAATCCTTGCTGCACTGTTTTGTATGTATTGGAGTCTTTGAAGATGTTTGTTGGGCATTCCAATGAGAAGTGCATTGCAGTAGTCAAGTCTGGAGGAGATAAAGGCATGAACCAGTTTTTCAGCATCTGGCAAGGTGAGAGTAGGACGGAGTTTTGCAATATTTCTGAGGTGGTGGAATGAAGTCTTGCAGAGATGTTTAACATGAGCTTCAAAAGTGAGTTTAGGATCAAGTCTAACACCAAGGTTGATGACTGACGAGGCAAGGGAAATGTCATGACGGGAGACTGTAATGCTCGGTATGGAGGCTGACTGAAGGTGATGCGGGGTACCAACCAAGATCGCTTCAGTTTTAGAGCAGTTTAACTGGAGAAAATTTTGTTTCATCCACACACTGATCTACTCAAGACAGATGCTGAGTTTCCATGGCATTGGTGGTGATGGTGAACATGATGCTGCAGAGGAGTATTTATCAGTTTTCATGTAAAGCTGTGTGTCATCAGCATAACAGTGAAATGAAATTCCATAGCGACTAATGATTTGGCAAAGAGGGAGCATGTATAAAGTGAAAAGGATGGGGCCGAGAACTGACCCCTGGGGGATTCCACAGGTCACAGTGTGTGTCCGGGACCTTGCTTTTCCAAGGGAAATGTACTCTGTTCTGTCAGTAAGATAAGATTGAAACCAAGACCAGGCAGTGTCAGTTAGACCAATGGTGTGATGTAACCGACTGAGGAGTATATCATGGTCAATCGTGTCGAACACAGCAGATAAATCACGAAGATCGAGTTGAGAAGGTGAGCCAGCATCAGCCGTCATCAGCAAGTCATTTGTGACTCTAATCAAAGCTGTTTCTGTGCTATGGGCAGAGCGAAAACCAGACTGAAATTTTTCAAAGTGGTTGTTGCATTTGAGGTGATCCTGAATATAGATGGCAACTACTTTCTCCAGTACTTTAGTGAGGAATGGAAGGTTGGAGACAGGCCTATAGTTGGCAAAAACTTCTGGATCAAGAATGGGTTTTTTGAGAAGTGGTCGGATTATAGCGGTTTTTAAAGCAGATGGAATGTAGCCAGCCTGGAGGGATTGGTTAATGATTGTGGTGATCAAAGGAGTGATGGCAGAGATGTTTGCTTTCACCAAGGCTGTAGGAAAGGGATCCAGAGCACAGGTGGAGGGCTTCATATTCCTAATAATTTTTTCAACCTCTTGTTGTGAAACTTCTAGGAAGCAGTCGAGAGGCTGGGCAATCACAGGCCGTGGATTGATGGTCAGAACAGATAGATCTGGGGGACCTGGAAAGGCAGAGCGAATTGAGTTGATTTTTGCTTTGAAGAAGGTCATAAAATCATTACAGTGCTCTTCTGTATTTTCAACAAGTATAGGAGTTTCTGGTTGTAGAAGTTGATTTACAGTGGAGAACAGCTGCTTAGAATTTCCATGGCTGTTTTTAATGACATTTAAATAAAACTTAGACCGTGCATCTCTAAGGAACTTTGAGCATGCCTTTTGATGTTCCCGATAGGCCAGCTTGTGGACAGTGAGACCCTAAGGGCACGCCCAGCTGCCTTCATTTTTCGTAGCTCATTTGTAAACCAGGGTGCTGAGCGAGAGAAGGTAACAGAGGCAGCGTGTGGCTCAGTGGGCTAAGCCTGTGTGCCTGTAATCACAAGGTTGGCAGTTCAAACCCAGCCTCAGCATGTTTGTGGGTCCTTGAGCAAGGCCCTTAACCCCCAGCTCCCTGGGCGCCGCTACAGGAGGCTGTTCTTCACAGACAGCATGCTCTACAAAGAGCAAGTTGAGGGTTGATTGATTGATTGTAACTGCTTTGGATTTGACCAGGGCATGGAGATCCAATATACTGCTCAGGGTTTCATTATAAAAGTCCACTGCGGTATCGACTGATGAGAAGTTTACATGTAGAAGACTCTGTAAGTCAACTGTCATAGATACTGGGTTGATATTTTTCAAATTTCTAAAGCAGATTTCGCCTTTGGCCTTGATGAGAGGGGAAGGAAATAGCAGCTCCTTGGGGACAACCTTATGGTCAGACACACCCAAATCATATATTAATAAATTGCTGACAAGGGCAGAGTTGGTAATGACCAAATCGAGCGTGTGCCCCCTAGTATGCGTGGGGACATCAACAAGTTGGCTGACATTAAAGCAGTCCAATAATTGAAGAAAGTCAGCAGCAAGACAACAGGAAGGTGAATCAACATGAATATTCAGATCCCCAAGTATTAGAGTTTTGGCAGAGGTTGTACTAAAAGTTGAAAGAAGATCAGACATTTCAGTGATGAAAGATGGATTTGGTTTAGGTGGACAATAAATGAGAAGTATTGTCATTGAAGGATTGGATTTACATTTAAATGCCAGGCATTCGAAGGATGACAGCTCAGGCAGAGGCAAAGGGGATAGATCAAGGTCATTATGATAGATGACAGCCAGACCACCACCACGACCCCTGCAGTGGGCTTTCTAGAGGTAAGAATAGCCCGGAGGACAAGACTCATTTAACACAGAAAAAACATCTGGTTTGTGCCAGGTTTCAGTAAGGCACTTCAAATCCAGACACTTGTCCATGATATGATCTTGTATAAGAAAAGATTTGATAGTGAGAGACTGAGTGTTAAACAACTCAGCTTTAATAGTAACAGAGGTAGTGAGTCTCCGTATTGGTCGAAGTTGTTTTAAATCCGCTCCACGTTTTCCATCCCACTCCTGTGAACTTCTGTGAATATAGCGGGGCTGACGAAGAAGTCCAAGTTGCTTGATAACTGATATACATAATGGAGTGGTGTTGGTGAAGTTGTTTAACTCCATCAACTGATCGACGGAGTAACATTACAGTAACTAACAATAAATAAACCACTAACTTACGTGTACTATTAAAGCATTTATGTCATTTATTTAAACTTTTACCAAGTAAATTAACTGAAAACCAGTTCTCACTGCTTTACGTGATATTCGGGATACAAACGTCATGCGTGTAACTAAACTCTTCAGCCAATAAAGGCAAAGGTGTGTCGTCACGGAGGCGGTTCCAGTTTGTGCAGCCGAGTGAGAGGTCGCAATGCATCTAACCGTAATGCATTGCGTCAGGATCAGAATGCGTTGCTTTAAGGCAGCGCTGTAAGCAAGTCGAACGCACCCAATGACCGGACTGGGGAAACAAACTGAAATGCGGACTTAATACAGAGGACTAATGACAACAACTAGAAACAGCTGATCACATGGGGATCCCACACGAGGTTAACGAGGGGGCGTGGCACACGGAAGGAGCGCACGATCGGGGCAGGACAGGGGTAATGTTGGGATAAGATCTTTATCGTTTTGGAAGCCATTAAGAAAAAAATGCTCTTCTTGTTCTATCCTGTTCTTTTTCTGTTTAAATGCTTAAAAAAAAAAAAACATATTTAGGTGTAATTTTGGGGGGCTGGTTTTTGGTTTTTCATTATTTCTTATGGGAAAAATTTGATCAGAACTTGAACTTTTTAGGATTCGATCCGGAGTCCGGAACGGATTAAGTTTGAGAACCGAGGTACCACTGTACTTATTGATTTGACCTGATGATGTAGTCTGTGTCTGCAGTCTGTTTTATGTTGTATTTGCACAAGTCAGGTCACAATAATATAAATTAAGTAATAAACTGCTTGAATGAAAATTGTGGTTTTCTTGTTCTTTAGGTATCACATCGTCTATTAAAAAGGTACTAATGTGTCTAGCCATTCTGTCAAATGATATTAAATATAAATATACATTATATATTTTTAAATTTGATGGGCTTGATGCCCTTGCATGTGGACTTAGTGCCCTTAAAAACATGACCCAACAAAGGTCAAGTGGCTCTGTCCTTAAAATAACAAAATCCCAGGCCTGTCAAAATGCATTATTGATCTCATTAGTGCATCAAAATTGGTGGTGGTGGTGGTGGGGGGGGTGGGGATGGATACAGTTTTAATTGGAGTCTTATCAAAGAAAACGCAGCTGATGCATATACTGTAGCATGGGTGAGGGTGCGCGTGAGATTACCCGTAGAGGCCCCTATGGCTCCTATCAGGACCGAAGGCACGGCCATGACCAGGCAGCCGAACGCCGCTAGGAAGGAGAGCACCTGGGCGTATGTGGCTGAAGAGGCAGAAAGAACGCGCTGGAAGTACACCTGCCAGGGAATGCCCCCCAACACCTGGAAACAAAAAGGCCCAGAAGAGGAGATGCAGACATGCAGATGCAGCGCCAGGCCAGGAATGACGCAGCTCCCTAGTCAGTCTGACCGTGTACAGTGCATGAGGCATGTAAAACAAAGCAGAGCGTTCACAGGGACAAATCACTGTCTTATGAGCTGAATGGTATTGTAATTCTTCTGGAAGGGCCTGAACCTGCCTCCGGCTCTGTGTATGTACAGTTTGCATAGTATCCCAGTGTTCGCAAGGTGCTCAAGTACCTAAAAGTACTTCACATTCCTGTCGGAGTCCACAAATATGTAGTTAGATGAACTGGTGACGTGAGATTGCTCTGAATGTCGACTTCTCATCGCTATCATGTAGTGAATAAACAGATATGTATGTGATTTTCATAATGTGAATGGTTCTCGCTGCTCTCTAAGAAACTACATAGAGTATTGGGTGACAGCTTACCAAAAGGCAGAAGTTGTCAATCCACATCCAAATATCTGATGCCTCTATTTTGCCCAGCCAGGGTCTCTGATAGACTTTATTCACAGCAGTAACTCCAATGTCTGACACAGCGGGGTGGGACAATGCAAATGGCACACTGATCCACTAAAAATAAGTGTTAAAGAGAAGAGATAACTCATATTTGCTTCATAATTATTCATGGGCTTAAATATCTAATAAATTCTGGTGTCATTTTAGCTCCTTCTGATTCAACTTAACCACAGTGCTTTAAAAAAATCAGACATTCGGGTCTTGCTGGACTTACCAGCCCTATAAAGATGCAGAACAGCTGGACTACATCTGTATATGCCACAGAGTACAGGCCACCAACCAGCGTGTAGAAGATGGCGATGAGGGCAGAGATGACCACAGACATGTTGATGTTTATGTCCACAATCACACTGAGGGTTGCACCTGCCCAAGAAATGAGCTGTTAGATGCAGTTAATGGCATCAGACTCATTTCCTTTGTCAGCTCCTTAACATTATACAACGTAGTAGAACAATAATAAATAAAACCTGAACTAATACACATTTTTAATGAGCATTTGTTTGTATGTATAAACTATATGATAGCTGGTCTCCTGGCTTAATAATCTGTAAATGAGATCAGAAAATGAGCAGATTCTGGTTCTCGCACCCAGCGGTGTTTAAAACAACTCAAACCACACATTTTCATTGGGCCCCTGAGGTTTGCCCCACCCCCCTTGGCCATAACAAATGAGAGGAGGCCATTCAATATTGTCTGGGGGGGCAGAGGGCACTGAAAAATAAGTTATTGTTTGGGGTCCCAGAAATGACAATCACAGCCCTGCTCGCACCTAAAGCCGATAAGATGGCTGCTGACCAGAAGATCTCGCCCATCAGTGCTGGGATGAAGAGGAGACCTCCCATCCTTTTACCGTAAAGCTGCTGGAAGGGGTCCAGCATTGTGATGTAGCCTTTGGAGCGCATGGGTTTGGCAAAGAACATGCCACCTGAGGACGGCAAATCATGCATTTGGTAAACGGAGCAATAGACAATCAACCTCCAATGCATGTCCGAGGAACCTGCTCAGCTACCTTGGTGACTGCCCACAATACGTGGGATTCTGAGTAAATATAAGTTAATAGGATTTAATTTAGTCTTCTTGTCAAACTTTTTAAAGTCCAGAATAATGAATCTTACTGACATCTCCTAACTGCACATATATTACAATGTTCTTCTGTGAGTTATAAGCACGTTAACATTGCACAGGAATTTCTAACTTCAGTATGGCAAACAAAATGTGCATCCTTACCCACCACCAAACTAAGAGCATAGCCGAACGGCGCCTGCGCCCACGCCAGACCCGAATCTGGCAAGTAAACATTTTCGGCAGTGCCGTTGATGTAACCTCCTCCTACCCAGGTTGCTGACAAATACGCCACAAATAATACAAATAAGGCCATAAAGTCAGGTTAACATTATGATTGACTTTTATACATTCATATGTTGATATATTTGAAAAGGCTAAGAAACAGATAATCTGTATTTATAATGAGACACACATTAGAATAATGTGTCTAGAATCTAAAAAAGATCTACGAAAATCCACACAGCACAAAACTGCACAGCAACGTACTTCCAGAGCCTTTTCTAGTGTAATTCCCATTAACTTCAACAGAGAGATAAGAGCGGGTTTCTTGCTTTACGGTTCACACGAATTATTATTTTTAAATCATATTTGTAGGGTTTCTTCGAGGTTTTTTTTTTAAATACAATTCGCAACATTTCGGCACCTGCTTTAAAATAAATTTATAATTCTAGGGTTTCAAAAATACATGCGAGTAAAGGTTTTTTTCAAGCTGCGTTATGCTTAAAAATGTAAAACCGATATACTCGTGTATACTTAGATGAAAGAGATCTGATGCCTGTGGCAATGCAGTCATACTCTTTCAAAACCAGTGACACTTACCAGTCATAGTAAAACCGCCAACAAACAATCCAATGTCCCTTCCGCCGACCATGATGGTCTCACTTCGATCGACACCTCCTATGTCGCCGGCTTTTTTGTTTTTCCAGGCGGCCCATATTCCGACAAGAAGAATCACTATATAAAAAATAACTATAGCCACAAGTCCTTCCACGTGGAGAGCCATCTTCTGAAATCAGCCCTCCCAGTCAGACTCGAATTTCCTCTAGACCTGGATAAAGATATTAAGAGGAAAAGGACGAATACCCACTGAACTCCCAATCACCCTGTCCACTTTTCTGACATCTCTTTTTAACCTTTTCCACAAAGTAAATCAAAGACAATTGCTGATGAATGACGAAGCATAAGAAACATTTAGAAAACTACTTTTAAAGGACAAATCGCTGCATTTACTGTATGAGCACGGCGGACTATTAAGTACTTTTACACATTTAAGTGCTTATTATATGTTTAATGCGCTATATTTTTGCAGCCTCAGTTAGATTTATTCGGTTTCTAAATTGATGACTATTGTTAACGTTTTGTGTAATTACAGGCGGATTTATGTGTAAAACTAGTTTTGCGAACGACTCATTTTGAACAAGCGCTCCGTAATGCAAAAGAGAAGAAAATATGCATGCTCCGTTTCTGTAATATTAAAATAAAACAGCATTCAGAATGAGATTGATATTCGTCTAAAATATACGGTCGTAGACCCAGCTCCGCTTCTTTAATCGTCAACACTGTTAGAAATAAAATCAGTTTTTATAGGCTGTAAATTTTAAATTAATCAGATGTCGTAATTTATAGGACTATTAAAATACTTCATCCCTCAACGAGTAAAATACTTTATGCCTCAACTCCTTACCATTCAAAATGTTGTTCTGGATTGATCGCAAAGATCGCGTTTCTTTAGCTATGAAAAAGATAAATGAGGATCGAATATCTACAGCGACAAAACGCGGAGCTGCTGTACAACAGAGTTAGCGGATGGAGCGCCTTGTTACCGTATGACCAATATAACAGACTCAAAAAGCGACGTGAATGGCTGAAGAGATGTCTACGGCTGCCACACAGTGCAAACACTAATCAGGTCTCCAGTTTTACCCAGACTGGATTAAAAAGCGCAACAAGGATAGTGAGCCCCAGTACTGGTAGTAAAGCAACAAGAATAATAATTTTTCAAAATTATATTGGTCGTTCATGTTACAAGCACGGTGATTTTTCTGTCCCTATATCATTCACTTATTTCTCTAAAATGAGTCACATTTTTATATCAAATGGCTTGAATTATATTCGGTCTTCTTTAACATTTAAACACAGAAAATAGATATTAAAAATACCATTTCGTATTGTACACACCTTTTTATTGATACATGCGTTGACATTTATCATGTCCTAGGTGCAAAGTAGGCTAATTAACTTCCACAAGAACTTTCAACCAGATAATGATAAAAATCTCAAAAGATTCTTCATTTATATTATAGACTTGGCTAAGCTATGAGTCTAATCATACATACAAATCAGGTGAAACTACAGTCATTTTTATTTTTTACTTCTTATTTAATTGCTTGCTTGTTTGTTTGTTGATTGCCATTTTCTTCATTTGCTGTGTCCCTTAAGTCATCTTCACAACCACAATTCCTTTGAACCCATTTTCAGTAAGTGACATCTTTTTTCCAGAATTCAACTACAAACTGAGGTAAGCTTTAACTATTACTCGACCCTACCTTTTTAAGTTTTTTAAAAGTTATCCTCACGTTCCTTAGCTTCCCATGGAAGGTCTATACAGAAGAGGGTCCGCCTGTTGGTCGAACCTCAGACCCAGGAGGAACAATGCAGATTCTGTCCTGCTCGTGGAATACTGGACCAGCCTTTCACCCTCACAGGGATACTGGAGGCTTCATGGGAGTTTTCCCAGCCAGTCTACATGTGTTTTGTGGACCTGGAAAAGGCATATGAACATGTCCTCTGGGGGGTGCTTCAGGATTATGGGGTATGAGGTTCGCTCTTGCGGGCTATCAGGTCCCTGTGGAAATGGAGCGAGAGTTTGCTTCACATTGTCAGCAGTAAGTCAGACTCATTCCCGGTGGGTGTTGGCCTTTGGCAGTGCTGCCCTTTGTCACTGATTGTTCAAAACATTTATGGACAGAATTTTTACACCAAAAAATGGTGGATTTGCTTAAAAAATTTTGGTAACAATTTGCATTAAGACAATATAAGTATAAGTAATATAATATAAGCTCTGTGTATACTGAAGTAATATCTTTCATTTTTTAAAGGTGATTGCGCATCAAGAAGTGTGAATGATGTAGGGTAGATTGGCGACCACTGCACCATGGGGCACTTGCAACATGTCTTAGTCCTGAAAGCAGGAATGAGCGACAGTGGTGATATTCATACTGCACACACTCAGTTAGCCCCTCCTCCACATATGGCAGCCACATATGACCATTCCTTCTGCAAAAACTACTTTTCCAAGGTAAAAAGGATTTTTTTATGATCAAAGTTTTTGTCATACTGTCTAAATTGTTTGCATGAAGCATTGTAAAGGCACATCATTTTAATTAGTGCTTTCTTAGCTTCTGACAGGCATTGCTAGCATGTGTCAAAGCCGTTGTGTCCAGCTAGCATAGCAAGTTTTATCGTGGCTGTCAGTGCAGGGACAGGTGCAGCATGCTGCTGCGCCGATGGAGGAGCCATTTATACCTGCCACACGTCAGATGTGGACTAATTTCCTTCTCTTACTCTCTGTCTGTCACACACATATAAGCTACATTATATGCACATACAGACACACACACAGGTGTGTATATATCTTTGTGGGGACTCTGCATTCATTTCTATGGGGAAAACTCTAATCACGACATCATGACCTGAACCCCTACCCAGCCCTAACCTTAACCGTGAGTAACCAAAATAAATACGAGACTTTTGGGATTTTTCCTTTTTTGTTTGCATTCACAGATCTTTATGGGGACTGAAAAATGGTCCCAACAACATAAAAAACAGGTTTTTATTACAATGTGGGGGACATTTGGTTCAGGAAACTTTCACAGAAATTCACAGAAGTATTATTAAATTTCAGTGTCTTGATTCTGATTTAAAAAAATATTGTAGTTTAAATGCATTGTGATAATTAACCAAAACATGATTGTTACTTACTTGTTACTAGTCTGTTTCTTAATACAGCCAATTTAATATTCTGCAATTCATAAAATTTAAAATATGATAGTCAGAAATATAAATTTTCCTACTGAATTTATGCACTTAACTTCAATGCAGACATGTCTAATATTCAGTCACAGTGTCGTTAGGGGATTTAGCCTCCCCCCAAATAAATGTACACTAATAATGTGACCCCCCTAATGAAGACTTAGCACCTCCCTTCATAAGTCTTTAGTGATGCTTTAGTGACACAAAATAATAAAAATAAAACACTGAGTCATCAAAAAAAGTGGGATTTAATTCTTCTCAAGAGCACTGCCTAGTGATACCAAAAACATAGACAAAACAGAAAGTTACTTGGGTTCTCTTAGTTTAAGCTACTCAACCTGCTCCTAAGAAATTCTACTGTCTGGAGGTTTTTGGTGTAACCCTGCAGAAGAACCTCCCAATGAAGATGGGGAGAGGTTCATCACTCTGTGAAAGACTACGTGGGTAAATAAAGCAACAGTTTCAGAATAATGTTCCTGAAAGTAATATGGCAAAGTTTTTGGGAATTTCATCACCTACGGTACATAATATCATTAAACGATTCAGAGAATCTAGAGAAATCTCTGTATGCAAGGGACAAGGATACTGGATATCTGTGATCTTCGGGCGCTCAGTTCACACTGCATTAAAAACACACAATTCTACAGTTGAAATCATTACATGGGCTCAGGAACACTTCCAAAAACAGTTTGTTGTTGTATTCACAGAGCAGGATGAAACTCTACCATGCAAAAAAGAAGCCATGTCTGAATATGATCCAGAAACACCGCCGGCTTCTCTGGGCCCAAGTTCATGATGGACTGAGGTAAAATGGGAAACTGTACTGTGGTCTGATGAATCAAAATTTCTAATTCTTTTTGGAAATTATGGACGCCACATTCTCCAGATTAAAGAGGAGAGTGACCATCCAGCTTGTTACCAACCGACAGTTCAAAAGCCAGCGTCTGTGATGGTATGGTGGTGCAATAACCTGGGAAGGCACCATTAATGCTGAATGATATATAAAGGTTTTGAAGCAACATATGCTGCCATCCAGATATCTTTTTCAGAGAAGGCCGAGTATATTTCAGCAAGACAATGCCAAACCACATTCTGTGTGTATTACAGCATGGCTCCGTAGTAGAAGTGTCAGGGTCGTAGACTGGCCTGCCTGCAGTCTAGACCTGTCACCCACTGAAAACATTTGGCACATCATGAAACAAAAAATACGACAAAGGAGACCCTAAAATGTTGAGCAGTTGAAGTCCTATATCAAGCAAGAATGGGACTATATGTCATTTTCAAAACCCCAGCAACTGGTCCCCTTAGTTTCCAAACATTTACAGAGTGTTGTTAAAAGAGGAGGTGATGCCACACAGTGGTAAACATGCCTCTGTCCCAACTTTTTTGAAACATGTTGCTGGCATGAAATTCAAATTGAGCATATATTTATTATAAAACAATAAAATTTCTCAGTTTCAACATTTGATATGTTGGTTTTGTTCTATTTTCAAATAAATATGTTTTTTTATGATTTGTAAATCATTGCATTCTGTTTTTCACAGCATCCCAACTTTTTCAGCAACCGGGTTGCATATGACGTGAACATGGATGGCTGCATCTTGTCTTTTGTCAACATTTTGGCTCTATAATGACATTTATCTGATAGAGAATATTACAGATACATATGCATGCTTTGTTTTTATATACGTGATTCAAGGTCTCCAACAGAAGTTGTAACTTTGACCCTGCTAGCCTGCCTTTGACTCTCGTGACTCAGGCAAGGTTCAGCATATACCAGTCCAGCTTCCCCATGAAAGTCTCCTCCATGGGGATTGTTGTGATTCTCCTGAACTGGCTAAAGAAATGTATAAACCTGTAATAAAGCAGACAGTTCCATAGCTGGTAAAAATAAAATCTTACTGCAGTTCACTGAACAGAGCAGGCCACCTCTCGCTAAAATCTTCAACTTGAGGGCACAAACTGACAACTTCCTGCTCTCTTTTCAAAGTGTTGACTTCCATCTCAGGCAGCAGATTCACCTGCTTACTGAATTTGGGTAATTGCCCATTTTTTATTTTATACTCTGCAGCCATCTAGTGTCTTGTAGACAGGAGTACTTTTCAATTAAAGCCTCCAGTGCTACCATTACCTGGCTGCTGCTTGGATTAGCTGTGTAGTTGAATATGTCATCTGCTAATCTGTCTAGTATATGTGCTCGTGCTCTGGGGTTTCTTAGAAGCGCGGCATCTGCAAGATAAGCACTATGTCCTGCTTTCAGAACGACTTCCACATCATAAGAAAAAGATGGTATGTCAAAAAAACCCAGGCCAGGGTTCAAGACGGAAGGTGAAGACAAAAGCATGTCCCTTGAACCAGATGAGCAAGTATCTTCTTCTGTACCAGACAGATCTAATGAATGTGGGATTGAACACATTTCAGAATCTTCAAAGTACTAATTCAGGCTCAGTGTAAATTATTTTCACCGTATCTTTGTCCTTTAGGTCTGCAGTTGAACTTAGCCTGAATATTGATATCCAGTCATCCGTGTTACCTGGGATGCCATTTTGTAGAGTCATTTTGCGAATGTCATGCTCTTGTGTAATTACATGAAGATGGACTGGTGCAGACATTTTGGCAACTTTGTGTACCAGCTATTAAGAGGGAAATAACTGCACATTAATGGCACAGTTCTGTATTTAGCATTAGATCATGATGCTAATTCAGTCAGGTCAACTATTTATGTTTACATTTAATTTAGGCAAAACGTATGTGCAATATCATTCTTGTTTGCCAAGGGTATATATCCACTTTTATACATTTAAATGTTCTTTTTTTACGCTTCTGTATTATCAATTTGAGTGTTGTCAACCTGCATTTATTTAAAATCCCATCTTTTGGGTTATATTACATTCAAGTGGGCACATTGACAAGTCAAAACTCAATTTCCCATGTCTCTAAGAAAATTGCAGGCCAAGCTTAAAGCTTAGTGAGTAAGTGGCATCAGGCAACTGGATTTGACCAGTCAGTGCAGGAGCAGCATTCAGGAACTGAACATACTATATGTTATCAATGCTAAGATCACAGAGTCAGCTCTCAGGGTGCAAATATTTTCAAGTCCATACCATCCCTGAGCTGTGCATTGTATTGAAGATTTATTTATCCAAAGCAAGAAAATGCATATTATGTACAAGAAACTACATTAAGAAATGATACATTATCTACATGCAAATAACAGGTACGTTACAGGATCATTACTGAGTCTGACATATAATTGTGGTGTTTTAAAGGAGGTATTTGCCCTTCTGTTGCAGTATAAGCTGCCAAAGGGAAGACATCTGCCAAGTCAGGTTGCTCAAGGATTCCTCAGGTTTTAATGGGTCGCTATTAAAATAAATCAATCCAGCAGCCATTTTATATATCTTCACCATAACGTTAGATTTGCTATGGTGTGGGTTTATAAATTCTGTTATTCCCCACCGAGATTCAGTTCATTGATGTAAAGATATATCATTTATACTTTAAAGGAAAAGGGCATTAAAACATAAAAACTTACCAAATGCAACGAGGACCGTAAAACTTTCTGGACAAACAATGAGCTCTTCAGTGTTCTTCTGTGCATCTTTCCTGCAGATCAACAGCTTTCCTAGGGAAATTTATCGGTGACTTAATTAAATCCACAACGCTTTGTACGGACCTGCCCCACTTGAAAAATCATCGTAAATGTAATAAAAAAATGTAAGTTTACTTTATTCCCCCTAACCAAAAAAAAGTACACGTTAATTAAGTACAAGGTTAAATGCAGTATTAAAATATTAAGTTTATACTAAAACATACATTTTCTTTATAAATATATATATATTTTTGCTACATTTACTTGTCCAAAAAAATCAAATAATTTTTCAGTATAGGCGTAGCTACGGGGCAGAGGGGGTCCTGTTTGGGGGCCTTAGGCTTGCGTCTTTGCTTTTTGCAGCTGTGGGTTGTTCACCTATTTCTGCGCCGCTGCTAGTATTAAGCTGATAGTGGCTTTTCGAGTATTTCATTTTAAAACAGCTGTCATCTTCTTTATTAATAATGACTTGACCACTCGCCACAATACGTTTTCTTTTGCCCCCTTCATGTGGGTCTGCTGCACCAAAAACATTCTGCCCTCCCTTGGGTGCTGGAGTTTTTAATATTGATTTTCTATCTACACTCACTGTGCTCCGATTGCCTGTGGTTGCTTTTTATCAGTGATATGCTCAACTTCGTATATGTTCTTGTCGAATAAAATTCTTTTTCTTTATAAAGGTAAGATTTGGTATTCCAAAAGTAAAAATATCCCAGGTAACATTCCCATATGGGGCCCATATGGGAAAGACAGGGGCCATCTGGGCTGGCCCAGCTCACATTTTACCCATGTGGGGCCCATATGGGCAGGATCTGGGCAAACCCATATGGGGCTGAACGATATGGGCCCCATATGGGCAGGATCTGGGCAGCCCCATATGGGTTAAATGTGGGCTAAGAGATTTTGTCTAAAAAAATTACTGCTGTTATAATTGTTCTGAACACAAATACAATTGTTTAATTCTTTTTTTTTAATTAAGCTTGTGAGTGGAAATTTGAAACTATTACACAAGATCCCAAATATGTTAACTGATCGAGCTCCTGAAAGCGATCTTGAAAAGTGCACACCAGGATTTGATTTATTTATACCTATAGTCCTGATAAGATTGTGGAGAATAAAGGTGGACAGAGTGGAAAATAAAAAAAAAACATATATGGTCGATCTGTACTGTACGTGCTTTACTTTTTTGGCTTTGTCCTTTACAGTATGCTTTTTGGAGTACTGAATACAGCAATTAATGTTATATGTATTAGTTATCATGTTTGTGCAGTCATAAATGTACAGTATGCAAATATTCTTGTTAGACGACCATACTTTTTTGTACTATATAGTCTTGCGGTTTCTAATTTACATGCCAGCAACAATTTTGACTTGTAGTGTTTTTTGAAGTGTGACTTGTATTGTTTTTTGCTGTATGGTGTATGTATAATGACTGTAATACATTAGTGTTTATCTAACCAACTGGCTTAATGCGTGATCTGAAAGCATGTGTTTGCTTTTCAGCAAAGATATAAAGTTTTCAGAAAATTGATTTTGCAAGACGAGTGTATGGTATTGTGAGTTTAGCTTGAATTTTAGGGTTTGTGCTTATAGTGGTTTGAGAAAAGGAGAGAAGATTTTAGGAAATGTGTTTTAGCAATTCAGAAAAACTGTAAAATGTCAAGGCATGTCAGACTATACTTTGAAAGTGGCGGGTGAGAGGCCTCAGACTCGATCCAGATCGGGTCACAGTACAGTATATAAATACTTATATTCTATGTTTCTTTTATGTTCCTCTTTCTGTGTCTGCCAGTCTAATTCCCAGTCTATCTATATCTAGTGTTGCTTTAACATTCCATCCTCTTTGTGCAATATACTGATTTACAGTACTCTCAGCAAAACAGCATGATATACTACCACCACCATGCTTGTTAAGAAAACAATCTCACCTTGACCCCTGCAAACATATCTCTTTTCATTGTGGCCAAGCAAAGAAGTTAATGACACATTCACACGTAATTGTGACTCCAGCCTGCCAGAACCCAGCCGCAGCCTTAGAGTCACACACGTCTGTGCTCTTTTCTGCAGGAGAGATTCACACATCATTCTGACTGCCCCCACCCCTCCCCCCTGTGATTGTGCAGCCATCAGCAGCCTTTCAGAGTGTTAGCCAGACAGATCGAAAGAACACACTAAGGAATGTGTCTGTTCTATTCACAAACAAATGAGAGGCATATTATAGTAAAATGTTCATTTTGCCTCATCACCATGTGTCAGGGCTGGGTCTAGCGTTTCTATCCCTTGTTGCAGAAAGAATCCTCTAGCTAGCTGTACGTTGCTGACCACAGAACAGCTGCCCTTTCTCAGGCTGAGTCTGAGTACGTGTGACCCATTTGTACTTTGATGGCAAAATTCAGCTCCTATATTCACCAGTTGCACTTGCACTCTCACCCGGCACACATTTTATGTTCTATAGTCACTCTTTGGCTTCTTCAAATGTTTAGAAACATGTGTGAACAGTTTTGCATCATTGTGTTTAAATGACTACTGTGTGCTGGCTGTGCATATACTTCTGCGGCCTGTGTTTTCTATTTTGGGATCAAAGTTCACCATAGCGCAAAATGTGTTTTGATGAATGAGAATGTGTTTTGAGTTTTGCAAAAAGGGTGACTATATATACTATATGAGATCTGCATATACTTTCTCTAACTATAGGTGAGCATGGTTTAAAGTTTTGCCAAACAAGTGACTGATTCAATAAATGACTTTTGGCAATTGGCAGTTTAAATTTGTTCCCAAAATGGTTTTTAATATTTCAGTAATTCAGAAATACTGTAAAATATATTTCACCTATCTAAAAAACATTTATCCCAAAGTGATATACAAATGCTTTTCGTCATCATTTAGAATGTGATTATTCCATTTTTTTGTTAACATCTACTTTAAACATACACTTTTCAAAAACCTATTTCCAACCTATTTTGTGCTGACGAATTGTAAAAAATCGCATATAAACGTTTCTAGCCAAGACTAATTATGAGCTCTGAGCTTATAGGCATAGGGGTTGGCTATACAAAAGGTGATCGAGACATTCAAAGAATTCTATGAGGTTTGATTACTAAAGTTACAAGTAAACTTGTTTAGGTCAAAACTCAAAACCCATCTTTTTAAGTTGGCTTACTCGCTTAGACCTATTGTTGTCTGATTATGTTATCTTATCTTTTTTTTTTTGTCTTTTATGGACTATGTAAGGTGACCTTGGGTTTTAGAAAGGTGCCCATAAATAAAATGCATTATTATTATTATTATTATTAATAAGTGTTTGAATTAATTAAGTGACTTCGAGTCACCACACCTTTGCATACTGTCAATGGCCCATCAGTCTGGAATGTCTGTCACTGCCCCTCTCACCAATCAGTTTGAAAAGGCAGAGTGAATTTCACAGTTTTTTTTCTTATGGCCAAGACAGATATACTGCAGTGCTGAAGCCGCTTTCTCAAAACTCTTCGTACATTCCGCTTTGCTTTCATACAAAATGCAATCAACTATAAACGCTTCAAAAGTCATGGATTCCTGTCTCATTCACAACATGACATGCCTGAAGATCACAAACATATACAGATTTATCAAACAATTAAGTCATCGATCAGCAGGCCCAAGGAGTGGGGGGTGCAGCCGGTACATTGCTCCGGGGCCTATGAAGCTCAAGGGGGCCATAAATCATAATTAAACATAGGCTACTGCTATGTACAGGCCAATACGTAGACATGCAGGCATGTAATTTATAATAACTTTACATTTACATTTACATTTACAGCATTTGGCAGACGCCCTTAGCCAGAGCGACTTACATAAGTGCTTTATGACTTTATTTTTTTTATAACTCCACAATGAATTTTTCCCGATACTAGCTCAGTAAAAACCAAGGCTATGAATACCATCGATCTAATACTCTGTTGGAAAAGTGAAAAGTTTTTTTTTTTTTTTTTTTAGTAATGCAAGTATAATGCCAGAAGTGCTAATTCAGGTATTTCTGGAAAAGGTGTGTTTTAAGTCGTCTTTTGAAGACATTCAGTGACTCAGCTGTTCGGACATCTAGGGGGAGTTCATTCCACCAACTTGGTGCCAGAACAGAGAAGAGCCGGGAGGTGTGTCTTCCTTGTGCCTTGAGGGGTGGTGGGACCAGTCGAGCAGTGCTGGAGGATCGGAGAGATCGTGGTGCAGTGCGGGGTGTGATGAGGTCTTTTAGGTAGGATGGAACCAGATCATTTTTGGCTTTGTATGCGAGCATCAGTGTTTTGAATCTGATGCGGGCAGCCACAGGAAGCCAGTGTAGGGAGCGTAGAGGAGTGGTGTGGGTGAACTTTAACATAACTAAATATGCATATATAGTGCATATTATTATTATTATTATTATTATGTTACATCATGTCCTTAGCCCAACATCCACATATCATATGTGTTTACAAAGTGTGTTTTAATAACTTTACATGTGTTTAAATTAAGTGTGTGTGAGGGTTTTTTTTAAGGCTTAAACTATATATATTTAAAAAAAATGTTTATTTATATGGTCTTTCTACATCCTGAATTTTCACCTTTCGCTGATGGGTCTGGAACGTAACTTCCATGATAGGCGAGGATCACTGTAATTTGAACATTAATTTATTTAATTCTTTAAATTTTTATCGTCTTTTTAAAAAATTTGCAAGTTTGTATAGTTTCGAAATTAAATTTTAAATTAAACAGGCACGTGGGTCACAGCTAGGGTATATCCTGGTGATATCACTGAAGATTTTGTAATGGAGATTATATAGCCGTCTAGCTGCTGCAGTTGCATGTTCATCGATCAAATTTTGGAGAAAACTATAACTCATGAGCCCATTGGAGCTGCTGAATTGCTTGAAAAAGTACAAACTGGAAAGACTCTTAATTTGACAATTCCTGCCAGTCATCTCTGCAGAGTGCTCATTCAGCAAGATGATGCTGGTAAAAAAATGAAGATCCACGTATGTATACATTTGGCAAGACTCAGCTAGTATTGAGTCTGATCTAGCAAAAGTGATTAATTTTGATTATGTAATTCAGAGTTTCACCAGGAAAAAGGCCAGGAAAGCACCATTATGTTATTATTAATACTTGCTATTATAAACAGCTTTTACTATTACAAATATATTATTTTATTACATTTATACCTATACATATACATTTAGATAAGTATCAATGTAATCTACAGTTGTCAGAAATAAATAATAATATACACACATACATGGGGTGGCATGGTAGTGCAGTGGTTAGCACTGTTGCCTCGCACCTCTGGGATTTGGGTTCGAGTCTCCGCCTGGGTTACATGTGTGTGGAGTTTGCATGTTCTCCCTGTGTCGTTGTGGGGTTTCCTCTGGGTTCCCCCCCCACAATCCAAAGACATGCTGAAGCTGATTGGAGTTCCCCATAGGTGTGCATGTGTGAGTGACTGGTATATGAGTGTGGCCAGCAATAGGCTGGCCCCCTATCCAGGATTGTTCCCTGCCTCGTGCTCATTGCTTCCAGGATAGGCTCCAGACCCCCCGTGACCCAGTCGGATAAGCTGCAGGTTGGACGATGGATGGCCACATGTATACATGTGTGTAGATCAAATTTTGTATAAGCTAGGGCCCACACACCTTCTTCGTACTGGGGCCCGGATTTTCTGGCGGCCCTGTCGATTAGTCATTGGCGCAGAAAAAAAAAGGCAAAACTCCTCGAACACTTAACACCTTTCGAGAGCCGTACTGCGCATGCGCGGCATATTCAAACTGTTATTTAAGTGGACGCATCCGACAAACTCCACAGAAGTTCCCGGGACGTTTTAGGTAAGTAATTTTACAGTTGATTGTTTGATTTTTAAAAATGCATTGTAAACAGATAATTATACCAATTTGCGTGTGTCTGAACGTTTTCTTATATTTTTAACTGTACGGTTCCAACTGAAATATGCTTTGTGAGCTGAGATACGTGTACACGCATTATTTTAAATTTACAACACTGTTTAATGTATATTACCGTATAATGTAGATTATTTTATATAATCTAAACTATATACGTCTAATCTATACTGTGATAGATGTGTAAAGTACAATATATTGTACTCAAATCAGTTTAAATTAAACATTTGGAACCATTTCTTCGTAATTTAACATCATGCGAATAATGATGATTATTAAAATAGAACTCAATTCAGCGGGAGAACAAATATGTTATTTGCCAATTTGTTATTTGCCAATTTAATCTAGTTCCTTTTTGATAATTATTTCAGAACGTCTTTTTTTAAATGCACTGGACATATATTACAAGCATTTTCCCGGCGTTATGTTAGCGTCTCTCGTCCTTCGATCCTTAACGGGCCTGGGGGAGGGGTGTTTTAAAAGTCGAAACCTGTTTGGAAACAAACACCATAGAGATGTGTAAAAGACAATAGCAGAAAAATGTGTTCCTGATGCGTTTTCGGTGCAAATAGAATGTCCATTGAAATTCATTAATTATAGATACTCGTTGGATTTTGGATGTGTATATTTTTTCAGCAATAAGTAAAAATTACGGGAACAAGTACCAACACTGCGGAGCACAAATTTAAAGTACAGTCGAACATATAATAA
This sequence comes from Paramormyrops kingsleyae, assembly GCF_048594095.1. NCBI lineage: Eukaryota > Metazoa > Chordata > Actinopteri > Osteoglossiformes > Mormyridae > Paramormyrops > Paramormyrops kingsleyae. The sequence continues at coordinate 4,862,161 of NC_132812.1, forward strand.
AATGCTATGCATATGAATTTATTTCGTCTGATTCGAATTTCTGAGGAATACGTATTCGGTTAAACGCTTTGCTGACGCGGTCAGTTTTAAATGTACGATAATACCTTGGATTACGAGTAACTTAATAGTCTACGAGTGTTTTACAAGGGAAATTCGCTTTGGTACTCGACTGCTTTGGATAAGGAGCACGTAATTGTATTACATACGTTCTAAATTCTAATTTGCAATTTCTCCTATTCGAATTTTAGATAATTTGAATTTTTTTGCTGTCCCTTGAGGTTCAAATTATGTTCAAATTATTTTATTTTTGAAAATAAAATATTTAAAATACCTGTCCCATTTTATACAGTTAACCTGACAACAAACGAACATTAAAACAATTTTTGTGCAGACAGGATATTAGATAACTTCATTAAGATTTAGGCGTCTATGCTTTGTGCCAGATCAGTCAAGATATTCCTTCTCTAGTCTCTATACAGCTCTAACATGCTAAGAAGGCTGGATGATAGTAGTAGCTAAGTGTACAGTACTTGTAACCAGAGTGCTATGTTTTTGTGAACGGTTTTATTTAATATTTCCTTATTTATATCATAAATACATTTATTGGTACTTTGTGTACCCCTGCTTATATAATTCCTGGGAACACTTTAATAACTATCAGTAATAAGGTATTACAAATTGACATACATTATAGCTTAAGTGATTATTAGTGTATTATTAGTATATTCAAACATTAATAAATACGAAGAAATGTTTTCAAGATGATAACTAACTGATAATCTGTTAATTACACCTGTTTTAATGCTCATGTTTGTTACAGACTTAATTAATACTAAAAACATAATCTTTTCCCCTTTTTTTCAGGTTTACGTTTGTAGAAAGACGACAGGAAAGAGCAGTACTTCAATGTATGTATGATTCCAGCACTGTTGGTTTACTATTATAATGACTTCTAGGTGGACTAAGCGACGGAGAATTTTGAAACAGGTTCAGACTCATTTGCAGAGCATTAGGGAAATTAATGAGGCCATTCAACATGTAGGACAAGACACTACTGCTATTCCTAGTAGCAGTGGGACAAATAATATCACTTTGAAATGCAGAGATGTTTCATCAGAAAAGTCTGCGGTTAGTCCTAACTTGTCAGAAGTTGATATAGAGGAAGGTAGAAATTCTGAATCTGAAGATGAAGGTAGAAGGTCTGAAGATGAAGATTTAGATGAATCAGATCAAGACCATTGTTTGAAGCTTGGTGATGGATTGGCTCAGTGGGCAGTGGGCCACAAAATTTCACAATCAGCTCTTCGTGATTTAGTTTACTTACTGAAAAAAGATTTTCCAGATTTACCTAATGATCCACGTACATTACTGAGGACTGCACCTAAGATCCTGGTTAAAGACATTGCAGGTGGCTCCTATTATCATTTTGGACTATTGACAGGTTTGAAAAAGTTGCTTGAACAATGCCAGGGCATAGAGCAAATCAGTGACTGTATAAAAGTGCAAATAAATGTGGATGGTCTGCCATTGTTTAAGGCATCATCTGTGCAGTTTTGGCCAATTTTAGGGCTCGTCATGGGTCTTAAAACAAAGAAACCCTTCATCATTGGTTTGTTTTGTGGAAATAGTAAACCTCCATCTGCTACAGAATACCTCAAAGATTTTGTTGATGAAGTAATCTTTCTGAAAAGTAATGGAGTTTCTTTTGGTGGTCACCATTACCAGGTAGAAATAGCAGCATGTGTGTGTGACACTCCAGCAAGAGCCTTTGTCAAAAATATTAAGAGTCACAATGGATACTTTGGTTGTGATAAATGTACCCAACGTGGTGTGTATCTAGCCGAAGATAGGAGAATTACTTTTCCTGAAGTAGATGCTCCACTACGCACAGATGCATCTTTTGCCTCAATGGACAATGAAGAGCATCATAATGGGCCTTCAGCATTAGATTCCATAGGGATTGGAATGGTTGACCAGTTTCCCCTTGATTATATGCATCTAGTTTGTCTCGGAGTGGTAAGAGAACTTCTTCTGATGTGGGTTAGAGGTCCATTAAAGACAAGGCTTGGTAGACGCGTAGTTGAAAGCATTTCAAAAAATCTTTTGGAGCTGAAAAACCAGGTCCCTTTAGAATTCAGCCGTAAGCCCAGGACTTTAAAGGAGCTGGATCGCTGGAAGGCAACAGAGTTCCGGCAATTTCTTCTTTACACTGGGCCTGTGGTTTTGAGAAAAAATCTTCCAGTTGAAATGTATAACAATTTTCTGATGTTTTCTGTCAGTTTGTCTATCCTTTTAAATCCATCTTTGTGTACTGAGTATGCAGACTATGCATGTGAATTGTTGAAGGTATTTGTTTCACATTTCAGTGAACTTTATGGAAAAAAATATGTGTCGTACAATGTACATGGTTTGGTGCATTTGGCAGATGTGGTGAAACGGTTTGGTCCTCTGGATGAAGTTTCATGCTTCATTTTTGAAAATTTTCTTCAAAAACTGAAGAAAATGGTGCGATCGCCTGTTCTGCCCCTTCAGCAGGTGGTGAAACGAATGTCAGAGGAAGATTCGCAAAACAAAGTACTTCTACCAGGTCCTTCTGATGTTTTGCGAAAAGAGCATGTTAATGGACCTTTGCCACAGGGCATGCAATTGTGCAAACAATTCAAAGAATACCATATGGACAGACAAGGCATTATTGTCACAAACAAGTTTGGAGACAACTGCATCTTTATTAATGGCTCTGTTGCACTTGCAAAAAATTTTCTTCTGAGAGAAGGAAATCATTATGTTGTCTATCAAAAATTTAATTGTTTGGAGTCATTTTATATATATCCACTGGATTCATGCAACATTAATGTTTACAAAGTTTCAAGGCTAAGTCAGACATATGCAGTTGCTAAAGTGTCTGATATTTCAAAAAAGTATGTTCTGATGTCTGGGTACGACTCACAGTATGCTTTTCCATTATTACACTCAGGCTTACAGTAGTTCATATGAAGTGCTTGATATGTACACTGTAAAAAGTAATTTGTTAAGGTTACTTAATTAAATTGTGCAAACTCGTTGCCTTAATTCAATCAAGTAATATTAACTTTATCATATCAAGTGTCATTTAAGTCATATTTGCTAATGTATTAAAAGTATTCCTTGTATCCAGTCACATTTACTTAAAGCATTTAAGTTTTATTAACTTAACTGAACTGAATCTGTGATTTGAGGAATGGGTACATGTTTCATTTAGAGAGATGGACAAAGAAGTCATTTATATGGTTGTACATAATAAAATCTGAAAACAAAAGAGTGTATTAATTTTTTTAGTAAATGCATTTCATTGGTATTTTAAATATATTTAATGTAGTGAATGCAACTATAGTTGCCGAAAAATATATTTGGCACTGTACATACTGTGTATACTGTAGAATAGAATAGACAAAGCACCTACAGGTTATCAAAGTTAAGAAGCACTTTTTAAATGTTTTTCTCTCTTTGATTTCATATAGTACAAACATAAATTAGGCCTAGTTAGTCATGTTGCCATTTTTCAGAATGGAGAGTTGTTATATGGAAATAATAATTCATTGTTTAATGAAAGGGATATGTGTTTTATTTTCTTCTTAAATATAAAAATACCAAGAAAGTACCATTACCGTGGCCCAAAAACCGTGACATGTACCAGGCCGAGGGAAAACTGTACCATTACACCACTATTAATAGGTCTGTTTAAGGATCTGTTATTTTCCCCTGTTTAGTTCTGACTGCTTTTTTGGTGTTTTTCCCCAGTATGTTTTGTTAGTCCAGTAAACCCTTGTTATCTCTGAGCCAGTGAGTGGATCTTCACCTTTTTCCCACTTGCACCATGCCAGTCCGCAGCAGTAACAAGGGGGAGGTTCATATCTGACACTCTCTCTGCCAAACTCTTTAATTCGTGGTGGCCAGTCCAGTGCGTACGCAGGGTTTTGGTTTAACCTTTAGGTCAGCTATTTGATCTCGGGGTAAGGACTCTTTAGCTGATCAATCCACTAATTAGTAAACTAGAGTTGGAGTGAATACCCGCTTACACAATGGATTTTTCTGGATACGATTGGCTGCCCCTGCTCTAATTAATAAATCTATCACTGCCAAAATGCTGTATTCCTTTAAAAGTGAATTATAAGCACACAATAAATTACAGCATCTTTGCTTTTAATCAGCTATAAATAAAACACAGTTCTTTTGTCTGTTCTCCTTAATTTGTAATTCTTTCTCTAGCCAGCTGAACAGAGAATGTGCCCCTTGTCATCGTGGCTGATTATAATAAGGAACTACACACACAAAGCTCCTCCCTTAATTTCCATATTGCAAGGGAATCTGGAAAAAATTGATTGTTTTGAAACATTATTATATAGGTGCAGGTGACACATTGCAGATGGCAAAGCATACAGGAGCACTGTTAGAACCTATTAATATTGGTGTTCCACCCTGATATATTCCATCCCACAGCAAATTTTTGAATATTTTGATAGCAACAGTAATTTTTGTGTTATTTTGGGAGGTGAGGAGCATTTACAGCATATAAGTGTTTTTGTGCAAATTTGTGGTATTATTTACTCTCCTGTCAGTAAAAAAAGATACCTGTTCTTAATCAAGGCATATTCTATTCATAAACAATTGTTTTGTTATTGAAGAATGAAAAATACTATGATAGCATAAGGGAAATGTACTATCCAGGAAAAGCTAGTTATTGTTTAACATCTACATGATTAACATTGTGATATAACTATGTATATGTCCCTAACAGGGTCAAATATCTACATGGGTCTGAATAATGTTTTGGCGTTTGACTGATACATATTCCTAATTCTTAGGCATGTGACTATTCTGATAGAATGCTGGTTTTTTCCCAAAGATTTTGAAGCCAAAATGTTACCAGATATCAGGAAAGACTCATATACTGTATAAATAAGGTTATGTGGGTTTGAAATTTACTTCCAAACTGAAAAGTAGGAAAGGTAATCTCCAATAACGGTCTTCAGGATGCAACCATAAAATCATGAAAAAATGAAAAATATTTTGGCAAATATTACAGAAATATACAAATGGAATAATTAAATGAAACTGTTCTGGAGTGACTGGAAATCGTTTTCATCTTCACTCAGTATGAGAATTTGTTATCAGTCATACAAGTATGTGGTTGGCCTAACAAGATTGTATTTGTACTTGTCCATTCTCATGCTTTTGTAACACACTGGCATTGGATTTATAAGGCAGATTAAGAAATGTCCAGATCTCAAGTTTAAGAAGTTGCAATGATGATTATTTACTGGCTAACAGTGTTCTTGATTTTGTCATGAAGCGTTTAAGCAGAGTTCCCATTCAATGATGTGATACATGAAAAAGTGGCAGTCAGTGAGAATCTTCTCTTAAAAATCTTCCCAACCTGACAGTTTCATCAAGGGGACAAACATCGATCACAGAAAAAAAGACTAAAATGCCCCTATAGTAAGTATATGTCACATGACTTCCTCCTGGGATCAATAAATTAAAGTCTTATCTAAAGAGGAATTCAGCAGGAACTGAGGAGGTAACACATGTGATTTTTTACTATAGTAAAACCTTGTTTTAAAAGGATATGCATAAAATTACCAAGAAAAGAACAGTCAGCCTTATTAATTTCCTTTCATGTTCTCTAAGTCACCCTTAGGCTAGGAAAACTGACCCTTAATCATTGATTCACTATGCATGTTTCTAGATCAGGTTTGGGCAATTATTTTCTGCTCACCATGTCAACAGGGGCAAAAGTTTAATGATTATTATATACTATGAAATCTACAACAGCAGCCCTGTTAGATTTTACTATATTTTTATTACCTGTTCAAAGAATGATTTGTATCGGCAAGAATCTGTTTATCCTCATGGACTTGAATGAAACTTTACCCTTGATTTTAATCATCGTACAGACCAGTAAAAATAAGTTCCGCGGGGAGGATGTGGCATACAGGCTGGCTTTTGCTCGGGTCTGTTCTAGATGGTGATCAATTTCTTTATTTCTGTTTATCACACAGGCAGTGAACAAATGCAACAAATGCAGCCCAAAGTTTTCCATTGACTGTTGCACCTAAGTAACTATTCTCATAATTCTCTGGGCCATATTAGAATGCAAACTGGCAGCAGGTATTTGATTTGGCTCAGTCTGCCACAGCCTCTATAGCTGCAGCTGGAAAGGAAACTGCCTGTGTTACGGGTTCCATTTTTTTTTTAAAGAATTCATGTTGGTTCCTTTAATTTTAGGATATTTTTATTAGAGAAAATTGTAAATATGGCATATAAAATTTACTATTGCAACTAAAATATGCAATCTGATTGTCTTCCACACTGTAAAAAATAAAAAGTGGGAAAAAGTTAAGGCAACCTGCTGCAAAGTTCTCTACTTCACGCCCATGTAGTTGCGCTGACTTCATTTCCTAAGTTACACTGTGTGTTTTCACAGGGCAGTGCTTTAAGTTTCCTCAACTTCACTTTGCAAGCACAATCAAATAGTAAGTGTGATTTTGCTGAGATTGAAATGATAAGTTGGGTGAACTATTATAACCCGAAGAAGAAAAGCAGGTTAGCACAACTGCATGGTGATTGAAGTTAAGAAAACTTAGAAATGCTTTGCAGCTGTTTGCCTTACATTTCTAAGTCTGCTCAAATCCCTCTAAACTTACTTTGTAAGTTTAATGAAAAACATAAAGAACAACAATAGCTACAGGAAGCCAGGTTGCCTAAAATACTGCTATACAGGGCATAATACATACCAGTTAGTCCATCAGAGACCAGCATCCATGACCTTTATCTGGCTTTACGGTTGTGAGATAATATGGTTCCCTATATTCTGTCCTTCCCTGTTCCTCGTCTTGCCTTCAGTCCCATACAGGGCCTGGGGTCGTCACATCGTGCACTAACAAAAGCATCCATTGTCAGCATTAAACTAGCTTAGGTGTCAGTATCAGTACATTTTGTACTTGGGAGTTCATTATAAACATTGAGGGAATCATAACACATTACCTCATTCTCATGGATGGAGCCCTTGCTAGATTATAATCTAATCATTACTATCTTGCAAGTACAGTAAATGTAACAGACATGTGTTTAGATGAATAATCAGACTAACATTGCTGTATTTGACATTTAAAGGCAGGCTATACAAGTCTGAAAAAAATAAGAGGTCATAGCAACATTTTTAGTTTCACTCCTTTTTTAATTTATAGGTGTGTGTGTCTGTAAAATATCATTTTTTTTTTTAATTCCAACCTGGTTCTTCTGTTGATCATTGATGAAGGACTTCTGCCTTGCATTATGAGACTTCAATCCTACTTCTAGAAGCATGTTACAAACTTGTCCTAGCAGTGCACTTCACACCTGCACTTAGTGTTTCCCCATTCCTTTTGAAGGTCATTTAAGGTCATCCTCCGATTTATGAGAAACTGTCAGATCAGTCATCTCTGACATTAGAAAGTCGCTTCCACCCTCTACCTGGCTTTTTTTTTTTTGGTGTTCCCAGTGTCTCCTGCTTCACATTGTTCTTGTGTACTGCGGTCTTAGAAATTTTGAGCCTGGAATTAACCTGCTGCTCAGTGTAGCCTTCTGCCAGCAGAACCAGGATAAAACCAGGACTTAATGCAGATTCTTAAAAAAATATAGAGTGGTCTCTTAATGTAATTGTAGCATAAGTTATACAGTGTAGGCCAACAACCCTGCACTGTGTAACTCTGTGCTGTAGTGTTCAATATTGTAATCATTTCTGCATAGATGTTTTGTAAGGTATTGCTGACTGCTTTACCCAATTGGACATTTGGATTCTTGTTAAATTAAAACTGGAACCTATACAATATTCAAGCTATAAAAACATTAGGAAAACAGACCTGAATTGAAATACTAAAAATATGTTTAAATACCTGTGTTATATGCATGACTGCAAATATTTTATATGTGTAACGACCGCTGTCCGGTGAACAAGCAGGAAGTGGGGAATCACCAAAACGGGCAGACAGAGATCCAGAAAGACTGGGTTTTAATAGGGAAAGCACAAGAAACATGAACCACACAGTACAAACGTGAATGACGGATCTGGGAAATGGACAAAGACGTGGACTGATATACACAGAACAAGTCGAAAATAACATCAAACAGCTGGGAACAATCAGGGTAGTACACATGGATAATGAGGGGGCGTGGCACACACGAGGATCGGACGAGCTGGGCGTGACAATATGATACAATATTTACACAAGCAAAAAATAATATAGCATTATTATTCAGCCAATAGTCATCTATTTGTATATGAACATTACCTTTTAATATTACTTTCCTGGAAAGTATGTATTCTCAAAAATCCAATTTGTCATTTATCAGATTTTCAGGGCCCAATTCCCCCATATTCAGCATTCAAGAAAAATCTTGCTTTTTTAAAAGCAAATGAGTTATTTGAAATAATCATATTCTATGTAAAACTCAAAAGTAAAAGTGAATTACACCAACATGTATGTGTTTCTAATGTATTTTTTTAATCCATGCTCATGGTCCTGTCCAGGATAAGCATTTGGAAGATGGATAGATGGAATCTTTTATAATCTGTGTACTGTATTTTAACTGAATCTCAAAATTATTATTTTTATGGTATATTATCTATATGATCTACATTTATCAGTTCGATAAATGTAACCATGTTTTTGAAAAGAGAGCTAAAACAATGCTATAGAAATGCAAAAACAGGGTAAAAGTCAAATTACAGTGTTTTATACTGCTCTGTATTTCAGTCAAATGAATATCACTGCTGTACATAAATAAAAAAGCATGAATGTTACAACGCAAAGACTGTCAAATGAAATACTAAACTCCTTGACACTGGCTTCTTTCTGTGGTGAGTTACTCGGTGTGAATAAGCACTTAAGCAATGAGTGTGTCCATTAAATAGTCTATGTGATGTTTTTCACACATAGTCACCAACCCTGTATCCATCACTGGCACTCGAGAAGCCGGAAGGAGAATGAAGGCGCTTATGGACAGTGGGGTGTTGATATGCCTGAGGTCCTCGCCGCATGACCGCCGCAGAGGCTTGTGGGATGTGGGCTCTACGTTCCAGGAATACCCCACTGCACAGACACAGTGAGGCCCCGCCAGCAATACTCAGCAAGGCTGAGATAAAGCCCAGGTAGACAGCCTGCCCGATCTCGTACTTCATGATGCTGGGCAGCTGGGGGTTGTAGAATTGTTGGACGATGTCGTTAGTGGTCCAGGACACGGTGACCAGGCAGAGAAGGCCGGCGGCGATAAAGCCGATGCCACCGAAGACAGCCAGGGTGTTCTTGTTGCGGGAGTGCGAGGCCAAGCGGGTGCACTCCATGCCCACAGTGGCGAGGGCAAGAGCCAGAATGGAGGCGACACAGGAGATGATCATGAGTGCCCGCGCCGCCTGAAGGTCCAGGGGCAGTGCCAGCAGGGAGCGGTGGGTCTGGCACTGGTAAATGCCCGTGCTGTGCCACACACACTCCATCCACAGCCCCTTCATGTAACCTGTAGCCGTGATGATGTTGGAGCCAATGTAAGCCCGCCGGCGCCACTGCGGCAGCAGTGTGGTGACCACCATTCCCAGCAGGCCCAGAAGACCCAGGAAGAACCCCAGCAGCTGCACTGCCATTTTGGCCATCCTTGACTACTTAACAGCTAAATGCAGAACTCCAGAATAAAATGATCTTTTGTAAAATGTTTGTTTACTCGAATTTGCCGATTTCTCTCACCAGTCCCGTAAAATCTGCTGGGTGCAGAATCACTCTGCTGTGATATCCCCGATGTTCTCCTTAAGCCCGGTTGACCGCTTCCATGACGGATATGAACGTCATTAACTCTCGCCTGTTTACTTTTCTTCTCCTGGGCAGGGACCGTTTCTCTGCAATTATCCCAAAAGCACTCCAGAGAGAAACAGAAAAAAAATTGCTTGGTGATTCTTCAACTGAGGTACTTTTCCTGAGAAAACACTGTGAACACTGACACAAAACTTAACGTTGGTTTGTGAATGTATTATGAATTATGATGCATTTATTGCCTTATTGACTTAGTTTCAGTGAGATGAAAGTTCACCTGTTAAAGTCAATAATTAACGACAAAGTGATTATGTGTTAAAAAACAAACAATGACAATGATCTGTACTTTCACTATCTCCAGTAACTCCCAGCTCATTCATGAAGCATCAATTCTAAGAATTTCTGTCTTCATGTACATTCTGTGTTTATTTACCTGGTCTTCTGTAACTTCAAATGAATCAATGAAATGCAGAGCCTCTTTCTAAATGTACAGTCATGTGATGAAGAAAGGACTATCAATTCTAAGGATTCATGTTTCAGGACAATAAAAAAATCATCTGGTCCTTAGCAGGTCTTAAAATGAGGTGACAACAACACATGACATATTACACTGTGTCATTATTTAACATAAACTAAGCCAAAACGCAGAAGCAGTTTGTGAAAAATGAAGCTACTGCTTCCATGGGAATGAAGAGGGTAAGTAGCAGCCAGAAGCTGCTAATCAAATGCACTTGACTAATTGATCATCAGCAAGTGTGACCATCACTATAAAAGCAGAGTTTTGGCAGTTTGCTGGTTTGGAGCATTCAGGTGTGTTAACACAATGCCAAGGAGGAAAGACATCAGCAATGACTGAGAGATCCAATTGTTGCTGCCCATCAATCTGAGAATGGTTAGAAGACCATTTCCAAACAATTTGAAGTCCATCATTCTAGTGAGAAAGATTATTCACAAGTGGTTAACATTCCAGACAGTTGCCAGGAGTGGATTTCCCAGCAAATTCACCCCAAGGTCAGACCGTGCAAAAAACCCAAGAGCTACATTTCAGAGTCTACAGGCTTCAGGAAAATTAGAGAAAGACTGAACAAGTATGCACTGTAAAACTTTACTGTAAATTTACAGGGAAAAGTTTTACAGTGTGGCTTGTTTGAAAGGGTTGCCAGGAGAAAGTATCTTCTTTCTAAAAAGAACATGGCAGCAAACATGCAGAGCAGCATCTGAACAAACCACAAGACTTCTGGAACAATGTCCTTTGGACAAAAAAGACCAAAGTGGAGATGTTTGGCCATAATGCACAGCGTCACGTTTGATGCAAACCAAACAGCATATCAGCACAAACACCTCAAACCAACTAGCAAGCATGATGGTAGAGGGTTGATGATTTGGGCTTGTTTTGCAGCCACAGGACTTGGGCACTTTGTAGTCATTGAGCTGACCATGAACTCCTCTATATACCAAAATATTGTGTAGTCAAATGTGAGGCCATCTGTCTGACAGTTAAATTAGGTCATGCAATAGGACAATAATCCAACGCATACCAGCAAATCTACAAAAGAATGGCTGAAAAAGAAAAGAATCAAGGTGTTGCAATGCCCCAGCCAAAGTCCAGACCTCATCCTGATTCCCAATTCTACGGCGGGACCTTAAAAGAGCTGTGCATAAACGAATGCCCACAAACTTCAATGAACTGATGCAACAATGTGAGAGACTGATAAAGTCATATAGAAAATGATTGCTTCATTATTGCTGCTAAAGGTGGTTCTACAGGCGATACTTAATATTTCACAAATGGCTTCTCCATTTTTTCTTCATTTTTGTTAAATGAATGACACGGTGGAATCTGTTGTGTGTTGTTTCACACCAGAGGTTAGATTTAAATAATCTTAGATCCTAGTACATGGCTCTACACAACCTTTGTTATTTGCTGGTTAAATGAAGGTTCAGATTATCAAGACGTTGCGTATTTGGAGTTTGGGGGCACTTCCAGAGTAATGCTGAGGATATTATCCCATGAAATGGAAGTATATTTCTTCCTTTCAGTAGGGACAGAAGTCCGTATAAAGGCGGGAACAAGTGGCGAATCCCATGATTGGTGGTATCAATTTATGCTGCCAATCACTGTGTGCACTGAACCAATGGGATTAAATAGGAACCAAAATAACCAATGGGAAGTGAGATAAATCATCACAGCATCACCAAACACACCCACTGTGTGTTCTGGTGCCTCAGTTCTCCTGTTATGAGAAACCAAGAGAGTACCAATACCACCCAGCTGGCAGGGAGAGACCTAGAAAAAAAATGTAACCTATTCATTTAACCTGCAAAGCTGAGGATTTTGTTTTAGTTTTTCATCTAGATGAAGAGGAACAGAACAGCTTAAAACTCTACTAGCCTGCTAAAGGGGTTGAAAATTCTGGCAAAGGCGCCCCAGGGCCCTCAGTCAGGGCTGTGCAGTCTGCTTCACAGTTGCAGACATTTTCTCCGAGTTGTCTGGTTCTATGTCATTTTCACAAGTTTTGGGTGCACAGTTAACCCAGTGACATTTTCCCCCGGCGCCACAGGGCTGCATAATAATTTCGACACGGCCCGTGTCACTTTCAAGGGCTGCAGCTGCATTGTCAGCACTAAGACCTTTGCTCAGGTCTGAAGCTGGACCGTCTGCTCTCTAATGTTCTGTCACAGCTGTGGACCTTCGCTTGCTCTATGAACATATGCATTTGGCAGCCATGCACAAACACTCTCAGCTTCTAAATAGCACGTCCCTAATTCCACGTTAAATTAGGAGATGGCCCAGCTTGGCCCTGCTGTTCACAGCCTAACTCCCCCCCCCCCCCCCAGACTATCACTGGACACTCATTATTAATATTAAACTATTATTATTTATGTATTTATTGTTAGTCACGACATTTATTCTACCCTGTTATGTTGCTGTATTACTTGTTATTTTGTTGAAGAAATTTAAGACTGTAATCTTGCTTTGTATATGAAGAGAACTAGAGTGTAAGGAGAAGCAAAAATCTCACACTGTTTAAACAAAGCCCACACGCACATTCACCATGACTGAGGCATTTTAGCGTTGTGAGCAAAGGTAAGCTATTTGCTTGGGGCAGATACAGGGCCCAAGAGGACAAGCGGAGTGGATTACATCATCTCTAAGATGCCACAGAACATCCTCATAGACTGGCATAGCACTTAACCTGCTAACAAGGTGATCCTCCAGATATACTGGAAAGGGAGGAAGGTTACTCAGAACAGGGAAGGAAAGTGGCCACGGCTACAAGATAGCAAAAGACACTATTGGGAAAGTCCATTTACAGCACTGTCCTCAAGGCCTGTAAGCCCACAGCAGTGATGCATGCAATCTGTGTTCATTTGCAGGCCTTCACAAATTTCATCCACAATTCATTAAAATGCATTCATCCTACGCACTATCTTTGCTCAGTAATTCCTTTGCCTGAATGTATGAAACACATCTTCCTCCCTAAATGGATCCATCTTCTTCATAATTATCAGTGCTGAGCACTTGAACATATTGAGCAGACACTAGTCTAACAATCGTACCACGAAGCAAAGCAGTAAAACACGGCATCCTGCTACATAAAGTAATAAACACCACTATTACTGAAGTGAGAATCTTCACAAGGAACGATCTCCAATAACCAAATCAGGTTTCTAGAAACTTAAATGGAGTCCAATCATATACTGTAACAAATATTTCCTCCTTCCAAATAAGTAACTGATTATAGTAGCACTTTTGAGTTGGCCCAGCACCCTTTGCTGTGTAGCTCCTGGAACAGACCACTCCCCCGTATGGTGCTGGATGTTTGCATGAAATAATACTGCCTTTGATTTAACTGATTTATTTTTTAAGCCACTGTGATGGTGTTGAATAGGGCAATAGTATAAAACCCCAGATATAGTAAAATGCATTGATTAATGCCGCAGCAATTAGTCTTGGTGGGCTCAGTGCTGGTTGAGTCTTTCACCTTGCTAGGGGGATTTGCTGTGGGGCTCTCTGGGTGACTAAGGTACAGCTGTAGGGGGGGATTTGATGTGGGGCTCTCTGGGTGACTAAGGTACAGCTGTAGGGGGGGATCTGATGTGGGGCTCTCTGGGTGACTAAGGTACAGCTGTAGGGGGGGATCTGATGTGGGGCTCTCTGGGTGACTAAGGTACAGCTGTAGGGGGGGATCCGATGTGGGGCTCTCTGAGTGGGCAAGTAAGATACACCTGTGGGGAGGTACCTTAGGATGGAAAAACAGGATTTGTTAGCTTTTCCTAGTACCAGGCATTGTCTCTTTCAGCTTAGACTCCAGTCCATCAAGAACTATACCAGTATTAACCCTGATGAGCCCTACCAACTGGAAAAGAATTATTCAGAATAACATCTGTAAGTACTACAGTAGCACTAAAGACATGGGGCTAATTAGCATACACCAATTAACTCACACAACACAAAAGACCCTGAAGAACTGACTATCGACTAGAGAGTAATATCTGTGCAATACCATCCTCCATCGCGGTGGGTTCCCTAGTATTAAAAATGTTTTCTTTCACCAGAATGCTTTGTTTTTTGTGTAATTTTTTTTAAAAGAGTACTGATTGTATTATTCCTTTTAATTTTACCCTAAACAAACTGGCTAATTGATCGAATAAGAAGTTTATCATTTGCTCAATTTTATTGTCTGCCCGATAAAGGTGTATTATGCATGACGATGACATGGTGTTGACTGTGTGATTAACATTATATCCATTAAATGAAAGTGAACATGAAAGTTCAAACAAGGAGACCTAATGAACACCAGCGTGTCCAATCACAGCAGTCCAGGTTTTATATAAAGAGTGAGTCTAACCCACTTCTTTGCGGTTACAGCTATTCGGTTCTCCCACCTCCTCCCCTCCACCTCCTTCGGCTCCCCGTCCTGCTCCGGGGGTTTTGCTCCTTCACCTCCTGCCTGGTCGCCCAGCCAGATCTGTCGGCCTCAGAGTCGATGGAACTGACGACCAGGAGACGAGCTTCGCCAAATCACTGTTCACATACTCATTTAAATTGTTTCATCAAATAAACACTTGTGTCGAAACTATCTATTGAGGTCTCTTTGGTTGAACTGCTGTTGGCTGTATTGGTTGATTTTATTTGGGCTAATTTGATTTTATTTGTCAGTCCAAAAGTACAGCGTTTCCTTCTAATTTAGATTACTACAACTAGTCATTAAAATGTTGGGCAAACTCAAACATGCTATTGTAATCAGTTACTTAATAGGAAGGAAATATTTTATGCAGTGGAGGAGATACCTCCTATATTGGCCAATTGGTCCCGCAGTGTAATCAGCGATTTAATTGCCTTAGTCAGATTACTAGGTTTGTCATCATGGGCAGGATTATAGCACAGCAAATGTGGCCTATTAAGGCACAGTACCCACCAGTGAGACAATTGGTCACCAGTCTGTTCTGCATGGTCATTAGACGGAGACTTTGCAACCCCTGAATGAAGTCTAAGGCAGCTATAGCGCTTCTGTGGAATGTATACAGGTCATAACAAATAATTATTATTTTTTTCTTATTGCCCACCACCACCCCCCTCTTCGGAGGACTTTATTTTACTTTAGATTCAAGAGTAAAGAGTGTGGCTGCTCCGAACTCACCCGTCCTAGTACCGTGATTATAAAAGATAAAAATTAAAAAGGGGGGGGGATACAGAAACAACAATCGTAACAATAACAGACATTAATCACCATGGGGAGAGGGGGAGAAAAAAAAAAAAGGAAAAAAGAAAACAAAGGTATACAGAAATAATAATAATAATAATGCAGGTGGGATGGAGAAAATTAAGTGTAGGGGAATACAGAATACACGGACATCAAACAACAAAAATTATAACAACAATATAAATAATAATAATAATGTTACAAATAGGTATTATATACACTCACCTAAAGGATTATTAGGAACACCATACTAATACGTTGTTTGACCCCCTTTCGCCTTCAGAACTGCCTTAATTCTACGTGGCATTGATTCAACAAGGTGCCGAAAGCATTCTTTAGAAATGTTGGCCCATATTGATAGGATAGCATCTTGCAGTTGATGGAGATTTGTGGGATGCACATCCAGGGCACGAAGCTCCCGTTCCACCACATCCCAAAGATGCACTATTGGGTTGAGATCTGGTGACTGTGGGGGCCATTTTAGTACAGTGAACTTATTGTCATGTTCAAGAAACCAATTTGAAATGATTCGAGCTTTGTGACATGGTGCATTATCCTGCTGGAAGTAGCCATCAGAGGATGGGTACATGGTGGTCATAAAGGGATGGACATGGTCAGAAACAATGCTCAGGTAGGCCGTGGCATTTAAACGATGCCCAATTGGCACTAAGGGGCCTAAAGTGTGCCAAGAAAACATCCCCCACACCATTACACCACCACCACCAGCCTGCACAGTGGTAACAAGGCATGATGGATCCATGTTCTCATTCTGTTTACGCCAAATTCTGACTCTACCATTTGAATGTCTCAACAGAAATCGAGACACATCAGACCAGGCAACATTTTTCCAGTCTTCAACTGTCCAATTTTGGTGAGCTCGTGCAAATTGTAGCCTCTTTTTCCTATTTGTAATGGAGATGAGTGGTACCCGATGGGGTCTTCTGCTGTTGTAGCCCATCCGCCTCAAGGTTGTGCGTGTTGTGGCTTCACAAATGCTTTGCTGCATACCTCGGTTGTAACGAGTGGTTATTTCAGTCAAAGTTGCTCTTCTATCAGCTTGAATCAGTCGGCCCATTCTCCTCTGACCTCTAGCATCAACAAGGCATTTTCGCCCACAGGACTGCCGCATACTGGATGTTTTTCCCATTGCACACCATTCTTTGTAAACCCTAGAAATGGTTGTGCGTGAAAATCCCAGTAACTGAGCAGATTGTGAAATACTCAGACCGGCCCGTCTGGCACCAACAACCATGCCACGCTCAAAATTGCTTAAATCACCTTTCTTTCCCATTCTGACATTCAGTTTGGAGTTCAGGAGATTGTCTTGACCAGGACCACACCCCTAAATGCATTGAAGCAACTGCCATGTGATTGGTTGATTAGATAATTGCATTAATGAGAAATTGAACAGGTGTTCCTAATAATCCTTTAGGTGAGTGTATATGTAGCATACACACACGTGATCCTACCCATATACATGTATATTTCAATTCCTATATCTATAACACACGCTAAAAAGTAATAATAATAATAATAATGATATTGATCACTCAACCTCGTATGTGCCCATTCTTGTATGTGCAAGTGTAGGTGTGAACTGATTTGTCATTGGATGTGCTAGCATTTGATGCCATCAGGGGACGTGGTGACACATCAGCACATCTTAAAACAGCAAATGTCGTTTAAGTAAATAAATGGCAGGTCCTGGACTCAAATATCATTACAGAAAGTTTGCTCAATATCCAGCCAGTTAAGGTCTATATTATATAATATTTTGCATAGTCCATTTTAGGACATATATCAATCTATTGGCAAGAAAGTAGTTGTAGAAATTGGGAAGTTCCAAACCCCCACAGTTTTTGGGTTTCTGTAAAGTTTTTAAACTTATTCATGGTGGTTTGGATATCCATAGATATTTTGAAATTAAGGAGTCCAGTGATTTAAACCAAGTCAGCGGAGGTTGACTCGGAACCATTGAGAACATGTAGTTAATTTTTGGTAAGATCATCATTTTAACAAATAATTTGAATCCACCAGGTGTTAGTTAACATTTCAAAACATTCCAAAACATTTCAGGACTTGTGAATAAATGATGTTCCCAGGGAATATGATCCATGCTGGGTTTAATTCACTCCTCCCAGCTCCTGCTGCGCTTATCCCGACTGTGAGGCAGGAAGTGCTGGGCTGTGACAGGCACTATCAGTATAGGCTGCAATAAGCCCACTAGCCCAGAGCTCCCATTCCAGTTTGCTGGGAGTCTCCCAGCTGGGTTCCACATTGCCAGTAAACATCCATCAATCAATACAGTGCTCCCTGATATGAGGTCATCATTTCTAATATCTTCATCACAGCTCCCAGAATATCTCAAATCAGGTACCCACCAGCCCTCCTGAGTGTAACACACAAGCATTTTCTTTGCTTGCTTAGCTCTGCTTTGAATGGAGGACAGCCATCCTGGTTCTTATCAGCTCTCAGGGCTGGAAAACTCCCTGGCACAGAGTGTTGCAGCACAGCGGGCAATGGGGTAAAACATTATGCATTTGAGGTCAGGCCATGGATTTGCTCATGACCCTGGCCAGACAGTTACTATCATTACTAACCACAAGTAGGGTGATCTCCCACCCTGGGGCCTTGGTTGTGTGGGGCATCAGTGTACACATGTAGCACAAAGTGTTCTTATATACACAACGGTTGCTAAAGACCACATACTGATACCACACACTTTCTGATAATTACATCCTAACATCAGGTTCTCAAGTCAAGTCAGTCACTGAACATCAGGTCAAATTATGCAGGCTTTCGTGAGACTGGTTTGATGATGGGGGGGCGTGGGTGGGAGATATATTTCATACAATCATAAGACAGGTATGAATACTCATATGCTTGCAATCAGCGCTATATGCATCAGTGCCTTCGGTCCCTCAACCCAGTCCCCAGGGTAGCCATGCTTCAAGTCGTCGAGGGCATTCCGGCACCAGGGGCTCCATTATGACATCATCTGCCTTTTACCCTGGTGCCTGTCTGCTTCTCGGCCTGGTCTGTCGCCCAGGTGACCATCGTCCGGCAATGGCTGGCATGGATCCAGCTGGGCCTTTGGAAGTCTTTGACCACCACCCAGTCACCAGGTTGCAGGCTATGCAGGGGTCCCTCCTTTGCGTTCACCTGCAGGTCATGGTCCTTCACCAATCAGGCGAGGGGTAGGAAAAAAAAAGGTCATCCATCACCATTTCATATCTATCACTTCTATATATATATTCTCCTCCTGTGGATCTATTCCCTGCTACAACAGTAGGACATCATTAATGGGGGGAGGTGGAGGAGATGAATCCAACATCCAGGGTCAGGCTAAAAGGGGACTAGAGAGAGAGCTGCTTCCTTTGCTGCAGCATTGGCCTTGGCGTTTGCTTGTGATGCACCATCATGTAACACTGTGTGAGGCTGGAATGTGCACATAGCCAGAGAAAGAAAGGCAACTGAATGGCACCAATCAAATTCATTACAACTCTTTGTGTTGTATCAGTTGTCCAGCACTGGTGAGGAAACTTCTCAGTTTCCACAGAGCTACATGATCTTGGTACACCCCAAAAGTATGGAGTGAGATCAAGTGGGGTTTTCCTCCAAATGAGCTCTAAGTTTCAGCATCTTGTGAATCACTTTACATCAATCATGAGGCTCCCAGTCACCTTCAATAGGGAGCAGAGCAGCTGGATTAACAGCAGAACACCCATGTAGAAAAACATCATCCATAGTCATTAATACATTCTGATGACTGAATTGATGAAGTTCTGGATAAATGCAGGGTCCGTGCCTGATTATATACTGCATGAGGTTCACGTACTTCCAGCTGATGCATTGCTGAATCTAAGTGTCTAATCTAACTGAATCTAAGTATCATGTTGGCCCAAATATAAGAAAATATAAGATGGTGTTTAAGATTCTATGCCTAGTATGTCTAGCTGCATATGACCAATGCATATAGAGTAATATCTAATGCCCAAAACAATAATAAAGTGTTTTGCTATGAATGTGGATAATCGGTTGAAAGAACCAGAATCAGTTTCCTTTGCCATGTACAGCCCAAGTACAAGGATTTGGTATCGATATAACTGGTCACATTAAATGATAATTAATAATGTAAATCACAACAGTAACATAACATTGGGTAGTAACACCAATGTAACAATAAACGGCAGCAATAACCAACCAGCAACCAGTGCAGGACAAGATTGTAAATAGCAGCAGCCAAAATGAGGTTGTTGAACTCATGCAATCTCCAGCTTTTCCTACTTCAGGAAATTCTTCCTCTTGTGTTTTTCATGCTATTGCCTAAATATACTTCCAAAAATATATATACTTTCAAAACATATTTCTGTACTTTTTATATTTTAGAACATGCCTAATCAAAATTGAAATAAATACTTTACCAATATATTTTCTGCCATTTAATTTCTTAATTCTTTATCCTCCCCCCACTTTCAGGGGAAACCCAATGTGGGACTTAAGTATTTCAATCATACTGTATATGAATGTGGAGGATTGCTACCACCTAGTGTACTGCATTGGTACTGCAAATATACTAATTTATGATTGCCCTTTTTGTATTCCCAGGAATGGGAATAAATATGGGTTTGTGACCAGCCTGCCGCTGTCACAGACACTTATCTCGTTAGAGTGATAACTCAAAAAGTATTTGACTAATATTCTTCAACCTTTACAGAGGTGGGGTGAAGATCTGGAAGAAATCAAATTTTGAGACAAAATCTCCAGAGGTGGAAAGATAATGTTCAGAAAGAACTAATCCAGACCAACCAGCTGAATAATACTAATTAAATATATATATGTGACTATTTGACAAAAGCATTTTTAAAGGTCTGTTCCAACTTTTGTAGCTGTCATAAATGCTGACATTGGCAACTCCTGTGTCAAGTTGACATACTGTATCACCTATATTGACTGTTATAGGTTTATGCTGACATAAAGTTGTATGACACTTCCGTTAATTCAAGTGACATAAAAGGTTACAAGACTGACTCTACGCTTCATTGTGTCAGAGTGACGTAAAGTGTCATAATTTGTCTTGAAAAGCCAGTTGTGAAACAGAAGGTGAATACTCTTTAATGGAGCATGATACACGGTCACAATGAACAGCAACATGGCCTTTCACCTCCAGAGGCTGGTGGTTTGTATCTTGTGCCTGTGGTTCTGTGTATGCAGAGCTTACATGTTCTTCCTGTATCTGTGGTGGGTTTGTATCTTGTCTCTGGTTCTGCATGTGCAGAGCTTATTTGAGTTTAAAATTATTCAAGTTTAAGTGTTTTTGTTGCTGTGTTCTGGGCAACAACCAAGAACTTTTCCCAGACTGTCACCTATGTGATGCATGTATATGCATCAAAACAATGCCCTACAATGTCTCCTTACATAGGAACTGTGTGTAAGGCACAACATTGACTTGTGAATATTTTATTAATAACAGCAATGATTTTATATATGTTCTTTTCTCCTAAATGGGTTTCATTTTTAATTGCAGTTTGCAACATTTGCATGAATGTCTATGTAATGTCATGACAGAATAATAACAGCATTTGACAGTTTTTTGACCATTAAGTAAACTGACTTACACTTTGCAATTTATAAGATTAACATACAGTACATGCCTATGTAATGTCATGACCACAGGTTGCGTTAGACTTTCCCTTTGTTCGTCTTTTTGATGGAAAGGGTTTAAAAATTCTGTAAAAATCTAGTATTAGCTGCCATTTTAATTTTCATTTTTAATAAGATATTGAATTGCATTTAATTTTCATTCATTCACTTTCTTTTTTTATAATAAATGTATAGAATGGGGCAGGACTGAGACCTGGGTTCGAGTCTCTATCATGGCTCCATGTGTGGGGTTTCCCACAGATATTCTGGTTTCCTCCCACAGTCCAAAAACATGCTGAAGTTAACTGGAGTGACCACATTGGAGGGTGTGTGAGTGACTGGTGTGTGAGTGTGCCCTGCGATGGGTTAGTGCCCCATCCTGGGTTGTTCCCTGCTTTGTGCCCTGCGATGGGTTAGTGCCCCATCCTGGTTTGTTCCCTGCTTTGTGCCCTGCGATGGGTTAGTGCCCCATCCTGGGTTGTTCCCTGCTTTGTGCCCTGCGATGGGTTAGTGCCCCATCCTGGTTTGTTCCCTGCCTTGTGCCCATAGCCTCCCTGGATAGGCTGTGGACTTCCCATGACCCTGAACAGGATAAGCGGTTACAGAAGATAGATGGAAACATTCAGAACTCAGAGATTATGCATTTATAAGAACATGGAGAGAAAAGATAAACAACATTGACCATGATAATCAAAGCCTCCATCTCTCTTTCCTCGAAACCGCCTGCAGTACACTTGTGGCTATGTGAAGGATCAGCAGCACGCAAGTTCATCAAGGTCATGCAAAGCATGATGAAAGAAGAGCCATCATTCCATATGCTAGACGCTACAGGTCGACGTGAAACTGGGTAACTGAACCTGTTGCTAGAGCTCGACACAGCAAAGCAGGATGGTCACCTACCTGGGTTATCATACTTGGACACCTCCAGAGGAGCTCATCCCATTGCAGAGAAGCTGCCATACAATCTCCAAGAAAAGCGGATGTTGTTTGATATGAAATATAGCATCAGTTTTAGAGGCGGAGCTATGGGCGAGGCCACCTCCTGGATCGTAAAGGGCCCTCCCCCCAGCCATAACAGGCCCTTCCCATATACTAAAAACAAAAAAAGCTTCACTAACATAATTTCTCTTTAACTCTTGACAAGTAAAGCATATTGTTGAGCTCTTAACTGTAACTTGTGATTTTATATATCTGTCATTTTTGGTATACATTCTTAATATGGTGGGTGTATGGTGTAATTTTTTTTAATTAAAAAAAAAAAATCAATCTGTAAAATCCCTACAACAAACTTAAAATATAATACATAGTAATGTTTTTAAGTCAAACTAAGCCGTTTCTTTCGTATTTAATGGTTTTCCGTATGAGGAATTTGCAAAAAACTACAGTGCATGATGGGTATGATCTAAAGAAAAAAAAACTTTGAGCAAGTTCTTTTCTAATAGGCTATTATACGCTGCAGGCCTTCTGTTTGTTTGCAATTTCGCCATGTAGGCTACGTTCTTAAAAACTGCATTTTGTTAGACTACGTATTTCGGGATGTTTTATTGTAGTCTTTGTAAATATGTATATAGTTTAGCCAAACTGAGCCACTTAAGGGAGCAAGCCAGCTCAAGTAGGTGCCGGTGTTCTGACGAATTGAGCTACCTATCGAGACGTACTATCGAGCCTTCTTGCGCATGTGCAGTTCCACCGTTTTGGGATTAGGGTTAGGTTTTAGGGGTTTGGGTTAGGGTTAGTGTAAGGGTTTTAGGGGTTTCTGCCCAAGAGCACCTGGCTGCAGATCTCCACTGTAGAGTCACTTCCGCTGCAGTCTCCACTATCAGGACATCTCCACTGTCAGTACAAGAAATAACAAGGTGTGACTCCACCCCCTTCAATAGCGGAGAGTGAGCTGATGAACAGCGGTAAGTGCCTGTTTTGATTATCTACAGAAAGTAAATTAATGTAGCCTTCATTAATAATACAAATTACCGAATGTCTGTCAGTTTAGGTTGTCGTTTTAAAACTTTCGCCAACGACGGCTAACATTAGCACCTTTCTAGTTACTAAGTATTAATTTTTTTGGTGCATAGCGTAAAGAAACTGTGAATAACTGTGTTTGGATGTATAAAACATTTTTGTAAACCCTCCTTGCATTAGCTGAGCAATGCATCGTTACAAAGTTGAAAACGTGTTTCTGAACTCACAAATGTGATACGTTTCTCATAGCCAAGCTACGACAATGAGCTAACATACACAGCCGTACATAAGGTAGACTTGGCTAAAAATACTTTCATCTCAATTTGCATGTGTCTGCACAATGAGTTTTGAATAGAGGACTTTTCCTTGTAGTGGAGTATTTTCATAGTCCGGTATTATTTCTTTAACTTAAATAAAGGAGCTGAGAACTTCTTGTACCAGTGGTGGTTATTTGCCTTTGAAAAGAAGAGTTAGTGAAGATATAAAGTTTTCCTAAAGTTCAGGTTGTCTGGTGCAGGTAAAAATACACATTTAAATAAAGTGTCTTTAAATTTAAACTATAAGCAAAGATATTCTACATTTGCCCAGCTGCATAACTTAATTTGAATTGAAGTTCATGTGCTGTGATGCAAACGCATATAATGCATTTTATATCTTTTGTAGATGCATCATTCAATAATTTGTGAACAGCCTGCAGTAACACGCTGCACAAAATGCTGCAGTCTGTACCACTGCCCCCTTTGCCCCAAATACAAGCCGAGCCCACCATCCAGGCTTCAGCGGCACCTGGAGGTCCACATAAAAAATGGCATTAAATTTGAAGGTAATGCAATTGAAAACTGAAAAGAATATGTTGTTCACGAACATTTAATATGTTTTTGTCTTCAATTTAACAATAAAAAGTGTCTAGATAATGTGGGATTGGTGAATGAATACTCTACTGTCAACAGTTACATTTCACCTACAGTAAATAGGTGAAAATTAACATTTTTGGAGCTGACTAGTATTATGTCAAGGTGGATTACTTGAGCTGGCCCTGTTGGGATTTTGCTTGTGTTTGAATATTAATACTGATCATTTTAATAATGTCTGTATTTTCAGGAAGAAGAGCAGCAGCCTGAAGACTCAGCTAGACCTGAAGATGTGGAGACAATAGTTGAAGGGGTGGGTTTGTTTCCCAGTATCTAGCTGTGAGATACTGTTGCCGCAGCAGTTAAGGTATAAGAAGACAATTCCTCTTTCTTTTTTCCATAGGACACTGATGCATCCAGGATCCTCCTTCATTGTAAACGTGCAGCAGTGTGGGTTGAGGCCAACAAGCACATGTTCTCTGCCACAGTGGACCCACCTGCTGTACTGTCCGTGGGGGAAGAGAAACAGGCAGAGGCTGCTGTAAAATATGGAAAGTTGTGCCATGAACACATGGATGAGCAGGACAGGGAGGCAATCCCTGGAGCCTTTCAAGTTTATGTTCGATTGCATTGATGACATGTTGACATTCTGCCAGGAAATTATTGATAAGAGAAGGTATGTGACATATTGTGAATGTCGCACAAATATTACAAAAGAATTTTGTGTGTTTGTTTTTTTTTCAAGTTTTGTTTTTCATGGAGCACTTAATATTTCACTTGGATACTGAGGATATGAATAAGTCACTGTAGTATTTATCAGTATTTTGCTGTTCCAGCAGCCCGAGAACAGAAATAGCAATTAAATTACAGGTGGCTAAAAATAAGAATACAGAATAATACAACAGAAAATGTAAAATAGAATAAATAAGTTGGAACACAACAAAAGTGCAATACAGTCAAATTAAATGATAATGACGTGGCCTCAAAGTACACTTTTTGTTGTCCACAATGAAATAATGTACAACCTATTACATTGTATGGGATGATGAGTTAAGAGAATACACCGACTAACGTTATTCCTGCTCTCTATGTATGCTGATTGCCGTCATTTTTAAAATATTTGACCCAAACCTCTTTTAAAGATCCTCGGTTTACAGTAGTAACAGAGCCTCGAGTCATATCAGCCACCGTTATCTGTTTTCCATAATGACTTAAGTCGTAAGATCCCGCAGTACACTATTCTTAACACATCAATCATAAATTATATGTATTTTGGAAAAGACGAGAAGAGAGACTCGTGCTCTAATTGTTTTTCTGTTGATGCATATCATTAGGCTAAACATCGGCTATTTGTCCTATTTGGACAAAATAAATATCGCATGTAAGATATACTGTCACTAGCAAAATAGTTACTTCACGGGCATAAATATCCACGTCAGGGTCCGTTTGCTATTGACGAAAAGGTAAAAATAATAAATACTTCTTAAAAATATATAAACGACAAAACAAACACAAAACAAAAACAACAAAATAAGTAAATTCTAACTATATACAACCGTGTACATAAAATGATATATACTATAGAAGAGGAATGAAGAGATTGCCGTTATATTGTTGAGTACTGAATGAAACAGATTTTATTTTGAAAATCAATTCCAGTGTAAGTGCCTAGGGATTTTATTTTGAACTGCTCACTCTCCGCTATTGAAGGGGGTGGAGTCACACCTTGTTATTTCCTGTACTGACAGTGGAGATGTCCTGAGAGTGGAGATGCAGCGGAAGTGACTTCACAGTGGAGATCTGCAGGGGTTAGGGCTATCGATTAGCACTACGGTAGCCTAACTCGACAAAGTAGCTCAACTCGACAGAACACCGGTCCCAAACCCGGATTAATGGGGAGGGTTGGCGTCAAGAAAAAAAGAGACTATCTTCACTGCATCACTGATGTCAAAATGTGGTTGTATAAATAAATGCGTTAAAGTAGGTTAATGATTCTGTGCTGTCTAAATTGTATAAAAAGTTAGGCTACATGACATTTGAATGGGCTATAACCCGGATGCATGGACGCATTATGAGAATGAGAAAGACGGTGCGTGCACACTAATTAACCTATACCCTATTCACTTACAATACACTGTAATTTGCAACAGAAATGGATGAGATGGACAGGCAGCTGGAGGTGGAATTTTTGTCCTTGGTAAAACTCTGACGGTCTCCACACTGGTAACGTTGTTTTCTAGGCATAGCCAAACACATCTCCTCCTGTCTGAAAAGGTGTAGAAAACGCAATTTAGCCAGAGACATTCGAATTCTCTCGTTAAGGTTTTTGTGTTCTTGCACCCATAAAACTCGTTTCAGCGCTGCCACATATACGTTTGCGTGTGTGTTTTGCCCCGGGGCCTTGTGTGCAGTTGTTCCGCCATTGATCAGTTTCCCCCCTTTTCTATGTTTACCGACTTTGTACGAACAGTGAAGTCCATCGAGATGTTGCTAATACTTAGGTTGCACCTTTGCCCTTTAAAATGGCTTCCTCTCTAATCAGAGTAACTAATGGAAGTGCACAATAAGCGTTTTTCCTGTCAGCTGAACTCACCAGAGAATCGCTAGAAGTTGGTCCAGATGTGGATAACGCAGGATCACAAAGGCTTCTAGTGTTCTTGCCAATAATAATAACTAACATTACGTTTTAAGTGTAATACAGTGAACATTTCCTTTTCCAGTTCGTGACTCTTCACCTGCAGCAGCTTCTCTAACTATTTTCCGCCATTAAAGGGACACTAATTTAATCTATCCGGTCGCAATAAAATAACTCAACTGAAGTAAAGGCAGCACCATCTAGGGTCATGGAGAATCATGAAACTTTTGGTTCCACTCATTTTAAGTGTGTTACATGACAAAGTGAGATATGCCATTGGTAGGCATATTCTCTGTTGTTTGGCAGCTGTTGTCTCAGCTCCTTAACTAGCTGCACTATACATGTTTGTGTTATTTCTGTAAAGTATTTAGTAGAAAAAGAAGAAAAACCCAATCAGAGATATTTGTGAGTGGTTAGTCTCTTTTTGCAAGCTAAAACGCCATTCCCCTTACATATATTCTCGCTGTGATTAATGGAGTGGGATAGAATGTTCTGTGCTATAATTTTCAGCCATAAGGAGGCTACAGGAATAATGTTGCAGGTTGCTATTGTGAAGATGTTTGCCAGCTTCTTTTAAATGTATGTCCTTGAGGTGGATTAGCACATTAGATATGATGTTAGTGGGTTAAACGGCAGCTTAGAATATATATACAGTATGCTTGTGAAATGTGGTACAGTAGCTCACGTTAGTTTGTATGATTACTGGTAATAATTGAGTTTTTCCTTATTGCACTGAATTTGAAACCACGTTACACTGAAAAATGTGTATATGTGTGTGTGAGTGTGTATATATGTTCTTATTTGTGATAAATGTATATTCATTCAAATGTATATTCAATCATATTGTGCTGATTGTGACAATAGACTAAATGTTAATAATTCGATACTGTATAGCACTACTGGTTATTTCTGTGCTGCTTTGTGCAGATTGTTTTTTTTTTTTTTTGTACATATTCTGCGATTGATCTAACGACCCGCTATTCTGCACATTGGAGTTGGAGAAGATGTTAGACAACAGTCATGAGGAGAGAGCTCCACCATTGCAAGTAGGTCAAGAATTGTGGAATCTTTTTTTGGCATTTATCATCCATGGAAACCAGAGCAGAGACGGGTCTTTGACTCCAGCGCCACCTGAAGGGGTTCAGAAAGGATCTTTTGCTCTCACTGCTGATATCCAGCATACACTCACCTAAAGGATTATTAGGAACGCCATACTAATACGGTGTTTGACCCCCTTTCACCTTCAGAACTGCCTTAATTCTACGTGGCATTGATTCAACAAGGTGCTGAAAGCTTTCTTTAGAAATGTTGGCGCATATTCATAGGATAGCATCTTGCAGTTGATGGAGATTTGTGGGATGCACATCCAGGGTACGAAGCTCCCGTTCCACCACATCCCAAAGATGCTCTATTGGGTCGAGATCTGGTGACTGTGGGGGCCATTGTAGTACAGTGAACTCATTGTCATGTTCAAGAAACCAATTTGAAATGATTCGAGCTTTGTGACATGGTGCATTATCCTGCTGGAAGTAGCCATCAGAGGATGGGTACATGGTGGTCATAAAGGGATGGACATGGTCAGAAACAATGCTCAGGTAGGCATTTAAACGATGCCCAATTGGCACTAAGGGGCCTAAAGAGAAACAAACACATAGAAAACAAGAAAACATCCCTCACACCATTACACCACCACCACCAGCCTGCACAGTGGTAACAAGGCATGATGGATCCATGTTCTCATTCTGTTTACACCAAATTCTGACTACCATTTGAATGTCTCAACAGAAATCGAGACTCATCAGACCAGGCAACATTTTTCCAGTCTTCAACTGTCCAATTTTGGTGAGCTCGTGCAAATTGTAGCCTCTTTTTCCTATTTGTAGTGGAGATGAGTGGTACCCGGTGGGGTCTTCTGCTGTTGTAGCCCATCCGCCTCAAGGTTGTGCGTGTTGTGGCTTAACAAATGCTTTGCTGCATACCTCGGTTGTAACGAGTGGTTATTTCAGTCAAAGTTGCTCTTCTATCAGCTTGAATCAGTCGGCCCATTCTCCTCTGACCTCTAGCATCAACAAGGCATTTTCGCCCACAGGACTGCCGCATACTGGATGTTTTTCCCTTTGCAGACCATTCTTTGTAAACCCTAGAAATGGTTGTGCGTGAAAATCCCAGTAACTGAGCAGATTGTGAAATACTCAGACCGGCCCGTGTGTCACCAACAACCATGCCACGCTCAAAATTGCTTGAATCACCTTTCTTTCCAATTCTGACATTCAGTTTGGAGTTCAGGAGATTGTCTTGACCAGGACCACACCCCTAAATGCATTGAAGCAACTGCCATGTGATTGGTTGATTAGATAATTGCATTAATGAGAAATTGAACAGGTGTTCCTAATAATCCTTTAGGTGAGTGTATATTTCATTGCTTTCCAGTGAAGGAAGATCATAGAAATTTCACTGTTTCTTGTGGTATCATGACAACGACCTCGATAGCGAAGTTATGGACTTCAGGATGGTGCCCACATCTTTGGGATCAGCCTTTCTCCTGCCGCTGCCATATATGGCCATATGACACCTCCAGGGCAGCTAGGGCAGAAGAGGAAGCCTTTGGCAGTGATATGAGAAGGTTAATCAAGCATAGATTCTATGTTGATGACGCATTGAAATCCTTTCCTGCTGAGGAAGAAGCTATCAGTGTTCTTAAGTGGACCCAGGAAATGCTTGCAGAATCCAACTTGAGACTGCATAAGGTTGCTTCTAACAGGCAAGCAGGTCTGGATGCCTTCAGCTCCGAAGATCGAGCCAAAGACATTCAAGAATGCAATCTGTTCGCAGAGGAGTTACCTCTACAGCAAAGACTAGGAGTGCCTTGAAAAATAGCGACAGACATGTTTGTGTTCCAAGTTGCAGCCGAGAAGAAGCCCTTCACACAGCAAAGGGTTCTGTCCATAGTGAATGCCATCTATGATCCTTTAGGTTTCTTCACTCCAGTACCTTCAAGAGGAAAGTTACTCTTATGGTGACTGTCCACCCAGACTGAGGACTGGGACTCTCCACTTCCAGAGAACATGAAACATTTCTCAATCTTCAGTCTCATCTAATATTAAAATTTGCAGGCACTACAAATGTAATATGATAAATGTTGAGATTAGAGTCTCTATGATGTGTGAATGCAGGGGTTTCATTGGGGACCTTTATATGACTTAGTATTGTGCAGGATTACATGGTTAGTGCCAGGCAGAAATGAATATCTTTGATTTTGCATCCATCCACTTGTTGAAGTTATCTGATAGACAGCACTGCATAGTTATATATTTTCATATATACACTGCTCAAAAACAATTAAAGGAACAGTTTTTAATCAGAGTATAACATCAAGTCAATTAAACCTCTGGGATATTGATCTGATCAGTTAAGTAGCAGAGGGGGTTGCTAATCAGTTTCAACTGCTATGGTGTTAATGAAATTAACAACAGGCGCACTAGAGGGGCAACAACGAGGCGACCCCCAAAACAAGAATGATTTAACAGGTGGAAGCCACTGACATTTTTCCCTCCTCATCTTTTCTGACTGTTTTTTCATTAGTTTTGCATTTGGCTCAGATCAGTGTCACTACTGGTAGCATGAGGCACCTGTGAGATGCCTGTGTCGTCTTCCTTGTATGACTCGCTGCCTGCCTTCTGGCTGCCTGGCGATTGGAGGGAGCGGTGGCACCGGCTTGCCATCTCCCCCCTGCTCCCCATTTGTGTCTCAGATTTAACTGTATTTGACTCTCCCTGCCAGCCCCTGGAGGATGGGCTCCCCCTTTGAGTCTGGGCCCTCCCAAGGTTTCTTCCTTCTAGGGAGTTTTTCCTTGCCACTGTCGCCTATGGCTCACTCACTGGGGGCTTTGGGTGGGGATGCTGTAAAGCGCTTTGAGACGATGTAATGTTGTGATAATGCGCTATACAAAAATAAATTTGTTGTTGTTGATACCTGGACCCTACAGAGGTTGCATAGGAAGTCCAACTCCTCCAGGATGACGCATCAATACATGCTAGAAGGTTTGCTGTGTCTCCCAGAACAGTCTGAAGGGCATGAAGGAGATTCCAGAAGACAGGCAGTTATTTTAGGAGAGTTGGACAGGGCTGTTGAAGGTCCTTAACCCATCAGCAGGACTGGTATCTGCTCCTTTGTGCAAGGAGGAACAGGATGAGCACTGCCAGAGCCCTACAAAATGATCTCCAGCAGGCCACTGGTGTGAATGTCTCTGACCAAACAATCAGAAACAGACTTCATGAGGGTGGCCTGAGGGCCCGACGTCCTCTAGTGGGCCCTGTGTTTACTGCCCAGGACCGTGGAGCTTGATGGGCATTTGCCATAGAATACCAGAAGTGGCAGGTCCACCACTGGTGGCCTTTGCTTTTCACAGATGAGAGCAGGTTCACCCTGAGCACATCTGACATACGTGAAAGGGTCTGGAGAAGCCATGGAGAATGTTATGCTGCCTGTAACATTGTTCAGCATGACTGGTTTGGTGGTGGGTCAGTGATGGTCTGGGTAGACATATCCATGTAGGGACGCACAGACCTCTACAGACTAGACAACAGCACCTTGATACCATTAGGTATCGGGATGAAACCCTTGGACCCACTGTCAGACCCTACGCTGGTGCAGTGGGTCCTGGGTTCTTCCTGGTGCACGACAATGCCCGTTCTCAGGTGGCAAGAGTATGTAGGCAGTTCCTTCATACCATTGACTGGCCCCCACGCTCGCCTGACCTAAATCCTATAGAACACCTTTGGGACATTATGTTTTGGTCCATCCAACGCTGCCAGGTTGCACCTCAGACTATCCAGGAGCTCAGTGATGCCCTGGTCCAGATCTGGGAGGAGATCCCCCAGGACACCATCCGTCGTCTCATTAGGAGCATACCCCGACATTATCAGGCATGCCTACAAGCACGTGGGGGCCATACGAACTACTGAGTACGATTTTGAGTTGCTGCAATGAAATTTCAGCAAAATGAACTAGCCTGCTGCATAATTTTTTCACTTTGATTTTTGGGGTGTCTTTGAATTCAGCCTCTGTACAGTAGGTTGATAATTTTCATTTCCATCAAACGATGTGGCATCCTTTCATTCCTAACACATTAGCCAGTCCATATCAGTATAGATATCCAGCATGATTTTTTTCCCCATTGAGATCTGATGTGTTTTCAAAGTGTTCCTTTAATTTTTTGAGTCGTGTGTGTGTGTGTATATATATATATATATATATATATATATATATATATATATATATATATATATATATATAATATAACTTTATAACATCTGAAAGAAATTGAAATAGAAAATCATTGCTTAGTTTATGATCCACTGGATAAACACAGACATAACATACGGTTTTAGAGTTTAATGTTTATCGCTATCATTTTTCCGCCTATTTACGCTATGATAGGTAAAGAGAAATTTGGGAATGAAACTCTTAGTCCGCATTTTAGCCTCAAACAACAAACCAACGCTGTAGCATGTCATTGTGTTTACATGTGGAAGGTGTTCCAGTTACACGATGGGCACGTTCTGTTTCAATTGTTTTGACGGAGCTCAAACATACATATTCAAACATGAATAAATATTACGAAAAATATCAGGTCATTGTCTTCCTAATAAAGAGAATGCTACGTTTTGCTTATATTTCTATTAGAACTGAAGCCCATTTTTCAGTGCTTTTGTATCCCTTTATTTAAAGGTTTAAACAAATAAAATAAATATTTTTTCCCCAGAAGGTTAATATGTGCATCATTGCAGAAGTGAATATGCACTTTGTTTTCCATCTAATGTGAATAATATTGGTTTCATAGATTATTAGGGGTGCATTTTGGTGGAAAATGTTTAAAATATATGTCTCATTGCGCACTGGATTACTCTGGAATACTTTAGTGCTCAGTGTTGCAACTTGGAAGATTGGGTTAGTTCTCTGAATTTCAACGATATGTGATTCATATCTGTGTGTTATACCTATCCAAAGTTATGAACCTGAGATTAATGAGTGTGAAAATCAATGCATTTTGCGTTTGTCAGGCCCTTAGGATTAACTTACCCCATTTATTACACATGGGAGGTGTTTGGGAATGCATGATTGGCACCACTCTTTGCATCGTGGACTGCATGCTTCTTGAAGGGAAATCATGCCTGACTGATGACTACTCTTATTGCTGAAGTTAGTGCCGTCATGAACGCAAGGCCTCTAGTTCCGGTGTCATCTGCCCCCGAATCGCCCATCATCCTCACCCCCTTGATCCTCTTGACCAGAAGACTGGAACTTTCTCACCTCCACCCAGGGACTTTAGTAAGGAGGAGCTTCTCAGAGAGGAATGGAACCAAGTGCAGAACTTGGTGGATGTTTTTTGGAGCAGATGGTGCCAGAAGGCATAAATGGATGAACGAGGGGCCAAACCTCAAGTTATGAGACATGGTCTTAATGAAAGACACCAAAGTGCAGAGGAAGCCTATGGTAGTCATCACAGAGGCCCCATTAAGCTGAGATGGATTGGTGCCGACTGTTGAAGTGAGAGTGTTCAGGGACGTCAAACCAAGGGTTTACTTAAAAACTAGTAGAAGTAGTAGTTCTCCTTTCCCGAACGACTCTCAAAATCAAAGCGGCGCAGATGATGTGGGGTTCTTTAAACAACCCTAGGCAGGGATTGTTACATGGGTAGGCGCCACCTAGTGGTGCCTTACTCTAATGTAACCTGTTAAGACTGGAAGTACAGTTGCCTTGTTAGTGCATTGCAATATGACAGCCATACAGTGACGTGCTCTCAATCGAGTTGCATTCATTGGTGTACAACCTGCTAGACACATTGTCATAAGTGTTATTTGTTTATCATTATAGCGATGTAGGAAGCGGTTTATTTTAAGGTTCTAGAGCCAGCCTATTCAAATCTGGCCCTCGATTCCAAATCCAGGCCTTGTTTTCAAGTCTCCCAGGTAGTTAGCTTAATAATTTCTGCTTCTAATTGGCCAGAGGCTTCACAACTGGCTCTCAGGTAAAGGAAGGCTGGAAAACCAGCAGTGCTTGGCCCTTGAGGACCGTGATTTGAATAGCCCTGTTGTAGAGTATTTTAGATTGAGCGAAGCTAATGCATTTAGAAGTTTTCTATACAATATGTATGTTTTGCCATATGTCTGTTTACTGTTACATGTTTGTAATCTTCCTGTATTTTCACAATTTTGCAGTTTTACAAGTGAAGTTTAGTGAAGGAAACTAAATAAGTGAAGCAAAGACAAAGTGAAGAAATTACTCAAGTAAACTTCAGTTCAAGAATCCTGGTTCTGTCTGGAGTTCTTAGGTAAATGTGTAAGATGACTGGACCTGCAGGGAGGCCAGTACAAGTAGTTTAAGTCAAGCATTAATTTCAAGTAGTAATAAATTGAAACCCAAGTTATAAATCTAAAAGAGCATTTATGAGTTAAAAAGTTCATTGACAAGCAGTTTCATCATTGGGTGCTTTTTAATTAGTAACACCTTTGCAGTAACATAAAACACCAAACATTTGTGTTCAGTATCTCTTTGTGAGCCAGTGACTACAATTGTAATTAATAGCAAAATAGCAACAACAGAAATGAATGAATCAGTCAAAAAAATTGACACTTAATAAAAAGAAATGTGCAGTAGACATGTGCAGATACATTAAACCTTGCTTGTCAATGGACTTTTGTTTTTAAACTAATAAATTTGCAACATTTCTGCAAATGTTCCAAGCAAGCGTCCCAAGACTTTCTATAAGTACTGTGTGTGTGTGTGTGTGTCAAGAGAAGGAAAGAAATAAATATTATAACGAATAATTATAAGATGCTGAGGCTGTTAACTGGATTTGATTTACAACACAGCAGCATTGAGAACTGGAAATGACAATACCAAAGATTTGACTGTAGCTTGACTGCAAAGAAGGTCAAATGCAATACCTGCTATTCCTTCTTGTAGCTGCCAAAGACACAATGGAAATGTGCAATATTCCTTCATGTCTGAAGATGCTGATAAAAAGAATAGTCTAATAATAATCTTGGACAAATATAAGGAGTACTTTAACTCAAAAAAAATATAAAGCATGTCAAGTTTTTAAATATGAATTCACAGGGACATATTGATTAGCCATTCCAAGGGCCCCTGAGGGACAGAGGCCCTAAAAAATTGAAACATAACTGGATTGGTCTGGGTAGTGGCCCCACAGTCTGTAGCAGTCCTCCTGTAGACAGCCGTGGCAATTTAGTTTGAACAAAGCAAAATATAAGGAAATCAAATGCTTAGGCAACATTCTCTCCAAAGATGGCTTGAAACCGGATCAGAGTAAAATAGAAACAATTACAAGAATGTCCACACCAGAATACAAAAAAAAATCCTAGGGATGGTCATATTCTAGGCAAAGTTGATCCCAAACATCCTGGCGTTACATGAACTTACCAGGGATAAGATTATGTGGCAGTAGCAAGATGAACATCAATGAACCTTGCTGTAATCTAAGCTAACAGGCCTCTTTACTCCTGTATTATGATATGTTCACTGGCAAAGCTTTCCATTGACACATCTAAAAATGGTCACAGAGTTACCTTACTTCGAGAAGGAAGACTGGTGGCCTATATGTCAAGAACATTGATGGAAACAGAATAATACAATGTTATGGGTCACATGTTACCCATCATCTAATGGCTACATCCAGCAGGATAATGCACAATACCATAAAACACAAGGTATCTCAAACTGGCTTCTTGAACATAATAAGGGTTCTCTGAAGTGTTCTGCCCAGAGTGAACGTTCTGGGACTCCACATGACCTAAATGGTGTCACAGAAAACTAGAAGAGACCCCCGGGGGTCCAGAAAGCAGCCGTTTCATTAGAACGGGCACTCAGATGGACTTGCAAATTATCTTTCCACTAATCGAAGGTTGTCAGAAATTTTGCTCTGTGACACTATTCTGTCTGTAGTCTGCATAGAACCATAGACTACCATCTTTTTAGGCATTAACACCACATTCTCAGTAATCCCTGGCCTATTTACTACTCAGATCATCCTGGTAAACGGAAGGGGTTCGTCATGCCCCATGCTGAGCTGTAAAGTCCACCCAAGCACTGGCACCCGTCAACTCCTACAGAAGCAGGCTAACTGGTATGATACCAGTACCTTCATCCAGGCATCCTGCTACAAATGAGTCATGTCCTGAGCAATATTTCTCAGCTCTGTTTCACCTCCATTACCTTCTGCAGCTCCATGCTCCTCTATTCTTTCACTTCTGGCCTTTTTCTTGACACAGGAAGAAAGTCAGAAGAAAAAAGGGGGAAAATGCAGGGAGAATAGAAAAAATAAAAAAATAAAACTACCACTGACTACTGCCACCTGAAGGGTGTCACTTTCTAATAGGCTGGTCCTGGCCATTGAAATCAAAGACAGGGAAAGGGTGCGAAAATAACAGATATTTATTAAGGTTTTTGTAAATAAGACAAAAATATGCCAAACAACAGAGGAAAAAAGGTTGAAAAAACAAAAAGGGAAGAACGAATGAAAGATCCTGGGCATTGTTTACAAACAGTAGGGGGACTGCATTAATGAAAACAACAAGTCCATATGACTCGACATCTGCTATAACCTCTTATCCAGGAGGACTCAAAGAGGTCTATTATATAGCAGAGCAAAGCAGAAAAACCAGGAGAACTAACAACAGGGCAGATTCAAACCTTTTTGTGGGCCTTAATCAATTGACATAGTAGTTATCTTCATTCCCATTCTGACAGGCTGATCAGACGCCGAGGCCTAAGCAGCCACTTAGTTACCTTCGGCAGACCCTGACTACCCACTCCCTGACCCAACATGAGGGTTTACCAGATATACTATAGTTTCTAGCTCCACAGAATGGCAGAGCGGAGCATTGAAACAACAAATGCCACAAAGCATAAAAACGTCATAGAACCAAGATTCATATACATATTGGCCAACATAATATGCACGCAAGAAAACTACCCATGTCCTGCTACCAGTGCATTCCATTAAACAAGCGATATCCCAAAGTAAACAGGCTCCTTCCTGCTGTTTCTCTGGCCCCCATGACTGAAACAAATTGTTTAATCTACCGTCCTCAATGTGAACCAAGCAAATTCACAGAAGTTTACTACTGGTGCAAATTAGCTACTGCACTTCCAGGCAACAGGTAACAGAAGACATTTTCCTTCTACATATCCATGTTAACTAAGCTCATGCACTAACTCATTATGACAATATTAAAAGTCGGTAAACCAAGCGTATGATGTCTCCCCTTCTGAAAAATAAAAGTTTGTTGATACGTGCGTAGTATGGATGAAATGGTGTGACCGCTCCCAAACATCATGTAGCTGCTGGTGGAAATAAATAAAAACAGCAAAACCACTAGATATAAGCAAATACTACAGAGTAACCACCAGAACTGCTAGCTTTTATTTGCAAATAAATATTCTCATAAATAGGCATATATGTATATATATATATATATAGTCTGTGGGACCTGACAAATGTGTCCTTGGAAATGATAGAAAAATAAAATACAAGAATTATAGATACTTGTACTTTGTACAAAATATGACCTCCCTTTGCTTAGCAGTACTGTGTGCTAAACAGTGGTTCTCGTCCCCTGTTCCTTTAGGCCTCATGGCTGTGAGAGCGATTCTGTACTTCTGTGAGTCGTGGACATCTTCTGTGCAGGAATACGCCGAGTGCCCTCGCTGTCCAGAAAACGTGGCTGTCACCAAGCAGCACATCTGCCTGAGGCCTGCTTGTCAGGTAAACATGGCAACTGTTGCATCATCAGAAGACATTCGCTCGTCCGTGCGAGGGACACG
This sequence comes from Paramormyrops kingsleyae, assembly GCF_048594095.1. Classification (NCBI taxonomy): domain Eukaryota; kingdom Metazoa; phylum Chordata; class Actinopteri; order Osteoglossiformes; family Mormyridae; genus Paramormyrops; species Paramormyrops kingsleyae. Next base: position 4,899,623 of record NC_132812.1, read on the forward strand.
CATTTGCCCGTTAATTCCTGACTGAGCTCTGTGTGTAGATCGCTGCTCCTCTGTGCCGTTTGCGGAAGCACTTTGCTTTACAGGTAAGCGTTAGGGAGCAGGTGAGCTAGCTGCTTGCACACTCTCATTCTGGAGGAGCTGTACACCATGCAAACATTGATTGTCATTATATATTTCTTTCCCATTTCTCTGATCTCCTAACCTTCTTCACAAATGGATCCCTTCCTCAAAGTACAAAAGAAAGAATTGACCAAAAGCACAGGGTAAGGGTGTATAACATTCAGGTATCTTAATCTCACCGGGGCTGTTTCATTCTTAACCATTAGCCTTTCCACGGCACTGATGTCCGCTGTCCCAGATTGCCTGAGGTGAAAACTGTTGTACATTAAAAGTCTGTAGTTAAGTACAAAAGTGGACTGTTTTTCCAAGTCGCCTTTTGCTTTTGAAACAACTGCATATATTGCTGAAGTAAATAATGCTGTAATTGAAAAAAAAATCTAAACAAAATTTAGATTTTCTAAGGGTTTCACATACAGGACTTCACTTACCTAAATAGCAGGTTAAGATAATAATTGGTAAATTGATCATACACTTAAAATTTGAAAACATTCAGTAGTCTGTACTAAAAAAATGGGCACTCAACTGTTTTCAAGTATTACCATATTGTATATCTTGGGAAGAAGATATAACAAATTAACAATATACAGTGGTACCTCAGAACTCGAACTAAATCCGTTCAGAACTCGGGTTTGAATCCTAAAAACTTGGAGTTCTGATCGAATTTTTCGCCATAAGAAACAATGGAAAACCAATTAATTGGTTCCCGGCCCCCAAAAATTACACCTAAATATGTTTTTTTTTTTTTAGCATTTAAACACAAAAAGAACAGGATAAAACCAGAAGAGCATATACTGTACTAAACACATCTAAGCACATTTATCAAAACAGTAATTTGTAAAGTAAGAAAATAAATGTATCCAAACAATGTGTAAAGTAAAAAAAAAAACCCAATGTGTCCTGCCCCGATCGTCCGCTCCTTCTGTGTCCGCTTTAACCCCGTGTGGAATACCCGTTGGTCAGCTGTTTCTGGTTGTTATCATTAGTCCTCTGTATTTAGTCTGCATTTAAGTTTGTTTCCCCAGTCCGGTCATTGTATTGTCTGTCTGCGTTTTGCCTGCCTTACCTGTAATTAAACCCCGTATTCCCCGATACCCTGACGTCTGCGCCTTTGTCTCCGTTCCGTCCCCGCTCGGCACGACAATATTATAATTAAACGTATTAATGGTTTATTATTAATGATATTAAAATAATTAATAAGAAATCTTTATTTTTAAATGTCTTTTATTATATTATAATAATTACTGTTACTGTCTATCATTGTCTAAATGTATTTTTACTGTCTAAATATATGTATTCAGCTAGTGTAAACATGCACGATGCTATCACAGCCAATGCGAGACTGAGACTGAAGCGTTACCCTTTGTTTCCGCTGAGAGACGTGCCACGTGACTCATTTCCTCGTGCGTACAAGTTATCTTAGGTCGGCGTTCACGATTCGACTTCTGAGATTCAGATCGAGTTCTAGGTCATTTTTTTCCGAACTGGTTGGTTCGACTTTTAAGAAATTCGAGTTCTAATGAGTTCGAGTAATGAGGTACCACTGTATTATGATTTCTACTTTAAAATAATGAATACATTAGTTTGATTTGCATTTTTGATAGCAGCTACAGGGTCACAAAACATAGAAAATAGTAGTAGATCACATCCCCAAATCTACCATACAATTCTAAATATCAATGCCGTTGCTGCAGACACAAACACTTGTTGCAACAAGAAATACAATCTCCTTTTGAGCAGCAAACGTTATGAGGGTCATTGTTCCTTGTCTGGCTAATGCAGCTGCATTCAAGCCCAGTCTGGACTGTTGAGTTCATTTCACGGAAGTCAGAGGATGTCAGTTTGTAGGGTGAAAAAGACAGACGGGACTCTCCACATGGAGAAGCAGCCCGACCCGGCTCGACCCAAGCGCTGCCTCATACGTGGAATGCGTCGTCGTGGACATGCAGCAGCTGCAGCCGTAATGTCTGTATGCTGCTCACTATCCGTCTCTGGTGGCCAATTAACGTCACTCCAATTTGCCTGACATCCCTTGGAAGAGGGAAAGGGAGAGAGAATGTAGCATTCACGTATAGACACGCATGCAAATCTGTGTCTACCCCTCACAAAGCCCAACATGGACAAACTTGCACAAACAGGCACCCACATGCTGAAACACACAGCACACCAATGAAAAGCCATTTCTGGTACAAATTGAAATGAGAACATTTTTCTTAAGTGTTAATTAGGAGTCTAACGATACCGTTTGCCCATGGTTCAGTATGTATCACGGTTTTGGGGGCATCATAGTGGAAAGGTTTCTGTATCCTTGTATTTAAAATTAAAAACACATCACCCTTTAATTAAATAATGAACTGTTTATTTTTCCAAATAACCATATATTTCGCTTAGTCACATCACTGTGTAACAGTACATGCTATACTATCGAACCGTTTAGTATTCCCCCGATGGTTCGATACACACACGTCAGCCATGGTATTACAATACGCCTCTCATTTTCCTATACGTACTGGTGCAAATATAAGATGGTGTTTCCTGCCACCCCTAAAAAAAATGACAAAAAACTAGGGTCGCCTTATTTTCAAGGACTCAAACTTAAATGTCATTATACAACAACAGATGGCGTACCGAACGGCTCGATAATATACCGTGGCCTCAAAACTGTGATATATACCGGACTGTGGGCAAACAGTATCTATACACCCCTAGTATTGATGAAATGTCTGGACTGGTTTATTTAATGATTTATTATTAACTCAGGGTTGCCAAATTTGGTCAGCTGGCTGGAGTGGGCTTTTCAATTCGAAACAAGTCTGCAGTCTCTGCACACACATGCACATGCATTTACATGTATGTAAGTTTTATTACCCTGTGAATAGTTTATTAAGTTTGCAAACTACCCCGGCACTTTTGACATGGCTAATTTTAAGTTTATAATGGAATTATATAGATTTGCTGTAAGATTTCTCACATGAGTGTGAGAGTCTGAAAGCATGAGCCAGATGTGTGAGAGGTGGCAACCCTGAATAACTATTAGGAAACATGTAACCTTCGTATCTCTTTGTAGAACTCACTCAATGGTCATTCTTGAGACAGAGTCCAGTGTAGTGTAGCCTGCAGCCAAGAAATAACTCTTGTATTGGCTCATTTTAATTGAGTCCAGCCAATCACTAATAGAGATGAACAGGGGGTAGTCGGAGACATCTCCGGGGGATTCCGGGAAACTGTGTAGATTGATTAAAAAAAAAAAAGGAAAAGGTAAGATACAGAAAAAGTAGCTTGGATTCTATTTGGTGTCAATCTACAGGTCAAACAGAATGAGGCAGCCAATTAACAGCCCTCAGACTGTTTAGTTTAACATTTTCCTTTCCCACCAGAGCTGGTCAGCCTTAGTATCTTCTAAGCCCCACCTTTGGATATCTTCCACCAGCATGAGCAGGCTGCTGGGGTTACGGATCAGCTTGTCCAGGAAGCTGACGACGTCGGTGAACTTGGGCCGAAGGCTCCTCTCCTTATTCCAGCAATGCAGCATGAGTTGATGCAGAGCTACAGGGCAGCCCATAGGCGCAGGTAGACGGTAGCCCTCCTCTATGGACAGGATAACCTGCAAAGGCACCATCCCGGTCAAGCCCATGGCTGAACAGAGCCTGCAAGCCCCCAGCGCACGACAGTCAGCAGACACAGACTGTCACCTCGTCACAAACCCCCCCCCCCTTGGTGGAGGGTTCCCCCATTTATCCTCTTTGTCTACTTGCCCAGGAATGTGTGAAGACCTATGGAAAGTTTCCCATCTCCATCAATTTACAGAGGACAGTCCTAAGTGATTGCAGATTTGTCTTGTTGGCCTGGGAAAGTGCACTAACACCTTCAGCTAAGACATGGCAGCTAAAGACTGGCAGGGTCTTCATGTGGCTTGTGTGGACAGCGAAAAATAACGTAGCCGCTAAGGTAACAGTGAGCTTCCCTCCCCGTCTGCCATCCTGTGTTCGGGTTTGGTTGGCGTACATGTATGTTCGGAACACCAACATTCCTGCCTGCTGCACCATGCGAGGGCATCTGTAACCACTACACACGTGGCTGAAGGCAACTGCAGAGACACACGTGATGGCACAATCACTCTTAGAGTGTGGATCACAGTTTTTGGATCAGTGATGGATTTTACCCATCAAATACATGTTGTTGATACTCCATCCATCCATCTTCTATCTGCATGTTCAGTGCAGGATTGTGTAGAGCCAGGAGCCTATCCCAGGTCGCACTGGGCAGAAGGCAAGGGAAATCCTACAAGCAAGTGTTACTGATACAGGGGCTCTTTAGTTCTGAGGCATATTCATCACAGAAAATGTGCCTCGTAAAATCTGAGAGCAGTGCCTTAATGGAATTTCAGATCTCGCCTTCCTAATTATTTGATTAAATATGGATCCTGCAATATCCAGATCGTGAATCCAAGAACCACTAAGTCGACGAGAGACATCGTTCTTTTTCATTTGCTGTATAAAAAAACCCTGAAAGGTCTCATCCCTGGCTAGTATATTCAGGAAAACACAGCAGCATCACACTGCACTTCTACAGTCTTACCATCTTCCAGTGTAAAATTACTGCATCTGCTTAACCCCATCTGCCCTCTGGGGACTTCTTAGAAGAAGAATCGCATCAGGTAACAAATCGATCAGTTGGAGTACCATGGTATAGACTCACTGCTCATGGTGCCCTCCATCCATTTGCTAAATGTATCTTGTCTCTATGGCTTTTGTTAAAACAGAGCTACTCTGAAATCCCATGGGGAAGTGTGGTAGGCAAGCAGTTAAAGACCTGGAGATGTAACCAAATGTTTCAAATTCAACCACACTCACCTTGAATTGTTTTAGTAAATTATTCAGTTGTATATCATAAAGTATAAAACTGTACTCAATAGAAGATACTTTATATTCATCGGTGGGTGAAGCTACTCCATTTTACTTACACGGATCGATCCATACATCATTTTCAAATAATGGTAATAGGGGTATTGTTTTATCATACCGTGGTTAGAAAGTAAACATAAAAAGTATCCATGTGAATAAATCTTTGAAGACATTTGCAATATGATTTAAGCATCAGTTGTAGCCAGTTTTTAGTGTCTCATGTGTCCAGTGCCGACTCAAGAGAAGCAGCAGGAGCAGCAGAAAGCTGCCTCCCCCCCCCCCAAACATACATATTCTTTGAAAGTGCAAGCCTTTGAATAACTGTCTGGGGAAAGTAAAATTTTTTTCAGCCTTAACAGATAAAACCATACAAAATCTACAGAGGCCTACCAGTGTCACAACTGCAAAATACAGACTTAAAAGGCTTTGGCAAGTGCTGGGTCTTAGGCTGTAAGTGGAAAATAACTAGGGATGCTGGATGCAGATTAATGTTCTCTGTATTATTTTATTCGTAATCCAGATTGTTATGGGCTGTGGAGGAATGATGGGAAGGACACTGGTTGAGAATTAAGCAAGAGTCCCAAGACTTCGATACCACGTCAATGACGAGGCTCGAGTTTCGTTTGTTGGCTACATTATCTGCATACGACATCGTAAATCAGTACCTCATAAATAAATGCATTACTTTTACAAAAGAATAAACAGTTTGGTAATTTAACAGTCAGTATTTCTGCTCAATAATTTTCATCCTGCTATGACCCTCCTTATAGTGTCCTGGGTCAGTGAGTCAGTAAGTAATTTATAGCTTTCGATTTCAAAGCAAAAATATATGTTATATATGTATAGTCCTGGGAGGAGGAGAGCTATATGCAAACTTTTTGTGTTCCAATTACTGTAGTGTATGATTAACCCCTACTCAACCCTAACCTAAGTAAGTAAGTAATACGTAATTTATATTAGAGCATAAGAACATAAGAAATTTACAAACGAGAGGGGGCCATTTGGCCCATTAAGTTCATTTGGGGAGAACTTAACTAATAGCTCAGAGTTGTTAAAATCTTATCTAGCACTTATTTAAAGGAAGCCAGGGTTTTAGCTTCCGTTACACTAGCAGGAAGACTATTTCATACTCTAACTACACGCTGTGTAAAGAAGCGCTTCCTCAAATTTATTTTAAAATGTCCTCCCGCTAATTTCCACTTATGGCTACGAGTTCTAGTATTTAAACTAATATTGAAATATTGAAATTTGGCTGAACAGCATCCAGACCCGTTACAATCTTATAGACCTGGATCATGTCCCCCCTTAGTCTCCTTTGCTCAAGGTTAAACAGATTCAGCTCAGCTAACCTCTCCTCATAGGACATTCCTCTAAGACCAGGAATCATTCTCGTAACCCTCCTTTGCACCTTTTGTAAGGCAGCAATGTCCTTCTTAAGGTATGATGACCAAACCTGCACACAATATTCTAGGTGGGGTCTTACCAAGGAATTATATAAATGTAACATCACCTCCTTTAACTTAAACTCCACACACCTAGAGATATAACCCAACATTCTATTGGCCTTTTTTATTGCTTCCCCACACTGGCGAGAGTGGGACATGGAAGCATCAACATAAACACCGAGATCTTTCTCGTAATCAGCTACCTTTATTTCAGTGGAACCCATAAAATATCTGTACTTTATATTTCTGCTCCCTGCATGGATTACCTTGCATTTATCTGTGTTAAATTTCATCTGCCAGGTATCAGCCCATTCGCTAATTAAATCCAGTTCCTGTTGTAGCCCCTTTGCTGCTAGATCAGTATCTGCTACACCACCCACCTTGGTGTCGTCTGCAAATTTAACCAGTTTACTGTATGTATTGGTGTCAATATCATTAATGTAAATTAGGAACAATAGTGGTCCTAAAATTGAACCCTGCGGTACCCCACTATGAACGCAGGCCCACTGTGACATTGTGCCTCTTATAACTACTGGCTACTTCCTGTCAGTTAACCAGTTTTCGATCCAAGCTGCCACAGTTCCTAAAATCCCTGCAGCTTTGAGCTTTAGCAAGAGCCGTTTGTGGGGGACAACATCAAACGCCTTATGGAAATCTAAGTAGATGACATCGTAGGCCTTTTTGTGATCAATTTCACTTGTAGCTTCCTCAAAGAACTCTAGTAGATTCATTAAACAGGATCTACCTCTCCTAAATCAATGTTGGCTATCCCTCAGAATGTTATTTGCATCCAGGTAATCTACCATTTTCACTTGGATTATAGCTTCCATTATTTTTCCAGTAATGCTAGTTAAACTGATTGGCCTATAGTTTGCTGGATTACTTCTATCCCCTTTTTTGAATATGGGTGTTATATTAGCATGCTTCCAATCAGAAGGTACCACACCAGCAGATAACGATTTCTGGAATATTAAAGTTAAAGGTTGGCTAATAATATCCCTCATCTCTTTTAAAACTATAGGTAAGATACCATCAGGGCCCTGCGATTTATTTATTTTGAGTTTAGCTAGGCTTAGTACCACATCAGCCTCAGTTATATATACATATACTCAAAGTTAAGGGATGACATAATATGTTTCTGCCATGACCCTGGTGGCAATTAAAAAAAAAAAACTCAAGGAGTAAGAAGAGCTCACATCCTGATTGGACATCTCCCAGTACGGCCGCTCCCCATAGGACATCACTTCCCACATGACGATGCCATAGCTCCATGCATCACTGGCAGATGAGAACTTCCTGTAGGCAATGGCCTCAGGAGATGTCCATCGGATGGGTATTTTTCCACCCTGAAAAAAAAATCGCAGAACCTTTAACAGACTGTAGATACTCCCAGTTATTTGAAACCAGAGTTATTTTAGAATTCTGTATGCCCAAAGTACACAAGTACAAATACACAATAGAACACATTAATTTTCAACAGTTCCTTATCTAGTGACACAGTAGTTCAGGGCTTAGGGCACAGCCTGGTCATGATGCCAGCCAAACACACACAGACACACACACACACACACACACACACACAGTCGTGTAATCATCTTTTTGGGGACCGCTCATTCATTTCTATGGGAAAAGTGCTAATGCTAACTATGACAACCATAACCCCTACCTAACCATAACCATAAGTAACCAAACAAAATACAAGAGTTTTTGCATTTTTTTTTTTTCATTGCAGTCATGGATTTTTATAAAACTGGTCCCCATAACGTAAAAAAAAAAACGGGTATTCATCACGTTGTGGGGACATTTGGTCCCCACAAGGTAAGATATACCTGGACACACACACACACACACACAGGTTTGTAATTATATCTTTGTGGGGACTCTCCATTCATTCCTATGGGCATAACCCTAATCCCAACATGATGACCTTAACCCTTACCCAGCCCTAACCTTAACCATAAGTAACCAAACAAAATAAAGGACTTTTGGCATGTTTAGTTTCTTGATTGCAGTCACAGTTTTATAGAAAATTGTGGTTGTGTGGGGGGACCAGAAATATATCCCCACATCGTAAGAAGTTACGCTTTTTTATCAGAATTTGGTCCCCAAAATGGAATAATTACACAATGACAGACAGACAGGCAAACCCACACACACTGCAAGGAAGGGAGGTACCAGTTTATTGGAAGTACTAGACTGTGTGGAACTGCCAGCATACTTCCAAATAACCCACACTGCACCTTCCCAGCTACAGAGAAGCTGCCGGATTGCTAGCAATGCTAAGTCCACACAAGTTTAAGCAGCATTTCTGATAGCTGAATATACACCATGCTTCACAACCTTCATTTATGAAAATTATTATTCTGTTTAATTCTGCTTTCCCCCCTAACAGTTCATTCATTTTACGAGCATTTTTACGAGTATTTTACGAGTATTTTACGAGTATTCCCCTTGCTGCAGACAGAAGCCGGATGGTTAGTGTCTCATCTCTGGAGCATCTCAGGCTTCCATTGCTACAGTGGTCAAGGCCAGCATTCAGCCAGCCTGCAGACACTGAGGAAGCTGCCCGGCTCATCAATCCTAAGCTCATTATAACTTACTGACTTCGAGGTGCTTTTTACAGAAGTTTTAATACGGCCATAAAACGTAATGCATAGGATAAAATACAGCCCTGTGGTCACAGAAGCATTTCATGGTTAGATTTTATAGATGATTTCACAAGAAAGCTGATTGTACCGTTTTCAAAAGCAAAATATGCACAATAACACTAGAGGGCGCTCTTGTACTAGGCAGAACTAAGCAGAAGCCATAACTGGAAGCACAGACGCAGCATAGGGGTCTAATCTAGATACGTAAAGGAAACGATTATGCAATTTGTAATTAAAATAAAATTTAGAATTACCTGCAATGCAATCAGGAATTAAATTGATGATTGCATATATTCATCATCTTGGAAGTTTTAAGTCATAAATTCACAGTTTTAATGATCTGTGATTTGTTAAAAATTGCAACCTGAGAATAACTTTAGTGCCAGAGTTGAAATCCTGAAATATCATTTACTCAGCACTGTGCTTTAACCTGAGAACTTACAAAGTCTGTGTGTGAAGGAACGAAAAGGGGGAAAAAACTTAATAAAGAGAATGTTGAAGAACTCCAACAAACCCTAAGAATTCACTTTAAGTGGACATTTACAGACTGATCTTGAGGAAAAGTATTTTACACCATCCCAGTGCTAAAGAATATGCCAATAAACGTGCTATTGCCATTAAATATCATTGTCATTAAAAGTATGGAATATGGCTTTGGCCCCCGCTTTCCCCACTGGGACACAGTCAATTCGGATTCTGCACAAATCCACCTTCAAGTCTGCCTGAACATCTGCATGCTCAGATTTCTGGGCCCCTGAAATCCAATAAACCTTCCAGCAGCGGACCACAGAATAAGAGTTAGACTGGTGTTTGCATTGCTCTGAGAGCAGTACCTTATGGGGGGGGTGGGGGGGCACAAGGGGTCACCAAGCTTTGACACGAGTATTTAAAATGGCACGGTGTGGAAGAATATCATGGATATCACAGAGGTGAGGTGTACGTCAGCTGGCGTATGAGGCTTCTTTACTGTGCTGCTCAATTTGGGCTTTTCGAGACGCTTGTCAAAACCAAAAACCTGAAAAATGAGCTTAAGTGGAGCTTTGCACTGCGGCTCCAACAGCGTGTGCCGCTTCCCCTCCCCTGGTAGACAGGCTGCACACACCGTGGTGGTGTAGGCGGCCTCCGGGTCGTCCTCCAGCACCCGCGACAGCCCGAAGTCGGACACCTTGCACACCAGGTTGCTGTTGACCAGGATGTTGCGAGCGGCCAGGTCCCGGTGGACGTAGCCCATGTCGGAGAGGTACTTCATGCCCGAGGCGATGCCGCGCAGCATGCCCACCAGCTGGATCACCGTGAAGTGCCCGTCGTGCTTCTGCAGGAACGGAAATAACAGTGACTGGGAGGGTGGGGGGTCCAGCTGGGGCTGCATGCAGATATCGGGAAGCAGCTGGTCGAATGCCAGCAAATATGTGTCCTTTACCATCTGCAGTGAATGAATGAATGAGCAGGGGATGAAAAATACACCAAGACAGCCTGACATCATTAAGCTACTGTTGTATGAACAAACTTAGAGAGATAGATAGATAGAGAGATAGATAGATGGATGGATGGATGGATGGATGGAGTTTGGGGGGGTGCCCCCCCAGTTGTCTAAGTCGAAATTAATTGGCAAGGTGAACAATCCATTGCCAAAACCAGCATGACACTATGCTCCATGCTGGCACTTTGCATTAGCGGCTCGTTGGCACCCTATAGGTAAACAAAATCATGGGTTGCGTGTACATCAGATACACGCATCAGATACACGCATCAGATACACGCATCAGATACACGCATCAGATACACGCATTAACACATGCAGTGGGTTTTTGTCCCCTCAAGTACAAACATGAAGTTCCGCCTATGGATAGATATTTAAATTCTCCAATCCGGTTAATGTGGCTCTTTTTATCCATACAGGATATCAACTGTAATTAAAATGGCTGAAAGTTCACAGAATCTGCTCAGCAGAAGAGTGAGAATAAGATTTTTTTTTCTTTTTTCTCTTGGTTTAACAAGTGCTGCCAAATGAAGTGACAGCTCATGGAAACAGGTGTGAAACGCTGTGTTGGGGGGATCCTCAAACGGCACGCCCCCTACAGGGCAGGAGTTAATAAGGCCACCGGCAGCAGCACTCACACACTTATTACTATTAATTTATTTTATTTACTTAGCAGATGCTTTCATCCAAAGCGACACAGAACTGAAAGCAGGTCAGCCATTCCCTGGAGAAATTGGGGTTAAGGGCATCACTCGGGGGCGGACTGGTAACATCACTCTGCTGACTGGGTAGGATTCCAACCAGTGACCCTCCAATCATTTTGTAATGACAGCTTCCTAACCTCTGATTAAAAACATATTTAGAAAAGCACTTCAATAGACATAATTTAAGGCGCATATGTCCTTTTCGTTAGTTTCATTCTGTTATTAAGAAAATGAAGTTTATTTATATAGAATTTCTTTTCAATGGTACTGTGCTGTACTCACCCTCAGAAAAGAGTCCAAAGATCCATTTTCCATGTATTCTACTACAATCATAACAGGTCTACCTGAAAAACATGAAGACAAGCCATTTGGCAAAGAGCAAATTATAGCAACATACATAGCGACCTTTGAAATGATTAACTCAACCACAATGCTCAATAGAGTCTGTTGTTTTTGCATATGTAGAGGAGCATAAATCACTTCAGTCGAGTCATAAGTGAATCAGGAAACTGAGTTCATATCTGGTTGATAATGTCCAATGGACATCTGGCTGAGAAGGTCCAATGGACATTTCCTTCCTTCTGAAAGCCACAGAGATTTAACAGAAGATATAAATGTAAGACTAACTCTCTTCTAACTTGCAATCTGTCTCCATGATACTTTAATGTTAGCCTAACATACACAAGAGCACAAAGAACTCACAGTGCTTGGTGCTTTAGATGAATGGTACAAATTCATGCACACATATGCCAGTGTTTTCACAGCTGGCTGTTTACTATGAAAGATTTTTAATGGTTGTTACAGTGGCAACAATTAGGCCTCTTTGAGTCAATGTCACTGACAAGCCCATTTGTCTTTAAATAAGACATTGCAGGTAAATTGCCACTGAAAGGAACAAATGTGATCATCACTCTTCCCAAAAATGTACATCAACTATGCAAATAGGACTGTTTGCAGGTTTTAAAAAATTCTCAGATGCTTGCCCAGAATCGTAAATGAAGGATTCCTTCCTATTCCCTTAACATACAGAGCAGCTAAAACAGTCATTTATAAAAGAAGTGCGATGGCTGGATGTGGTCAGCTTGATTAATTATTTTGCATGTCTAAACACGTCAATTAAAACATCTTGAAAACATTGCTAATTCATAGAGGTTTTCTGGTGAGAGTCTATTTCCTAGAGCCCTTGGAACAGGGGTCTCAAACTACTGCCTTGTGAGGCAGTTTCAAACTGCCCACGATGTTTTGATTTTACTAATTAATCTGCACCTCAAATCAATCTTTACTTTGCATTAGGGATTAAATGGTTTCACTGTAAAATTCTCGACGCTTCGTATTATCTTTTCAAATTTTAATTATCATTAAAACCGTGGTTCATTATCGCGCTTTGAAAAAGTTCTCCAGCATCAACCAAATGTAGCGACAATCACAAGTGTCCATGTGCAAGATGCAACGTGGGTTTGTTCTGTGTCAGTAAAACCATGGAAAAAGGCAGTTACAGGGATCTGGAGATTTTTCAGCCTTTTAAGAGGACTAAGTCTGATGTGATCGTAGTTTGGTTTTTAATCTTCATGACCACCATGCACTTCTTCATAGCGAATGCCAGGTAAGTTAACTTTTAACTCAATGCATGATCATAGAACTTAGGAATGGGGGGAAAATATCATGGTCTAACTTGCTAATAGTTATTCAATAATGTACACTGGAACTTTCAGTATTACCTACTCTAGTAAGAACGCCACGTTGTCAGTGGTGTAGAGAAGATGGCACTTTTTTGCTTCAGCCCCAGAGCTAGTTGAATACCCATTTGCTAAGAATGAATTCCATGTACGTTTGTGTGTGTGTGTGTATATATATATTCCTGAAACAGAAGAGTTTAGACCAGTTTTCTTCTTCTTAATGGATTTTCCAGCATAACTACGATGTGATGGCATTACTAAGCAATCATCAAATGCAGCTAGAGATGCAAACAGGAACCCAAACAAGATTGTCCCATTTCTGAGTGCTACGCTCCTCCTTGCTAGAGTCCAAACAGTTCAAGCAGGTAATATGTATGTTTGGAAGCTTTGTGAGAAACTTTTCTCCACTATGAACTACAATAAACGACAATGTAGGTCCAGGTCATTCTTAGAGTGTCCACTGTCAACTCCCTCGATGCAAATGTTACTCCTCAGAAGCACTGCCAGGTTTCTGGTAGTAACCAGTAAACGAAAACTGACCAAGTCACCAGAATGTCCTCAATATAATTAATCACTGTATACATTTTAATTTCTAGTTGAAATAGATGGGACACTTTTTTTGTATGTCTGTGTGATTTTTCACGTGCCCCCTTGGGGGGACACCACATAGCTAGTGGCCCCCAGGTAATTTGAGTTTTAGACCCCTGCCTTAGATGGATCCGGATTGTTTATCTTTTCTGAAATAGCTTGCTAAAAATCAATCATCAAATGCAGTGATTCTAGTAAACTCATCTTCAGTGCCGTCTTACACCAGTCATTACAATATATTCTGCTTTAATTTTAAATCAGGGAATAAAGTCAACATGGCTATAGTTAGGCAAAATTTAATTTTCACGACTTCATCGAGTGGTTTTAGGATAAATTATGTGATATGGCTGCATAAATTGAAACCTGTGTGAGAAATGACTGCTCTCCTATAACCTAATTTATTTGGCTGGCAGAATTTACACTGTTCATTTCCAGATAAAATGGACCCATCCTCACATTCATACGAATTGCAACACATGCCAAGTGAAAGAAAGGTACAATTCCCTGCATACTATTGAGATAGTAGTGTCAAATCACCCCCCTCCAAATGAACTCATAATTGGCTAACAGTCTGGTATTGCCCCACCCTCCAATATGCTATTCCTGTCAGCCCCGAAATACATTTCATTCAGTCAAACTGAAACATGTTAATTAAAAACAGACTGCATCCAGCTACTCTGAATTCGGCCGGAAATGGCACATGGAAAAAAAAGTAGTTTGGATATCATCTGGAAATGTGCTGGTTGTGTCTCGCAAAGTAAAAAAGAGCGAGGCACGAACGCTGCGGCGGACCATCGAGGATTCACGGCAGGCTGTTCGAAAGTAGCTACAAAAGCATCGTCATATAAAGGAACAAGCACGTAAACACGCACACACTGTAGGGCCAGCGACACATCGGGACCATCACCTGGATGCGGCAGGTAGCGGACAGCTACGCGTAATTCCTCTTCACTGCGCTCCGGCGCCATTCTCTGCTAATTAGTCTCCGAGGCAGTTGGAGAAGGAAAACAGCAGATGGTGTCCTGCTGGGTGCAGAGGCAGCCGACTGGAGCAGCGCTGCCACGGCGGCACGTGTGAGGTGGCTGCGCGCCATTCGGAGAGGTGTGTCATGTGTGAGGGATGATTCGCGTGGAGACTGCCGCGAAGGCGCGCATGCTAATGAAGCTAGCGGTCCCCGTGATGCTGAAGCTGCACCGACACCCGCTATTCGATATAACACACACGTCATGATGACCCAAATATATTCACTCATCAATATCCTTCATTTCATCCCCAGAACGGATTTTCCCATTCTCCACCATATAATCCCAGTGACCGCTACTGGGAGATTCATACAGAATGTCGCTCACTTGGAATTGTACATAACTCAGCTTCACAGGGGATGTGATTGTAGACTGGTAGTCGGAAGACGGCACAAGCCCTTCAAAAATTTACACGAGCCATTATTTACCAGCTCTATATGCTCTTAGAGAAGATCAGTGTTTACTATGGGCAGTCTGTAAAGAATCAATAAAAAATAATAAATTCCACAACACCAATCCAGGCAGGTCTGATTCCTGGTTGCCAGCCTGTTACAGAACACAAAAAAACAAAAAATGTTCTTTGAGTAATGACTTCTTTTCTCCCTGTGGACGTGGGAAGGGTTTCTGTGGTTTCTGATCAGCAAGCGATCTGTGTCCGTGGGGTGGGGCTGGGAGCCACAGGGGGGCGGCGCGGAGCCAGGCCGGAAAATGAGCGAAATGCAGAAGCCGGGAAACGGCCAAGCTGCTGGGAATCCGGAGCGACTCGCGCAAATCTGGGCTCTCAGCAAAGACGGGGCAATTACCGCCTGAACTACAGGTGCCATGACGATTACCGAGGCTGAAAAGACTAATACTGCCTTTACCTCACAAGAACAAAATTTACTTTCAACCTCATCGGATAAGACACAAAAGTGTCTGACACAAAAATGCAGTAAATGTCTTTTAAACAGTTCCTATTTTTACATTATAATAAGTTTGCCTGCTTCCTTTAGGAAGTCATTGATTAGGCACATTAATTAAACATTACTGTTGCTTCTTGACAATGTATCTCAAGATGATGCATCTTCACCGCCTGCTTTTCTAAACAGAGAGGGAGGGGGGGGCGCCATCTCCACTCCAGGATGAGGATTCTCACGCGGTCAAGGTGACGATCATTTGCTCCCGCGCTGATGGGAGTAATCTCTGAAACATTACCTTCTGAGAGATTTCCAGACCATTGCTGTCAGGGGTGTTGTGTGGACTGCAAATCATGGCTTGTGTGGACCACAGAAGCCAAAACAAGCAGAATATGATCATCACGTCCATTTCTGTAACCATTGTCATTACAGACTTTGTACTGCAATCACTGCTGCTTTTCTGGTGTTAGCAGAAGCATGAGGGGTTTTGGACATGCGCCCATAAATGCATATGTAGGCTCTTCTACCTCCTGGCTCAGCAGGCCTCTGAGACATGCTGAGAGCGCCCTCGTGTGGTTCCTGCTTGAGGCTGTGCTGCAGCAGGCCTGCGTCCCCTGAGTCAGAGGTGTATTCCTCTCCCACGCCGTCAGTCTGTCACCTTTACTTAATACATACTAACGGGGCGCGGTGCCGTCTGCCTCCACATGGCAGGCGTATTCAGATAAAAAGCTAGCTCTCCATTCTAGCTACATTTCATCAATTTGATCCATTATTACCATTGTTGTACTTACTTTTAGTGACCACTCCCTCCAGCCGGATGATATTGGGATGGTCAAACTGGCCCATGATGCTGGCCTCCCGTAGGAAGTCCCGCCTCTGCTGGTCCATGTAGCCGCCCTTCAGGGTCTTGATGGCCACGGCGATGTCCTTCTTTCCTGGCGTGCGGAGGCGCCCGCTGCAGACCTCTCCGAACTCACCTGCGGAAACCGGCTCCTTCGCTCATGCCACCCATCACGCCGAACTGCTACTGAGCTCGGGCAGAGCTTTACTGGCTGCACTACTGAAGATTTTCCACTAGGTGGCAATCATGGATTATTCGAAAAGTAACAGTTTGCATGGAGTAATATTAACTTTCAGGGCTTCGAGTAAGTGAAAACTCACAGACGTCATTCTTTATTAAAAATAAATCATATATGCTAAAAGTTGACTTTTATAAGCATTTTTAGTCATAGGAATTAAAGAAATTTTAAAAGTAATTATGCAATTAATAAAGGTATGAATAAATTATACCTATAGTAAATTTTGACTCACGAAATATATTTGAAACCACAGAGCTAAAGTAATCAATAACTCCAAATAAAAGCACCCACCTGCTCCGATTACTCTCTCAATCCGAATGCGGGTGGGATCAATCTCTTTGGCAAACTCATGGACAGCCTGTGTGGGGTCCTCGTAGGTGTCTGGGTCTATGTACGTCTTTATGCCTGGAAAGGGGACTGGGCCGGGCAAACAGGGAGGAGAACTCAGACATGGCAGAGGCAGAGGATGTACTGTGCAGATACAAACAGGATTCAGGCTGTACAAGGGATCCACGATCCTGCTGCTGGCTGCTTTGAGTGCTCTGTTCTCACATTCAGTCGAAAAAGCAAGCATCCAAACGGTGACCTCCAAACGACCTCTGTGCTTGGAAACACAATTCTGGAAAAGGCATCAATATGCAGTTCTGTCTTGATCTATTCTGTCAAACCACCAAAGCCAGTTCTGAAAGCCAGACAGGCTTTCTGTTTGCACAGGACCTGTACACAGAAACAGGAAAGCTGGCGCCATGCGCTGAATGGTTAATGGGGGCTGGGTGGGACCACAGACAGAGGAGAGTAAGTAGCCTTAACACAACTAGTATGCTTTCAAACATGTCTGATTATTTAAGAGTGCAGCGTTTCTGTCTGTGCACCTGCAGGCAATACTCCTTCTTAAAAGGCTCTGGCAGGCCAGCGACGTAACTCAGCCGTGAAAGGGGACCAAAGAAGACCCTAAAACAAAGAGCCTATTTATGCCTCCTGCATCCCACTTGCTGTTTCACCATCCTGCCTGTGTTAATGCACCCCTCCATTTTTTATATCAATCTTTCATCACAGGAGTAAGTTATTCCAGGGAGGTGGATACGGAGACAAGAAAAGAGACAGGCTCTGTCTTTTTTTCAAATGAAGAGCTCAAGATTTTCAGCACAGAGTGATGGAAAGGACAGGCAGAGCTTCAAAACAATGACAGGAAGAGGCCTGAGGGTGTAACGATGACACAAAGTATATGAGGTGCATGCAGGTGGCAATTAGTCACACGCCACAGCTTTGCTTGTTTGAACATAACATCTTAGAAGGCAGAGCAGCCCTTCATACCACCTGTGATTTTCCTGTTCTGCCTCCACCCAAAACAATAACCACTCTGCTTTTCTAACCCGAACTGCAATGATGTGGCACAATCCAAACCCAAAAGTAATGGCACCTTATCACTAACAGACACATTAACACGCGTTACGGATTAACACACATGTAAAGATGCCCTACAGATGACTTTAAATCTAAACGATTGAAACAGCTTACTGTTTCATCTACTAAGATTTATGATGATACATTTTTCTTAATGAATTGAGGTTAACTAGTTTGCCCAGGGGTACAATAAATGAAAACCAACTTGATATGTAAAACAAAACATGGTTGATTGTTTAGATTATGAAACATTAACGCAAACATGAGCTGCAAACTTACTGTGTCCGTTCTGATAGTGCGCTCTGCGCTTCTCGTCAGGTCTCATCTTGGCTTTGATGTACCACTGACACCTAGAACCAGAGCAAGAACACAACTATCAGATGCAGAATGAATCCTAAGCCGCCCGGAGGGAGGGGGATGAGAACACACGGGCCTGATGCGGGGTTCTGTGTTCCTGCACCTCCCTCCAGCTGGACTGCAGCTCTGAAGTGAAGAACCAATGACATGTTTTGAAACAAAGCCTTCGATGCAGCTCACTGGTCCATCCTTCGTGGTCAGTGAGGAGCTGCATGTAAAAACATCCAGTCCATCTTCTGTGCTGCATTAGTACATTTTTAAAAATGTAAAAAAATAAATAAATCATAATCGTTTGACAGGACACATATGACAGGTGTTGCAGCGATTACTGTGTTACACTTCCAACCTCTGCCTTGTGCAAAAATGCTAATGTGCCACAACGGCTGACACTACGATGAGGTGACAGTCCTGAGGATTAGAGGAGAGGGAACAGGTATGGATAAACTTTCAGCGAGTTTCCAGCGTTTTTCTGTATGATCACACTTCAATCACCGTGGTGTCCTGGTAGACGATTCCGACTGGAATCTTGTGACCCTCTACTTGTGGCTTTACTTATCTTTTATGGAATGTTGTAGAATACCTTTCTGAGTGCACCAGGTCTCTCATATTGTCGGCTGTAGGAGTGATGCCGTACAGAGTGCCAGCACCTAAACATCAACAGGTCCTCCTGAGGTGACCAGGCATCCAAATATCTGAGTGTCCTTCTAACCAAACCCATGTCAGGAGTACAACAGAAATGCTGGCAAGAAAGTCACACGGCTTTAAATTCACACAGTGCTGCATGTAGGTATCGAGCAGGGGCGGGGGGCATCTCACTGAAATCCTGCCTACCCAAGTGCACAATAAAAGGGGAAGAGGTGTGAGGGACTGAGACAAACTCGAGAAAAGGAACATTTGCTTTCCAAAGAATGAAACTGAGACCTGACTGTGCAAATGGCTCCCGTGGGTGTTTTAGGCCATAAAGACAGAACACAGTAGGAGAAAAATGAAGTTTGTGGAAGAAAAAAACTATATCAGAAACACGCCTTTCACACTTCTGGCCTGACACAAAGCATTTTTTTTTTAAATGAGTACATTACCAGATGGCACTATTCAATAAACTGAATTCAATAAACTCAAAGCACTAACTGTAATATTTAAACAAAGCATAAATTATGAATTGTAACTCATACTGGGTAACTTTTAACTTAAAGCCAAGGCACCATTTTACAGCACCTATATTCCCCTTGAAAGGTCATAAGCTGTCAAAACAGACCAGCACTAACCTGGGTGTGAGACTGATGGGGGGGGGGGGCAGGTGCAAGACACTTAATTAACAAGAAAATTACAAGGAAGAGCTCTAATCACGGTGGGGAACCTGGATCCAGTATGAAGCTCCGGAGCCCTAACGGGCTCTACGTCTGGGAGAAAATGCCGCTGTCACTTCCTCTCCGTCTCTGCCTCCCTCTCCGCGCAGACGCTGCCAAGGGCCTGGCGGGGGCCATAGCCGGCCGGTTTTATTAGCCACCAGCCGCGGGCAATTGGGGTTGCCGTGTGGTGATCCCCGGGAATGCCATCTGTTTGCCAGGCATGGCTCCGACACCCCTGAGGACACGCTGTTACACTGGGGTTGCGGATGAGGTTGTGAGACGATGAATCCCCAGGAGGATGAGAGGTGTTCACGGAGTGCACAGGGTACCTGACGATGAAGCTCCTGGCTGACAGAAGAAGGAGCACACCAGAGGAGAGATGTTCTGCTACTGCATTAGAAAATAAGTCAGATGTTCCATTCAAAACGTCCATTTTTCAAGAGAGTTGTGCAGATTTTTCATGCAATAATTTTGCTGAAGGGACATCAAAGAATCTCAGGCTTCTTTACGTTTTTTTCTTTTCTCTTTCTGGGTCTTCAAGGGATCCCCAGGACTCGAATGACCTGAGGACGGCTTTCGTTTATTCACTGCTGTGAGATTTCAGACCTCAGGTGACACAGGCTGAAGGTGAGACGTTAAGCTAGCATATGTGCGGAGTGTGTGTCCATGCATGACTGAGGAAAGGTGGCTGTTTGTGTGCTGGGCTGACAGAATCATAAACAAAAAAGCTGAAGGTGAACAACGAAGAGCTGAGACTAGTTGCAAGAGCGCCGGTTTGTATATCAGAGCCACTTACATAAATGGAAAAGATTTCACAAAATCTAAGGTTGGATGGGGCTCAAGTTGAGCATCTGTAATTAGACAAGGCAGAAAACTGTTTGGATTGGTGAGGTTGGGCTCAATTTAACCCCACAAGTATAACCTTAGCTCTGAGTACATTTATGCGTGTTAATGAGGGGGACAGTGCCAGTAAAATTTTTTAATGGTTAAAAGTCTCACTGCCCATTGGCTGTCAGTTATGGTACATAAAGGTCATATGCAAAGCTGTTGTAGGCAATTAAAATTAGTTTTAAAGAAGCATCTGGAGACTGGCACTGCAAGCAATTATGGAAGTACAGGGGTTTCAAAATGGGTTGCATTAGCTTATTCCTGCGTTAACTCTGTAAAGCAAATAACCTGGCTTGCATGTATTTACTTACGTGACACATGTCCAAAGCACAACACAAACGATCAGGGTCAGAGAGCAGGTGGGCATAAGGTCCTCACTCAAGGGTCCAAAAGTGATAAGATTACTCAGCTTGTTGCGGGATTTGAACCAACAACCTTTGCTAGTGCAGGCATATAGCCGTAATCGACTGAACTACACAATGCCTGCCATTCAAACGCTAAAGAGCTAGCACATAACCTCACACAGTGATCACGTGGGTCAAAATTCCATTTATTAATGAATTAGTCCATCATCTATTAATGAATATTAGTTCAGATTGCCAAAATTTATATGTGCTTTTCTAAGGACAGAAGTATTTTTTAATAACTTAATTATTTGTATTTTCTTTTTGCAACTAGAGTTAGGCAAATATATGCAGCTTCAGTAAAAATCGTCTTCACACAAGATACAAAAGATGATTTTAAGCCTTGTGTTCTTCTGGTTTGTGGGAAAAGCTATTTCTCTGAAACTGCTGGACCAAATCACTAACGACCAACACAAATGTATGGTCTAAACCTGCATACTCAGCATAGACTATTAGGGAAGCTGGAGT
The DNA here is from genome assembly GCF_048594095.1 of Paramormyrops kingsleyae. NCBI lineage: Eukaryota > Metazoa > Chordata > Actinopteri > Osteoglossiformes > Mormyridae > Paramormyrops > Paramormyrops kingsleyae. The sequence continues at coordinate 4,921,052 of NC_132812.1, forward strand.
AAACCTTTAGGTGAACTAGATGCCAAAAGGAGAACAGAAAAGAAAACAGAAGACAAGGCTGTTACAGGGGAATGAAGTCTGGCAGGAAGTATTGATAGGGTAGGAGGACAATCCTGCTGCTGAAGGAGGACACTGGTGAGGTAGGAGGAGGACACTCCTACTACATGAGGAGAATGTTGGTGAGATAGGAGAAGGACACTCCTGTTACATGAGGAGGACGTTTGTGGGGGAGGAGGAGAACACTCCTGATACATGAGGAGGACATTTGTGGGGGAGGAGGACGACACTCATGTTATATGACAAAAACTTTTGTGTGGTAGGAGGAGGACACTCCTGCTGCTGAAGGAGGAAATTTGTGCGATAAAAGGAGGCCACTACTGTTATATAAGGACATTGGTGTGGTAGTAGGAGGACACTGCTGTTACATGAGGAGGACGTTTGTGGGGGAGGAGGAGGACCCTCCTGCTGTTGGAGGAGGACACTGGTGTGGAAGGAGGAAGGCACTCCTGCAAGAGGAGGTGGACATGGTTGGCCTCTTGGTTGCGCAAACAGTAACACCTTTTGGTTCAATCCAATATTATTTAACCCAAAATTATTATTATTACCCCTACATGGGATTTCTTTGGGCCATTTAAAGCACAAATATATTTGAAAATCAAGTGAAGAGCAGAAGCTGGGGTGGGTTACAGGCTCAGCACCACTCTTTATTGGATCCGTGGTCACAAGCTATGGCAGGATGGGTTCATTCCTGTTGAGCTGCATGGTTACAAAGACACAGGAGTCTGTACAAACATCAGTGGCTGTGTGCTAAATGCGACCTTGGGCTCCAGTTATGGTTGAAGGCAGATGCTTCATGTGTAAGTCCAGAAAAGGATGCTACAGTTGCTCAGACAAGAACAACACTTTAGAAAAGAGCTAGCATTTGACTGATATTAAGTTCATTTGAAATGAAATTAAAGTGACGGCTGTTACAACAATAAGAGGGGTCACAGTAATCAAAAGGGTAATTATAGTGCTGAGCCATCATTTCTGTCAAGTGTAATTTGTGTCAAGCTCCTTCCTTTAAACGGGATACCAAACAAATCAGGAAGTCTAATTTAACATCCGATACCTTAAATAATCTTCCCACTAGTACGGAGGTGTTTATATGAAAACACAAAGGCTTGCTACGAGTTGAAGGGGCAGATTAAACACGAGACAAATGGCTGAAAGCCACAGCAAAAGGATGGACCCTGAATGTCCTTTTATTTAGGAGGGAGCGGAATTGCACCAGCCACATTAGCTGTGCCGCCGTTGGCAGCCATTGATGGGATCAATGTGTCAGCGGGAGATGAGCTCAGCCGGCCTTTGTGCTCCTGTCACTCCCGCGTTGTCCTTGAAAATAACGCCCGACGTAAACAGACCTGCTAATACCCTCTGCGTTCTGATGAGATATTATTGACCACTACGGAAAGAGAGCAGCTAATCCAGTGACTGGACGTTTGTTTAACAGTCACGGAAATCTCTCTGTGTAGGTGAATGAATGTAAATATAAAGCTCCGGCCACTGCAGGCAACGTAATAGACCTTAATCTTACTGAAAAGACAAGGTGGGGAATGTGGTGCATATCCTGAATTATAATGTACTGTTTACTCGTCCACCCAAAAATGGCCACATATTACTATTATATGTGTCATATAGAATATGTAAATCATGTATATCCAATATATTTATGCAACTTCTTTGTGGGAGGCACCATTCTTCCAGAAGAAATTCCATTATGGTGGAAGAAAATACAACACCATTCCAGAATATTCCATACATGATCAAATGGTTTGAGATCTGGCGACTAGGATGACCGAGGAATGTGGTTCATACTCATAAAACCCATTAATGCCCTGTCAACGGGGAAATTATATTCCCAGCAGAAAGGCACCCCCCCCCCCCCCCCAGATGTAGGAGATCTCTCAGAAACAGCTTCATATTTAACTGCATCCCCCCCCCCCCCCCCCAACATGTCAAGTGAACTGAAACATACCAAATACCCAGGAACCTGGACCTATCCAATGTTCAGATAAATGACCCTAAGTGTGACAAATTGTTTGGGCAACTCATGAATCACACCTATGCGGAAGCTACTGCTTTAGTTGTACTGTGCATTTTTCATTTACCTTTTGTTCCTGTTAATTTATTTACAGTGAATTTCTTAAGCTCTATGTAATTGCGTCAAAGCAGTTGATTACATACACATGTAGGGCACTCCACATATGGTGACATACCATAGTACACAACTCTATGGGCATATTGGCACATGAACTAAAAAAAGTAATAATGGAAGATTAATTGTGCTGTTTCATCTACACTTAAACTGTGAGTGGGAGAGTCTGCAACAGCACGCTGTCAAACAGGCTCTGAAGATTGGTCTGTGGTGCTAAATTCATACCACTTGCCTTAATGGCACCGTCCACGGTGCTGAAACTGGCCACACTTACATAGCAGTTGAAAAATGTCCCTTTTTTCCTCACGTCTAAATATAATAGACTTAACAGGCCCTGTAAATAACACTTAATGAGCTAGAAGCGCTCACAAAATCCTCAGCGTGTACACAATTAGCTTTAGCGCCTTGCAAACACGTGACGTTGCGGCAGAGATACCACAGAGTTGCGCATTCGCACGAACCACCAAAACACCTCAGTCCTGTGGTAGCCTGAATTCGTCGTGCATTGGCACAGTGATGGATGATGGAATCAAAAGGTTTGGATGCTGGGAGTTCACACGTCATGTTTAACTGGCTATAGAACTTCCTCAGCCTGGCAGAATGTTGTCTATCACACCATCACAGTGTGTTTCTCTCGAAGAGACATCTTTAAAATGTAATTAAATATAAAGATTAGTGTGATAATCATGGTAAAAATTGCTATATTGTAGGATAACAGTCCACCGGATCAACTCCTGATTTGGGGTCACATGCAAATAGACCAAACCAATTACCCCCATAAAAATGAGTCTGTAAAGACCAAACACACCGTGAAATTCTCTTCCCAGATAAGCACTCTTTGTGCAAAAGCCAAACAGGACATTCATCCAACCAGCAGGATAAATGATATTCATTGTGTTTTGTCAAACTACTTCCTGTACTTTTCCAACACTTTTCACTGTACTATTGACAATTTGCAGATGCCATAAAGGCTCCTCACCCCCCATAGGATCAGCCAATCCCTGGAGCAATTGGGGTTAAGGCCCCTGCTGGAGGGTTTCAACCCCTAGAGCTGCCCCCCCCCAACAAATTATTTCATTTTAGTTTAATAAATTTTTGGTCAGTGTATAATTTAATATATGTGCAAATTGACAATAATACAGTAAGTTTAATATATAATTATTAGAAAATAGTACTGTACAAATAAACTTTCTATGGGTAGATGGAACTTTTGACTGCCACTATATGTATGTGTGTGTGTGTATATATATATACACACACATACATATAGTGGCAGTCAAAAGTTCCATCTACCCATAGAAAGTTTATATATATATACACACACACATACACACACACACAGTGATTGACGTAACTGGTACGCAAGTACGCATTCACCTTTAAAAACGATACGTGCGGCAATCGATTGTTGTAATAGCGTGAATACGTATGTATTGTATGTGCATTTTAACCTTTATGTTCTAATTCGTACTTCATTTGCGGTATTCTGTATAGGTTAAAATGCACGTTAATTTGCGCTGTTACATTAATCGATTGCCGCACGTATCGCTTTTAAAGATGGATGCGTACTTGCGTACCAGTTATGTGAATCCCAGTATATATATAGGGCGTCAGAAGCATTTTGAATGTGGGGGGTGGACACACTGGCGGGGGGTCTGGGGACCCTCCCCCAGAATATTTTTTTTAATGAATTAGATGCCGTATGTGTATTCTCATATCGATCAAGTGGAATGGATTCTTTAGCGAAGCAATAGAAACAGCGGCTGGGTGAACTAACATTTTATGTTAAACGTGGGGAGGTCCAAACGAATAATTATGAAATGTGAGGGGGACACGTATACTGTATATATATCGTGATATATATATAAAATGTTCCACACACAGCCACTTGTCCTTTTCACTGTGACTGTTTATGCATTTTTACGTGTTACCAACGCTTAGTTGTCTTGTCTATGACTGCCATGTCTATAAGAATCTATGAACACATTCAAAATACATTATAATGCATTTATAAAGCATTATAACCATGGCTATGTTTATTTTTGAAAAGACGTACATTATACCCATGATCATTATGCATTATGAAAGCTTTATGAAATCTCATCTATAATTTACTTTAGATGACTTCATAATGCAGTTGAAGCATTCTTAATTCTTATGCCGACCATTATAATGCATTATAAAGGTATCTATGCATTAGGCCTATATACTGTATAATCGCTTTAAAAAAGATGTTACCGAACATTTAATATCAATGATTATAGTGATCACATTTTTTTTCAGATCGCATTTTCGGTATTATTACAGTATTGTTAAAATATGCTGAAATAGTTCAAAATTAACGTACTGATACACAAACAAATAATTGCACCAAGTTTTATATTGAAAACCACAAATAAAATTAGCAGCACTATGCATCTTTTGTTTGCACAAATATTACAGTAAAAACATCCATCCATCCATTATCCAACCCGCTTATCCTACTGGGTCGCGGGGGGTCCGGAGCCTATCCCAGAAGCAATGGGCACGAGGCAGGGAACAACCCAGGATGGGGAACCAACCCATTGCAGGGCACATCATCCCTGATTTGTATGTGCAAAGAAACTTTTTTAATGACAAAGGGCTGAAGGTCATCTCTGCCTGACACCCAGTATATATAAGGCTTATAAACCATTCAGCCTTATCTGAATAGCACTGTAGCTTCTGTCTTTGTGCGGTTTGGTGGACAGAGGAACACACAGACCTCAAAACAGCAGGAAAGATTGCAAGGGGCTCCTTACCTTCCGGTGATGAGGAAGAAGAGGGTCAGGATGACGAGCAGGGTGAAGCTACCCACTGCTGCCGTGACGATGACCAGCACCTGACCCTGATCGGCAGCCATGTTGGAAGCTGAGAGGAGATGCAGACGCGGTCAATCAGGACAGCAAGTGGGCTGAACATAGGGGCCACACAGCAGAGAAGAATGCAGCTGGCACTCAATAATGGCAAGAAAAAATACATGGTATAAAATTAAGCGAATCACATGAAGGAGTATCAGTTTACAAAAGCAAAAATCACTGAAAAACTAAACATAGTGGATTTCTTGGGTTCATTGTTAATTATTGCAAAACAAAGAGAGATAAATTTCCACTAAAGAGAAAATCCCTCACTTCATCATGGTGCCAAGGTTGGTTGTGTTTTTTATTGAAAAAAGATAGAGAACATTATTCAGAAAAGCATTATCTGAGAAATTACAGAAAATATTTAGGGCTTTTTGCAATAATCGTTATAATAGTTTTGCGTTATTAAAGTGGTTTTATTCATCGCATAAAATTGTAATTTACTCATGATGGTCCAGCTTAATTGGGCCAATTTGATATTCATGATTTGCTGTCTTTTAATGTCTCAAGCCCACTTAAGCACCGATAATTAGAACGCAATATTATTACTAGCCTTTTATATTCATAGGTAATGAATATCAATTTGAAATACAAATGCAGGATTGAATCAAAGATGAATGTTCTGAATTTTAATGCTTTTTCTGACATGAAATATCACGTATATGTTGTAAAGATGGATTGAGGTAATTACTGATCTCTCTCCAATGAAGAGACGATGTGGAAGATTTTAACAGAAGATTACAACACAGGAACTTTAACCTGTACTGCAACTTACACGGCTTTTAAAGGTGTTAATTAACAAGTCTTGTCAGGTTGGGCTGAGCCATCACCCGGCTGCTGTTTCTATCGCTAAGTTGATAAAGGTTTTTAAGATGCAAAAAAGGCTGGGAAAAGACCGAAAGCATGATAACTATTCAGAGGGCAGTGAGCCATCACAGACTTTAAGGGGCTCTGGACGTCTTCCTGGGTGAGATGTGCACATCGCCTACTTAGTGACAACGTCAGTGCATGTGGGGACAAAAAACACAACACAGCTTCCAATGAGGGCAAATCATTCAAAGGCAAACGTTAGATGGATCATACTACTGATCGCTCTGTGAATAAATAACACAGATTTACCTCTTTGAATGAAACAGCAGGGTTCATAACAAACACATTATGAAGGACTCTTAAGTGTTGTTCAGTGGCAGTGATATTTTAGCTGTACTTTGCAAAGGCAGGACATTCGTGGGGTAGAGCTCAGTGCTGGGCAGTAAGCAGTTAAGCTCAGATACACAGAGCTGGTCAGCAGGCTGAAGGGCCAGTAGCTACAGTTCAGGTGTCCGGATGACGATGTGTGGGGGACTTACTGTCCTCTCCTGTTTCGTACTCGAACTTGGGGCTGTAGGTGGTGTAGCCGGCCGTGGTGCGGGCGCGAATGAGAAAAACGTAGTTGGTCGAGGGCTTGAGGCCAGTGATGATGACGCTGGGAGCCTTGGAGCGTGTGGAGGAGTAGCTCAACTGTTCGTTCTCCTGCAGGATGTACCGGAGCAGAGCACAAACACTCTGAATACACGAGGGGGGTGGGGGCTCCTTCTCACACTCACACAGGCACCCACTCAGCGCACGACTCTCTGAGACGCTACAGCCAGAAGGAGTTCATATTTCACACCTGGGAAGAATATTTGTCAAGAAATTCAGGCAGGAGCTCATGAAGCTCTAGCAGGTAATTTAACTGGCCAATGACACAAGACTCCCAGGTGATGCGATGCAGCGGCGTGCACTGCGACTCTTACCTTCTCATAGTACTTGATCTCGTAATCCAGCACAGCTAACGGGGGCTGTTCCAGCTCCTGCCAGGAGAGGGCGATGCTGTTCTGAGAAGCCCAGTCCTTCTTGACTGTCCCTATCAGCGAGGGTCCTGCAAGGCACAGCACGGATCAGCACAGGGTCAGGCTACGGGGGAAGGCCCCCCAGCCGGCTGCTCTCACACCAGCAGCAGCTCTCATTAGCAGTGAGGAGAGCGAGTGGTGCACTGCACTCTGAGCCTGGGAAAGCAGGAAAGTGGCCTTTTAACAAGGGTCACAGATGCCAAGTGCTTTCCTGGAGAAGAAGCCCAGCCAGGTTGTCCTTAGAGCTCCCCACTCTGCAGGAAACATGCTTGTCAGAGGTACCTGTAAACACTCCCACATCTGGGGTACCCAACGGGGGGACTCCATCTGACTGGCAATGCAGGGCCAGGCAGCGATAACTGTCCAAACTGAATCATTCCTCCTGTCCGTCTTTCTTGGTCTATGTGTTTTATTGTCGTCTCCACAGTGAAGCCAAACCAAAGCCCCAAACAAAGGTAACGTGCAGCGTATTTCCCCTCCGCTCCACCCCATCTCACCCCCTTGTCCATTCCTGAAAAATCGAGGCCATAATTCTAATACTTACTGGGGGCGACACGTTGTCCACAATATTCAGATGTGCTCACAATGTCCCCCCTCCCAATATATACAGTGGTACCTCGGTTCTCGAACTTAATCCGTTCCGTACTCCGGATCGAATCCTAAAAAGTTCGAGTTCTGATCGAATTTTTCCCATAAGAAATAATGGAAAACCAATTAATTGGTTCCCGGCCCCCCAAAATTACACCTAAGTATGTTTTTTTTTTATCATTTAAACAGAAAATGAACAGGATAAAACAAGAAGAGCATTTTTTTTCTTAATGGCTTCCAAAACGATAAAGATCTTATCCCAACATTACCCCTGTCCTGCCCCGATCGTCCGCTCCTTCCGTGTGCCACGCCCCCTCGTTAACCTCGTGTGGGATCCCCAAGTGATCAGCTGTTTCTGGTTGTTGTCATTAGTCCTCTGTATTAAGTCCGCGTTTCAGTTTCCCCAGTCCGGTCATTGGGTGCGTTCGACTTGCTTACAGCGCTGGCTTAAAGCAACGCATTCTGATCCTGACGCAATGCATTACGGTTAGATGCATTGCGACATCTCACTCGGCTGCACAAACTGGAACCGCCTCCGTGACGACACACCTTTGCCCTTATTGGCTGAAGATTTTAGTTACACGCATGACGTTCGTATCCCAGGCAGTTCCGAGGCGGTATCTGCTATTTCTCCTGAATATCATGTAAAGCAGTGAGAACTGGTTTTCAGTTAATTTACCTGGTAAAATAAAGTTTAAATAAATGACATAAATGCTCTAATAGTACACGTAAGTTAGTGGTTTATTTATTGTTAGTTACTGTAATGTTGTGCTGCTTTATTTGGTTAATCGTCCAGTCTGTGAAGAAGGCATTCAAGTAAGAATTGCATTGTAGTATGACTCATTTCCTGGCGCGTACAATTTATATTAGGTCAGCCTTCACGGTTCGACTTTTGCTATTCAGATCGAGTTCTAGGTCAAACTGGTTTGTTCGACTTTCAAGAAATTCGAGTTCTAATGAGTTTGAGAACCGAGGAACCACTGTATTATAATTACGGCCTTGGTCCCCCCCCCCCCCCAGTGTTTACTCCATGGCTACGGCCTTGAGCAAAACATATAAGTAGACATCCGGTCACATTTAAATTCATTGTGGTAGGTAGCTGTTCAACAATCTTTCACAGATTTATGTCTAAGAAAACTTGACTAAACATTTTTATGCATTTCAGTTAGCAACTTAAACCATTCCTAATAAAAATGTTCTTTCCAATACAACTTTATTTCTTACATAGACAATGAACTAGGAATAAATGTGAACTGGGAAATAATAAGACTTTAAAAAGGAGGATTTTATTTTCTTTAGGCTATTTAAAGATTTTTTCCCACAGAAATAGAAACTGCCCATATACTTAAACTTCAATTATAAACATAATAAACCTGTTATGTTGTTTAAAAACCCATTTTTAGGATGCATTCACCACTATGAATAATAATATTTAGCTTTAAGAAAGCTTCTGAGATTAGACTTGTATAGACACTTTACAAGCATGGAACCTTTAAATTTTTTAAACACCTGGTGACATCGGAATCTTTTTTTTCATTTTATAATAACAAAATTCTGCACCGACCTTGGATTCCCAGTTATTATTCATAGCAAAGAGGTGGCAAATGTTTAACTTGGGAGATTAAATTTGTATAAATCACATTAGCAGCACTGATTGAATTTCTGTTAGGTAAATATCCACCCCACGTACACTACAGTAGCCACTAGGTGATAACGTCTGCTTGGGTAATTAATATCCCATTAGGTGTATAATTGCAGGTATTAGGCAGGGACTGTTCAATGGGCATTATAAATTCAGAGATTTTTAGAGAATGTCACACAGAAGCAACGCTGCTTTTTCATTGTCAAAACTCCAGGTCCTTCCGTCCCGTCGAGAAGCCCCATATTCATGGCTCTCTGAGCAGCCTGATTCCTAAATCAATAGGAGAGTAACAAATTACAAAATAAGCTATGCACACAGCGCATGCCGTGTATTTAAAGTATGTATGAGATCCAAGATAAATTAGGTTTTAAAATCTTTAAAATCTTAAGATGCTCGGTACGACAGAAAAAAGGCAATGTGCATATTTTTCCTCAGTCATCTCTCTCTTTCCCATGCAAAGGAGCGTCCCAGTGAGGCTGCAGCCTGTGATGCTCTCAAGCCCCCTCACACTACGGTGAGACGGCCGACGGCCTGCCGCAGACCCCCCCAGCCTTCCACGCGTCTGCCCAGAGACGGGCTCTCAGCCGGGGCCAGCTGACGGCCTGCTGCAGACAGACGTGGGCGGCCCCCGGGCCCCCAGTGACCTACAGCTTAGCTGTTGCAGCGTTACAGCCGGACTGATGTTTAAAGGGTATTGGGGGCCCCCGGCTTCATCTCCACGGGTAAACAATCATCATTTGCTCTGACTCATACAGAGAGAATAACACATTCATTTACATTACAGCACATAATCAATGTATAAACAAAAATGTGAACATGCTTACAGTGCTGTATACTAGTCTCACTGCAAGGTTATTTATTGGGGGGGGGGGGGGGAGGGGGGGAGTGTAATTCGGTCTCAAATTTTACTGTGACGTTTTATCAGCTTTTGAAAATGATTCATGAAATATGGTTAAATAAAAGATTTACTTTATCGGGCATAAAGTTACATTGGTGGATCTTCAGGGTGGGGTCGGAATTCTGTAATGAAATTGCAACTGCAGAAAGCACTGCATATTTTGGGCTGTAAGCATCCACAAATAGCCGCATATTATCAAACATCCCCGGCAGACGGCCAAGTGCTTACTTTTCCAATAATTGTGTACAGTGAAAATATTTTTTGCCCTTTGAAGAACTAGAGATTTTGGGCTGCTGGGGAACATATTGACTGCAGGTGGGCCGAACTGACCACCGCGAAGCTGGCGGGGGAGAGACAGAGAGATAGTGTGTTTAGCGCATCTGTGTGTTTTGGAGGTAAGCAGGGGTGTTGTTAGGGCGGGGAAATGTTCTATATCCCCCCCCCCCCAAAATATATGCACACTAATTAGTTTAAACAGTGTGCTCTCATTCATTTCCATCAAAATCGCCGCCCCCACCCCTGGTAAAGGCTTATACACCCTTTCCATAAATATCCAGGTGGGCGCAGGGCTTTTGAATCTCCATTTGGGACCATCAGGCAGTTAGTAGAACCTTCGCTTCATCTTCTTAAACATACAAATATGTTCCAGAAAGAGAAAAACAACACATACTTTCTGCTGTATGGTCTGTGATGTACATAACTATTGGGACCCCTTGTAAAGATCTGTAAAAAGGGCTAGAAAAAAAATCCACCTTTTTGTGATGTAGCTTCATCTCACACCGAAAAAAATAAGAAAAATCCAACCCTTCTTTGAAATAAATGTATTTATTTATCATAGAAAAAGAAATCGGTCATCAAGAAATAATTATTTTTAACAAAAACGCACGTGCCACAATTATTGGCACCCCTGCAAATTATAGTGAACACAATGTAACTGAAGTATGTTTCCCATGTAAATTCTGCATCTTTGAGTTGATTGGAGTGAATAGGAACATTAAAGCTGTAAGCCATGACTTCCTGATTAACTGGGGTACAAACAGGGGTGACAGAGGCCAAATTCCCTTAGTCATCCATCAACATGGGAAAGATAAGAGAACACACAACCCAAATGAGGGAGAAGTTTGTTGAGTTAGGGAATGGGCATTAAAAAAAATAGCTACTCACCTAAAAATGCCCATTTCTACTGTTTGGGCAATAATAAGAAAGTGGACATGAACTGGAACTGTTACAAACCTGCATGGAAGTGGACCCAAGTTTATTTTGCCCCCACATACAGTGAGGAGGATCGTAAGAGAGGCAAAAAAAATCTCCAAGGATGACTATTGGTGAATTACAAGAAAAGGTAAAATCTTGAGGTTACCACGTCTCCAAACCCACCATCCGATGCCACCTTCATGCTAACAGATTATTTGGAAGGTGTGCCAGAAAGAAACCTTGTCTGTCTGTCAGTTTCCCACAAAAGCGAGTTTGCGAAACGCGACTACAACTTTGACTGGAACCAAATTCCATGGTCTGATGAAACACAAATGGAACTTTTTGGCAATAAATATCCAAGGTGGGTTTGGTGTAAATGGAAGGGTGGCTGTAATGAAAAGAACCTCATCCCAAATGTAAAATATGGTGGAGGTTCTGTGATGTCGTGGGTCTGATTTTCCAAAGGCCCTGGAAACCTTGTTAGGGTACATGGCACTATGGACTGAAATTCCAGGACATTTTAAATGAAATTTGCTTGTCTCTGCCAGGAAACTAAAACTGGGCCGTCACTGGATCTTCCAGCAGGACAGTGATCCTAAGCACATGTCCAAATCAACATAAAAATGGTTAACTGACCGCAGAACCAAGCTTCTGCCATGGCCATCTCAGTCCCCTGACCTGAACCCCACTGAAAAGCTGAAGAGCAGAGTGCACAAGAGATGGCTTAGGACCCTGGATGATCTGGAGAGATTCTGTACAGAGGAATGGACTCAGATGCCCTGCTCTGTATTCTCCAACCTTATAAAATGTTATAGGAGAAGACTGAGTGCTGTTATACTGGCAAAGGGAGGTTGTACAAAGTATTAAATGCTGGGGTGCCAATAATTGTATCACATGTGATTTTGCTGAAATAATTATTTCTTGATGAAGGATTTGTTTTTCTTTGATTAAATTTATTTCAATGAAACATTGGATTTTTCTAATTTTTTCCAGTGTGACATAAAGCTATGAAGTGGATTTTTTTCTAACCCTTTTTACAAATCCTTACAAGGGGTACCATTAATTGTGGAGGGCACAGTGTGTGTATATATATATATATACTGTATATACACTCACCTAAAGGATTATTAGGAACACCTGTTCAATTTCTCATTAATGCAATTATCTAATCAACCAATCACATGGCAGTTGCTTCAATGCATTTAGGGGTGTGGTCCTGGTCAAGACAATCTACTGAACTCCAAACTGAATGTCAGAATGGGAAAGAAAGGTGATTTAAGCAATTTTGAGCGTGGCATGGTTGTTGGTGCCAGACGGGCCAGTCTGAGTATTTCACAATCTGCTCAGTTACTGGGATTTTCACGCACAACCATTTCTAGGGTTTACAAAGAATGGTGTGCAAAGGGAAAAACATCCAGTATGCGGCAGTCCTGTGGGCGAAAATGCCTTGTTGATGCTAGAGGTCAGAGGAGAATGGTCTGACTGATTCAAGCTGATAGAAGAGCAACTTTGACTGAAATAACCACTCGTTGCAACCGAGGTATGCAACAAAGCATTTGTGAAGCCACAACACGCACAACCTTGAGACGGATGGGCTACAACAGCAGAAGACCCCACCGGGTACCACTCATCTCCACTACAAATAGGAAAAAGAGGCTACAATTTGCACGAGCTCACCAAAATTGGACAGTTGAAGACTGGAAAAATGTTGCCTGGTCTGATGAGTCTCGATTTCTGTTGAGACATTCAAATGGTAGAGTCAGAATTTGGCGTAAACAGAATGAGAACATGGATCCATCATGCCTTGTTACCACTGTGCAGGCTGGTGGTGGTGGTGTAATGGTGTGGGGGATGTTTTCTTGGCACACTTTAGGCCCCTTAGTGCCAATTGGGCATCGTTTAAATGCCACGGCCTACCTGAGCATTGTTTCTGACCATGTCCATCCCTTTATGACCACCATGTACCCATCCTCTGATGGCTACTTCCAGCAGGATAATGCACCATGTCACAAAGCTCGAATCATTTCAAATTGGTTTCTTGAACATGACAATGAGTTCACTGTACTAAAATGGCCCCCACAGTCACCAGATCTCAACCCAATAGAGCATCTTTGGGATGTGGTGGAACGGGAGCTTCGTGCCCTGGATGTGCATCCCACAAATCTCCATCAACTGCAAGATGCTATCCTATCAATATGGGCCAACATTTCTAAAGAATGCTTTCAGCACCTTGTTGAATCAATGCCACATAGAATTAAGGCAGTTCTGAAGGCGAAAGGGGGTCAAACACCGTATTAGTATGGTGTTCCTAATAATCCTTTAGGTGAGTATATATATGCACTAGGGGTGGAGCCGAACCTGAATACGGTATTCGGAAAGGCACAAATAATGTGTTTTTTACGAATACTTATTTCGAACAAATACTTAAAAAAATATTTGTATTCGGGAACAAGAAAAACTTTATATCAAAAAGCTGCGTTTCCTCTTGAGACCGCAGTGCATGCCCGGATGAGTGAGTGAGTTCAGGAGTCGGGGGGGGGGGGGGAGGTTGTAAAAGAGGTGACTGACACAGGCTGCTCCACACAGTAACAGAGAAGGCTTGGCTGAGCGAAAAAAGACTTAACTGTATCACTATTTTTGTTGAATAGATTTTTGTACCTTAACTGGGTTCCAGAGGCAGTTTATAACTTTCGGGAAGCAGAGTTTGATCGGGAGATTATTCCATTACGCTGCATTATTGACGTCTGCAGTCAGGTGCTCTCATGTTCGCTCTGTTTACGTAGCTCTGTTAGCTCGGTAATTTAGACAATAGGCTGTTGACAGAGTAACGTTAACGTTTGGTTAAAAAGGTTAAAACAATGCTTGTGTAGTTGTGTCGAATTGTATGCACTTGTAGGAGTTATATGGTACGTTTAAGTTACTCTGTCTACTGCATATCCATAATTATTATAATGGATATAATTAAAGAATACTTACACTATAGCGTAAATTAGAAGTGCAACGCAAAAAAACTGGATTTTTATGCCTATTTTGAATTTTACTCGAATACGAATACAAATACAAATACTTTTCCCCCCTCAACAAATACAAATACAGATACAAATACCGGCTGCTTTGCACACCCCTAATATGCACGCACAAATACACACACACACACACATGCATTGCTTGTTGCCCCTGACCTACACCCCCAACTATCCCCTTCCTGGATGCCTCATTCCAGAATCTTCCTTCCAGCTGTGGTGGTTATTTGCATGTCTTCTTCTATGGACACAGGGGTTCTCAGGCAAAAAACATGGCAATATGGGTGCGACGAGTAAGTTCTCTGGATTCCAACGATATGCAATTCATGTCTGTGTGTTATATCTATCCAAAGTTACGAGTCTGAGATTAATGGATGCAAAAATCAACTCTTTTCCGCATTTGTCAAGTTCTAAGGGTTAAAGCAGCTTGACGTTTATCCTCACCAGTTCCATCTGTATTTGTATAATTAATGTGAGAATATCTTTACAAATATTACAAGAAAATGAGTGGAAATAAGGGTAAAACTTTGTGTAGCGTAGTAAAGGCAAGAGTTAACATGCACTTGTTTGTAAGGGTTAAACCACAGATTTGACCTCACCATCTCCCATGAAATATTTTTACAACTTGCCCACTGATCCTGATATGCTACATGGAAACTATTTTTTTACAAACATCCTTGCACTATAGTAAGGATAAATCCTTTATTTGTCATTCGCACAAGTACAGGCACATTGGAATTCTTCTCTTTGCCTGCCACGTCTTGCTCTCCATAGCATGGGGGTCACAGCTCAGCGTCAGCTAACATGCAGCACCTCCAGAGCTGGGGGTTAAGGACCTTGCTCTAGGGCCCATGGACATGTGACTGTTCTGCCAAGGCTGGGGCTTGAACTAGTGATCTTCCGATGAGGAGCACAGACACTGAGTGGCCTCTGAGCCACTCACCACCCTCGGGTATATAGTAGTTTGGATATATAGTGGTTTGGGTAAATAGTAGTTTGGGTATATAGTGGTTTGTTCTTTCATTAGAAACACAGTCTTACATTCTTTAACTCCTGCGAGATAAACACATACCAACAGACAATGACGAAAGATTTGAAAACAAACATATGGTATGTCTCATAATTTATACACAACAGAAGAAGCCAGGGAAATGCATTACTGCAGCACCACATAGAAAACAGCAGATCTGCTCCGAAAGCGATACCTTCTATTTTGCCTTTGAGTGACAGCTTTCCAGCCTGTCAAACTGAACCCGGTCAAAAATATTCACCAGAAAGGGCCGAGGTAGCTGCTGGGGCACTGAGTCACCGGATCCTCACTTAACGCTCCGAAACATATGGTGGAAATCACAAAAGGAGAGACCCTTTCAGTAACCTTTCACAGCTACTGTCATGAGGCAGGTAATCCATTTAAAAAACACAGACCTGTTCTGCTCTCCAGAAAAGCTCTGTATTATACACTCAGGGTATTACCCTCCGGAAACTAGTGCCACCATTCCTGTCACCTACAAGCTGCTTTTTAGTATACAACACCTATAATATGGCATACAAAAGTGTACATTTCTGACAGGCTGTGCGTTAATATTCCCAAGATCCAGATTAAAGGATTTCCACAAGACCACTACTGTAACACTTCAGTGTCAGTGCAGTGACATCAGTTACCAGAGCACTGGCAGTATCGACATACTGTAACTGCAAATCAGTCCATCCTTTAAAAAAGATTCCACCCAAGGAATGCGGCTCTACTGCTGTGTTATCCAATTAAGCCCGTAAATCATTTGAAAATATAATTTTCTGCAGCTTCCTGTGTGTAAGATCCAATATAGCTCACCGCAGTGACATCGTAACAGAGGTCAGCAAGAAGCAGCACAGAATACCGTTTTAGTGAAAATAGACAGAACATTATAAAAGCCATTCACGATTCACAGAAATGAAATAACCATACAGTAAGAAACAAAGAGCCCGATATGACAGAAAAAATATGTTTCATTATAAAAGGTCTGATAACAGTAGAACATTGACTTATATAAATGTTGAACATTTTCAATATATATTCAATATATACTCAGTGGCCACTTGATTAGAGTAGAATAGCCGTGCTTTATTCGTCCCTGTGGGGAAATTGGGTGGTTTGACATAGCCCATCTCGTACTTGAGAGACACAGACACACATTTACATATAGGCGGGAACGTTTTGGGGTCAGAGCACAGGGTCAGGCAGCGTCTGTCACCCGTGGCACTTAAAGGCCATGCTCAAGGGTGACCTGCCAGGCACAAGCTCAGATACTTAAGCCATGGAACTAGTCCTGAACAGGAGACCATTTTTGCCTCCAGAAGTGCTTCAAAGGCAGCATTTCTGCACCCGTCTGTACTGAGCTCATGCTTTCACACTGGTGGTCTTTGTCAGTTGGCCATTCTCCTCTTCATCTTTTCCATTGACAAAGTGTTTTCAACCACAAAACTATCATTGACTAGACACTTTTTGTTCATCACCTCATTCCCTGTAAACTCTAGGCAATTTACTGGAGTGTTATAGCTCTCGTACTGAATGACATGTTCTAGGACTGACCTGGATGAAAGGACATGCAGTTCTGGGTGGCACAGTGGCTTAGTGGTTAGAGTGGGCTTATGCCAGCAGGTTTCTGGGGTGAGGATGCGAAGTTCGCGCGTTCCTCCTCTGTCGGTCTGGTACTCTGGTGCGCACTTACAGGCTAAAGGACCTTAGAGTGAACCTGTGCCCTGTGACAGACTGGAATCCTGCCCAGCTCACCCACCCCTGTGCCTGGTACTTTATGAGACCGGCCCCAGGGTAAATGTGACCCTGTACTGGATGAGGAGTCAATATAAGTATGAAGAGACATATTGTACTTTTCATAACATCAACATAGCAGCAGCTTTCAGAATTATGCTAACTGGTATGGAGTTTCAGTTTTTGGAAAGAATATGGTGCATCTACCTGTCTGTCTGTCTGTCTGTTCATTTTGACTGTCTGTTACTTCTTGATGGTTTAAAGGTTGTGGATGAGGCCAGAGTTTGGCCTGGTGGACTAAAAAATCTGGAGAAAATTGTATGGGCTGATTGTGTAACCCCAATTTACATAGTTACATCCATCCATCCATGACAAATGACAAAAATCAGAAAAAATACCTCAGGGTTGCATTTTCCTTTTTCTTACTTTTCTTGTGAAACAGACACTAACTAGCTAGTTGTCAGCCAGATACCACATACAACTGAAAATGGTTTTAATATAAACAAACTGAGGTAAGGGGAGGCACTCAGCAGAATCTCGCCCAGCGTGTGAGGCTGACCCTGGATGGGTCCGAAAGCAACACATTACTAAGAAGGGCTACATTCCTGTAAGCAGTGCTTAAAGAGGACCAGGAACACCAAGAGGGGGGGGGGGGGGGGGCTATGAGGGAAGTATCACATTTCTGTAATCTGTGCTTAGAGGGGACTTAAGAAGTACCTACATGTCAAAGGAAGCTGAATGTTTTCTTAGCATTTATGACTCTCAAATCCAGTCACGTTGCTGTTTAACAACCCAACATGACGATAAAAACCCGACATTATGATAAAAACCCGACATGATGATAAAAACCCGACACGACGATAAAAACCCGACACGACGATAAAAACCCGACATGACGATAAAAACCCAACATGACGATAAAAACCCGACATGATGATAAAAACCCAACATGATGATAAGTATGACTGAATAAGAATTGCACAAATATTAGGGGTGAGCCAAACATCGGACACAAGAACGTTGTACAAATAACGTGTTCTTTCCAAATCATCCAATCATTATTGACGCATATTAGTGACTGTCTTCAGCGTATCTGTTTTCTCATTAGATTTCAGGGAAGTAGCAATGCTCATTGGTCTGCTACACATACTGTCTGTCCCACATTACCTCTATGTTTTACAAAGCAGGATTTCTTGTTTAGCCACATAACCTTTTGGATTTAAAGTTTGGTCTAAATGTAAGTGGACAAAGATAACGTCAATTTAATCTGGGGTATCTTAAATACAAGTTATCCGGCTAAGTAAGAAATCAAGCTTCATGAAACAGGCCACAGGATATTTCCTGTGCCTGTCACCAGTCACTTGTGCACATGAGGAGTTTTCCAAACATCCTTGCATCTTTTAAGTGTTTGACCTGCATTGCATGCAAATCACTACATTACACGTGTAAACACTCTCCTCTTGTGTGTCATATTGTGTGTTGGTTTGTCTTTGTTTCTTGTGCTTAGGTGGCTTGTGTACCTTGCATGATGCATGTTTACTTAGATGCACGTTTGCTTTGTGTAGTTCTGTTTACTTGTTCTCCCTTGTGTGCACTTTAAAAGTTTTCTGCGTTATCTAACACACTTATACTTAATTGGCATTTGGCAGGCAATGTTGCTCTCCCATACACACACACACACACACACACACACGCACATGTAGGGTAAACATATCCTTATGGGCACAAACACACACACACACACACACACATACACATACAGACAGAGACAATTATAACCTACTAATCATTTAGTTCAAGAGAACACTTCAAAAAGTAAATTTAGTTCGCATTATACCTGTTATTTGTGTATTTTAAATTGTAAAAGTAAACAAATAGAAAAACACCCTCTCCACCCATACAGGAAAATATTATGGTTCCTATATAGGTACATATGATTATGGCCCCTTTCATATATGACTCATACAGGTATGATATGTGATCTTACATGATAGTGGTGGTCACGTTTATATATGGCTACATATGGATTATATATTTATTACTAGTGCAACATACTAATCATACGTGATCAACATAAAGCAATAAGAGTCATATGTATTCTTACAAGCCTTATTCATATGGGAATAACCACAAAATTTTCCGGATCAAACCATACCCACATCTGATAATTAACCCTGACAATTCTGGATACAGATTCAGATAATTTAGTTGATTGAACAGGTGCTCATTGATGATCATCAAATACAGATAGTCCTGTATTCACTTACCCATAATAAATATCTATTTATAATTATAATACTCAGTAATCATAAAAGCATACTTTGCCTATACTTGCTGTGAATAAGAACAGTGCCACTGGGATCTATCTCAAGCATACATGCACTGCATCTGGGCTGTAAATGTGCTATGTGGATTATTGTATCGCAGCATAAAAATGATTTGATTTTAATGATAAGAAACTTAAAAACTCCGCCAGAAAGTGAAGTGAGCCCAGGTAACCGCAGGGCCTGCAGCTGCACCGTCCCAGCACACTGACGTCCTTCAGCATCCAGCCGGCAGCAGCTTCCAGCAGGCATGTCCAGCTCACAGCGAGAGGCTGCGGAGCCATGCAGGGTGCCTGCCTGTGCTCACCAGCTGAATAACCCATCCATCAAGGAACAGGGTGGGACCAGGGAAGACCCAAAGTAGGCATGGGTGCCAGTTCTCACTATGCATTGCGGCTAGACCTGGATGTGGATTCAGAAGCAGCCAAAGGCCTGAACTCTCCCATTGAGATCGGAGTTCTGTAGCAAGCTGCTCAGACCTTGTTATCTTTACATAGTCATTGGGAAAATGCGACAAGGTATTATTGGCATTATGGCTTGATGCTGTAATCGTCACTGGTTTCACAGTTTGCTTCAAAAAATATAAATGTGCTCTCTGTGTATAATTAACAGAAGACTGGAATCACGGCAATATCCAGATATAGGCCCAGTTCCTCACCTCTACTGCAAGTCAGCATCCTAAGGGCTTCATTAAAGAGACGTTACAGATGTGTGTGATCTGCTGTGTCACAGGAAGCTCACAATACAGACCAGCTCAAAATTACGGCAGGATGGAGGAACGGGGTGCGCAAACGCCAAATTTTTTACGACGAGCCATAAACCAGAATTGATTCTGCCTTCCGCTTCCAAAAGAAACACAATAAATCATTTTCTTTATTAATGGAAGTGTGTGTGTGTTTTTTTTTTTAAGTAAAAGGACTGTTTGTCTTCATGTGTTAAAAATACATCCACATACTGTTCAGTGCTTGGGCTTCACGTTCACTCAAGGCTTAATTTTAGCCGTAGCGAGGGTCACTCCAGCAGCCATTGCAGCCTCATGGGACCCGCATGGAAATATCTCCTCCATGCTTTAACATTTCAAGTTAATGGAACAAAAGAGGGCGGCAGCTTTAAAATGTAACCTTTTTACTTTTTCTGCCTATACTTGCTGTGAATAAGAAGAGCACGCACAGTCAGTGCCACTGAGGTCCGTCTCAAGCATCAACTCATCAAATTTTAGAGATGTACTCTGTGAAGTACGACCGGCTCGACACATGCGTCACAGCTGTAACTCTGCAGTGGCCCTTTTTCTGTTACACGAGCAATAAAAAAATGATCTGCGTTTAACACGACAAAAGTAGAGAGCAAAAACAGGACATCATTTCAGACATGCACTCATCGGCCTTTCAGAGGTTAAAGCAATGCCTTTTCAATAATAAATACAAATCACTGGCACTTGATTGACATGGATATCGCAAACACATACAGGTAGACAGAGATAAGGATTCGATGAGATGCCTCTCGACATCTCATAAAGACTAGAGCAGCCTGTTCTGACGCGGAAGCCTTAAAATAAGATGTCATTAGATGAAAAGAAAATGCTTCTGACTGCAAGGACTGCAGATGTAACGCTTATAGATCCTCTCACTGTGAAAACAGCTAATGGCCTGCTTTCACCCAGCCCTTTAAACCCGAACTGTGTATACATCCAGTTTTACAAAGATTTCAACAGTGTTGCTGTGTGCCTGGAGCGTATCCCAGAAATACACAGGGCATGGAATACCCCAGGCAGGATGCTGGTCAATTACAGGACACGCAGACACACACAATCTAGGCCAATGCACCAACCCTGCAAGGACAAGGGAGGAAGTGGAAGTGAACTGTGAGCAGCCCACACAAACCTGCACACCTCCCAGCACACAGTGCAGGAATCGTACCCACAACCTTGCCCCCTGTCCGTTCACGCCTTTGGAAATTAGTGATGGTGCTTCTGCTGTACCCTTGAAACAGCCACACACTGTCCTTTCTGTCCAAAAAGATCTTGACAGCTGCTTTCATTTCTCCAGAGATGTCCTCCCCTGTTCAGAGCAGAGCACTGCAGGCAGCTGCACTTAAAGCAGAGAGGCAAAGGCACTCCGAACCAGGCACACGGTGACTGGAAAAGGCTGAGGAACTATCCGGCCTATCTGGAGGGGGAGAAATCCGGCCTATCTGGAGGGGAAGAAATCCGGCCTATCTGGAGGGGAAGAAATCCGGCCTATCTGGAGGGAAATCCAGGAGATCCTCAGTGCTCTGCAGAACGTTGGGATCCCTTCCAAGCCAGTCACTCACGTGACTGTTTTAATGCTGAAACGGAACAGTGTGAAGCTTGTGGGGACTCGAGGGAACAGAACACAAAAGTAAAAGGCCAGACTATTTAACCCCGCCCCCATTTACATAGTGACATATCATCGGGATCTCCGTAGCGACTGTCACCTCCATTTAATTAGCATCCCATTTCTTGTGCTCTGAGCTGCCTCTACAATTGTAGGACCATGATAACATTTTATATCCAGTCATGTGCAAACAACCGAAAGAATGCTGTAACATCCCGACGGAGATTAATTTGATGGTTCTCAAAAAGCATATGCATTCTCATTGAGCTTAAATAGGGCAAAACCCCTCTGGATGTATTTGGTGCACTCCCTGAGAATATACATATTTACTGGCTTTTACTGTGTACTTCTCATTAAGAGGCGACTCCGGAGTGCTATTGCAATTGGTGGTGGAAATAGATCACGCGAAACACCAACATTACTCTAATGGTCTACATGTTCATGAGGGTCCTAATCACTCTGTCCTGAAGTCTTTATAAAGCCCCTGGTTTTGCTTCCATGAGCGGCTGGCTGTACAGTTGTTTTTCCCACCCCAATTTGCCTACATATGCTAGCTAGCAGGTATGTTACAATTTCAATTTACAGCAGAAGCTTTTATCCAAAGCGACATACAATTGAAAGTAGAGTCAGGCAGTCCTTGGAGCAATTGGGGTTAAGGGCCTTGTTCAAGGGCCCGTCGATGAAATCACTCTGCCAGCCCTGGGATTTTTGGATCACAAGAAAAATGTCTTAGCCTGCTGAGCCCCACATTGCCCCCTGTGGATGTTAAGTGAAAGCAACACGAAGTGCTTTCCCAAGTAGACGCGGCAGGAACAATCACAGTTCCAGCCAGGCCTCTGCTAAACACAGTGCCACACTGCTGCCACGGTGATGCCTCTGTGGCCCCCGTCGAGGGTGACCTCCAGATGGCCAGTGACAGGCCCTGGCCCCCAGCCATGCCTCGGAAAGTGCGCTCAATCAGGGGTGGGCTGAGGAGACCTCGCCTTTCTACCATGCCGAATCAAGCCCTCTCACTTCCTCATCAGCTCTACGAGACGGCCCTCCGAGGCGGATGGCGGGCCCCGAGCTCGGCCCTTGGCTCAAGAACCAGTGTCCAGCGTCTGGAACAGCCGGTGCTCCTCTCGCCGTGGGGGGGGGGGGGTGGAATGCTGAGAAAAAGAGCGTGTGCAAGGGCCAAAGGGCTGCAGGAGCAACAGATGGTCAAGAGCACTTGGCGCCAACATGGCGGCCCCTCCAGCCTCCGCCCCGCCGGCCCCGGGGACGTGGGCGCATGCGGGCCGGACGTCTCGCTGTCACCACGCCATCCCGGGGGGGGGCGCTCTTTTCCACATTCAGCAGATCACGTTTCGCCGATTCGTCCCTGATGAATATCACTGCGTAACAAGCTCGTGACTGGAATTAGTCTGCAGTAATTTAAGAGAATTACCAAAGTTAATACTACACCACCATGCTTTAGGATAAATGCTCGGCACATCATTACAAGTACCGGTGTTTATTATAAGATGTCATTACAAATTGAATCACTGCATTGAAAAAGATTCAAGGTCGCCATTTCCTACAATTGTGAAACATTTCAAATAATGATACAACAGTAACTATTGGTGCCCCGTGGCCAACACACACTGCTTGGAGGCAGGATACATCGAATCTGTAGGAATAATAGCAAAAGAACTAGCAAACATCAAAGTTTGTAAAGAAAAAACTAGGCCCACAGTTCCGAAAAAGAGTGAGATGCAAATCTGTTGCGTTCCCTGCATACATCTTAGCATACTGTGGCATCAGCAGTCAAGACAATAAATCCGTTGTATCGTACACAGGGACACGTCGCTAATGCTACATACGCAAGCTATCACCTGAGGTCAAACTTCAGTATATTATACACATGGGGAATTCTGAAGGTAAACCTCAAAGGTAATTAACTCCATATGGTTTTTATATGCAATTTCTAAATGATGAGCAGTAAGTAATTAAATGATTAATCTCAATTAATTTCTTAGTTTGAACACCTAATGTCTAATTTAATAATGAAAAAAAAAACATTTCATCCTGATATGTAGCCATTAGCCACGAACCATAACAATCAATCATTTTGCACAGGACAGGGTGTGGGTCACACTAATCTCAATGACAAAATTGTGACAATGCCATTTTACATGCCAAACGAGGGAATTTATGATTTAAGGTGGCTATTAAAGCTCTCAGGTGAGTAAGAAAAAGGTAGGGGAACCAAACCTAAGTAATTAGACCTGCTTATCGTTGGGCTTTTGTTGAAGAACATAGAATTAAAGACTACCAAAAACCTGCAAAACTGCTTTGGAGAAAAAAAAACATTACAACAGATATAAAGGCAAAGCACAAATATGACATAAATACATCCACAAATCCAGACAGCCAGCCATCCTTCTGTCCATCCAGAGTTTTTTGGGGGGTCCTTAAGGCCTGCCTCAGGCAGTGTAGGACACACGGCAGGGAAGCACCATGCATTCAGTGCCAGCCATCACAGGGCACACACATAGAGAATTGCAATATGTGCAAAAAGCAAGAAAATTAGTATATTCAATACAGGTCTTTCTTTGTTCCATCCACTTCCATCAGGCTAATCTCATTCTCACTTCATTCCTTCCTAATCAGCACCTGCTATTCCCTCTGGAGATGGCTGACCCCGACATACTCTCACTTTTTCTTGAGTAGGTTGTATAATCTCAGTGTGGAATGTCCCAAGGCAAAGCTACAATGTTTTCATTCTGAATCTCGATCTCAAATGAAGGAAGTAGAGATCTTTAGGGTACATTCATGAGTGCTATTCTGGTCCCAAAAAGGTATAGAGTGCGTAAGCTCCATTGATATGATAATGATAAACTTTAGATACTCGGGTTTTAACGTCGGAGTATGGCTGGGGTTTGAGTCCCCAGGGGCGGGTAAAGGACCAACAATGCTGCCAAGGCAACAGGGGCTTGATGTCAAAGGAGAGCTCAGTTCCTTGCTTAAAATTCACAAGCTTCATGGCCCAGTGTGATGATTTTACAGAGCAGTAGTACTTAAACTGCAAGATTAATGCAGCATTAAGTTACGCGTGTTCTGAAGGACAAGACTACAAGCTGACATGGCAATGAGGCAATGTGGAGTTTCACATCCTAACTGCCTGAGTCCAGTCCTTGACTGACCCATTCAATCTGTCTACCTAAACACGGTATTTGGCCAACATATGTGCTGAAACAGGAGCTTATCAATCATTGGCTGAAGTGCAACGAGAAAACCTGCAGATCCGCTGGCCAATGAGCAGTTCACCATCTGGTTTTCAAAGTTAGCCGTAAATGTGCACATCCCAAAAAATGCTAGAAGGCAGAAAGTGAAAAAAGTCATTGTAGTGACCTTAAATGTAAATGAAGGGTTGATGCCCCCATTTAAACCCACACATGTTTAATCATGCAGAACTAAGGTTCTAGAACGGGAGGCAGGTGGTCCACAACAGTGGATAAGGCTATATATCTGGGGGAAGAAAGTTCTAGATTCACAATGCAGTATTGCCCGCTTCATCGTTGAATAGTACAGAGCTGTGCAACAAATAGTGCTTGGAGTTTAGTGTTATGAAGATGATCTGAATGTGGGCGGACTGTAAGGACATAAAGGCAGGTTTGACATGGCTGTAGGGCCCACACCATTTCAAGGATACTGGTTTTCACACAATGCTCAAAGAAAATGCTTTTTTTTTCCTTTTTCATTTTGTGCCGGTGAAAGAAGGAGACTTTGATCACTAGATTGAATCAGAGCATGGGAGGATGGACAAAGCTGAGAGACGAGCAGTGATGAAAACGGCAAGGCACATTGGCCCTCAGAAGCTGAGATTGGACCCCCTTTACTTGATCATCTTCCAGAAGCCTCAATCAAGGCCAGGGCAGATTGTGAAAATGTGAGATAGTGTCTGTTATTCTCCTAGGGGTGGATGTAAGGAAAAGGTCCATTCACCCCTATTTTCCCAGCCGCCCTCCTGTTAGGACGACAAGGATCAGGAAGCATCCCATGGGGGACAGCTGCCCTGATGATCGGTCCACCCCCAAATCTGGAAGTTCTAGCAGGGCTTTTCCTGAAAGATGTGAATGGCATCTTCAGAGGAAATGCTGTTCTGCTCCACAGGGCTCATCCTCTTCTTATAATCCCTGTAGCACAGCTGGATTACAGCGCCGTGTGATGCAGCTGGCAGGGGCATAGTGCCCCCCCCAAAACAAAAAACTCCTCAGCTAAAAGGAAAATGGCTTTGAAGGAGGAAACTGCCATTCGGCCTTTTTTAAAACAAACATGCACTTATATTAGAAACACTAAACTCAAATGAATATCGCACTCAGCTGTATATTCCTTATCAGCATACAGAACAGTGAAAGATCCAAACTCATGTTAAATGAAGCTGGACTGCAGGACTGACACGCCTGCAGGACGCCTTCCCAACACATTCCTCTGGCCCAGGAGGCAAAGACCTGCAGGAACATCAACGGAGAACCAGACTTCAGATCCACGGTCACCTCGCCACACGGTGGTTTTAAATATGCTGCCGATGGAGGTCGGAAAGCGGGTAACGAACCGCAGAGGGAGCAGGTTCAGGACCAGCCGTGATGGGATGAGGGAACTTGCCTGGCTGCAGGAACCGCGTCCTCTTCCACATGCGAATCCCCCGGCATGGATGCCAAGCAAAGCCCAAATCTCAGCAAAACAGCGGAAACGGAGAGCTGAGCGACAACAATGACGACAGAAAAGAGAAAACTAGCCCCGCCAGGTCTGACGCCATGGATGGGAAGGGAAAACACAGGAGTCGCTGAAGCATATGGGAAGTTAAACTCTTCCGAGAGAGTCTGCAGCCAGCCGTTGTCATGAAGGTAATCAGCAGGCAGACGGAGCGCCCGCGCTAGGCCCCGCCTCGGCTTTGCGCTTCCAGCCTCCAGCCTGGCTGTCTCCAATCCACTCCGCTCCAGAAAGTTGCCCCCAGGGAGGCCTGGGAAGAGTCTGGCCCCGCAGACACGTTTCGCTTCCTGCCCGTCAGTAATCTGGAAAGCAGCAGTAGCTGCGCCATAATGTCAGCCATGCTGCATGTGTCACTCCTGTTCTTACCCACAACTTACTAGGACAAGACAGGATCCCTGATTTTACTCGCATGCAAAAACACAATTAAAATAATGGGTGCAGAAATCAGCTCCCATTTCAAGAAGTATTTTATGGTTTTACACTAAATGAATTATGCAACTTCTCCATTTATGAAAACCAGTGAACTCGGGTACAATTGGAAAACAATATCCCTTTACGAAACTAAGAAACAGAAAGATACAGGAATATAACATGCAGAATGAAGGTTCCAATGCAATACAATATAAATTAATATTTGAATACTACAGTATATATGCTGTGCAGCCCCAAGCTGCATCTGTGATGTCACGTTAGGACATTGAAATGCAATAAAATTAAATGCTTACAACTTTTTCCTGACAACATTTTATCTCTAAAATGAACACTGACGGGTAACTGTGTACAAATCCAGTAACAAATGGCACATCTCTGTGGTTCAGCTAAGTGGACTCCTGAAAGCACATTTACAAAAACTAGTCTTTGATATGCCTGATCCTAAAGTCGACCTTCTCGTGAACAATGAGACATCTCTTTCTCTCCCATTCTTCTTTGACTGCCGCTTTGCGATTATGTGGCTAAGAGAATCACAGTTCTGTTTCATTCCAAATGACACCACATTTGTGTAAAGCTCTTCCCTGCATACATGCTCTGAATAATTTAGCAATGCACTGGGACGACTGCACATTCAAATTCACAGATGAGTTTTATCTTGGACTGTGTGACTTTAATGCATTATACTGAATGTGTGCTAATACTCAGACAAAATGATGACATCAGCAGGCCCTGGGACTGACAGTGTTGTAAGGCAGTGTTTCCCAATCCGGTCCTCAGGTACTCCGAGACAGTCCACGTTTTTGCTCCTTCCCAGCTCCCCATGGGGAGCAAAAACGTGGACCACACTGCTTTAAGACATTTTGTTTAAAGCTTAGCTGCTGCACCGGATGTTCCTGTTCAGAAAAAAAAACAACATATATACACAATGAGCCAAAACATTATGGCCGCCTCCACACGACTCAAATAATGTTGGCTCTCTTGTAAAAAAGGCACGTGTCAATGTCTGGGATATATTACATGGTAAGCTAACATTCAGTACTTGTAGTTGACATGTTGAATGCAAAAAAAACGGGCAGGGATAAAGACCTGAGTGATTTTGACAAGATCCAAATAATTCTGGCTGGACAGCTGGGTCAGAGCATCTCTGGAATGGCAAAGTGTGAGGGGGGTGCTGATCCCAGCCCTTTCAGGGGCTGGAGCACATACAGGCCGATGTTATAGCATCACTTCCACTTCCTGTGAGCAGTTCTCAAGTACCTTATCTAATCCTTATTCTATTATAGCAACACAGGCAGACTTCAGCGAAGGATAGCGAACTGGAACAGACTAGACTTGTCCATCTTTTTAATTCTGCCTTGTGTTAAAGGAGACTGGTAGCAGGTGATGGGTAATTACTGACACTGGAAAAACACTGACCTCCACAAACTCCCAACAAAAAACACTGCCTATGAATGATATAAGCCAGAGAATTTTTAATGAAGAAAGAAGCTTTTTCTTTGTTCAAGGTTTGCCCTAAAAACTCCTTTTGAGTGCATCTGGCGGATGACCAAAGCACTTTCCGGCACTGCCAGGCTTCCTGCACATGTTCTAAGGTAGTGCAAACAATCTGATGGCATTATGCAGACCTTTAAAGACCAAAACGCAGATACCACCAGCAGCACTGAAGGACCTGTGAAAGCAACAGGGTCAAGATTTACAGGTTGTAGGTTAGGTGGTAATTAACGGCAAACCCAGACGCCAAGCTGGCTAACCTCTCTCTGAAACCCTCCTATTTGTGGCAATGTGTAATATTAGAGTATTCTACAAATACTTCTTAAAATCATTTTTATTGGAATTGCAAAGGTGTCAACAGTTTAGGGCACATATAAAATGTTACAGTGCTGAGTCTGCAATGACTTCAAAGCTCCCGGAATACTTTGGTGACAGAAAAGGGACAGGCTGAGTGGGGCAGTCACATCCCACAACCCACTTCCCATGGAGCCAGAGGACTCTCGATAAGCTAAAGCTAAAACTAGATTCTGATGAAAATTTGGGTGCAGACTAAACAAATGAGATTTAACTAAGGGAAATTTAAAAACTAATAAACAAAATAACTTTTGAAAGCGGACGGATGAAAGGATGCTAAGGAAACTGTCAAATTCATAGGCAGGGCGACCATTTCCGTTTTCCCTATAAGCACCTGGCAGTGTTTCTAAAAGTACAGCTGGTGGTGGGACTGGAACACATGCTTGATAATCACCGGTGTTGCCTGCGGGGAGAGTACAGGTTACCGTCACTCTGGATGAGAAGACATTACCATTAAGCCCCTCTAAATTGGTGCTGAAAGTACAGAGATCTGGTCCCTTTGACATATACGGTGGAATATCATTCCTGGCACTAAGACTAGCTGCTGCAACCTAAAAGGTTGAGCATTCATGCATTTCCGCGTGGTGGGGGTGCGGCTTGGACCGTAAATGGTGCGAGCTTATACGGTAAAAGAATGTCAATGCTCAATCTATATATACATTTTTTTTTATATCTGTCATTTTGAAATATATACGGAATGTATTGAACGTGTATTGAAATCTCAGTGGTAGTTTAGATTACCTGAGAGTCCTGCCCAAGCCCCCCCCCCATTAATAAGCCCAAAAGGCATTGTGGTGTTACCATTTACTGGATTGCCCAGAGACATTATGGCATCCGTTTGTACTTATTCCAGTAACGGGCAGAGACTGAGAAGAGCGCAGGGCCAGGTAAACTATACGCTCTGGAATGACCGCAGATGAGTGATATCTTACCGCAGCCCGTCCGCTTACGGTAACCTGGTAACAACAGAAGGTAGAGCACCTTCCCTTTGCCCCTTGAACGCCCAAAACGTAAGAAGTGAATAGAAGCTGGTTCTGCAGAGGCCGTGTCAGCTTAGTAAAGGCCGTATTCACCGGCCGGGTCGTCTTTCAAGGTCTGTCATCAAGGAGGTTTCAAGGAGCAACTACCATCTCGGGCTGCTTCCCTCAGATGTTAAAAATCTCACCTGACCCCATGTGAAATGCCCCTGATTAACGGCGCTCAGCAGGCAGGGAAAAAAGCAGCTTGACAACGCTCAACTAGAAGCAGGAGCCGACTGAGCGGAAGGTGAGTTTACAGATCTGACAGGCTGGCTGGGAGCTTCCAGTTGTTTTGAAATGCCCCTGTGGTATTTGCTCTCTGACATTAGCCTCCTCCTTCCAACCTTTGAGTTCCCATAACATCAGAAATCCTTAAAAAAACACTACCCCTGCTCTATTTTATAGGTACAGTAGCATCATCTGATCTACCCCTGCTCTATTTTATAGGTACAGTAGCATCATCTGATCTACCCCTGCTCTATAAAATTAAGGCATCATATACATTTTATATTTCTGGTAAGTAGATTCCTTTGGGGTTAAGTCTGACCCCTACAAACAGAAACATGCCCTTTGCGGCATTAATGATGCGCAATAAATACTGCAGTGCCTTGCTACTGTATACGGAAAGCAAATGCAAAAGAATGCAGCATTTTTTTTTTGCGTAAGTGTGAATGAGTTGCGTCCCAGGTGTGGAGAGCGTGGCTACGGACCACAGTGTCCTCAGTTCACAGCGACCAGGCTAATTAGCTGTGCCCACTGAAGGCGGGGGAGGGGTACGAGGCGAGCCGGGGCCCCGGCAGATGGACGGGAGGTAATCCGTCAGCCCAGATTGGCCCGTAATGGGAGGTAAGGTTAATTACCGGCACGCAGAGCTGCCGCTCGTTCGCCCGTCTGCCACAGGCCTGACAGCGAGGGGGAATTAGGGGAGGCCATCCTGAGTGAGTCTCAGGACAGGAATGAGTTTCCCATCCCGGGTGGGATCAGGCGTGACACCGCGTTAATGCCGCGAAACTGCCGGGCCTGGCGATTCTGACTCTGCTGCTGGTTAGCCTGACGGGGAAGGTGTCACCCAAGAGCGCAGACATTAAAAGGCTGCCTCTCCTTTCACAGGTCAGCTCCGGGGGGGGACACACACACACAAAAACACTTTAAGGAGGAAACATTATTGCTTACGACAGCTTATAGTCGAAAAGTTCACAAGGAACTTTAGATGGAACTCAGACCTTTCATCAAATTATGTGAATTACATGCAACGATACTTATTGATGGAGAACAAGAATCTCCTCTTATTTTTTAGCAGGGAACCTAAATGTTTATGGGAAGAAAAAAAAGCAGATGTTGGCTGCTTTATTAAATGTATATTTTTTGACTTTGTTTAATGGATATTCCACTTATTCCAGAAAAAAAAAGATTCACTAAAAAATTACATTATTACCGGTATAAAATTCTGATAAATTGCCATTGTGTGAGGTTATTTGGCCTTAAATAATATGTGATGTGTGGCACTTTCCCTAATGAACATTCCTGTAATTACTGGAGACTGGTAATTAACTCTGTGGCTATACTTTTATTGCATTATAATTATTTAATTGCATCATTATTAATTATTATATAACTGCTTCTGTGTGTGTGTGTGTGTGTTCTGTGATACACTGGCATCCCATTCAAGTAGCCCAGCTGTGTGCCCTATGCATTCTGGGATAGGCTCCAGGTTCCCATAGAGACTCTGACCAGGATGAACGGTTAGATGGACGGATTATTAATTATGGAAACACGTGAGAGTTATTAGCAGCGGGTCGGCTGAGTGGATCAGCTCCTCCCCCATTCTGTTTCCCTAATCACCTTTGCCAGCATCTTTACCATAGCAAATTAGCAAAGCTCTCCACGCTCAGCAAATCCCCCAGCATACCTAAACACACAGGCCTGCTGTATAATTCCTAGGCACATGAGACCAGCACACTTTGTTCCAGCTAACTGCTTTAACACCAAAATGAGGGAACAATCCACTTGTTCGTGGCGGGAACCGGCATGACAGGTAAGAGTGAACCTTTAAGCTGAGGCCAAAGCACATGCTCTGCCTCTGCTATTTTGTATCAACCTTCCGGAATGTTCCTTAACAGTACCCTGTATTTTAAATTCCGTCGGGGGCTATTATGAGTGTCCATCATTTTTGTGCTTACATTTATTATTATAATTAAAAACACACTGGAAATACAGCATTTGTCTGAGGTGACAAAGTGACAACCTCGTGGTGGGTTTTAAAATCCGTTGTCGCATTGTGGGCTTTGTGTGTGACTGTATGCTTAGAGATTCTGTTTCACCATGGTTTTTAAGAGCATAACTCAATGACTCAAATAAATATTCTTCAAGGGAAAAATAATAGCTCTATCATAAATGTTACAAATGCCTGGTTAACTTACATTCCTGCGTTGGTATACAAACTAGCACAAGGTAATGTAAAGGGTACCACACTAGTATAAACTCAGTGGCCAAAGATGTCAGGTAAATATGATCAATTTCTACCCTGTTTTATTGTCAATATATTTTTCAAAAAACAAAAAAAGAATATTAGTTGTAAATTGAAAATAACAGCTTGGACAAACAGACAAACAAACGAACAAAAAAATAAAATGATAGTAATTTAAGATATCATAAGAACCAAATAACTACGGACATGGAGAACGATCTCTCACACAAACAGCACTTCATCCACAGAACTAGAGCTTGGTGCTCCTGGGAATAAGGCCTTTGCCGACATTCATTCCCATTTTCCCGGTTTTTCCATTCCAGAATGATTCTTTAGCTGAAGGACAGCGATTATTAAATCTGCAACGTTAATCTGAAAAAATAATTAAATTCCTGCATGACAAATCATCTAATGCCGAAGTCGCATGCGGACTCACTATGAATTTGCAGCAGTAGTATATACAATTACCTACTTGGCTAGTCAGATTGTGAAAAATGGTGGAAAAACACACTTAAATGCACACCTTTTATTCAAATAAAAGAAAAGAAGAGCATCCTGCATCCTGCAGTTTTTCTTATCCATCAGGGTGCATTTCCTTAAATGTTTGTGCAGCATTATATTTACACTGGGACATGCTTTCCTTAAACGTTTGTGCAGCATTATATTTACACTGGGACATGCTTTCCTTAAATGTTTGTGTGCCATTATATTTACACTGGGACATGCTTTCCTTAAACGTTTGTGTGCCATTATATTTACACTGGGACATGCTTTCCTTAAACGTTTGTGCAGCATTATATTTACACTGGGACATGCTTTCCTTAAATGTTTGTGTGCCATTATATTTACACTGGGACATGCTTTCCTTAAACGTTTGTGCAGCATTATATTTACACTGGGACATGCTTTCCTTAAATGTTTGTGTGCCATTATATTTACACTGGGACATGCTTTCCTTAAACGTTTGTGTGCCATTATATTTACACTGGGACATGCTTTCCTTAAACGTTTGTGCGCCATTATATTTACACTGGGACATGTTTTCCTTAAACGTTTGTGCGCCATTATATTTACACTGGGACATGCTTTCCTTAAACGTTTGTGCGCCATTATATTTACACTGGGACATGCTTTCCTTAAATGTTTGTGCGCCATTATATTTTCACTGGGACATGCTTTCCTTAAACGTTTGTGCGCCATTATATTTACACTGGGACATGCTTTCCTTAAACGTTTGTGCGCCATTATATTTACACTGGGACATGCTTTCCTTAAACGTTTGTGCGCCATTATATTTACACTGGGACATGCTTTCCTTAAACGTTTGTGCGCCATTATATTTACACTGGGACATGCTTTCCTTAAACGTTTGTGCGCCATTATATTTTCACTGGGACATGCTTTCCTTAAACGTTTGTGCGCCATTATATTTACACTGGGACATGCTTTCCTTAAACGTTTGTGCGCCATTATATTTACACTGGGACATGCTTTCCTTAAACGTTTGTGCGCCATTATATTTACACTGGGACATGCTTTCCTTAAACGTTTGTGCGCCATTATATTTACACTGGGACATGCTTTCCTTAAACGTTTGTGCGCCATTATATTTTCACTGGGACATGCTTTCCAGGCACCTCACTGTATACAGATTTATTCATGCACCAAAGCAGTTCTGCTCTAACTGCACAGCGACCAACACAATTACCTGCCTCTGCCAGCGCTAAAAACATTCCTTTTAATCCAGTGCACCCCCTCCCTCACTCTGTACCCCCCCAGCTCACCTTTCAGGCAGTTTTGCTTGCTCCCTCCTGAGTCCCCCCCACCTAAATTCTTTCTATTTTCAATTAAATTTCTGTATCCACACTATTGCATATTTGATGGCTGGCCTCGCCCCCGCTCCTCCCCCAAGCCTGCCATGCGCTGTCAGTCACGGCCTAGTCATCTGGAGCCCCGCCCCCAATCCTAACAGGGCAACACCTCAGCAGTCATTTGACGCCATGGAAGCCCACTGTAGTAATCAGGATGCCACATGACATTAGCCATGCTTTCTAAAGTACCACACTACCATTTAATTTCCATGCTCTGCATTTCCCTCCTTCAGTGAATCAATTCTCCTGTCACTAGGCAAGCTGAGCCTGTTCCCAGCATCGGCAGTTTTCCAAATAGGATCCTTTCTTCCTGCTCCCTGCTTTTGAAAAGCTGAACTGCAAGATCTCCAAGACCAGAGCCTGATGAGCATGTTTTTGCTTTCTCTGCAACAAAAAAATTACAGCATATTATCCTGTTATGGGAACAA
Source organism: Paramormyrops kingsleyae (assembly GCF_048594095.1). Taxonomy (NCBI): domain Eukaryota; kingdom Metazoa; phylum Chordata; class Actinopteri; order Osteoglossiformes; family Mormyridae; genus Paramormyrops; species Paramormyrops kingsleyae. The sequence goes on from NC_132812.1 coordinate 4,955,567, forward strand.
CTGATCAATTTGGTTGGCTTTGTTGTTCAATTCATTAAAGTGTTATGTGCAAAACTGCCGTAAACTTTTTTATTATTTTTAAAAATCTTTTTAAAATTTACTCCTAAATACTCATGAGCAGGGGCACTGACTGACATTCTAGGTCCCCTGACATCTTGCCCCCAACCCCCAGTTTATGGGCAACTCAACCCCCCATGTTTCACTTACATATTCAAGAGCCCCCTGAATCTGCCAGGGTATCCATGCCCCTACTGTGGCCCCTGTAATGTGCTGGGCCCCTGAATCTGCCAGGGTATCCATGCCCCTACTGTGGCCCCTGTAATGTGCTGGGCCCCTGAATCTGCCAGGGTATCCATGCCCCTACTGTGGCCCCTGTAATGTGCTGGGCCCCTGAATCTGCCAGGGTATCCATGCCCCTACTGTGGCCCCTGTAAAGTGCTGGGCCCCTGAATCTGCCAGGGTATCCATGCCCCTACTGTGGCCCCTGTAAAGTGCTGGGCCCCTGAATCTGCCAGGGTATCCATGCCCCTACTGTGGCCCCTGTAATGTGCTGGGCCCCTGAATCTGCCAGGGTATCCATGCCCCTACTGTGGCCCTTGTAATGTGCTGGGCCCCTGAATCTGCCAGGGTATCCATGCCCCTACTGTGGCCCCTGTAATGTGCTGGGCCCCTGAATCTGCCAGGGTATCCATGCCCCTACTATGGCCCCTGTAAAGTGCTGGGCCCTGAATCTGCCAGGGTATCCATGCCCCTACTGTGGCCCCTGTAATGTGCTGGGCCCCTGAATCTGCCAGGGTATCCATGCCCCTACTATGGCCCCTGTAAAGTGCTGGGCCCCTGAATCTGCCAGGGTATCCATGCCCCTACTGTGGCCCCTGTAATGTGCTGGGCCCCTGAATCTGCCAGGGTATCCATGCCCCTACTGTGGCCCCTGTAATGTGCTGGGCCCCTGAATCTGCCAGGGTATCCATGCCCCTACTATGGCCCCTGTAAAGTGCTGGGCCCCTGAATCTGCCAGGGTATCCATGCCCCTACTGTGGCCCCTGTAATGTGCTGGGCCCCTGAATCTGCCAGGGTATCCATGCCCCTACTGTGGCCCCTGTAAAGTTGGGCTCCTGAATCTGCCAGGGTATCCATGCCCCTACTGTGGCCCCTGTAATGTGCTGGGCCCCTGAATCTGCCAGGGTATCCATGCCCCTACTGTGGCCCCTGTAAAGTGCTGGGCCCCTGAATCTGCCAGGGTATCCATGCCCCTCCTGTGGCCCCTGTAAAGTGCTGGGCCCCTGAATCTGCCAGGGTATCCATGCCCCTACTGTGGCCCCTGTAAAGTGCTGGGCCCCTGAATCTGCCAGGGTATCCATGCCCCTACTGCACCCCAGCTCATGAGCATCCACTGGCTCATAGCTCCACCTCCATCCCCCTGCCGCCCACACATCTCACTCACACACATATTTTGTAAATCGAATCCACAAATCAGCTACAACTGCCAAGGATATTTCATTCATATTATGCTCTGTGACAGACTACCTTTCTTATTTACTTACTGGAGCTGCCTTGTGTGATTTAAGTAGTGTACATTTATACCTACTAATTCACAGTGCCTTTTTTCTGAGTAATAATAAACATGATGCTTCTATTGGGTAAGTTATGGCTGTATGCAGCTGCTCAGTATCATTTACTTTATTCTAGGTAATAAACTACATAGCCCCAAGCAGCCCTGATATAAAAAGCAGTTTCCTCTTCACTTTAATTGCATTGGCTGCAACAGACCTTTCAGAGATCTCACTCCCAGTACCACCGATTAGTCCAGGCCGACCATTAGCCTGCAGTGTGACCGTATTCTGCAGAACGAGGGATCAGTTACACATCATGCTGGGAGGTAACGACTTCAAGATGCCTCACTGCTATACCGACCGTTTTTTGAGCAAACACAGTTAAATAAACGTGGTTTGACGTCACACTATTCCGGAGAGCTTTTTGGGCAAACCTGAATAAATCGGCAATAACAACAGCGAGATATGCTGCAATTAGCGAGCACCGAGATGTTTTAGAAAAATTATATATATAGATACATACAAGCTGCATTGTTTCCCAAGCTTGGAAACTGAGGATTTATGTTGGAAAGTGAGGGTGAGAGGGGAACTTGGTGCACAGTGTTGCTGTAGCACTGAAAGCAGTTCAATCTGCACTCCTGGGGAAACAGACACCCAAAAATATCTCCCAGACACAGTCCAGTCTGAGAGGAGTATGAAATTATTCTCAGCCAATAACAAAGGAGGACCTTTTTTTCAGGAAGTGGAACAGATAAGGTTCAAAGGAGTGCAGCGAAGGCCGAGATGAGTTTGGGAGGAGCGGCGGGAAACTCACCGGCCTGGTCGCTGCTGATGGTGATGGCGGCCATGGGCCGCGGCGACGGGCTCAGCTCCGACACGCCGTTCTGGGACTCGATCTCGAAGGTGTAGTTGGTGTGGGCGGAGAAGTCGAGCACGGTGATGGAGGCATTGAGGAGGCCGCGGGGGTGCGGCACGAAGCGCAGCTCCCCGCCACACAGCTCGCAGCGCCCGGGGTCCGGCCCGCACTTCTTACACACCACGTTGTAGGTCAGGTCCTTGCGGCCGCCGGAGTCACTGGGTGGGCTCCACTCCAGGAACAGTGAGGTCTCGTTGATGTTGAAGAGGACGTTTCGTGGGGGGGATGGGGGGCCTGGCAGCGAGGGGGGGGGGCAAAGCACACGGGGTATAATTAACAGGAAGTACTACTTCTGATAGCATTTTCATTTACTTATTTATCTGACACTTTTATCCAAAGCGATGGACGATTTCAAAACCAGGGTCAGTCAGTCCTGGGTTTGGGCCTCGCTCAGGGACCCAACACACTGCCAACCCTGGGATTTGAACCGGCGACCTTCTGGCCAAACCAGCCAAACACTGGCCCAAAATTAAAACAGACAGAATTTCAAAGATCAAATTAAGGTGACATATTGTTCACCTCCTTTATACATCATTGTTATGTTTGTCAGCTTGCTAAGTCATTAAAGTAAACTCTGAATGTTAATTTGCATTTTTAAATATTCAGGTTGGTTTATCTTCATGATATAATCTAAGTAAAATATGTCAGCATTTTCGCTATTCATAGTTTCAAACATCAATGTTACTCCCTTGATGTATGGCTGAAGCTATATTTATATATACAGTGGTGATCAAAATTACAGAAAAATAATTTTTTCTAACAAAGCCACAGCTTGTCCAAATGCGAACATGAATAGACGAGATATAATATAATCATATTTCATCAGTGAAAGCCAGACTGCATCAAAAAATAAAGGTTTAAACATGAAATTTGAAGAAGGCGTGCAATCAAAATTAGAGAATGATTTGTTCTTAAAATATCTGGCAACCCCGATTTATTTGGCAACATTGATAGGCATTTTGCAAGATGGTGGACCTCTGCAAGGTTCCTGAAAGCCTGTGACGTCAGGTTGTTCAGATGAAGGCTGACAGGATGACCCTCTTAGCTGCTGAAAGAGACATTTGTCATTCCAAAAGCTTCATTTCTCATATATTGTTGCTGTACAATAGAAATAAGTCACTCAAGTTCTGAAAAAGGCTGGTTGCCCAAATATGACAAGCGTGTGAACAGGATGATGGGGAGATGTAGGGGATCTGTGCATGAGCTGGAATTGCTCACCAAATTAGTTCTGTGCAGGCAAGAACTTGTCTTAACAGGGTCTCATCGTCTGGGACAATATGGACAGAAAGCCCATTCTGCAGTGACCAAGCCACTCATCAGCAAGAAGACTGAAAAGGCAAGACTATCCCTTTGCTGAGGAGCATGTTGTGTGGACAGAGAAGAACAGATCCAGAGTTAATTTCAGTGATGAAAGCAAGCTTAATTTAGTTGGTTCGGATAAGAAACATTATTTGTGGTATTGAATTGAGGAAAAACTCCAGCAAAGGCATGTGAAGAAGTCAGAAAAGTTGGGAGGGGTAAGTGTCGTGGGTGGGGTATGTTCTCTGCAGCAGGAGTCAGGTCTCATATGGCTACATGGTAAGATGAATGCTAATGAGTATCAGTCCCTCCTTCACCAACATGCGTTTCCTTCCCTACGAGCATCAGCCAATCAGCCAGTCATTTTATACAAGATGAAGTGAAGCAATTCCTCAAAGCTGAGAACATCAAGGTGACGAGATGGCCAGACCCAGAATCCTCATCTGAACCCTATCAAGAGTCCCTGGAAGGCAACTGGTGACAGAATTACGGCAAACAAACCCACTACAGTAAAAAAAATCGTGGATGAAACTGGAAGACATGTGGAACAAAATCAAGTCAGAGCAGTGTGAGAAAGTGGGTATGTCCTGTGGGCACCGATGTGCCAGTCACTGGAAGCAAGGGCCTCTATGCACGTACTGATGATGGCAGTAAGCTGGCAGCTGACAAGGCGGCAGTGATAGACCTACAGGCTTCTCATGTCTGCAGTGGCTGCAATGTGGGGTTCAGGAGGGCGCTGGACAAAGGCCACCGCCATCATGACGCTGCCCTTGTAGGGCGTCAGAGCTCAGAGTCGTCTATAAATAAGCCTGTTCCCACAAAAGATCTTTGTGAGCAGGTCTTCAGGTGGACACCCACCCCCAGAGCCTGTCGCCATCCTTCTGTATTATTCCATTATGCTTCATCACGCCACAATTGCATCCCGTCCATCAGCTGTCTGTTCACCTCCCGCACTGGAGTCTCGCTTTTTAATCTCCTAGCAGATAATGGCTTTTTTGGATCAGAAATGCGAAATGCGGCGCTGCTTTTCTTCCTTGAAGGTATGAGCTTCGCGATCACTGGTACGGTTTATGTTTCTAATTCCAGCTTCAGAAAAAACAAAAGAAGTTTTATGCATCTTCATGCTTACTCTCAGGTATTGAATGGTCAAACATAATTATCATTCGCTGTTGTTTTTCAGGGAAACAGCTACAGTATAAAACGGTACCAGTCAAAAGTCTGGGCACACCTGCTTTTAATAATCTTGTCTCTATTTAATTTGTGTTATTTGGCTTATAGTAAAAGGCATCGAGACAATGAAGTAATACATATCAAATACTGCAACAACCAACAGAAGTGTCAAAAATCTCAAAACTTTCTCATACTTTTCAAAACAGTCCCCTTTTGCTCCAATGGCAGCATTGCAGACTCTTGGCGTTCTTTCAGCCAGCTTCCGGATGCAGCCACCCTTAATGCTTCTCCAGCTCATCCTAAACCAGTACTGCAGAGTTTGGGTCGGGGGACTGTGGGGGGCAGGTGATGTGTAGCAGCACTCTCTCTCTCTCTCCTTGTTAAAATAATACTTACTAAATAACCTGGTAACTGTAATATCTTAATGAAAAGCAAATGATTTTTAGCAGGTGTGTCCAGACTTTTGGCTGGTGCTGTAACTGAAGTGGAAGCTGGCTTACAGGCATCTGGCAGGAGGACGATTTCTATGCCGATTATAATCACCCATCACTCATTATATTAGTCATATTTTCCTGTTCATTTCATTTCTTGACACTCACTGAAGTTTTCCATGTTCTTTTCCTCTCTTTTTTCCGTCCGCCTTTCTTGGAATGAACATGCCTCCTTCACCGTCCACTCTCCATTATTCCTGAACATAAAGCTACAAATGGCCCATGCTTCCCTGCACACATGGTCGCTCATCCACACTGTCAATGTGTGCTTCTCGCTGTCACATGACTCTGGGTCTGAACAAAGAGCTGATTCCGGATGGCTGCATTCTCCAGTGCGTGTCCTCATAATGTATGTTAGTGGCTCTTGCAGCACCCCCCCCCCGCCCCCCCCACCCTTCTCAGCCCCACGCCCGCTCTGTCAAGAGTCCTTTCGCCAATTTGCATTACAGTCAGATAGCTTTTTAATTGACAATAAATTGCTCTGGCTAAACTGTGATTTCATGCAAACATTAAGCTGTAATGACATGGCGGTGAATCATTTATGAAGACTTAGAATCAGAAACAATGAACAATTATTAATTCTAATCCCAAAACATTGCATTACCCAGTTTCCCTTTATATAAGCTGGGCCATTAATGTCACTGTTTTTTCAGTGGTGTACAGACATAGTGCCACACACAGAGATACACGTGCCTGAGGGACAAAACCCCCAAAGACGACTTCCTCATCAAAAACGCAAAGAGACCAGAAGATTGGCATTCCTGGGATGCTGCTCCTTACACTTAGCCCCAACACAATTATGAATGTCCCTAAACGTGTGTGCAAACATCGAGTTACACAAAACTATGTGTGTGCGTACGTGCGTGTGTGTGTGTGTGTGTGGATTAGATTTATATTACATTGTGGGAACCATTTTTCAGGATCCCACAAAGATGTACACGAAATCAAAAAGTATTTTGATTGATTACTTATGGTTAGGGTTAGGGCTTGGCAGAGGTTAAGGTCTTCATGTTGGGATTAGAGTTTCCCCCATAGAAATGAATGGAGAGTCCTCACAAAGATATAATTACAAACCTGTGTTTGCGTGCGTGTAATCAAATGTCCCCACAATGTGATAAAAACCTGTTATTTTGACATTGTGCAGACCACTTTTTCAGTCCTCAGAAGGGGAAGTTCATTTTTATAAAAAATCTGTGACTGCAATCGAAAAACTAAAAATCCAAGAAATCTTTTTTTTTTGGTTACTTATGGTTCAGGTCAGGGCTGGGTGGGGGTTAAGGATGAACACAGCTTGAAGCAAATAAGCAATCAGTCCATAAATTTTACATATGCATATAATTTGTGCTTGGTACCTAAAACCTCATACATTATTGGAAAGCTAGCAAGGGTGCCATAGTTTCACAGCAACGGGGCTAGAATATAGAGGGTTAAAACAAAAACCATCTGTAACTTACGAGTACAGGCCATGCTGGGGGGGTCTTTGGGGGCCCTGAAGAATCCCTTCTCACAGGGGCAGAGAGACGAGCCCTCATCACGGCTGAAACTGTGCGGAGGACACTTGGAGCACCTGATGTTCCCAGGGAACGCTTTGTAGAATCCAAGCCCGCAAGCTGGGGGAACGGAAACAGAGACAGATGGTCAAGGGAAGCACTTGTAGGATGGATACACTGGGAATGGAGAAAAGAAGCGAACCAGAAGCTGGCTTTGAAAAGTGACCGGAAGCGGAAAACATCTGCCAAAAGCCACAACTTCATTATTCAATACATTGCGGGTCCAAGGCCAGGGGAGAAATACATTTCCAGCTTTACAAATGAAGGAAAATCAAGTTATATCATACAAAATAAAATAACCTCCAAAATAATCTTCTAACCAGTTATCCTGGTCTGGGGCCTGTTTTAGGCAACATAGGGCACGAGGCTGGAATGCACCCTGAATGGGATGCCAGTCCATTATGGGGTAGACACCCATAATTGTAGACGATGGACACCAGGCCGGCTGCAAGAACCTGCTAGAACATGCAAACTCCACACATCCAGGGCAGGGGCTGGATTTAAACTCCCAACTCTGTGTGAAGCAACCCACCTTACCACTACGACTCCCCTGCTTTACTACAGTATAACACTAAACCTATTAAAACCATAATTTTACTGCTGCATTACCACAGTAAATATCTGATAGCATGTAAAAAAAAATGTTGCAGTAATAGTAAAAGAGATTAAACCAATATTTCTTTACAGTATTCTATACAGTAATACTTCAATGACTGTAATTTATGCAAAAAGAACTGCAGAACTGATCCCAATACTGCACATGTAAAGTAAGGTGCATAGCACAGCACACAAAACTTTCTCACCAAGTGTCCCACACACACTTACAGTATCTTGAAAATTATTGTGTGGATTTTTATGCTAAATTATGTTACTTACACTACTTGTATGAGGGTAAGATACAAGTCACATACAAGTTCATTTGTTTTGCTATAAGCAAAAATGCTAATTTATTTTTGAACACTAACATAAAAAAACATGTTTTTTTTTTTCCTTTGGGGCAAAATAGTCGTACGTCATCTTCGCTCTCAGGCTTTCGGTAACAACTGCCTTCCAAGTGAACTGAAGCAGAGTGGTGGCTCACTTCTGTTTGTTTTAATGTTTAGCATATAGCGGCGCCTCTTAACCACCGCAGGGGCTTTGCGTAGTGGCCGCCTGAACGCCACACCGGAAGCCTCCCGAAACACACTGGATGGTTTACTACCGAGACAGAGAGGACCATTAAAAAATCCCCGTCACATACAGTATGCTTAAGCTAACGCAGACGCCTGCCCCCACTGCGTTTATAGCCCTTGGGTCTTATGCCTTCCCTGTTCAGGTAGGCTAATTGAAATAAAGGCTATTTGAAAGGATGCGCAGAGGTGCTGCAGAGGTGCTACAGAGGTGCCACAAAGCTCCTGCGTCCCTCATACAAGTGACAAATTTCAAAGGGTCCACAGTTTTCCTCACGCTGTTGGTTTAAAGTGTTTTCCGAGACAGAGGCCCTTGTCCCTGTGCACATTTAGCAAATTCCCCTTTCTGGCGTCTGTCACAATACTCATCGATTTAACAAGGTAATGCAAGACCAGGTATTTAAGGGTTTGGGCCTGAAGCAGAGGGAGGCTGTGTGCTTGGCATTTCTGCCCACTGACGAATTAAAGCGTTCGCAGAGTAGCAGAGGCGCGGAGATAATCGGCGTGAAACTGCGGCTTCACACTCAGCAATCCTGCCAGATGGGGGCACATCGCTCCTGCCACAGGGGGCCACCAGCACGTCACATGCCCTCTAACTCACTGCAGCCCACGAGCTTTAAGGAACATTTTTCCCCCACAATGTGATTATTTCCATTATACCTCTGACCACTTGACTGCATAAGATGTTTTCTAAGTGGAAGATGGAGCACCCTGGACACTCGGAGAAAATAAACAAAACATTTACAAACAATTACTGACTTACTGATGGAAAAATATTCTACAGATTCTTTGAAAAGCAAACATTAGCAAAATGATTTAATAGTAATATTGGTTTTTGGTGCCTGTTTTTTTGATCCTAGAAGCTATGTTGTTGGGGGCAATTGCCCCTGGTAGAGTCTCCCAAGGTAAATGCGTCCTAGGTGAGCCAACAAAATGCAATTCAGAAAGACCCCTAATGAAAAGAAGCTTTAAGGATCGTGTAACTTTGCCTGGACTAGGGAGACTAGGAGAGCAGGACCCCCACCCTGGAACCTGGAATTTACCCTGTGAAGAGCTGTGGCCATTAGATTGTAGGCACCAGTTATGACTACAGCCCCCAAACCTGGTGGTCGACACCAGTGTAAAGGGAGCTGTCAGGCTGAAGAAGGAGGCCTGCTGATCTTGGTCAGCTTGTGGGACCCCAGAGGCAGCTGGCAGGTAGCGGCAGGCCAAGCGGACTGTGGCTGTGGCTGCTGTGGAAACAAAAACTCGGGTGCGGCAGGAGTTCAGTGAAGCCATGGAAAACGACTTCCGGTCAGCCTCAATAAGATTTTGGTAAATTGTCATGTGACTCAGGAGGGGTAAGTAGGGTTTTTCCCATGCTGTTTACAGCAGGGATGGGGGGGATGCTGTTGACTGCAGTGGAAGGAGTAATTCGAGGGCCTCCTAAATCACGCTCTCCGTGGAGAAAGCAAAGACAGGGAACTCAGAGGAGGACTTGCCCATGCAAATGAATGGTTCCAACTGTGTAAGCTTTTTGGAAACGTACCCCTGGTTGTGGAAAACTCACTAGGATAGTAGTAGGTTTATGGGTTTATGGGTCTTCATGTGTTTTGTGGACTTGGAAAAGGCATACAATCTTGTTCCTTGGGGGGTCCTGCGGGGGGTTTGCATTGCCAGAAGTAAATCAAACTCCTTCCCAGTGGTTGTTAGATCCCATGAGGGCTATGGACAGAATTTCTAGATGCAGCCAAGGCGTGGAGAGGGTTTCTGGTTCAGTGACCTCAGGACCATGTCTTTGCATTGTGCCGTTGATGCGGTCCTGATGACATCCAGTGTGCACTGGGGTATTTTTGCAGCTTTGTCTGAACTGAACAGGATAAGGATCCACACTTCTAAGACTGAGGCAAAGGCTCTCAACCAGAAAAGGGTGGATTGCCCCCTCCAGGCTAGAGATGAGTTACTGCCACAAGCGGAGGAGTTCAAGCATCTCAGGGTCTTGTTTATGAGTGAGGGAAGAACGGAATGGGAGATCAACAGGTGTATCAGTGAGCGTCAGCAGGTATATGGGCATTGTACTGGTCTGTTGTGGTGAGAGAGCTGAGCCAAAAGGTGAAGCCATCGATTTACTAGTGATCTACAGTATGTTCCTACCCTCACCTATGGTTATAAACTTTGGCTAGTGACCGGAAGAATGAGATCATGGATATATGCAGCAGAAACAAGCTTCCTTTGGTGTCTAGGGCTTAGAAATGAGGTTGTGGAGCTCAGACATTCAGGAGGAGCTGAAAGTACAGCCACTGTTCTTCAGTATAAAAAGGAGCCAGCTGAGGTGGTTTGGGCATCTCTCTAGGATCCCTCGTGGATGCTTCATGAGGAGGCGTTTTGGGCATTGACCAACCGGGAGGAGACTCCAGGGCAGACCCAGGACACACTGGAGAGCTTAAATCTCTCAGCTGGCCTGGGAACACCTTGATCTCCTCCTGAAGGAGCTGAAGGAGGTGGCTGGGGAGAGGGAGCATCCCTGTGTATCCCTTCACAGATTGCTGTCGCCATGACCTGGACCCAACTGAGCAGCAGAAAATGGATGGATGGATGGATGGATATTAAATACATATGTACTCAGATTGTTATGTTACTGGTTGAAGTTTTATAAACTGCAAATATATGTTAATATTGTTTTTGTAATTTACATGGTAATTACTATTTAAAAAAAAACAAATAAAATCCTGAGATTGGCAAACTCAGCAGAGATATGTGACTGATGAGTTTGGTATGGAACACCAACAGGATCACCTGTATTCAGCTCACGGCAGGAGAATCGCTGTGGGGTGGAGCAGAGGAGAGGGTGGCGCTCTGACTCAGGAGATGTGCTCGTTCTGTGTGTTTCCCAAAGTTAATGAGCTTTGGAAGTCACCCAAACATCAGAGACCTTTCTCTAAGCCGCCTGGACGGCGCTCGCAGCACTGGTCCAGCAGATGTGCAGGGACCTCACCTGTCCATGGCTGGGGCCCGGCCGTCCTCGACACGACCTCCGGCGAAGGCCGCCCCGCGCTTGCCTTCTTCCCTGGCTATGCGCTCCGCCACGCTGCAGAAGACCAGCGATTTCAAGAGGAGCACAATTCTGCAGCATTTACTTGCAGACCCACGTGAACAAATGTTGCAGAATAGTTCAGCTCTTAAAATCAAGCCATGGGATAGGAGTGACTGGGAGTCCTTGTAGATGTACAATCACTACAAATGCTGCATATTAGGCACCATAAATCCGGTAGGGTACGTAAAGTGAGTAATAACATGTATGGTATGTATACTGACTGCCGGCAGTGCGGCCACAGGATGGGGCTTCACCACACATCAGGCGGCTGACAGCTGATCCTCCAGGACCATTTTAGCCAGCTCAGCTCTGCCAGAGGTAAAGGATTGGGCCCTGACACCATCTGATTCATCAAACCTGGCTGTCAGAGTATCCCTCACTTAGCCGAACCGCTGACCTGAATTCCCTGCCTGCAGAGAGGCGAGTCCAAAAGCAGCAGAGACCTTCTCACGCACGCAGCGCGTTCAGCGGAAAGGCTTTCCCGAAAGATAAAGTTCAACTCTCTCCGAAGACAATGACTTCTGACTTGGTAATAACACTAAATCAAAAATATATCATTATTATTACTATTATTATTACTATGGCTGGCAGACTATAGAAATATTTCGGTAAAATGGGCACTATAAAATAAAGTATGAAGTAAAAAGTTTAAAATTGTTATATCAGATTGTGCAACTGAAGCACCTTTAGAATCTAACCATAATTTTACCCAATTTGCCAAGTCTAACAACAAGGCGTGAGCAAGTAACAGAACACAACAGCATATGGTTATCATCATTTTAAAATACATTTTAAAAGCCCTTATTTTCCATAAAAGCAAATGGAGTATTGCTATAGAACTGCAGGATATATACAATGTCACAGGGGCATCAGAAGCATTTTGAATGTGGGGGGGGGGCACACTGGCATAAAATTAATATTAAATGTTAAATGTGGGAGGGTCCAAATGAATAATTATGAAATGTGAGGGGGACATGTCCCCCTCGGATTTAATGGTGGCGACGCCCATGCCAAGTCATCATGGGGAATATAAAGGTGGGTGAATCGATACAAGTAAAATGGCACACGGTAAACTGTACAGTACGAGTAAAAGCAGAAACAGTGACCTTTTTTTGTGCAATGAAATAATACACAGGCACTACTGAAAGGAATTATTTTGCTATCCAAACAGATGTACAGGTTTGTATTATCAAAATTTTATGTATTTGTTATTGCTCAAACTAAAATGAGAAAAACAGAGAAGAACCTTTCAAGGATTTTGTTATTTATTTGTGACTGATATTACCTACTCCCAGAGTAAAAATCCCCTTTTAAGTACGTTACCAATCCACTTCCACCGTGTTTGCACTGACACACACAGAAGTGTTGCCATCTCTCCAGCTCCTAGACTCCTAATGAAGATTCCTCATTAGGAGATTCTTCATCAGCGCTTTCTCTGCCGTTCAAATGCTGTACATTATCTAATGCTATGATCAACATGCTTGATAATTAACTAAGTAATATGCTTAATTAACTTTGACAGTAATGATGATACATGAACACAATGCCATATTTTACCTCAGACACAGAGCACTTCTTTTTTACTGAGAACGAAAAAAATAATTTAAATTCAAGAAATGCTCACCTTGTTACTGTGATATGTACAGCATAGCAAAGACCCTATTAAGCAAACGTTTAACCTGGTGTCTGCAGCTATGTTTTTGTCCATTTACAAAAAGGACATAAGCAGTCATAAGCAGCTGATAAATGACCAGTGAGTGTGTGTTGCGAATTAATGTTCATAAAAATATGCCCAGCTAAACAATCTCATTATTATTATAAGGGCGCTAGAGGGAAACACAGTTCATGGCTATACTGCGGGTTGATATTTTATTTGCCATTAGACGTAATTCACCGCTGGTTGTCTGACTCTTCCAGTATTCCAGCTGTCCCATCTCTGCTTCCACCCTGCCCATTTATCAAAAAATGGGGACGTGTATTTTCAACCTCCCTGCCTGGCCATCTGCAGGAAGATTGAGCTGCAACGGAATAAATAATTTGCTAAAAGTTTGTTGCATTGCTTGAATCTTTATGAAACAGCATTCAGAGTGAACTGAGTTTTCTCCCTTGTTGTGGCCTGTTGATTTCGGCACTGTTTCCACAGAGGACTAACCCTGCTCTGTAATCAGTTTTCATTCAAGTCCCACTTTACCCCATGAAAAAGGCTGTTCCAGGATAAACACATTTTCTTACTTTTTGCTTGCATGCAGCTTAAGAAGCCTAAATCTTGTTTAAGAAGACAATTATTTTTGTTAATCACTCATCTGTTGACTCTGAATTGTTTTAGTTTTGTTTTTAATTTATTGTTTGATGAACCTTCTTATAAGTTAATCAAAGGCTTTGTCTCATGGGAGGAAAAAAAGCTGCAAATAAAATGGCCTCATTGATGAAGCACTAATACTTTCCACATAATCCCCCTTCGGCTTCTGTTTAGTATGTCTGGCCTGAGACCATTCCAAATTAGGTTAAGAAAGCCTTTATAAGTTTGAATAAAGCAAGACAAATAATGCTGGAACTGTTGAAAGTGACATTCGTACCAACACGCACCACCAGAATATAATTACATTTGGCCTGTTTTGCAGTTTCTAGATATGTTTCTTGCTGTAGCTATAATACCATTTAAAAGATATTATTTATATCCATTCACCAGCGGCGACGGGGAGCTGTTGGCACTGTGTAGCACGTGGGAGGGTAACCAGCTGAAATTGTTTCCCATCTGCATCAAGTCTGTCAAATGCCTCCGAGATGGTCTTTTCTAGAGAATACATTTGTTTTGCTCCTTCTGATTGGCACTTATCCTACATATATGCTGCAATCTGATTGGCAGCTGTTAAAAGAAGGCGGAGCAGAACTGGAGGAATCAAGTGAGGGGATTTAATTTGGAGATAAAATACCGAGATAATGCTTATCTGTGTCAACTACCACAGCCGTTCAGCCCATACATAAGCATGCAGTGCATATTCTGTGCATTTCACTTATGGGAGGGTGATATGGAGATAATGACCATTCTACCTTCTCAGATGGCACTGTCAATTCAATATACAATTGAAAACAACAACTTGAGACAATGACCTCAAAGAATCAGGGCAGGACATAGATTTGCGACAGAAAGTACACTGACCAGAAAAGCATCATCTCTCTCAGAAAGACACCTGAATAAAATGGCATCAAGCGTCCAAAAACAGTGCACATGGTAACTGTTAACAACCCAAGGAACACTAATTGTCTGGCAGAGAACATGCAACTTTCGTTTTGCCTTGGAAAATACTAAGTATGGTGAAACTCTGTGCCTTTTTCTGCAGCTTGCTTGGCAATTTTCCTCCTGGAGACTGAATGGAGGGGAAGGTAATGCAATTCTGCAACAGCAAGATCACCGTTTTTCAGAAAGCAGCATAGAAAACTTTCTGAATACCTCATCATGCCAACCAGGGCTTGTTATGGAGGAAAAAAAAATGCACAGACATACATGCAAGCAGATTCTCACATTGTGCAGAGCGGACAAAGTGCAAAATTCTTTTCCTCCTATACATTGCAGATATCGAGTGAAATACAAAAATACAGAAATGCTTTATATTTAATCTCCTAAAGAAATTGGTTGGCCATTTTATTCGAAGTAGCGGTGCTCTCTCATGTTTCTTCTGCAGAGTATATTTAGAGACTCATAAACTACTAATTTGTGGGTCTGTATGATAAATCATGCCTTAGGAATTAATACTAGTATAATTAGGCAAGGGATTGTGATGATATTTTTGCCGCATGTGCATTATTTCCAGACCAGAATGAAACTCAATTGGACAAAACATTAAATGAGGGTCCAGGGTGTCTTCTGTGAGTCATTAAGGTGACCAACTTACACTTTCATTACACTCATGATTTTATTACTCTGGGATATTTCATTTTTGCAATGTATTTAAACACCATACAAAACACTTTTAAAAAATATGTACTATAACAGAAATTTATAGAGAATTGTACAGTAAATGTGATATGTAGCTTCATATGATCAGTGGACAAAAATTATAGTGCAGCATATTTCTGTGTGAAACACTTGACGGTTGGTCATTTTTCACTTAGTTTAAGCATTACATGCGCATAAAAGTCAAAACATTAAGGTCCACTGAATATGGATGTTTCCCACAATCTATATTTTAAAAAAGGGAATATGATCCAAATGTTACGCCAGCGGCGATACGGCTTATAATTACATTTGCTTCTCCCACACACACTGGAAGTAAATTCTGAATATAACCTATAAAAAAAGATGAACTCTAATAGTAACACATCTTATGATAAATGGGGCTGTTCGCCTATAATTGGACTTTTCCTGCTTGCCTAATTGATGTGCCAGTATTTTGTATATAGGGGGAAAATTCCTTTAAATGTAATCATATCAAATGATGAAATGGCACTTAAGAAATGCTGGGGAATTGCATTTGCAAATAATTAGGCGACTACGAAACGAAAATGCATATGAAGTAGCTCATTAAGAGAGGGGCTGGGCAGGACTCACACTGGAACCCTGCTGCATGCCAGCCATCCAGACAGGCGGAATTTAGAACTGCAGTTCATTATTTTCAGAGAACGGTCCAGTCATCTGCATGGTGCAGAAGCCCTGTTTCGTAGTCAGTCTTTTCTCTTGCTAGTTCTCAAAAAAAGGGATGTCAAAATAGCAGCTGACAGGAGAATTGCCAGTTACGTGTTTGGATCAGATTGCATGGTATACAAACCACACAATTCATCTAAATCTATCCCATGTGATTTTAGCCCAAAAGAACAGTTTAGATGGAGGTCATCACAAATCACTTACATTAACACATTTTTAGATTAATGAGACATAATATTCATTATGACCCAGCAAGGTGACTCGATGAGTAGCACTGTTGCCACACGTCTCCCAGGTTGGGGGTTTGAATTCCACCTGTGGGGCGGGCATCATTATTTTACATTGTGGGGACCAAGTGTCTGTGAATGCATTAGAAAAACTAAAAAGTCCTGTATCTTTTTTGGTTACTTATGGTTAAGGTTAGTGCTGGGTAGCAGTTAAGTTTGCCATTGTTGGGATTGGGGTTATGTCCATAGAAAGGAATTTGGAGTCCCCAAAAAATATATATACCTAATCCCTGTGTGTGTGTGTGTGTGTGTATGTGTGCACGCGCATGAACACGTGTGTGTGTGATTTCTATGTTCACCGTGTCATGTTGATTTTCTCTGAGTTCTCTGGCTTCCTCCCGTAGTCGAAACACATGCAGTTAAGGTAATTAGCATCTCTAATTTAACTCTAAATTTAGCATTGCTAATTTGCCTATTGGGTACATGCATAAGGCCTGTGTTGCACTGGCATCCTGTATGGATTCCACCCCTGCCTGGTGCCCTGTGCTGCCTGGAATAGGCTCCAGGCCCACTGCACGGGGTAAGTGGGTGGATATTTGTTACTGCCAGCACACTGGGACTCCTCTGCAGATGCCCAGGCATTTGTGCAGCCTGGAGTAGAAGACAGGAGTCCTGCATCCACAAAGCAGCACGCAAAGTCGCTGTCAGTAAGCGCGGGTCCCGGGTAAAGTTGGCCTCCTTGTCAGATCTGAAAAAGGCAAGTTAAGACCTCAGCCTGTTTGCTGCTGGACATTTACAAGGCTTCAGGGTCTGCCTGGGCTGAAGAGGAAGAAAATAACACAAGTGTGAGAGAAAACAAACTATTAATGGCTGTCTGTTACTGTAAGAAACTCATGTTGTACATAAGCCAGACTGTCTCTTTGTATACAACACCAATCAAGCTGTAACTGTGAAACTGCTTTGTACCAGACCTCTGGCTACAGTATCTCTATAGTCCTCATGTTTTTTTGCTACTTAGCACAACGAGGTACTGGGTGTGTTTTACTACATGCGGACTTGGAATTCCAGGTGCTTTAAGGCAATGATTGTGCCCATTGGTTACTGAAGAATGGACAGTGTATGCTCATTGGTTACTAAAGAATGTACAGTGAATGCTCATTGGTTATTGAAGAATGGACAGCATATGCTCATTGCTTTACTGAAGAATGGACAGTGTATGTTCATTGGTTACTAAAGAATGTACAGTGTATGCTCATTGGTTATTGAAGAATGGACAGCATATGCTCACTGCTTTACTGAAGAATGGACAGTGTATGTTCATTGGTTACTAAAGAATGGACAGTGTATGCTCATTGGTCTCTGGAATCAGATGGGTGCTTCCCAGCTTAAGAAACAACAATTATCCATTGTCTGTCTCATCAGAAGCCCACCTACATACATACATACATACTGTATGTCTGTATTGTGTTACACTGCTGGCTATATAATTTATTCATATAACAGAAGACAACTAAGAACTTATTATTTCCATGACAGGGAGCTACATGGTAAAATCTCCGGCTAGAGCTGCATGAAGTCTGTGTCATTTTTACTACACTTGTACACAAATACATAGCTTGCCTGTGACACTCATTTCAAGATTAACTTTAATTGTGATAATCATGGTCACGCACTATTCAGACGCCTGTATTGATGTGCTGGACACTAAATAAAAAGCAATGGCAGATAAAGGAGATTGTCCTTGACCTAGTATTCATGGTTTGTTTCACTGGCCATATGTAGATTTACGTACCTCGTTAGAGAATAGGACTGTATGTAAGCCTTCTCCCTGGGCCGTCTGCATGGAGTGCAGCTTTCAGAGATACGGTGACGTAAACAGACACCTTCTGCTTAAGTAAAGACCATAACCTCAAACTGGTAAATAATAAAGTATAATTAGGGACAGAGAGCTGGTTTGGAATTATTGCAAAGTGTATCCAATGGAAATAAAAAAAATACAGTGAAACCTAAATCAGAGACCAGGAGGATACTGAAATACAAATTTCTGCTAATTAGCAGGGCCAGACAAAGTACTACATTGAATCCAATGGTTGTAAGAGACAAATTAGCAGATCTTTACAAACATATTCATGTGTTTTGTTCAAGGTTATCTGTATGCGCTTTTGCCGGTGATAGGCGAAACAATGGTGCTGGAGCAGATTAATCACTTGCTCGGTGCCCACAGACAAGGATGGTGCAGATACTGAAGCCCAGGTAACCTGATGAGAATAATTACCTTACTGGGGATAAATGGGGTCAGTGGGAAGATCTGATGCAAGATTAAGGAATCTGAAGTGTCCCCACAAGGGAGCAATTGCTGTATTTACTGCTTTATTACTCTTTCTCATTTACTTCTGTTCAGTTACAACATCATTTTACATTTGTAATAGCTAAGAAAAGTGTCTCACATAGCAGAGGCTTCATCCCAAAACTTTCACAATTCTAATAGCGAAAGTGCTACAACCAAAAGCTCAGAACAACTGTATCACAGAAACTGCCAATCCAGAGCTATGCAGATCTGATTTGGGTACTGCAAAAAGCCATAGAAACTGCCAATCCAGTGCTATGCAGATCTGATTTGGGTACTACAAAAAGCCATAGAAACTGCCAATCCAGAGCTATGCAGATCTGATTTGGGTACTGCAAAAAGCCATAGAGACTGCCAATCCAGAGCTATGCAGATCTGATTTGGGTACTGCAAAAAGCCATAGAGACTGCCAATCCAGAGCTATGCAGATCTGATTTGGGTACTGCAAAAAGTCATAGAGACTGCCAATCCAGAGCTATGCAGATCTGATTTGGGTACTGCAAAAAGCCATTCGATGTCAAGCGGACCTGTGTGCATTTTTTGCAACACTGGGAGGTAGAGACCCGTCCAGATCGTGACAGCAGATTACAATCACACCGGTTTACAGTCCCTCCGCGTATCCTGTCAGCAAACGCGTGTATGTTTACCAGTGCCCTGAAAGTCAATCTTATATTCTAAATGTCAAATCCATCGCTGCACTGGGACAAACTCAGAATCTACCGCATTATATGTTATGGATTCATTTCAGCATCTTTCTCCATGTGTTTTCTAATTTAAATTGTGACATTAATGCATTGTGAAGTAAAATGAAAGCCTTCATTTTAGCAGCAATTCTGAACATTATAGGCAGCAATGGTAGTGGGGGGGGGGGTTGCTCAGCAGGGTGGGCCTCTGTGCCTGTGATCGGAAGGTTGACACATCTTCACTGGGTCCTTGAGCAAGGCCCATGACCTCATGGAAAATGCTCCAGGGGCTGCAAAGTAAATGGCTGAGACTGTACTCAGTCCCCAAGGTTAGATCTCACATCTATATGTGTGCATGTCTTTAAAAAACATATTCCGATGTATCTGTTTTCGTACTGGAGTAAAAGGCAAATGAAGCTTCATTTCATATAATAGGCGACGCACCAATAAACTCCCCATCACAATACCCCAACCATGCAACTGAGGATCTTCCCGTCCAGAAGTGATTATAAGACCCCCAAATCCTTTGAAGCCAACACAGACACTGCTTAAATCCCATCTGTTTTTGATATGTTGAAATGAATATGGGAGAAAAGCAGGTAGAATAAGCGGGACTCTGCTGCCAACTCCAGCCGCGCTACAGCAATTATGCTGAAGACTTTGGCTCTGTTTTTAAATAAACAGCTTGATTTGAGTTCACATCTTGCCAGAGCCATTTTATTCCGAGGTAGACTGTAATCAGAGAATACCTTAAGTGACAGTGCCTGTCCCTCCTCTTTCTGTTTTGTTAAAACAAAACAAATGCATAATATTATAAGCCATCGATTCTGATCATTTCATTTCATTAACACCTGGCAGTCGATGTAAAAAGCGAAGATGAATTGGGGGGGGAGGCAGGCGTTCCCAGCAGAGAATGCAAACACCTGTGCCCATCCAGTATGCTGGAATTTCTATGGGTACAGTGGCAAGGGATTCTGGGAAAAGGATTTGCAATAGCAAAGTAAAACCGCTCTCTGTAATTTCAAGGCCTATTACAAGGACGCTACATCTTCTGCGTAATTAAAAGAAAGAGCTGATTGATGAAGGTTTATGCTTGTAACTGTGATATGAGTTAATATTTTCCTTTTTTGGCAGTACAGTGATCCCCCGCTATATCACGGTTCAGCTATCGCGCCCCCGCTATATTGCGGATTTTTCCCCGATGCATCACAGTTCTCTGCGTATCATGTACAGTACCTTGCTTGTGGTCCGATTGTTTTCATTTTGTTCTAAGCCCTACGATGGCTCCCAAGCATCCCACATCTTCTAAGCCTTCTGGTAGTAGTGAGCCTAAGCGCCAGAGGAAGACCTTGACCATTCAGGAGAAGGTAAACTCCTGGATATGCTTCGCGAAGGAAAGCGTTACGCGGAGGTCACTCGCCATTATGGCTTGAATGAATTGACGGTACCCTCAGAAGAGCTGTAAATGCTCTGCTTTCCTGTGCAGTACGTACTCATCACCTACATACGTACTTCATCGGGTACTGCACAGCTAATCATTCATCATCATCCAAGTTATGGAGTGTATCTTCACTGGTGAGTACCCATACTGAGCTTAAAATATTTTGATTTTTACATATTCCATTACGTATACACAGAGAGAGAGAGAGAGAGAGAGATATGTATATATACAGTACATATACATTACTTATTATTGTTATTATTATTATTATTATGTTACTCATATCCTTAGCCCGACATCCACATATCATATGTGTTGTTTTAATAAGTTTACATGTATTTAAAGCGTGTGGGAGGGGTATTTTAAGGTTTAAACTATATATATTTTTTTTTTATATGGTCTTTCTATATTGCGGATTTTCAGCTATCGCTGATGGGTCTGGAACGCATCTTCCGCGATAAGCAGGGGATCACTGTATTCAGACTCACAAACATCTGTAGCCCTACTACCAAGCTGAGGGCCAAGATCTTCTGCCTTCTCAACCAGTTTTCTTTGTGGATGATATGGGTTAATCCCTTTGATGAGATGTGGGTCAGAATGACCCTCTACTTTGGAGTGGTGGTAGAAGACAGCTCCTACCTCACTGCTGCTGAGTGCATCCACAGCAGCATGCTGACTGAATCTAAAGTCAAGTCAAATTTATTTATATAGCATATTTAAACATAACAATAGTTAATCCAAAGTAGGGGTGGGTGATTTTCCCAAGAAATCATATCACAATCTTTATAACACAATAAATCCAGGATCGGAATTGCAAACTTTCTCCCCAGTTTTGAAATGTACTGGCAAGAATACCCAGACTCGAACAAACCTAAAGACTTGTCTATTGGCACCATTTAAAACATAATATTGCATTAAAACACCGTTTCCAAAATTGTAATTAAATCCTTAGTTAAACTTTATTTAAATATTAAACAAAGTTGTGTCAGATGCTTCCTTTTAAGCTGGTTTAATAGATTTGTCATATTACCTCTGCAAGTGGTGACCAAGGCCTGGCAACGTTCAAAATTCCTTTGTGAATTATCTGACTGCGCATGCCCGATTTGCACCTCACACATCTTGCACATGCTTAGTACTACATTTTACGGCATATTTTACGACAGTGCCCAATTCGTACCACCTCGTTTCACAACATTTTCATGACCCAACCTGATCCCATTAGTATTTCTTCTCACTACATCTGGTTAATTTTACAGTGGGCCTGGTGTTTGTTAAGCCGGGTTATTAGTGATAAATAATTAGTAACTAAATAAATGATTAAAAAACAATTTCAATTAGAAATTAAATAATTTTAGCACAATCAATCTTTCCAAACATTAAAAAATCATCGTTCATAAAACCAGTTAAATAAAATTAAAAAAATAAAATTACAAAATTCAGACTGGCAGCCATCTTGAATCATGCACTTCCGGTTTACTTACACAAAACAATAAAGCATAAAACATTTTTGCTCCTTCCCAACTCTCAGGGAACTGGAAGGGAGCAAAAACGTGGACTGTCAGGGGGTCCCTGAGAACTGGTTTCAGAAACACTGCTATACGCTTTAACAGACCCAACTGCTATAATAAAATAGTTGTAGTTGTGTTTGTGTCTGTGTGTCCACAGGAAATGAAATAATAAAAATAAACCACTAACAGAATACAACAGTGATACAATATTCCTGTGAACCCTGCGGGGAAATTCTCCATTTGCCTAGCCCTTCTTGCTCTCCATGAGACACACAGACACATACGCAGGTGAGAGCAAGCCAGTGTGCAGCGCCCCCTGGGGCTGTGGGGGTCACAGCGCAGGGTCAGCCAGCATGCAGTGCTCTTGGAGCTGGGAATTAAGGGCCTTGCTCAAGGGCCCAATGGGCCCCAGGATTCAAAGAAGCAACCTTCTGATCTCAGGCATGTCATGGATCCTGACCCGCTGAGCCACAAACTACCCCCCCATTCAGGAAATGGAGGAGTGTTGGAGACATTTCAGAATGCCCACCAATGTTTCTGATTTTGCATTCTTCCATATTCCTTCCAGTTTGATCCTTATTAGTGGACAACAGTAATGCTATTCATCTAAGGGGTGAATAAGCAGGGAAGCAGCCTGACCCTGGAGTCTAAGCACAGCAGCAGCAGCATAAAAGGGAAACACTACAGCAACCTGTCAGGACAGGTAAACGTTAGCTTGCAGTGGCAGCTTCCATTAAAAGACACTTCAGAACAATCTGGTGCATCTTAATACATTCATGTGCCTCTTAATCCCACAGCTGGCCTCGCTTCCCGGCACCATCGGGGAGGGCCTTTGAACCTTGTACTCCCGCCTGTACTTGCTTGAATGCAATCATGCTCACTGACACAGCTCCACTCTCCCGTGACACCTGTCCAACAGGACCAGCGATTCTGCTGCCTTCCAAAGAGGATGCTCTCAATCCCATCGAGCGGCGGCAGGGAAAACGGACAGCTCCCACATCCCGCCCTGTCACCGGACAGCTAACGGCCGGACCTGCCAGGGTGACAGGTGACATGAAACAGGGTGATAAATCACTAATCACTTTCGTGTCTGCCCCTTGTCTTGTACGGGGTACTTTGAGTTTAAAGGGTGAAAGCTCAGCTCTTCACAAGGCTGTGGCTCCTTGAAGACGAAATAAAATATGTTGCGGTAGGAGATGTGATTTTATCAGAGCTCATCATAAAGACCAGCATAGCTTCATTTTCATATGCTCAAGAAGAAATTCATATATATATATATTAGGGATGGCACGGTTCATGAAAAAAAACCGAACCGTTCGGTTCGCTTGTCTCGGTTCGGGGCATGCATGCGTCGCACGGTTCGACGGTTCATGACATGCGCAATGTAGCCTCGTGCCCCGTATGTGACGTCAGTGTGTTTCCCTTTCGCGCGAAAGAATAGGCTATATGCACAGAGCGGTGTGACGTAGTTCCGGTAAAAGTTCAGCCAGCTAAGTAATTTCCGGTAGCCTTTCGTTTGCTGCGTTTAAGCTCGTGTTTTCGGCGTTACCACCCTGTCTCTGAAGAAAACGTTTAAATTTCAGCCAACCGATAGCACAACATCTGAACACTGTTGTGCGCCTTTGTTGTGTGACTTTATTTAATGTGCGGTTAGGCACTTTGTTAAAGAAAATTAAGTTATCTGTGACAAAGCACTCCAGTGAGTGTCATGCCTCGATCGTCCGCTCTTTCCGTGTGCCACGCCCCCTCGTTAACCCTGTGTGGATTCCCCGTGTTTACCAGCTGTTCCGGATTGTTGTCAAATTTGTCATTACTCCATTGTATTTAGTCCGCGTTTCCGTTTCTTTCTCCAATCCGGTCATTATATTGTAATTCTGCTTTACCGCTCGTCTGTGTTCCTTTTGCTCATTAAACCCCCACATTCCCCCGATCCTAGGTCTCCTCGCCTCTGCTTCCCCGGTCAGCGTTGTAACAGTGAGCCTGCTTCCATGCTGCAATGTGAACATTTGCCATGTTCCTAAAAATTCTGTTTATTGCACAGTGTCTGATCACACAGACCTACAGGCTATTGCCAGATGATTATACTAGACATATCAACTGGACATATTTTGCACTATTACAGATTGATGTCTTGTACATACAGTACACAGAAACTGATTTTATCGATTACTCAAGACCATTCAATATAATTAATACCAATTTTTTTCACGTTATATATATATATATATATATATATATATATATATATATATATATATATATATATATATAACGAACCGAATCAGGCTTAATCAACATAGGTGATCTATCATTTTAACGATCCCCAATTAAATTAACCCCGTGGACCGGACAAATACAAAACGAATGATTAAACATTATATGCATCTCTTTTTGTATGTTTTCTACATAAGACCGCGTGCCCATACCCAACTGTAATAGCGATTAAAGCGATCTATTCTTTTAGCATTTATGTTAAGGCAAGACTTTTATTTTATTACTGTTCTGTGATTAATAATGTTTAATAATTTTAATAATGTGCTTTAAGTCAAGTCAAATTCAGTTTATGCATGATTACATGATATAACTTTTTTAATACTGTATCCTAAATTGTGGATAATTAAGCTATATATCATATGCTGAAGTACATTTCTGGAGTGTTAAAGATTAAAAGAAAAAAATAACAAGAACCGTACAGAACCGAAAACCGTGACCCTAAAACCGTGATACAAACCGAACCGTGGGTTTTGTGAACCGTGCCACCCCTAATATATATGGACCACGTTGTTATAAAGTCTGGTTCACAAATTCACAAATTTTATTTTCTGATATCAGGTGCACAGGGTTACTAATCATAATAGTGATCTGGGTTTGCATTATAAAGCCTGTTCACCAGGTTTTATAATGCAAACCAGATCACTATTATGATTAGTTGCCACCAGGTGGACTCCTGGTTACCATACAGATGGCATTCTGTCACCAGTGCATGTCTCCAGGCTCCCCACGGGCATGTTCATTTTTGTGACGATTACATCCATTTTCCTGCTCATATTTTCACCTTAACATATCCAGGCATTATGGGCTTTTCCAGTGCACTGACTTTCCTCATAATACGCCCAAAATAGGACAGTCATTTGTGCGTCAAGCGAAAGCAGATCCTTACCGGGGATTGGAAATTAATTTAACACGAAGAGCTTCACCTGAACAAATTGAGATTGAGTCAAGATAACTCACTAGAAGCAGTCTGGGTGTGTAAGAAGAAAAATGTGAAGACACTTATTGAAGCTGTTTGGCTACTGCTGCCATAGTAATTGAAATGGGATGATTTTTGCAGATATCTGCAATGTTTCTGTTACTTTAATAATGTGTGAATTCGCCCTAAAATAATCAATCCATGTTCTGTAACTGTTTGTCCCGTACAGGGGGTCTGAAGCTTAAGAGCACAAAGCAGTAAAACTCAGAATGGGGTGCCAACCCATCACAGGGCACACTCACGCCTGTGAGCAATTTGGAAACTCAAATGAACCTCGGCAAGCTTTTGTACTGTGACACCGGAGTACCAGGAAACCCCATGAGGACACAGGGAGAACATGCACACATATGGAGCCATAGTGGAGAATCGAACCCTGGTCCTAGAGGTGTGAGACAACAATGCCAACCACTGTACCACTGTGCCTCCCCCCAAATAAGCATTAAATCATTGCCATTCTAATCAGGGAATGTCATGATCATTAGACTGGCTAAATTATTTCTTACTGCACAATAAACATTTTTTAGTTTTTTTTGTAAGAATAAAAATTCCCGTCGATGCAAATGAAAAATAAGCAAAACAAAGAAGTTCACATTAATAAACAAATTAATAGATAGATTTTAACAGGAGGATATTAATGATCCAACTCACACATCAATTGCTCTTAGGAATAAGGAGCAGAGACCTTATTTATTTACTGTTTGTAAACTGTCCTAAAAAAGCACACGTTAAATTAAGTAATTAGCCACGCACCTCAAAATAGGTTTACATAAAACATCCCATAGACAGAAAAGACACGCTCACTTCAGCTGGCCTCTGCAGGGTCATAAAATCCACAAATAGACTGCGACTACTTTGTACTGATTTTCACAATTAATTCTTCCTTTTCTATCATTATCTACGCTTTAAGGCGCATAATCAGTCAGGAACTCAAATGCATCGCCCTAACCATATGTTATATACTGTATCTCGGCAATGGTAATTTTCAGCAGTATTAAAATTAGTTTCACATGAAGTCACTGAAAGCTTTAAGATCTTACTTTCCTTTTACTTTCAGGCAATTTACGCTACAAACTACATGGATAAGACTGAGAGTTTCCAGATAATAAAGTCACTCATGATATAGTGGCATAAAACAAAGACATAAACATAGACACAGACTAGAAGAGATGCTCTTGCTGCAGCCCAGGTAACAAAACATCAATTGCAAATACAGACATCAGTTTCCCCACAACTGTTCTGTATACTTACTATTTTCCATCAAGGCACAGCTGCTATGCTCATGGGTAGACATATAAAAAACAGAAGACACTGAAGCTGCTACTTACTGACACATAATAATGCTAGCTATGCTGAAGGCTGACAGGCTGGCTCCATCATCCAGACCCTCTCTGCCGGCTCGGCGGACACCACCGTTTCATTACTCGGCTGCTACCTGTTTACAGGTGGCACCAGGGACTGGCACTGTCATCTCACAAACCTCGGCAAGACAGACAGAGGTGATGCCGGCACCCCAGGCGTCTGAATCGCTTTCTGCCTGCTGTGATGGAAGAGCTCCGGCGACGCTCTGGACAGCCATGAAATATGACCAAAAAAATGTAATTAAGTTGTAAACAAAAGATTTTGCTTTCTGAACATAACTATTGATTCATGTAAAAAAAAAAAAAAAAAAAAAAAACATTACAAATTGTTGCACTGTTTCTTAACTGCTGAGCAACGCACTCAACTTGCATGCATTAGACTTCTTGACGGAAAAGAAAATGAAAAATATTCCTATTACAGTGGTACCTCAGAACTCGAACTTAATCCATTCAGAACTCCGGATCGAATCCTAAAAAGTTCGGGTACTGTTCGAATTTTCCCCATAAGAAATAATGGAAAACCAATTCATTGGTTCCCGGCCCCAAAAAAATTACACCTAAATATGTTTTTTTTTTTAGCATTTAAACACAAAATGAACCGGATAAAACAAGAAGAGCATATACTGTACTAAACACATCTAAGCACATTTAAAACAGTAATTTGTAAAGTAAGAAAATAAATGTATCCAAACAATGTGTAAAGTTACAAAAAAACCCAATGTGTCATGCCCCGATTGTTCGCTCCTTCCGTGTGCCACGCCCTCTCGTTAACCCCGTGTGGAATACCCTTGTGATCAGCTGTTTCTGGTTGTTCTCATTAGCCCTCTGTATTTCGTCCGCATTTCAGTTTGTTTCCCCAGTCCTGTCATTGTATTGTCCGTCTGTGTTTTGCCTGCCTTACCTGTAATTAAACCCCGTATTCCCCGATACCCTGACGTATGCGCCTCCGTATTGTCTCCGTTCCGTCCCCGCTCGGCACGACAATATTATAATTAAATGTATTAATGGTTTATTATTAATATTAAAATAATAAGAAATCTTTATTTTAAAATGTATTTTATTATATAATAATAATTACTGTTACTGTCTATCATTGTCTAAATGTATTTTTACTGTCTAAATATATGTATTCAGCAAGTGTAAACATGCAGGATGCTATCACAGCGAATGCCAGGCTGAGACTGAAGTGTTACCCTCATCGTGTTTCCGCTGAGTGCCGCGTGACTCATTTCCCGGCGCGTACAAGTTATCTTAGGTCGGCGTTCACGGTTTGACTTCTGAGATTCAGATCGAGTACTAGGTAATTTTTTTCCAAACTGGTTAGTTCCACTTCTAAGAAATTCAAGTTCTAATGAGTTTGATAACTGAGGTACCACTGTATTTCCTAAATACACGATAGTCTTTAAAATAAGTGCTTAATTGCTAAACACTGTTAACATTGCAAAACTTGCTCTAATTTTGTCAAAAACTAAATAAAGTTAAATAAAAGATTGTAAATACTGTATATAAGACAGTGTATGGTGAACCTTGAGAGGTGACATGGGGACACTGCAGCCTGCATCCTTTATGTGTGAGTTTATGTCTAACTCCCAGTAACCAGTCCCTTAATTTAACAGGAAACCTTCGGACTTAGCAGGTTTCCAATTTTACAAAAAAGTAACTTAAATTCAATAATCTGAGCATATTACTCAGGCTTTTAGTGTCTAATATAATAAACCCTTAAACAACTGGTCTTCCTTAAAAAAAATCCTGACAGTAATAATTGTTTCTGTTGACTAATCAAGTGATACATAACTCCTTATGGTAACATACTGTCCTAGTGTCCACGACGGTCCCTGCTGAGTTGAAATATCCTTCGAGAGCTGGGCGGGGGGGGGTTTCTTAGATGATGATGACTATTCACAGCTGCATGAATGTTCCATCTGAGAGAAAGGTCCTCAAGTGACGTTCAGTTAAACAAAAATGTCCTGGCAAGCTTGTGAAGGAGTTAGGGAATGAGTGACTCACCAGGGCTGTCACATCGTACATTTGATCTGACAGCGAGTCTTAATTAATATGTAGAGTGGAGTGTTAATGGACACAGACACAACAGTCAGTGGTGATAATGGGCTCACAGGCTGCCCTGTTGGATCACAGGGGTATTGAATTTCAGAATAAATCTGAAGGTGAAGAAAAATTCAGACACTTACCAAGCTGTAGACAGGAAAGTGATTGGGGGACTTACAACCTGAATGGTTACCTTCAGATTGAATTACCAGATAAACCCTCAACCCAACCCCCAACTGAAAAACATGACAGTAAAAGAAACAAATAATGCTCACCATTACTGTTTATGGTTAGGAGTTTGTGGGTAAGAAAAAATGTACCTGATAGTTCTATAGTAGCTGGTAATGTACCGAACCATCTAACCAAACATTGGTACAGGTCCTCTGTGATTCTTCTACCTTCTTTCCCAAAGGAAAAGCAAGGCTATCAGTTACATTGCACACTGTTTAAAGAATACACAAGGACATTGACTTTACACCTACAGGGTAGGGGTTCAAATCCCACTTCTGCTCTGATGAGTTTCCATGCTCTCCCTGTTGCAGAAGCTTCCTCTGGGGGACACTGGCTGCCCTGGCATCTTTAATTGTATGACTGTGAGGTGAGTGTATGTGCCTTGTGATGGATTGGCACCCCCCCCCCCCCCCTGACTAAGCTAGATGACCACTTAGAAGACAGCAGGAACTCAGCATTGTTAGATGACTTTCCCTCATTTTAAAATGCAGTTAAAAGTTACACTTAAATTGTGCTATGCACATTTTTTATTGGATACCTCCTGGAACCCAGGCATTTCTTGAGAATGTTCTGTCTAGTTTTTCACTCTGCCCACTGACATGACAATTGTTATGATGACTCTGTCCATTTATGTTGTTTTTGGGTACCTTCAGCTTTCCAAAGCGTTACGGCATTTTCCAGTACATCAGGTCTTTTCATAAAACGCCCAAAGCCCAATAGCTATGTAAGTATGTAATCCCCTAAATTATCTTGATTCCCTTCATCTGCAGTGAACGGCAGACTTACTCACTTCTTTCTTGCTTCTAAACCCACCATCCATCTATACTCTGCCTGTTGTGTTGGAGGAGTCTGCACCCCATCCCAGGCAGCACAGGAAACTGGCTCATCACAGTCTTCCATAGCTTAATTGTCCTAATCTTTATATATACTGTAATAACTAGATTTCTGACAAAGTAAGTTGCCAGAAGCACTGGCAGAAGGTAAAGCCTGACATACAGGAGAGAATTCTTAACCGGGACAAGGGCTGATCAATAACAGCTGATCTCAGGCCAAGTGTCCAGCACCCAGTGCATGTTAGATAGGAGTTTTCTGAAGATTTATAAGTGTGATTTACTGCACCTACCATCACTACTGGCTTTAGTGCTCTGTGTGTGTTTTTTTTTATCTACCTGGATGACTCAATCAATACCGTAGACTTTTTAACATTTTTTAACAGATTTTAGATACACTTTAAAATGGTGTTTCAACATTACTGGATGTAGCAATGCTAATGAAGGTCTTTTGTAGCATTTAAATGTTTTAATTTCAGTGATGAATAAAATATAGACTGAGGATCAGAAGCATATATCCAATTAGCGTCTAAACTGGAGTGAGTATCCCGCTTGTTGCCTGTGTCTGTATAGGCAGCTAAGCTGAGTTCAAAAGAAGAAGTATCCAATGATTCTTTAATCAAGCGGGACAAACGGGCCGTTTCACCAGCGGGATGCTGCCAGGCATGCTCGAAAATGAAAGCTAGTCTGAGGTGGTGCCACAGAGCCTTCCGGAAGACGCCCTTGGGAAAGGCGCGAGGACAGTTCATGGAGCTGGAGGCCATGTACCTGCTACCACAGAGTGGCAACAGAGCATCTTAAGAGATACTATTCAGAACGATTATCCACTTAGAGCAGAAGAACACCAACGGAAGGGATACGGACAGAAATTCCTGGCCCCGTTTGCCCTTTAAGACCGACAGGCACTACCATGAGTATCCGCGTTCCTAAGGGCGCAAAAGCCACATCGTGATTTAATTTGCTTGATCTAGAAATACATTGAGAGGGGAAATTCACAGATTATTCACGGGAATGAAAGTGTGTGAACGTGTTTCATGGGAGAGGAATTGGAGTGTGGGCGACGGAGGCTGGAATTAAAGCTCTTTTCCTAGCATCCTAATGGAATAGGGCTGAGACAAAGTGGGATCTGTGGCAGGATTTATTTCAGGCTTTGTCAAATCAGCAGCCCATGTCTGGGGTTTTAGGGTGGGGGGCGGGGCCGTCACTGAACCCTTTAAATTAAGCTGCCTCATTTCTTCTCTCGTCACCCTCTGCAAAGTGGCTCCGCGGCTGCCTATGAACGCTCACCATGCCTGCGTATCGCGGCTCCGGGCCGAGATAAATGCTAATTGGCGGAGATGTCTGCCGCCGAGGAAATGCTGGGCTACTTATTTATTCCCATTCAATTCCGATCTTAAAAAAATCGTTGACAGCTTCATTTCTACATTTGGCTCAACTTTTCACATACGACTCCATCTCACTTGAGATTTCAAATTAACGCTTTATCACTTAGCTTAATTACAGCATCACCATCGGCGGTATAAATATATAACACAAATATAAATATAATACTAACTAAACGCACCATATTTAGCATCACTAAAGCAGGAATATGAGAAGGAGGATACTGCCAGACAGAATTTAGAGTTTTCTAAGGTATGTTTTACGTGTATTTGATAAAGATAAATAGATTTTGCCATGTCTGCAGCAGGGTGCAACCAACAGGGGGAGGCAGTGGGCAGACAGAAGGCGTAGTCTATTGGAAATTTACAGCGCTGAACGACTCCCAAGGAACGCACCTGCTGATTATTACTGGCTTGTTGAGCAGGTGTTTGAGCTGATGACGCTAGGGCTGATGGTTCTTCCACTGATGGACGGTATCCAGCTACAGGGTTAAGGGTGTAAGGCTGCTGGCTCCACGGAAATCTGCGATATTGGACTCGTTGGGGTCTGTGCTGTTTGTCAGGATGGCAGGGGACCTGCCAGGTCGGCTCTGATGAGACTGGGCTCACACTCACTTTGCCAGGGCTGGTGGACCCCCCCCCCCCCCCAGCCCCCCCAGGCAGGCTCTTTCACACCTTCTGCTTATAAACCCAACATCTCTGCTTCCCCTGTCCTCTTGCCCATCTGTCTCAAGTCACAGAGAGTCCACACAAAATGCGTAAATGTAAGACAAAATGACAAGGGAAGAGGCACAGATATACAGATATTCACGTTTAGTTTCATTGGATTGGTGTCAGTCTTAACACAGCAGGGTGAACACTGGTTCAGTGAGACAAAGGGTAAACTGGGATACTTACAGTATATTTTAAATACTCTATATCTTTACGCTTCTATGGTCTACTAACTTAAGCTCAATTCATGAGCTTTCAATAATACTTTTATGTTTTAATATTTATAATTGAGATCATATTTTTAAAGTGAGAGAGAAAATAAAAGTTCAATTATTGTCCCAGTTTACCAATATCCATCCAATGTCATATCATTCCTAAAAGATGCAAGGTAAGGGAAATCCTGCCTTGTACCCGTGGCGTACAAAGAAACTCCATCAATGAAACTCCAGCCGACTGTTAGTCTTGGGATCTGGGTCTCCATTGATCTGTTGCCATATCCTCAGGAAAATAACACTTCTAACATATGAGCAATGATTAGCCTATTCAAGGGGAATACTTATCGTTTGGTTTGGTTTTTAAGAAAGAGCTCAGAAGATTGGCAGGGGGCAGTGCCGATCCTAGCTGATGTGGCACCCTAGGCGGGGGCGCCCCAGGTCCGAAGCAAAGTGAAATGGGCTAGTGCAGAAGATGCCACCGTAGACACCCACCTATAGGATCGACCAGCCCTGCCCAGATGACACATTGTAGCCAAAGATCCCACGTGGTACAACATGAGTAGCATCTGTAGGCAAAACTCTCATCTGTGAGTATCTCCTGTTGGGTACGTAATACTTTGATTCGATGTACTGTTCTACACTTGTGTAATGTCATTGTTATGTAGGTACGTTGCACATACTGTAGGTTGGTCTGTGGTTCGGTTGAATTGCACTTGGTGTCTGTTGTACCTACTCAGCGAATAAATTAAGTTTTGGTTGTCAGAAACTGCATACTAGTACGTAGCACTGTTACTGTAATTCCATGAGTCTACTTGGATGAGGTAGGTTTACTATGCGTCTTTGCATCCTCTGAATTGATTCAATCAAACTGGAGACCCTGTGTTGACTTGACCTAACAAACTGACAGTGTGCTAGTCTGTAGCTGCCTTGCTGTCCCTGAAGTTGAGGTCAGGCTGCATTCAAACTGAGTTTTTGCATATCACGTGATCAGATAAAGAAACACAAAAGAACACCCAAAGTACATTGCTTTGATTTGAAGTATAACTAATTTTTCCAGAAGGGCAGCTTACATACATTCAGTGCCTTTGGCCGGCCAAAACCATTCTGTCCCTAATACCTGGGACTGCTTGTTTCTATTCACTTTTTGGAGTTTTTTGAGTTCTTTATTACAAGTTGTGTGTTCCTTTTTATGCACATATCGCATTCTGCACACGAGCTTGGATGACCCTTGTGACAGTACAATTCAA
Organism: Paramormyrops kingsleyae; assembly: GCF_048594095.1. NCBI lineage: Eukaryota > Metazoa > Chordata > Actinopteri > Osteoglossiformes > Mormyridae > Paramormyrops > Paramormyrops kingsleyae. The sequence goes on from NC_132812.1 coordinate 4,988,906, forward strand.
TCATGAAAATGATCAAAAGGGAGCTGGGGCTTAACTTAAATAAATAATATTGGATAAAAAAGATCCTACAATTTATGCTTCAACTTAGGCAAGAGTGCTGCAAATATGACAGACGCAAGCACTGTAGTTAAGCAATATGTGATGATTAGCACGTGGCTACGAAATGCTACGAAATGTGCAACGTTACAAAGACATGGATAGAATGAAGAAAACCTGCTTCAAAAATGAAACACCATAATAGTTGGGGGAGGAGAAGAACAAAAGGACCAAAGAAAAACCCAGCTCCTCTATTTCCATGATGCTACACCAAGCTAGTAGAGTCCTTGAAACATTTGTGTCATTTTAAGAATCTGGCTGGGCTGGTAGGAGAGGGAAACATAAAAAATTCGTAGCACACCTTCCCACTTTGATATGCAAATGCATTGTTCAGAGAGAACTCAACATAAACTGCTACAGCGAGCGCAGCTGAGTTTAAGGCTAGAATTAAAGATTGTTTGTACATATTCAATATGGCTGCCAGGCTTGGTCAGGGGCAAAAAAAATGAAAGATATGTGGGGGATACTGGCGTTTTCTGAAAACTATATATTACTAGCTAATAATTAATTCAGAACACAGGCAGAAGATGCCAACAGTCAATGACAGATTTCAGGCTGAAAAATCAGCACGTCGTGTGAAGTCTGGTGTTCATGATTCATATCTACAGCTACGGCAAATTTACTCAAGTTCTGCACAACCTGAAAGGTGTCTGAGAATTTACGGCTCTGCAGTTATGATGTACGCTTCCTCTGGGCAGGGTGGCAAACAGAGTCATGTGACACGGGGATCAGAGAAAGGAACCAGGGCTATTTTGGCAACAGAGGTGGAAATGGCTTAAGAAAACAGCCAGGAGCAATAAAAATGAGAGACGACCATTTTAACATCAGCATGTGAAAACACAGACGTAAGTAAAGGAAATGTAAGGTCACATCAGGGCTACAGCTGCAGGTTCGGATCGGCATCAGCATCTGGGTAGGCGGGCCAGGGGTGAGAGAAGAATATTACATAATGTTTGGGAACAATGAACGGGTGAACAGAATGAGTGAACTCATCACTGCATCTGGCTTCCCTTGTTGCTGTCTCGTTATGAAGGAGCTCATTGTGTGCCAGAGGAGAGAGGAGGCAGCGACAGAGAATAGCAGCCTGTGAAAACATACCGCAACCTAATAAAGGCAGCGGCAAATTGCCAGCCCACTATGGGCTAACAGAGAAGGATGCAGCAGCCAATGCAGTGACATGGGGGAAGTCAGGCCCTGATCTACCCCTCACTACTGGATGTGCTGAACAGGTTCTATGGTGGATTTGGAATTCTTACTAGCACCAGAGAGAATAGCCCCCTGTCTGGCCTGCCCCCCCTCCCTAATACGGCAGGATATTCTGGAAAAAGAAGACTTCCACTCTTAGACACTGTGCTAACCAGCTGGCTATTGCTTTTCTAATGTTTTAATTATTATTATACGCATAGTCTTATCATTAATGGTCACGTCGGTGGGGGTTCAGATCGTTGTCACCCCCCACAAGCTGAAAAGCAAAATGCCAAACAAAGAGTTATTCAGATTTAGTGGGCAGGAACCTCATGGGCCCTCAACTGTGAAGATAATATTAGGGCATCTGTCAGAGAGGCACAGCCTCAGCAAGCAGAAAACAAACTGCACAGAATTGTCAAAAAACACGCGTCCAGTCCATCTCACTGCTGACTATTGTCATGGTTTCCATTCTGTTATATGAAAAAGAAAACTTCATGTTTAGCACGTATCTTAAAGTGGTCATCCGTATGTCAAAATTGCTGATCCTGCATTATTCTATATTCTAAATCCTTTTTCCAAGGACCAGCTCTTCTTTAATGTAATACTATTGTATTGTAAACTGCCATCCTGATGTACTTCCTGTACTGAACTGCATTACGTCACATTAAGTTGAGCCTCTATTTTGTGTTATATTGCAATTATCTGTGATGGCTGTGTATCTCACTGTGAGATTGCTTTTTATACTGCTCCCCAGCACTACAACAAAACATATTTCTAGTATAATATGCAGCTGCTGTTGCTCAGATTCTTATGTGGACGTGGGTCAGTTTTATTCATTTCTAAAACAGATTCATCATCTTTTTCTTTTCAACAGGCTACGTGAAAACAAAGGAATTCCTGAATGTACAACGTGCCCAACCTGCAATACGATGCCTGTTTTAGTGTCTGGTACCGCTTCCAATTTAAGCTTCCTGTTGAGACCATTACCTCCTAATCCTGATTAATTGCACTACAGCCCCTCCCACCCATGAAACCTCTGTCACCCCCTTTCTTAACACTCAGTGCAGGTGCCCGGTGAGGATGCCGGATGTTATGCGGTTAGTTTAAGCCAAATTTACCTCAAGCAGACGTAGAAGTACCAATGAAACATGAAACATGATTATCTCCCAAAACTGACTTTCATTTTAGTTTTGACATATTATGCTCACTTTTCTTTTTTAAAAACACCCTGTATTTGGCTTGATAAAAAGATCTTTCATTTAAAAGGCAGAAAGATATATTTCTTTCTGTCAGACATTTTGCCCATAACGCGAGGCCGTGCTTTGAGCAGCGCAGCCTGACAGGTGCTCCTGAACGACTGAGCTCTCCAGCGGATGGGATCCACTTTGATCCCCTCTGCGATGTTCCTGACGACTCTCAGAGCTCCCACTCATTTGGAGGCTTAAAGAAGAAAAACACCCTCGTACGCACACGCCGTTCAAAAAGTGGCCCAAACACTAATTAGTGCCCTTAACACATGAATTATTCATGAGGGGGTGGGGCTTTGCTTCAACGCTTGAACCACTTAAAGAAGTTTATGAGTTTGGCAGGGGTGACACGGCCAGCACTCTGGCTAATCAGAGGGGATGTTCATCTCCAGCCACTTCAAAAGACCATATGGTGAGCCCCCCCCCCCGCTCTAACCCAGCACCCTGTGATGGGGGCAGCGTGGGCCAGCGGGCAGCATCTCACACTCCATCAGGGCACAGGTGCAGACCCGTCTGGCTGCGGCAGCACATTTCTGCTGAACGGGACGTGTAAGGTGACCAGGGAGACCAGAGAGCGCACGACTCTCTCCGGGTGGCCCAATCCGCCAGGCGGGCTGAATACGAAGCGTGGCCATTGGTCACCCCAGTAAGAAAGCCGCGGTTGGTATTTATGAATGGAGGAAATGTAGCTGGAATTCTGGCAGAGAGGGTCCCAGGCTGATGACCTGCCCATGCAGGCCTGTGCCTTATCACCGGTCACCCCAGGTCACCCCAAGCCCTGGCCTACAAGCCTTGCTATCATAATGCCTTCCAAGACCCATTATATTATTTCATATATTGCTCCCACCCCCCTGTCACATGATCCTATTTGCCTAGCCGTCTGAAGCAAGCGGGAGACTGTTCAGTAATCAGAATGTTAATATTTTATGTTATTCTCCATGATAACTAAAGTTGTATCAATATTCTATGTTTTCCCCCCTAACAACTGAAATTGCTATTGCACAAACCAAAACTTTAAATCCAGTACAAATAGATGAACTGTACTGTATTCTTTACATAGGGAATCTCTTTACACAAAGGCTGGCAAGAATGATAATACTCTTTCATTCCTGTGCTGGATGGCACACTTACAACTCAGCACAATGTTGTTAAATATTTTGTTTCTGTGAAAGGAATCATCCATACATGTTCTAACTGTTTATCCTGGTCAGGGTAACGGAGGGACTAGAGCCCATCCCAGGCGGTACAGGGCAGAGGCAGAGGGACACCCTGCATGGGATGCGGGTTGATCGAAGGGCACACACATGAACACACACTCAGAATCATACTCTATGCACAAGTTAATTTGCCTAACTGCATGTCTTAGGACTGTGGAACAAAAAAACCCCAGGATACCAGAAAGAAACCTGAGTCACACAGGAAAAACACACAAACTAAGTGCAAAAGCGGGATTAAAACCCAGCTGAGACAATGGGCAGCTCATCCGGATCTGGATGATAGTGAAAAGTTGCCCATGCCTGATTAAAGTTTGTTTTAAATAGAAATTTATGGCTCAATATCAATGGGAAAGTGCCCAAGCAACATTCGTCAGCAACATTGTCCTGTGTATCGTTGCCCTTAGGTCCAAGGGAGCCACTGTACCACCTGCAAGTAACCATTCCATCATAAAAATCTGAATTACAAACGACATGTATGAATGTAACTTGTGTGTGCTTGTGCCCTGAGATGGATTGGGACCATCTTGGGTTATACCCTAACCTTGCGCCCATAACTTCCACGATAGGCTCCAGACCCCCCATGACCCTGCATAGGACAAGCAGTTACAGAAAATGGATGGATGGATGGATGGATGCAAAAAAACTTTGAAATGTAAATCTCAAAAATATCCGCAATATATCTTAAAGCCTTATTTTTGTGCTCAGTCACATTTACAGCCTTCACAGCATGTTATTAGACATCTACCAAGTTGAAATTACATTACTTTCACTGTATCCCCTGTATTCATTAACTTTGAATATATTTCTTGGTTTAAAATGCACCAGAGTTGCCACTGTGACTTAGAGCATCCCAGCATGCAACTGCTCCCACAGCAACCAAGGTGAAATCTGCTGTGGTTATATTTAAGTCTCTGAACTGAGGGAATATACATCAGTTATTGGAGTGAATACTTTGGAAAAACTATATGAATAAAAACAAATTTTTAAAAAAGGAAGCATGGTTTCCTGAAGGTTGTTAAATTTGTGCCTGTCTTATCCAAAAACCCCCAAATCTGACTGAAATTAGTGGCCTCGATTTGTTATCATGCAGATATTAATTTTCAACTATCTCAAACCCCTCAAACCAAAAGAAACAGTTAGTGTGGCTCACTTAGGAAGTCCCAAATCCAGGCACCACACAATGTCAAATGATAATACAAATGCATTTTTTGTAGCACTGATGCCCTTGCTCTGTAATAACCCACCATAAAAGACTGTTGCCCTCTTAATAGTAGACAATCAGTCTGCACCCCCACCTCCCAATTCTGTATTATTTTTCCAGCACATTATCAATTTTGTGGAATTATCATTGTGGGTTTGGGACATCAAGTAAACCGATATCTGTTGAAGTGTGTCACAGTTGAATTGAAAAAATTTTGCCAGGTTGAAAATAGCATCCTAGTGCAAAATTAATTATACTGTATATCCATAGGGATGATATAAAAAAATTGCAGTCATATCCAAGGTATTTTTTTAATAACAAGGTAGAAAGCTGATGTGAAGATAAAATGCTCTGTTGAATATTTGTACCACAGTAGGAAATTGCTTCAAAGATCATTTAAAACCCAAACAGGGGTAATTGTCTCAACTATTTCAGGAAAGTTATTAAGAAATACTGTTCCACTTGTCTTGCAGCAGGTTTCACCGAGAGTAATTTCATACACATTACACAGCTGTTCAGTGCTGTTTAGCAAGATGTTATGGATAATGGTTAAAAGTCAGGTCACTAAAGAAAAATGATGCAAAAGAGCTCCAGAAGTCTTTCATTCTGGCACAGAGTCCTTTGTAACGTTTGGGTTTTTTTGCAGCCAAAATGGTCCTTCCAGCTGTGTCCTTGTTCAAAGTGAATGGTCTCTCTAATTTAATCACCACTTGCTGATGTTTTTTTTTTTTTATTTTATTTTAATGGCATTTTTTTCACAGTATATTCTAGGGTACAGCACACCAGAATAAAATTTTAAAAACCCATGCAACAGAACTCTATATCTTTCGCTGCCACTTCTCTTAGCATTAATAACAGTGCCTGAGTAGCCTTACATTACGGCTAATTGTCTGAAATCGGTCTTGTAGGCCCAAGTCCCATCATAGCTGCACTGCGAACATCCGCAGGGAATGTAAGCCGTACTTCAAAATGCTACAGTGGTGAGGCAAAGCCACAAGCCTCAAAGTCACAGCAGTGAGTCACTATAAGAAGCCACCCCTGAATGCCACCAATACACAGAATTAAAAGCATAAACACGACGCCTGATGTGTACAGGTAGCTTCTGAGTCCCGGTCTACGCAATGCACAGGGTTATGTAAATCCGATTTAGCCGCTGTTTAAGGTCGGAGTCATTCAGAGTTCACGGTAAATTCCCATAAAAGGTTGCTACCCGTGCCAATCACTTTCCAGGCCTGGCCTACTTTGCTCGTCCTCCCCACTTTGAATCACACGGATTAGCCCATCGGCATGACAATCTGGCTGCAGCGTGGAAAATGAGATTTTATGCAAAGCGTTTGCCGTCATGTTTACTGGGCTGAGTGCAGCTGCAGACCAGGCAGAATCACAGATCATAAACAGAAATGTAATTATATGCTGCTGCAAAAACGTACCATGATCTTACGTCTTAATTGTGAAACTGAAAAAGATGCTACTTGGTGAAACTAGTCCTCTTTTAAATTATATATTAACTCAGAAAAGCAATGATGTATTTTTGGAAATGCCTCTCAGTATCCCAGTTTCTCTGTATCAAAGCAATTATTTAATCATCTACCACTTGATTAAAAATAATAATTCTGGCAATCGTTATTTTAGCATTTACTATTCCAAATGGTTTGAATTTGTATGCAAATACTTATGGATTCTTGTATATTTTTCATAAACACATCTCAGATCTTCAAGCAGAATAGTACAAAGCAAATGTTTATTTCCATATACAGTCATATTAAATTATTTTTAAATACGTGATCACTAATGTTCTCAACATATTTTAAGATGTTAAGTTAATGCTTGGTGATACCTAGGCAAGTAGAGGCCATTCAGGTATTGATAAGTATGTTAAGTCTGTTTGAGAATTCAGCCAAGCAGGAAGTGTAGTGAGGACCATTATTTTATGAAAAAAAAAATCCCGTCAAGGCATCAAATCCTGCCCTTCTTTTGTTTTGCCAGCAGAAGCGGCTGTATTTGTACATTCTGTGGAACGTATGGATTTTTCCCCCTACCAGCCTTTGATCAGAGGAGCCTTTGATGTCACATTCAAAAATAAAAAAAAAAATGGGGGAAAAAAGCAGAAGTCATCTCAAGTTCACCTCCCAACTCAGCACAACTAATCAGAAACCGTCATCTACATAATTTATTCTTTAGTCAAATTAAAATAAAAAGAATGAGTCCCCGAGGTGATAAGCTAACATGCTGATCCTCCCCCCACAAAGGCAAACATACACTTTACATGGCTTACACATGTTCTCTGCTACATTTAGAGCATGTCAAAGTAAATGGGACAAATTATACACATGCTACACATGCTACACATGCTAATCGATCGGGAAACTAGCTAGAGGTGGAGCTAAGATGGATGAAGGTAGATGGATGATGGCAGGTATGTGACAAATCGTCGCTTTGTGTGCTGCTTCGCAGTATTACCATACAAAAAATGGGAGCACCTGTGATCTTCATCAGTATAAAGTCCTAACTCCACACACTACACAAAAATGATATAGATACTTTTCAGCTCCAGCTTTCCTCTCATAGATATAGAGAACAGTACTAGACGGGTAGCATAGCAATTACAGGCAGATTTGTAGCTTGGGATATCTGCAAGTTTAGATACAGAAGGAGACCCCACAGAACTGCTCCTGAGAGTACTTAATATTCCTGCAGGAAAATTTCAACAGTACAATAAAGAAAAACTGCGGGCTGGTTTCAATAAAATAAAAATGCTAAAGATTTTTTTTCCCCCTGCAATGAATTATAAATGTCACTGCACTGTGAGTGTGCAGTTCTCCCCATTTTTCTGCGGGGTTCCTCTCTCTCCCGGGGAGTCCCCCTGCCCGGTGCGCCTTGCCGCTTTGGGATAAGGCTCAGTGCCCTCCCTTCCTCCCGCCTCCTCTACCTGATGAGTGCTTAAAGATGGACAGATGAGATGAAGACCAAACAGACGGAATAGAAAAGTATAAAAAGCAGAAAATAAGCGGCTGGGTTACGGTCTCCAGTGACTAGTGTCACTGCAAAGGCCTGGCAGCTAAGAATGTTCACCTCATGTATCCATGTACATCTGCTTACATACTTATTGTCAGAACTGTACGCATATTTATGTTCTTACTCAAATCTGTGTTTAATCAGAAGGACACGTGGAGTAATATTCACAGCTCACTGTGCGTATGATAATAAAGTCTTGAACTTTTAATCATGTTTTTCTTTTTAGTGATCAGCTGGCTCTACAGTACTGAAGGCCTACATGGGCCTCCTCGAGGGGGGGGGGGGGTTAATTCCAGCAAAAATGAGAAGGGTAAAGTGCACCCCCTTGTTGTTTTTTGTGTCCCTGGGCAAACTCCCCTGGAAGTGGCAAGAGAATGTGGCCAGATCATGAAAAATGCAGCACCAGCCTCGCAGTCGACCCCTAACAATCCTACACATTAGTCCAGCTAATTTACTTTTGTCAGCTTTTCCTCTATTATTTCCGGTATATTGGATTCCAGTGGCTTTTCCTCTTAAAGCTCCAGTTCAGCCCAGGTCTCCAGCTCCATGGCTATAGAGCAGCACTGCGGCGCAGCCACAAAAAAGCTGCACTTTTTCATTAAGGAACCCAGTTACAAATGCACTCCATGACACACTGTTCACAAAGGGGGTAATCCAGGGTTCAGGTCACGGCGTGTAATTAACCGCAATGCCTTCAATTATGGCCAAAACCAAATACAAATACGGCAATGTAACTTTACAAATCAAAGCCATTTATACTGATGAGCAGACACCATCCGTCATGTGTGACCTCCCTCTCCGCTGCGTTCATTCCATTCTCTCAGTTCTCACACATCATGAGGCTTTATGGGCCGTGGCTGCATGGCATTGGTGTGTCATGTTGCAGGTTCACCCACACGTCACGCGCACATTACAGGAACCAGGTGGCACCATTGTTGAAGGGAGCCTTACAGACTGCAGGCAGGTAGGGTTAGCAGGTCTGCTCAACACAAAAATGTCCGTAGACCGTAGTGTGAGAGCATTAGTCTACTGAACTAATGCTCTCACATCTACAGGGTGCAGCATGAACAAAAAGAATTTCCTACTCCCACGGTAGCCAAAAGCGAACAGGCTGGAAATGCTTTTTTGAGCCATTCTATTATGTGACTCTCACTATAGCTTCTTGTTACACAGATATACATCCTACAAATGTCATGCCGCAATCCTGCCCCCCCCCGCACCCGCCCCAGTCCTGTAGGCTGCTGTAAACATCAGCTCACTCCTCTGTCTCCTTCTACCAACTCTCAGGCTTTTATTCACAGCATTTTCCACCCAGTAACTGTAAAAGGACTGCATAAACAATGCTTCCTGATGTCAATTTAACATTGTTTTCTAAACAAAAGAATATTCGACTTCATTATTATATCTGTATAATATAACCTCCAGTATATCTACTCAAAAAATTTAAAACTCATTACTAAAGTTTAATTATTAAAGTTGAATTATGTATAATTTATATTTTGATATACCCACCCAGCTTCCATGACAATTTCTCCCGTATAGGGTTGCAGTGAGGAGAAGGCCACATCCTGGCCTGAATCTGATACACATTACATAGACAAATGTATTGGGACACACCTCTTAATCATGGAATTCAGGTGTTTCATTCAAACTCATTTCCAAAGGTGTATCAAAATCAAGCACTTAAACTTGCAGTCAGGTTTCTAAACATTTGTGAAAGAATGAGTCAGTGAATTCAAGCATGCCACCTTTGCAGTAAGTTAGTTTGTGAAATTTCTTCCCAGATAGATATTCTACAGTCAAATGTAAGTGGTACTACTACAAAGTGAAAGTGTTTTGGAACAACAGAAACTGGGCCATGACGTTGCAAACCACGTAAAGTGGGGTCACCAAGTTCTGAGGCACACAGTGGGTACAAGTCGCCAGCGCTCTGTTGAATCAGTATCTGCAGAGTTCCAGACTTCCTCTGGCATTAACTCCAGCACAAAACTGCGCGCCAGGACCTTCATGGAATGGGCTTCCCTGGCCGAGCAGCTGCAAGCAAGCCTCACATCACCAAGCATAAAGCCAAGTGTCGGATGGACTGGTGTAAAGCACGCTGACACTGGACTCTGGAGCAGCGGAAATATGTTCTGTGGGATGACGAATCACGTTTCTCTGGCCAGCAATCCGATGGACGAGTCTGGATTTGGGGGATTCCAGAAGAACGTTACCTGCCTGACTGCATTTTGCCAACTGTGAAATTCACTAGATGAGGGATAATGGTATTGAGTTGTTTTTTTAGGGGTTGGGCTGGGCCCCTTAGTTCCAGTGAAGGGAACTCTTAATGCTTCAAGATACCAAGACATTTTGGACAATTCTATGCTTAAAATTTTGTGTGAACGGTTTGGGAAAGGCCATTTTCTGTTTCACCATGACTGTGCCCCAGTGCACAAAGCAATGTCGACAAAAACATGGTTGGGTGAATTTGGTGTGGAAGAACTTGATTTGTCTGCACAGAGCCCTGACCTCAACCCCATCAACCACCTTTTGGATGAACTAGGATGGAAATTGTGAGCCAGTCCTTCATGTCCAACATCAGTTCCTGACCTCACAAATTCTCATCTGGATGAATGGGCAAAAACTACCACAGACACATTTAAAAATCTTGTGGAAATCCTTCTCAGAAGAGTGGCAGCTGTTATAGCTGCAACGGGGGGACCAGCTCCATAGAGATGCCTGTGAGTTTAGAATGGGACGTCATAAAAGTTCCTCTAGGTGTAACGGCCAGATGTCCCAATACTTTGTCCATATAGTGTATCTGGACGGCATCTTCAACGTGAAGCATTCTAGCTTGTATGCTAATGATACATGTATATTATACAGAATATAACATGTAATGTTAATATTTAATTGCAGGTGAAAATCTGAAAAGCCCGTTAGCCCCGAGCTCGGAAAATGTATATGTGCTTTGCAATTTGATTACTAAACAAATGGCTTCCACTGATATTCATTAAGAGCTCCTCTAACTCTCTATTATTATTATTATTATTATTATTATTTTCTAAAATAGATTTTTTAGTGAATATTGCAGAATAAGCTAAAAAATCTGTTGGCATGTATGTAGAATGTGCAATATTTCTTACATCACAGCAAAACCTCTAAAACATCTTGACACACAGACACACACAGACACACACACGCACACAGATGTAGGGTAAACATATCCTTATGGGGACCGCTCATTCATTTCAATGGGAAAAATGCTAACGCTAACTATGACAACCTTAACCCCTACCCTGCCCTAACCATAACCATAAGTAACCTAACAAAATACAAGAGTTTTTGCATTTTTAGTTTTTTCATAGCAGTCACCGATTTTAATAAAATAGAGTTTTCCCTTATGGGGACCAGGAAACTGGTCCCCATAAAGGAAAAAAAATGGATATTTATCATGTTATGGGGACATTATGTCTCCATAAGGATAGGTAAACCCACTCACACATACACACACACACACACACACATATTAACAGCCTGATTTGGGCCGAAGACTGAAATGAGCTCAGTCCTGTGTGGTCCCAATGAGATCATTTGTAATCAATACAGAGAACAGGCCAATGACAGAAGGATCACTCCTGATTGCCTCTAATGTGGATCCTCAGCATCTCCAAACTGCCATTGCCAGCTGTGGAGAACAGCAGCACTCGATAATGTATATTTGAATTAACAGAGTATCCCTTTCACCTTTTACGTTTTCCAATACGCATTGATGTTAAACAACATAAACCGAAATCTACACGATTCTCACTAAAATGCTGCTTTCTTGAACCAACTCATTCTATTCGTGCAAAAAGCAAAACAAGCAAAAGCAGACCAGCTTCATCAATTCAGATTCTTATCTAAACAAACAAGTACAGCTTCTGCAATTACTGAGATTTGGGGGATTTAGAGAAACAGATTGTACCTGAAGCACCGCTGAAGCACACAAACAGAGAGACACAAGCAGCTTCATTTAAGCTCTGATGCCAAACACTATTCCCTGCATTTGTAATGCATTCTGACATTATGAAATTATTGTTCCTTTGACAGGATGTAGATAAATGTGCAAGATGCAAGATCTGGAGAGCCTCCGGTGAGCTGTTTGTCATCGACAGAGAGGGACCCGCAGACTATGAATATATACATCGGGGGGGGGGGGGGGGGACTTCACAGAACAGATTTAAACTTTCTTACACGCCTCTACTTGCCTGAGTGTAACTATGGTCTCTATGTTGCATCACTACAAAATAAATGTGCCTATAGGGAACTTATAATTAATGGGGAATGTAAAATACTCATCTTGACTTTACGATAACATGCTAAACACAGCTACATATGTGTTAGTGAATAACCTTGATCTAAATAAGGTGAGGTCTCCAGCAGCGTCTCAGCAGGAAGTGTGCGGCTTGTCAGGCCGACGACCTGCTTCATCACTTTAACGCTCATATCTCCAAAAAAGGGAAGATTGGATTTTTTTTTAACAGTTGCAGTTATATTGCTGCACTACAGCATATTGCCAATTCAAACGGTACCACGGGCGCTGTGCGGTACCGTATGCTAATTATTTTCCAGCTATCACACCAGGGAAATCAGCTATTCTTTATTTTCATCAAGCGCTAAATGGATGAATAAAAAATGTTTGATTTTCTATAATTAACAGGATGTGAAAAACTTTAGTCTTCATTTCCTGCAAAACAGCATATATGCATGATGATTGATATCTCAAGCATTGTTTTATTCTTCATTAAACCTGTAACGACTTAATTTTCCAATGAAATTAGCACATTGTAGTATATTGCTACTATGAACATTTATAGTAGGGGAAGGGTTGAATTTTTTTTTTTAGTAATTTACCTTCAGTATAAAAATGAAGAATTCCGTTTGTAGACGTAAATGTCCAGGGATAATGCTTTATTTGACTTTGATTCATACTTTTGTCTTTGCTTAGTTTCACTTTATCCAATTAATTCTTTTCACGTTTCATTGCCTAATCTTGTGCCTGGTGACAGAACTCACCCATGATGCTGGCCTCTTCTGCACGCTGCCATTCAGCCGTACCACGGTACACCTCCGCATGGATGGTATCACAATACAGCCTCACTAAACTTGACCTGCCACTCTACAGTTCAGCACCGCAGCAGCTCCCAGAACCCCCAGCACCATGGACAGCGGCAGCCACATCCCCTAGGGCAGCGTTATTCAAATGATGACCCTCAAGGGTTGGCCACTCCTGATTTTCCAGCCTTCCTTTACCTGTGAGCCAGGTGTTTTGCCTCTAGCCAATCAGAATCAGTACTTATTAAACTATCTACCAGGGAGAACTGAAAACAAGGTCTGGATTTGGAGTCGAGGGCCAGATTTGAATGGAGGGGGGGATCCTTTAGTCACAGGGAGACTTCCTCAGAGCCACGGACAGCACCAAGAACACGGTGAGACTCTGTGCAGCAATACCATTGAGATCAAAGGCAGGCAGCTTTCCTGAGCACCTGGTGGTCAGTTAAATAAGACCTGCGGGTCTCACCATGGCTTCCCCAGGATCAAAGGGCATGGAGTCACCCTGGCCTCCCTAGCTGCCCCTGCTGCTCTTTGGAGAGCCTCACCTGGGACTTTCACACGCGGACTTGAACTCTGGCTGCCCTGCCTTGATCTACCGTCTCCTGCACAGGAGCCTTGGCACCTGCTGTCCATTCCAGCAACTGCTATGTTACTCTTGTGCCTGATACTCGGATTGAAGGACTGTACGTGCATGGAATAGATCCCCATTTCCACCACAGTCCCACAGAAATTCATATTGATAATATTTGATAATATCCAATATATAACAAAAAAGAGGGTCCCTCCACCCTTAACATGTCTATGATACCGTCATTGCTGGTGGAGTTCGAGAGAGTCACACCATAGAAGAATGGACAGCTGGAGGCTTCCCTGTTAACTGGAGAAACCCAAAAAGCTCTCTTTTATCTGGAACCTTCAGATGCTGCCTAGTAATCCATCCTGCAGAGGTGTGTTCTTCACTGGCTACAAGTCAATCGGTTCTGTTGTCGTCACAGTTTCCCACATGGAGATATTGCCTCCATGCAAACAAGATAACATCCAAAATGTTCCATTTTTATCAAGCATTGTGCGAATATTATACTGCCGTCATTTTCCATCACCCATATTTCCACACGCTGACAACATGTCACGTAATATCATGACACAAGGCATGCAATATATTACACATGCAGGTATGCTGACCTCCGAACACCTTCAACAGAGGCATGAAAGTGAATTACTATAATATGCAAATGGCAGAACACCAGGTCTTATGAATGAGGGCTTTCATTAGGACTCTTGCATTATGAATGCTGCATTTAGCAGTTTGAAAATCAGGAAAAGCTGATTTTTGTTTTTAGAAGGACACAGCCAGAAGAACATCATCTAGATGAGCTTCGAATCCCGTGGGAGTCGAAGCTCCTGAATACTGCTTTGTCCAGACCCTGCCCAATACTCCACTATCCTTACACAGCTCTTACCTCGAAAGCTCCAGCGCAGCACTTCCCCGTGCAGATGTCAGCTAGCTACACCACCAGAACACAAAACACAGCTACGCGTTGCTAAGTAAAGACATATTACCATGGCAACAGGCTAGCTGCAAAATAACTGACTGTAACTGTTTTGTTGTCGACAGATCTCGATAAAACAATAACTACAAATGATGCAGAGCTCCCTGGGAGGAAAATAAATACATTTCACTTCGGCGAGATTCAAATATGATGGGTGCAAGTATAAATTCAACAGCCTGTTAAAGTTTGGACAGCAGCTGGTTATAAAAATCAAAAGAGTAATGCGCGGATACTGCAGGATCTCTACTGCCCCCTTTTAAGCTCTGCTCCCAAGTTAGGCTGCTTTGCTGGGGCAATCTTACAGACTCTCTAGCTATTATGCTCTAGTAGGTAGGCAAATGAAGCAGGACCAGCTGACACTGGGTTTTGGCAGTGAACCCGCAGGAAAATTGAGGGATTCTACATTATTCCCTATTGTACTCAATATAATGCTGCTGCTTTGACAGGAAGTGTTTAAACCAAACTACAAATTTCATGAAGATGGTTATGTTGAGGTCAAAAGTCACTGGGTAGGAGTCTAGGGATGGGTGAAGGCCCTGACTGCCTTTCTCACAGCTCCAGTTCTGGATGATCAGAAATTCTTTACCTGCCAGTAATGTTCTAGTGCAGAAGAGAATTTAAAAATAAGCAGATGTTTATGAATGCTCACTCCTTGCTTTGAAGGAATCTGAGGATTGTGGGGTATTTGCCCCAGCGCTGCGGAGTCTCCCTCATACAAAAGATGTATGAGAGACGCACCGGCTTTTAAACTCGGTTTTGAAGGGGATATTTCATCTCGTTGAAGGCACTGCAGCATTTTCTTAAATGTTGCTGCAGCTTTAGCAAGCCAGATTGAGGCATTAACGTCTGGAATCCCCCTAAAGGCAGAGCTTTCAGATGTAGTCCTGTGGGGTAAGGCTTTAACTCTGCCTGCCTGAATCTGAGAGAGGAGGCCCGGACTGCGTTAGCGTGAGGCTGCAGAATACGGCCCGCGGGCTAAATGTAGTTGAGCGCGTCTAACACATAGACCTTCCCTTACACACTCTCTTACACTGTAGCAATCAGCAGAAAAGAAATAATTAAGCTAATGGACATTGTATTAAAGCCTACATACAGCTTATCATCATTAAACCGTGACTCCATGTAGCTCATACCTCACTATGTATTATTTACATCTGTAACTAACTGGAACTTTTTTTTTTGTAACCCCTCAGATTTAATAACATTAAGATTAAATGTTTAATCTTCCCTCAGGCCCTGAACACATTATGGTGTGATTCGCCTATTAAGCGCAGAGATCAGTCAGTTTAAAATTTTCAGATCAGAAAATGTGTTTTTGCCTTTACTGCTTAAGCAAAAAGAAAGCACAGCTAACTCTTTCACTGGGACTACAGTGCATTTACTAACCTGGTTTGTCTCCACATCTATAGCAATGACAAAGACTGCTTCCACAAGGCCCTAGCCTTTCTAATCCATCCGCAACACATCTGACATATTTTTCACGTGCTGATGTACTGTATTTCACTCAGACAACAAATTGGATTCTATTGCCTGTTGAATTACATTTCAGAAAAAAAACTGACCTGTTTCACACATACATCTGCTTTTATGCTTTCATATTACAGTGACCAAATTAACCCTGTGTTATGGCACAGACTGTGGTGACTATAACGTACGAGTCAATGAGAGTATGTGGAAATCGTGGCTGTGATCTCTGTATTCCTCCAGTGTAGTGCGTGAACCTATTTTTTGTCAACTGTGAATTAAACAGAATATGGAAATATGTTTTGTAAACACAGTGAATCCTGGACCCAGACCTCAGAACTATTATTTTTTTTGCTATACTCTGCAGTTTTCAATCCCGTGCTCCATCTTTCATCACACATTTATTTAATTCCCACATTGAGCAAATACTAAAGAAGGGATTTTTAAAAGGATTCTTCTATTTTTAATGACTTAACTTATTTTAAACCAGGCTTAAACTTTTAGATAGATATGAAGGTATTGCAATTAAATTTTAATTATGATGGCACAATTTCACTGTGTGTTAAACATGGAACCCCAGACGAAGCAGACAAACTCTGAAAGGCCAAACCTTTGAAAATGAGTTAGCTGCTGGGATATAAGTGGCTTGAAATGTTGATGCAAAAACAATGTCTCCAAATGAGATTTTCAACTCGCAAAGCTTGCTCAGTTTAACAGACACTTCAATTCAAATGTGCTGCGTTCTAAGTTACACCATGACTCTACATTGATATTAAACCCCAGCTATTAAAAGGTGTCATTACCTTTAATGCAGAAGCCAAATTTAGTAAAATTAATCAGGAGTCATTTTCCAAGGCTGCAGTTTTAAGAGCTGCCTCACTTTTCATTCAGTTCAATCTACCGGATGGTCTTTGTAATATACTGACATGTCCCAGGAAATAAGTCCATCTATAGTAATTAAGTACAGCAAGGCAGTTTTCCATGTAATGGCTTAATAAGCTTAGTACTTTCAGTCTTTCAGGATTTTCCTGGACATCGCAAATGAACGGAGGCCTCAAAACAGGGTAAGTAATGATACTTCCAAGAAAAAGTGAATACACAGGTCAGTCTGCTTGTTCTACTCTGCACTTGAGTAAATCGCTACAGCAAGGTATTCATTTCTGGGTAATGATGGTGATCTTGATCATTAAAATCCTCAATATGACAGAAACAATAAACACAAAAAATGAAACCCAATCCCAGATACAATCTGAACCAATGCGGAGACTTTTCACTGAACCAACATCACATTGTATTAAATCACTTTTTGCTAAAGTTTATAAAGTTTCATTGTGATCACAAAATGAATTAATTGAAACAAACTGCATATGGCATGTAATGTACAAATCTTTGGTCCTGAAATTATACTTAATTTAGTTTGACAATAAAATTTACAGAAAGACACATTAGGAAGTTTATTACATTTAATCAGAAACTATATCATCTATCTGTGAGGTCTTTTACGTCTACATTTTACAGATCCGAGAATGAGATGAAAACAGCTCTTTGGGTTTCAGTCACCCCCTTCAACATGGAGGCAGTAATGAAGAAAGCCGCCCTAACATCACCCTCTGTTTGAATGGCTTTTCCCACTGATGAGAGGCCAGAGCCCATATATGAAAGGTCTATACAGCTGACAGTGCAAAGAAAAGAAGTGTGATAAGGGAAAGAACCAAGACCAGAAGGTTCAAATACGACAATGAGCTTCTTCAGGGGGTCCGCATACAGCATATTCATGAATAATCAGTTAGTGAGGATGGCAAATCTTCAATGGGGTTCATTACTGATCATGATGAACATAGGGAATACTGAATGACATGAAGGCAACCCAGAACATTTCAAATTTACTAAATAAACTTTGCTACATTGCCTTGTTATGGAACTATACATTTTGGTGAACATTTCTAGACATTCTTTTCCTTCGGAACAAAAGTGGTTTGTGAACACTTTAAAACCTTTATAAGACGCTCAGATCAGCATGACAAAAGCATGGCAGAGGAAGCTAAATCATGAAATGGTCAAAATACTCCACAGATTGTAAAGCTCATCTGTAGCATTACGAAACAGTCTACGTCACCTGGTTGCGAGTCGAGGGCAGTGTAAATAATGAATGTTCTGTCTGTATTTAAAAATTATATAAAAATATATAAAATGATTTAATTATATTACTGGTGTACAGCCAGACAGACTTCATTTGATATTAAGGTTGTTGGGTGGAAATCCTTTGGTGTCATAAGAAAAGTATCCATTCAACGCGCCTGTCTGTCTGGGACTCTCAGACCTCCAAGATATATATCTTATATATATAAGACTGCTGGACACCATGTTTCTGATCCTTCATTTCATAACTTAATAAGAGGAGGCAATGGAGTGTCCTAGTATTAATTATGACAGCAGATGAGTGTCAGTGCAGCCTCACGCCCTGAGCTGAAACGAAGAGCCCTGCTTCTATCCAGATACGGCCTAGTTAGTCGGCTGAAATGCAGAGGCTCATGGTGGAGACTCCAAGTGATGTGACAGCTTGCTGTCTCAATTGAAGGTGAAGGCCAGCTGACTGCTTACAGACGCTGGCTGCTGCTGGTGTGACTCCTGATAACCTGAAGCTCACAAAAGTACCTGTGACTATGAATCCAGCTGCAGCCTGCATCTCCTGATCTTAGTCAGTAGCAGAAGAAATATATGGCTTTTTAAAAAAATATTCTTCAGATATAGGAAATCCATCCATCCATCCATTGATCCATCCATACCTCCATCCATCCATTCATCCAGGTCCTATACCCCCTCATCCTATGCAGGGTTATGGGAGTCTGGAGTCTATCCCAGATGTTATGGGCACAAGGCAGGGAATACCCCAGATGGGGCACCAACCCATCACAGGGCACACTCACATATAACCTACAGGCAACAGGGGAACTTCAATTCACCTCTGCATATTTTCGGACCCTGCGGGAGAAACCCCACAATGACACAGGGAGGACATGCAAACTCCACACACATGGAGCCATGGCAGAAACTCAAACCCTAGGCAACAATGCTAACCCCTGTGCCACCATGTCCCCTTAGGAAAAACATGGCAATAAATCAAACAAATATGTGGTTGTCTATCTGTACAGAAATCAGAACTATTATTGTTGTTCAAAGTCACAAATATTCATTTTCGTGACTATCATAAAATGAGGCAGAATGTTAAACTGAAAACCAACTAACATTAATTTTGCCTACTTTTTAAGGTTCTGACTTGTGATTCCTTCCTCTCCTATAGACCGAATGCGTGAAAATGCAAAGCAAGCAGAGGGACACGAGCCACTTACGGAGACAGGTTCCATCCAGCTCCTCGTGGCCTATGCTACAGATGCAGCGACCCAGGGGCACCAGCCAGTCTCCGTCAGCTCCGCAGTAGAGCTTGGGCGTGTCCCGCTCCTCCGCGTTGCTTATGCAAGTGCCCCTCACCTCTACCAAAGAGGAGGAGTCCATGCGAGGTATGGTGTCTGGGAATGTAGCCAGGTTGTGGAAGGTGAAAGGGCACTTCTTGTGATACACACGCACCGAAACCAAGGCGATACAGGCACCAATGTCTTGGAAGGCCAGGTAGAAGCCCTTCCTGGTGATGGGTCCCACCTCCCGCACTTCCGTGTTGAGCTTGAGGATGCGGTCGCCCAGGTCCATCTGCGTGAAGCTCTCGTCAGCCGCGATGGTGTCGATCTTGGTGTACTCTGACGGCCTGAACCTGGTGCTGTGCGGGTCATTGGACTCCATGTAAAAGAGGTTGAAGGTCTCCTTGCAGGTGCCCGACACCCAGGGGATGCTGTTGCAGTCGCGCAGTGTAAAGCGCAGCTCCACGTAGATCTTCTGTGCGGCCTCGCGGGAGATCCAGTTGGAGCGCAGCCAGTTGTTCTGGTTGGGCTCCATCACGTGGCACACCTGGAACGTGTGGATGGGCCGATTGTGCTCGTCCATCTCCGTAATGGCGTCCCACTGCGGAACAAAGAGGCTCAGTTACTTTGTAGTGTTTAGGTCATCCAAAGAACACAATGGAAATGGTGATGTGCGATGCTATGGGTCAGAAATAGAGTTAGAATTAAATTAACTTTGATACCAGATTCATCAGAGTACATCTTCGGGCTCCATGACTGCTTCAGTACCTCATAGCTTATCTTACACTATTTTCTGGTTAATGATCCTTTGCTGACACCTTAAAAACCAATCAAAATAGTACAAAAATCTCCTGACCATACCGATAATTCTAAGAGTTATTTGCAAATTGCCATTTGTATAGTTAAGGCAATATATTTAAATCCAACAGCTAAACTCATATTAAGAGGAATAACAAAGCTCATAACACCTAGTTTTATTTATCTTATTGTTTCGCTGAGTGTTAATCCCTATTATACTGTATAATACAGTATTTCCTTCACAAATTCAGTGGCCTGACTGATCTTTTTTGAGTAAATCTTTTCAGAGAGAAAGGATCGGATCTGGCAAGCTTGGATGCAGAGTCTCAGACTGGCCCGTGTGCTTGGTGTAATATGTGCTAATGAAGTACAGCTGTCAGGGCAGAGGACAGAACAGGCAGGCAGACACAGCACCAGAGACGGCGTCAATCAGCAGAGCTGATCTCACTCAGTCTGAATGAGATTCCGCACAATCACTTAATCTGTCTGTGGGAGATCCTGAACAATTAAAGTCTTCATGTACAGTAACAATGTGCTTTCTAAGAGTGATCTGCATGTCAGAAAGACTCTAGTATTAAGCTTGTAAACTGGCTAGGAACCTGTGTGCATCCTCTGTGAGGCTGAGAAACTGAAATTCAAGGTTAAAAGAGGCAGATGACTTTAGAGAGAAGCACCAAGATAAATAAGCTGGGTAAACTTAAGGGGATGTATGGTGGAGGGCTCAGGCCGTGATTCCTGTGACTGCAGTCGGTGCGACTTGGCGGTGATTCTGTAACAACAGGCAGGTCCGTGCTTCCCTTCAGCAGGTGAACTGCAAGCATGTCAAACAGGGGCTTACAGCAGCTGTCGAACAAATCAGCGAGACCGAACGAATCAGCCAGACCGGACCGAATCAAAAGAACTGAATCGGACAGCCAAACTGGGTACTGCGTACCCAATCAACCAGAAAGGCCCACAGGAGAAGAAGAAATGAGAAACGCCCGTCTGCCCGGGCAGACCTGAGAGAATCAAGGCAACACTCAGACACGTTCAGGCAGTACAAATGCAGCACAGATTGAGAAAATGATAATGCTTTATCACATATGCGACAAGTTCCTATTGTACCATTTTCAGTGCAATTAACTCATTTTAAAATAGCAAAGGTGCTGAATTTTTGATAGCTGGCGTAACTGGGACAGTATTTTATTCTTTTTTGGAAACAGTCAATGTTGCATAACTTATGGGAAATGCTGGCTTCGAAATGCTTAGAAACTGTGAATGAGTCCATGATTGGAGAAAACATATATAACACAGAATTCACTTCAAAGTCAGGTGCTGAGCTGTGATGAGTTATACAGATGGTAAGTCCTGTTATCTTGGGCCCAAACAATATCAGCCACAGAAAGCCACACCAGTGAGAGTGAAAAAACCAAAACAATCAACAAAACAAAACAATGTCCTCCATTGTTTTCTTCAGTTGTTTAAAATTCAGGTTCACAAGTAATTTCTTTAATAATTTCTTCTTTTGGTCTGTATTTTATACCCTATGCCTGATAAATTATTTACTGTGAACCTATTTATTGCAAGTGAAATTTATGCAAATATCTACTGTCCTATTTTGCATATATTTGCAGAAATGTTTTTTAGTCTTGTGGAAAAAAAAGCTTTAAAATACGTTATTAAATAAATACACATTTACACCATTATTTATGAGTTTATGTTAATCATCCTTTTTACATGTGGAAATTAGCTCGAAGAGTTGAATTGCTAATTCTCAAAGTAATAATAATTCATCAGTCCATTTTCCATAACTGCTTAATTAGTACAGGGTCACAGTGAGTCTGGAGCTTACCCCTGGAAGCACAGGGCACAGGGTAGGGTGAGCCGTTGGACAGGATGCCAACACAGGGCACGTGCACAAAGGCTCAGGGCAATACAGGGACAGTACAGGCGGAACATATACAGTACATTCTACAGACAGGGAGTCAAAATCACAGCCCTGGGGTGTGAGTCCACTAAGCGGCATCAGCATTAATACTACAACCGATATACAGTATACCAACAACAACACACAGATCTGCTCACTCATCTATACTGAAAAGTTTGCATTGTCTACTGGCAATAATATGAATCTTGTGAGCAAATCTGCCAAAGTATTACTTGAATAACATTAGCACAACATTCTTATAGTCTGCTAACTACTAGCTACTGACCTTTAACATGAACCTTAATTACTTAAATGAATTATTCAGTAAAGATCATATTTTTGCAGTTGAAGGATTCAAAAATGTTAGATAGACCTTGATATAACAGCTGAACAAATCCAATCAAAGTCGAAGCAAAGTAAGTCACACCACCTAAGCTGTCTCATCAGAGTCAAAGCATCACACCACCCAAGATGTCCCATCAGAGTCAAGGCATCACACCGCCCAAGCTGTCTCATCAGAGTCAAGGCATCACACCGCCCAAGCTGTCTCATCAGAGTCAAAGCATCACTCCGCCCAAGCTGTCTCATCAGAGTCAAGGCATCACACCGCCCAAGATGTCCCATCAGAGTCAAAGCATCACACCGCCCAAGCTGTCTCATCAGAGTCAAAGCATCACACCGCCCAAGCTGTCTCATCAGAGTCAAGGCATCACACCGCCCAAGCTGTCTCATCAGAGTCAAAGCATCACACCGCCCAAGATGTCCTATCAGAGTCAAGGCATCACACCGCCCAAGCTGTCTCATCAGAGTCAAAGCATCACACCACCCAAGCTGTCTCATCAGAGTCAAGGCATCACACCACCCAAGCTGTCACATCAGAGTCAAGGCATCACACCACCCAAGCTGTCACATCAGAGTCAAGGCATCACACCACCCAAGCTGTCTCATCAGAGTCAAGGCATCACACCGCCCAAGATGTCCCATCAGAGTCAAAGCATCACACCGCCCAAGCTGTCTCATCAGAGTCAAAGCATCACACCGCCCAAGCTGTCTCATCAGAGTCAAGGCATCACACCGCCCAAGCTGTCTCATCAGAGTCAAAGCATCACACCGCCCAAGATGTCCTATCAGAGTCAAGGCATCACACCGCCCAAGCTGTCTCATCAGAGTCAAAGCATCACACCACCCAAGCTGTCTCATCAGAGTCAAGGCATCACACCACCCAAGCTGTCACATCAGAGTCAAGGCATCACACCACCCAAGCTGTCACATCAGAGTCAAGGCATCACACCACCCAAGCTGTCACATCAGAGTCAAGGCATCACACCACCCAAGCTGTCACATCAGAGTCAAGGCATCACACCGCCCAAGATGTCCCATCAGAGTCGAAGCATCACACCACCCAAGCTGTCCCATCAGAGTCAAGGCATCACACCGCCCAAGCTGTCACATCAGAGTCAATGCATCACACCGCCCAAGCTGTC
The DNA here is from genome assembly GCF_048594095.1 of Paramormyrops kingsleyae. Classification (NCBI taxonomy): domain Eukaryota; kingdom Metazoa; phylum Chordata; class Actinopteri; order Osteoglossiformes; family Mormyridae; genus Paramormyrops; species Paramormyrops kingsleyae. Next base: position 5,012,561 of record NC_132812.1, read on the forward strand.
TCATCAGAGTCAAGGCATCACACCACCCAAGCTGTCACATCAGAGTCAAGGCATCACACCGCCCAAGATGTCCTATCAGAGTCAAGGCATCACACCACCCAAGCTGTCACATCAGAGTCAAGGCATCACACCGCCCAAGATGTCCTATCAGAGTCAAGGCATCACACCGCCCAAGATGTCCTATCAGAGTCAAGGCATCACACCACCCAAGCTGTCACATCAGAGTCAATGCATCACACCACCCAAGCTGTCCCATCAGAGTCAAGGCATCACACCACCCAAGCTGTCACATCAGAGTCAAGGCATCACACCACCCAAGCTGTCACATCAGAGTCAAGGCATCACTCCGCCCAAGCTGTCTCATCAGAGTCAAGGCATCACACCACCCAAGCTGTCTCATCAGAGTCAAGGCATCACACCGCCCAAGCTGTCTCATCAGAGTCAAAGCATCACACCACCCAAGCTGTCTCATCAGAGTCAAGGCATCACACCACCCAAGCTGTCACATCAGAGTCAAGGCATCACACCACCCAAGCTGTCACATCAGAGTCAAGGCATCACACCACCCAAGCTGTCACATCAGAGTCAAGGCATCACACCACCCAAGCTGTCACATCAGAGTCAAGGCATCACACCGCCCAAGATGTCCCATCAGAGTCGAAGCATCACACCACCCAAGCTGTCCCATCAGAGTCAAGGCATCACACCACCCAAGCTGTCACATCAGAGTCAATGCATCACACCGCCCAAGCTGTCTCATCAGAGTCAAGGCATCACACCACCCAAGCTGTCACATCAGAGTCAAGGCATCACACCGCCCAAGCTGTCACATCAGAGTCAAGGCATCACACCGCCCAAGATGTCCTATCAGAGTCAAGGCATCACACCGCCCAAGCTGTCCCATCAGAGTCAAGGCATCACACCACCCAAGCTGTCACATCAGAGTCAAGGCATCACACCGCCCAAGATGTCCTATCACAGTCAAGGCATCACACCGCCCAAGCTGTCCCATCAGAGTCAAGGCATCACACCGCCCAAGCTGTCACATCAGAGTCAAGGCATCACACCGCCCAAGATGTCCTATCAGAGTCAAGGCATCACACCGCCCAAGCTGTCCCATCAGAGTCAAGGCATCACACCACCCAAGCTGTCCCATCAGAGTCAAGGCATCACACCGCCCAAGCTGTCTCATCAGAGTCAAGGCATCACACCACCCAAGCTGTCACATCAGAGTCAAGGCATCACACCGCCCAAGATGTCCTATCAGAGTCAAGGCATCACACCGCCCAAGCTGTCCCATCAGAGTCAAGGCATCACACCACCCAAGCTGTCACATCAGAGTCAAGGCATCACACCGCCCAAGATGTCCTATCAGAGTCAAGGCATCACACCGCCCAAGATGTCCTATCAGAGTCAAGGCATCACACCACCCAAGATGTCCTATCAGAGACAAGGCATCACACCACCCAAGCTGTCACATCAGAGTCAAGGCATCACACCACCCAAGATGTCCTATCAGAGTCAAGGCATCACACCGCCCAAGCTGTCTCATCAGAGTCAAGGCATCACACCACCCAAGCTGTCACATCAGAGTCAAGGCATCACACCGCCCAAGATGTCCTATCAGAGTCAAGGCATCACACCACCCAAGCTGTCACATCAGAGTCAAGGCATCACACCACCCAAGCTGTCCCATCAGAGTCAATGCATCACACCGCCCAAGCTGTCTCATCAGAGTCAAGGCATCACACCACCCAAGCTGTCACATCAGAGTCAATGCATCACACCGCCCAAAATGTCCTATCAGAGTCAAGGCATCACACCGCCCAAGCTGTCCCATCAGAGTCAAGGCATCACACCACCCAAGCTGTCACATCAGAGTCAAGGCATCACACTGCCCAAGCTGTCCCATCAGAGTCAAGGCATCACACCGCCCAAGCTGTTCCATCAGAGTCGAAGCATCACACCACCTAAAGTGTCCCATTAAAGTCCCAACAGAGATACAGCAAAGTTTACATAATAATAACTCAGCGTCCCAATCGTGTCAATTAAACACTGAACTTTATTAAATTCAGCAGAGGAAAGATATCACAGCACTTTTTTTTGTTTCACTCATTTCTCAATTTATGGGTTATTAATGAACAGCTTCTTCCTTGTTTTATGGGACTTCAGTCCTGCTTCTAAGAGCCTGATACACACTGTCAGAGCAATGCCCTTCACACCTGCACTTAATGTCTCAAATTAGAAAGTTGCTTCTGCCCTTTACCTGGCTGGTTTCTGGCCGTTCCCAGTGTCTCCTGCTTCACCTTATTCTTGTCTACTGCTGACTTAGAAATTTTGAACCTGGAGGCAACCTGCTGCTCAGTGTAGCCTTCTGCTAGCAGAGCCAGGATTTAAAAATGCAGATTTATTTAAAAATACAGAGTGGTCTCTTAAATTTTCTGTGACTGTATGACATTATTTTGCCAAGAAATCCACAAAACAATAATATATCTCACCCCCCCCCCCCCCCCCCCTCCCCAAATCTGTTTACTTTCCATACTATTGCTCTTCAGAATATGGAGTGCCCACAATAAATAACAAATGATAAAAGAGATCTTTGTACAAGCTGGAGTTCTCCGCAGCGGGATGTCCCAGGCTAGACTTTGGCAGGTTTGGGGGGGGGGCTCCTGACCTGCAGGAATGCTGCAAAGGATGCGGAGACCTATCCGATCTGGGAGGGCACCTTTACGTGACAGTTTCAGCTTGGGAAATCAAAACACACAAGGGCAACAATGAAAAGAAAACGGGCATGAAAGCACGACAAATTACTGTTCATATTCTTTCAAAGTGAAAAACGAAAAAAAGAATATCGATGTGTTACAGTGAAAGAGACTTAAATGTGTGAATGTAGTTAATATTTGATTTGAGAAATTCTGAATGAATCTTAGGATTTGTTGTGCTTCTGGACTGATGCCAAGTACATCTGAACGAGCTAAAGATTCACCATAATCACAATGCTGCATCAGAGGACAGTGTAAGTGCATTTCCACTGGCTGTGCTGCTGTTTGATTCTTTAGGTGAAAACAACAAAAAATTTTTCTGGGAACAGAGGAGGACAAGCAGGCCGGTCAATCCCATGAAAGGGATCTCGGGGGCAACGAGATTAAGCCCCTCTGTGACGACGGGATAAAAGCAGGAAATACAGAGAGACAGGACACCTGCAGGAGAGGGAGACCCGAATGACGGCGGGAGCGGGGGGGAGGTGCAATGAAACACGACCCACGACCCAGACACATCTGAAGGCACACGACTCTTACTGTGCTGGAACTATGTGAAAATACACTGACAAATAAATGAAAAAAGAGCAAGAAAACAGGGGGAAATTAAGACCCAAGACTTCGCAAACCCCTGAGTCTGGTGCTTCATTGTTACACATTTCCTTCCGTCACCCAGAAGCTACTACTTCAACCAACAAAAAAAATCCTGTGGCCCAAGGTGCCATGTTATCAACCAATCATAACACACAAAGACGACTAGCACACACCCCCTATCACCTGTGGGCGTGGCATATGGGCACCACAACAGATGGTGGGACTGAAAAGCGACTGGGCCGGTGGCCAAAATGTCAGGAAGTTTAACATCAAAGGGGATCTACTGACCTGAACGGCTTCAGGAAGGCAAGGCGCAGAAGCTTATTTCAAATTATTATAAACACACAGAAAAATAAATGTTTCAAGGAACGTTCTTGGTACAAAAGTTTGTCCTGGATCTACTTCCAGAGCCATAATTATCAACTACATCTCTGCATTTATTTATTAGGAATGGAGGGTTGAAATTAGACCTCAGTCTGGATAAAAATGTAAATATCACAGCTGAGAAGCAGATCTTTTTGGATGCTGACCTTTATTCAATTATTTTTCAAATCGCTGGAGACACAGGTATGTAAAATCTGCTGAATCATACTAAAAATAATTACCTAATGGAGCAGAAATACAAGATGTTGATACAGTGGTACCTCAGTTCTCGAACTCATTATAACTCGAATTTCTTAAAAGTCGAACCAACCAGTTTGAAAAAAAATGACCTAGATCTCGATCTGAATCTCAGAAGTCAAACCGTGAACGCCAACCTACAGTAAGATAACTTGTACACGCGAGGAAATGAGTCACGCGGCACGTCTCTCAGCGGAAACAAAGGGTAAAGCTTCACTCTCACCTCGGATTCGCTGTGATAGCACCGTGCATATTCACGCTAGCTGAATACATATAGACAGTAAAAATACATTTAGACAATGATAGACTGTAACAGTAATTATTATTATATAATAAAATACATTTTAAAATAAAGATTTCTTATTCATTATTTTAATATTAATAATAAACCATTAATACATTTAATTATAATAATATTGTTGTGCCGAGCGGGGACGGAACGGAGACAAAGGCGCAGACGTCAGGGTATCGGGGAATACGGGGTTTAATTACAGGCAAAACGCAGACGGACAATACAATGACCGGACTGGGGAAACAAACTGTAACGCGTTTGAAATACAGAGGGCTAATAAAAACAACAAAAAACAGCTGATCACAGGAGTATTCCACATGGGGTTAACGAGGGGGCGTGGCACATGGAAGGAGCGGACGATCGGGGCAGGACACATTGTTTTTTTCTAACTTTACACATTGTTTGGATACATTTATTTTCTTACTTTACAAATGACTGTTTTGATAAATGTGCTTAGATGTGTTTAGTACAGTATATGCTCCTCTTGTTTTATCCTGTTCATTTTGTGTTTAAATGCTAAAAAAACATATTTAGGTGTAATTTTTTGGGGCCGGGAACCAATGAATTGGTTTTCCATTGTTTCTTATGGGGAAAATTCGATCAGAACTCGAACTGTTTAGGATTCGATCCGGAGTTCGGAACGGATTAAGTTCAAGTTCTGAGGTACCACTGTATTTCACAAAATAAAATAATCTAACATGGGGGAAAACGTACCAAACAAAAATGTTTCAACAATTTTAAAGGGAACAAGAATTATTTTTACAGGTATGAAACAACCAAAACATAAAACAGGGTTAAGCAACACATTCCAATTACAATTCACAGCTTACTATGGAACAGGAGGATGTAAAACAAATATCAATTTTACTGACTGTACCAGGCACATCAAGTCAAACATGTGATAGCCAGTTAGCAGTTAGTTTTCACCAGGCACCCAGTCCATATACTGGCACCTTTTCTGATGTTACTGATGTGCACCTGTCCCTCTGCACGAGCAGTCAGGCCTTCCATGGATCTTCCCCTGCAGATTAGAGATCTGGCCTCAGGCCAATGTCAGTCAAGGTGATGCAGGCGGCCATCTAGGGTGCCATCTTCTGTGGGGGCCCTAACTTAGCAGCTTACCATTTAGCGCCTTAGCATTTCAGTTTGTCTCAGGCACGGGGCACCAGCAGTGAAGCTTTCCTAAGGCACCACATGGGCTTTTGCTGCATATTCCATTTGACCTCGGAATTCACAAATTCTTAGTTGAAAATTTTAACTGGAACGCCCCGTGAAATGGGGTTCTGACTCAGTAAGTCAGATGAACCTCTGCATTCCCGACCTCAGAATTCAAGATGGCTGCACCCTTCATCAACAGAAGTGAAAGCTTTAGTTATATACTGTTTATTAGCACTTACTGTATGTCTTTGGTTGTACACACAGTACAGTCCAACCTCTATCTGTGGACATGTTGCTATGTTGTTTGTATGCAAAATATACCATGAAATGCATTGTTATTGACAGGTATTGCTAAAAATGACTAATGATGAACCTGGATAAAACTGGTATTGTTAAATGGCTTTCCGACTTGTACTGGAACACGGTTAACTTGGGTGGAATGCAGCATTTGGCCTGTACTGCTACAGACTGCACTTATCAAAGCATGTGCGCACAAAAACATGCACGCAGACACAGACACCACACACTCTACAACAGGTAGCCAAATATAGCAATGCCACTCCAGGTGAGCTAAATGGCTCCTCTCCGTGACAAGTAGAGGGCACAGCCCAGGATGTGTCCCCTGTCTGCTCTAGCAGCAAAAAATCCATAGTTGTAATGAATGTCGTATGTATCGAGCGCATTTATTGACTTACTTTTTAGGCCTGTGAACACCTTCCTTCGGCTTAGTTAGAAGAATAAACAATGCGGACTGGATACAAGACATAGCTCTCAGCCCTTTCTGCTGCATACAAATAAAAAACGTTTTCAGGATCCTTGTTTTCATCATCAGCTCCCCCAAACCTGTAACATTTCTATTACAGAGGAGTAGCGCAGTGTGCACAAGACCCCAGATGACTGCAGTAATAAGAAATTCAAAGCTTAAAAACCTCATTTTAAAAGTGCATGAGCTTAAATCAGAAACAATTTTCGTTGAATAATTTAATAAGCAATTCACTACAAAAACCCTTATGACATATTTTTATGAAAACAAAAATCAATTTGCATGAAAACAGCTTTCACACGTAAACAACTAAAGACTTGTGGATCTGACTGAGCTCTCCAGTGCTCTGTTTAATTAGTCGAAATCTGCAGGGATAATCAAACAAAAGCTGTAAATTAAAGAATAATAATTCAGCCATCTCTGGGGCTACATTTTGATCCTTGCTGAAGTGACCATATGTGGGTGATTCCTGTTTTGGGCCACATATTCATGTCCTCGTGTTTAACTGGCTCTTATTCTTTTACAAAATTAGACAAATCTTTATAACAAACCTATTTTATTATGTGTTTAGGTGTTTTCTATTGCTCTAACAAAGATAAATTACAATTTTTATCTTTTTACATCTCTTTAAAGCACCATTTCTCTGGAATATGTGCTCACTTTAGCATGTCCCAAATGCAATGTATTCAACTTCCTCAGTAAATATAAACTATAAAATTCTAAAAACCAAAACTTATTCTTTATTATTTTGATAGACTAGGGTATACTACCTTTAGAGAAAGAAACAAATCTGGTGAAACTTATTTTCTTTTCTGTAATTATATAATATATTATATGTCCCCACATTGGTTTTCCACCCTGTGAGCCCCTAGTTTCTTGGCTCCCTAAAAAGATTACAAATCCATATAGCCGTTTCCACAAAGTGACATCATTTGTTGGAAGACTAAGGTAAGCTTTAACTGGTAAGCTTTAACTGTCAGTCTCTCCTGTATTTTTCTCAATTTTATTTTACACACCAGTTTGAGGCACCCTTAAAGTTCCACCATGTTAGTATATATTATGGGAAATATTTATTGGAAAAAATATTTTTTAAAACATGTTAAAAATAGCTATTTAAATGCTGATCAGCTGTAGAGTGTGTGCTAGCTAAATGTTGCTCACTCAAAGAGCTAGAGCTAAATTAGCTAGAAATATTCCACCCTGTTAGGTTCCACCCTGTTAGGCTATGTATGGGATATGCAGCCTAATGAGTAGAAATTGTAGAAGAATATTTATTATTCTCATTAAAATGACCTGTAGATTTATTATTTGAGTGTATTTCTTGTGTATGATAATGAGTAATAATGGTATAATCAAAAAGTATTATTATTATTATTATGAGTGTATTTCTTTATTTATGTTAATACAGTGGTATTATTATTACTATTATTATTAGTTGTAGTAGTAGTATTGTTGTTGTGAATCTGAATCTACTTGTTAAGAGGCCTACTTGGTTCCACCCTGTTATATTCTATTCCACCCTGTTAGGCAATGATTTAAAAAAAATATTCTAATCACAACAGTAAGTGTTCGGTATATTTGTATATTGTTTTGTTAAATGGGGTACATATAATGCATCTACATATACTATTATTTCTAATTAATAAAATTCTTCATACAAGACAACAAAATGGGGACAAAAAATGCACAGATTCCATTATTCTGACATTGTACTCTTCGTAAAATTAAAACTGTTAATGTTACAAGAATGAAACTTTTATCATAGCAAAAGGGACACATTGTATCCCAGAAAAGTTCAGTATTGTTTGACTTGTACATTATTTAAACTCTGTGATTACCATGTACATGTCCCTAACATGGTATACAAAAAACATCCCATAATTAAAATATTTTTAACCCCTGAGCTTGGCAAACATGCATTCCTCATAGCTAAGTATGGTATAGTCCTGACAAAATGTTTAAACCATAAAATACAATCATTCCAATTCTCAGAAGACAGCCAAATATGTGGTCCAAAACAGGAATCACCCATCTATGTGCTAATGTAATGCCTACCAGCTCAAGTTAGGCCCCAATTCCCATTACTGCAGACTATCCAATCATTTATGTAGCATCAGCTGCTGACTTATGGTCAGAAAACTCTGGTCACTGACATGCAACATGAACTCTCCACATTACCACAAGGGACAACTTCATATTTTGTGACATTTCTCATGGTTTTCAGTCACTGACTTGCGGGCTAAAGGTACTCAAATCCGTTTTCACATTTTCAGTATACTAATGATCATGTGAAGACTTCCTGAAGTTGATGGAGTAGGATTACAGCTCGAAAGTACAGGCAGAGGATGCAGAAGTCAATGGAGGATAAACGGTGGCCACAGATCAAAGATACACCCACCATTACCAACCAGAAACAGCCTGGATCATTTGGTATTCAGTTCTGTAACACAGCACTTTTCAGGCATCTCTATAACATGCACATCCCAGAAATATCTACCACACACACACACACACACACAAACACACACAGGTTTGTAATTATATCTTTGTGGGGACTCTCCATTCATTTCTATGGGGAAAATTCTAAACATATCAAACATAAGTAAGCAAATATGGCATTTTTACTTTTTTGACTGCATTCACGCATCTCTGTGAGGACCTGAAAAAATGGTCCCCACAACATCAAAAAAACAGTTTTTATTACATTGTGGGGAACATTTGGTCCTCACAATGTAATATAAACCTAATCCACACACACACACTTGGATACACAGGTATACCTATCCTTATGGGGACCGCTCATTCAGTTCTATGGGAAAAATGCTAAAGCTAACTATGACAACCTTAACCCCCACCCAGCCCTCACCATAACCATAAGTAACCAAATAAAATACAAGAGTTCTTGCATGTTTAGTTTTTTCATAGCAGTCACTTTTATAAAATAGAGTTTTCCCTTATGGGGACCAGGAAACCGGTCCCCAAAAGAGAAAACGGATATTTATTACATTATGGGGACATTGTGTCCCCATAAGGATAAGTATTCCCGCATACACACACACACACACACACATACAAAGGTTTGTAATTACATCTTTGTGGGGACTCTCCATTTATTTCTATGGGGAAAACTCCTATCACAACATGTCGACCTTAACCCCTACTCAGCACTAACATTAACCATAAGTAACCAAACTAAATACATGCATTTTTAGCTATTTGATTGCAGTCACAGATTTTTAGAAAATTGAGTTTCCCACTTCCCCTCGTGGGGAATGAAAAAATAGTCCCCATGTGTAAATAACAGGTTTTCCTCACATTGAGTGCCCCCCCAAAACATAATATATACATAATGTCCTCCACCCAACACACACACACACACACACACAAAGGAAACCATGAATCTTTATGGCAAACACTGTATTTTTCTTATACTGTATATACACACACACAATTAAAAAGTATTTAGAGTTGGTGACAAATCTGAAATAGCACATGTATCGTGGAAGAAGAAAAGAAGAGAATAATAGCGGAACAGTAAGAAACAGGAGCCTCTGCTGAGTGATGCACCAGGTTTACGTGGCACCAGAGAGAGACGGGCAGCTGCCAGGGACACACTGGGAAAATTAACAAAAAAAGGAAAAGGCTCAAGGGTTAAAGTTTTGGGAGGCTGCATCCTTGGCTTGAGCTCCAAATTTATTTATAAGGATTCTGCGGTGCCCCTGACACATTCATTTCTCAGCATTCAGGCCAAAGAGCTGACAGTGATGGAAGCATTCACACTGTCCATGTAACTGGGACGTCACGGTCACTGCAGAAAGGCTACATTTTCCAAACGAGCATGCGGGTTGGTGCTAATTGGTTACGCTGCCTGCATATTGACATATTTCACTGCATTCTAATTTGTGGGATCTCCTCCATGGCCCTCCCCTCAGGACCCCCTGCAGTGCTCCCCCCCTCCCACCCCAGCCTTGACAGGCTGACAGGATGTCACTTCCTCATGTCAATTCGCCACGTCTGTGAACAGTGTACAGGTCACGTGTAGCCAAAACTCCAAAATGCACCAGCTGAAAATGCACATAAAACCCGTTGTTCACCCATTAGCTGGGCTGAAGATTAAGCTCCACCCACTCGCCTGAGGTCTGTGCTTTAGCAATTTGGGCCAAAAAACTGCAGACTAGCCTGCAAGCTAGTTAAAATAAATAAATAAATAAAACATGTCAGACTACATTATTTACTGAACTAATTCAGTTAGCTAGTACCAAAAATTCTTAAGTTCCATCCCGGCCCATAAGTTCTCAGTTACATCCAAGCCTTACTAGGCCCATATGTTTAAAGGGGATGCGTCAGTTAAAGGGATAGTGCAGGGCACTCCTCTCACAGTTCCTGTAAGTGAGCGGGCCGCCCCATGAGGGTCAGTCAGAGAGGAGCCGCACCTCTCCCACATGGCGCCTTGCGGCCTGCAGCTTGTGCTGGGGCGGGGGGGGGGGGGGGGGGCTCATATCCCCCAGCAACCACTACTTTAGCGTGTAATTGTGGGCTTCAAGACGTTTGCAAAAGAGACAGATATGAAAGAGACAATCAAATTACTATTAAAATGAACAACAACTGTGCATGACTTTGCTGTTTCTTATTCTCTCCCATTTTTTCTAAAGCTTTCAAGAGACATTTAAGAGCTGCATACCTTGCTGATCCAATGAAAAAAGCTGCGGTATGATTGAAAGCATTAAAGATTTAAGGTCAATTCAAGTGGGCTGTACTGTCATACCATCCATATACAGATATGCAGCAGCGTGATACAGCGTTCCCTCAGGATCACAGTGCAACATGTAGACAGCAAGCCACACGGGGACAGTCTTCACAGTACTTACAGTGCAAAGCACGGGCCAGTGCAAGACAGTGGGCTGGACACGAGGCTTTATAAACATAGCACAATGTGGGTAATGCTTTACATTAACTGTACCTTCATAATGCATTCATTATGCATTCATAGAACATTCAGTGCACCTTCAGTATATATTTATAATGCATTCATAAAACATTCATAAGGAGCATGTAAGTCTAGCTTAGCATACCTTAACAGCTTTAATGCACATAACAAACATATGATAACAATAAACTTTATCATTGTGTATTGTTTGTTATTAATGTCTATTAAAGATGTTAAGGTATGTTAGGATGGTAAGGTATTATGAAGGAGGAATGAATGATTTACAAATGCATGAAGTTGCAGTTAATGTAAAGCATGTACACAATGTGTATTTACACAATAAGTAATAACAGGGTGTAATATAAATAGTGGATACTCAACTACAAAATACTTTTCTAATACCAGGGACTCGTGCTTTAAAACAGGATTTTTCATTTGACAATCAGAATTGGCAAAATGAACATTCATTCACCAAGAACCTTTTCCCTGTAAAGTTAGATTCCGCTTCTCACTTCCGGCTCAGTCTGGATGGTAATGTTATGAAATTTTAAACTCCCCCATAATTTTAACACCTTAATCTGAGACAAAACAAAACTGCACCACTTCTGATAAGCATGTCTATTGTGCAGCGCTGCTGTAGTTGTGTATCTAATCCTGCACCCTGGCAGCACACAGCCCTGACCTTCCCTATGCTACAGCTTACAGCTTTGTCACATATGCCTATGTAAATACAGATATTTATATGATTGCTTGACATTTTTGTTTTGTTATTTTTTTTGTTTTATTCATTTTGTTTCATTGTTTACCTTATTTGTATTGCCATTTTTATTTTATTTGTTATCTTTTTATATTTGGTTATTATATATAGTCTTGATGGGCAGGCCCCCCATCCTGGGTTGTTCTCCGACTCGTGTCCGTAGCTTCCGGGATAGGCTCCGAACCCCAGTAGGATAAGCAGTTTGGAAAATGGATGGATGGATGGATATACAGTCTTTTTCAGCACAATCCAGGAAGCAGGTGGGAAAAGGGTTTCATGCATGTACAATGTATGTTTGTGTGTGAGACAAATGAAAACTTGAAACTTAAACTTGAAACTGTTCCCAGAGGAAGCGGAACCATCGCAGCTGAATCTGTGCTCTTCCTTACCAAGCAGTAAAGGCACCTGCCTTCTTTTCCTTCCTTTCGCACGTGTTCCTTTAATTAACAATCAGGGAATAAATAAGGAAAAAGAAAAGTGACACCAGAAAAAGTGTGATCATCCTCTGTATCCTCCTCATCTGCTCTGCACCATGGTGGCTGACTGCACTTCTCCCAAACATCAACAGGGGAGTCTCCTTATTTATTTCAACCTTGACGGCATCAAAGCCTCTGGAGAGCAGAGTCTGCAGGGCCCCACCTGGGAGAGACACATACCTGCAGCAGATGGGGAAGTGGAAGTGAAGGGGGTTATGAAAGGACCTGCAGATCCATGCTGAATGTGACTATCTAGTCTCTAAACCTTTAATGAACTCCTACAGGACGCAACTTTAATCACAAGGTACCACGGGCAGCACGGTGTCATCATGACTGAAGCATCATGGGATTGATTCCGGACCCCAGCTTTGTGGGCATTTGTGAGTTTGCCTCTTTTCCCCATCTCTGAATGGGATTCCTCTACACTCTGGTTCCACCCACAGCCCAAAAACATGCAGGTTATATGAATTGGGGCCTCTAAAATGCCCATTTTGTGGGTGTCAAAGTCATGTCATGTTAACTTTATTGTCACTATGCTCGTGAAAACAAAATGAGGTAGTATGCTCAAATAGTGCAAACATCACACACAGGGTGATTGTGTGTATCATAATGCAAACGTCACACTCAGGGTGATTGTGTGTATCATAGTGCAAATGTCACACTTAGGGTGGTTGTGTGCCCTACTTTGGGTTAAGCTCTAGTCTTACAGAGACCCTGTATTGCAGGGTTGTAATTTTGAAAAATTAACTAAATATTTGTAAGCCATGCCTTTCAAAAAAATTTTTACTGATCCCTGACAATTTTTACTACTAGCACCTCCCAAGCCTGGTAGACAAGTACAATGTACTTGCAGAAAGTACAATGCAAACGCAGCCATCAAAAGGTTGGGAACCCCTGCTATATTGGATAAGCTATTATGGAAAATGTGACGGAAAGAGGTAATATAGCCCTTGAAAGCCTCAAATTATTAACTTTCCCCTTTCTGAAGAGACTAAACCAATGTTTAAATTTAGTCCATCATACATTTAAAGGCACCTTAGTATTCCATAGTTAAAGGCCGCGGGTGACTTTCTGAATGTGAATTCTCCTCACACAGCAGCCAGTCTGCAAACATTTCATTCAAGCTGGTTTTCCAGCTGTCATTCAGTGATGGATTTCTGATCTCCTTGTAAAATTACCCCGGAGTGAATAATTACGTTTTATACCAGAGGGGAAAGAAAGTTAATAAAGTTCTGATTACAAAGGAATCAAATAAAATCTAATGGTAATGCTGCACCTGGCCTTCTCTTCATTTACCCGCTTTATCTGTCTCCAAATCCCACTGCTTTCTCATTATGTTTTGAGTCTTTTGGGCAACTTTGGTGGAAAAGGAAATAAAAGGGATTGGAGAAAAGGAATAATCACCCACGTGCCCCAAAACACTCAGGCTCCATTACTGTTCCTGTGATGAAACATTGTAAGCTACTTACTCAATGTTTACTTTTTACTGCAGAAAGAAACTGCCTCATTCTGGATGCTGTGAAACCTTCTGGTGAAGCTGTACTTTGCTACTGCATGATTCTGATGGAACTGCAACATCCCACAGTTTGTATTGTTTCGATATTTAGGACATTTTCGTCTGAGAAGGCTGCGGTCATCCTGCATCTGTCCAAAGTTCAGGACGCGGTCAGCATGCACTGGGCACCCACAGCTTAAGTGTTACAGGAAAGAGATTCAATTAATTCCCCTGTGTGCATTGCTTGGGATTCTGGAAGCACCTCTCCTGTCTCCATGCAGTGTCAGATCCATGTCAAGACCAGACAGTGACCGACTCCCCCTGCTCCTCCATTGTGAGTTTGTATCACTCTTAGGTATCACTCTGGTTGGGAAACACTGCGCTAAAGGCCATCAGAACTGTAGTTAGACTTTCTTGACTGCTTGGGGACTCATAGACAGCCCACCTTTTCCTTCCTCCCACCATCCTGCCAGACAGACAGTCTACATTTTTGCTCCCCCACTTTTGTTTTTGTAGATATTCAGTTCAGTTTCTTTTTGTACAGAGCCCATCCCATCACAGGGAGCAAAAATGTTGACTGTCTGTCGGTCCTTGAGGACTGGATTGGGAAACTGCTTTAGAGAGATAACAGGAAGGCCAGAAACCATCTTGTTCTCTGACTGCTTATTAAACCTTACAGCTGTTCTCTAGCCTTTACAGCCATGCTGCACTGTTTTTTTTTTCACTAATAAGTTGGCTTTCCCAAGGTGTTAGAAAGGAGTAAGTCTGCAGTAAGTTGACCCTACCCTCAACAACTACTAACCCGACTCTACAAGTACTTACAGGTACCAACCGGAAAAAAAAGTAAAAATCAACACATAATATACTGTAGGTAAATTTCATTTTCTGTGTTTTTATCTGTTTTGATGTAAGGCTTGCAGCATAAATCAATATTTAGTTTCCTTTAGTCCTCACAAAATCTTTTAAACTTCACAAAGCAAGGAGACATGCAAGGATATTGCATCCAAAATGTAGTTTTAACAAGAGCACATTTACTATTATCCATGCAGGACTTGCCAGTACATTAAAAATAAAAAGCTGCACATGAGTTACAAGTTTGTTTATAAACCTTCTGTCTCTTCGGTGGAAGGCGAATGAAAATGACGGATGCATCAGGGTGACACAGTGATGAAGTGGATGCTATCGTTGCCTTACACCCCCAGGGCTGGGGGTTCCGATCCTGCATCCGCTCTGTCTGGAATCTGCAGGATCTTGCTGCGTTATGTGGGTTTTCTCCAGGTGCTCCGATTTCCTCCCACAGCTCAAAGACATGCTGTTAGGTTAATTGGTGTCTCATCTGTTTGGCATCCTTTTCAGGATGCACCCCTCCACTGTGCTCTGTGCAGAGTGGGATAGGCTCCAGGGCCCCCGCATTCCCAGCTTGGAATAACATAAAGCCACAGGCAGAATTGAAAAATGGGAAGATTGCAGTAAAATCTCTGGTTGATTTGAAAAGTGCTGATCTGATACGTCTGCGTGCCACAGCTGATGTATATTAGGATTTCAATTTAGCCCTAATCCAGACCTTTAATGACCTCTTAGGCACAAACATCAGCAGTGTGTCTGTCTGCGGGGAGAATGTCAACCATGTCGAGAGATTCATTTACATCTGGAGTGTCATTCAGGTCTCTGGTGACTCTTCCTATGAAGTCAGTAGACAGATTGGGAGGGCATGGGGGGGTCATGAGGTCACTGGAAAGGGGTGTGTGGTGTTCCCCATATATTTGTCCAAGTCTTTAGAGTCCTGGTGCTGCCTGTCTTACTGTAAGGCTGTGAGACATGGACACTATCCAGTGAGCTGAGATGAAGACTGGACTCCTTCAGTACTGTGTCTCTTCGGTGAATCCTTGTGTACCACTGGTTTAACTTTGTGTCGAATGAGCAGGTGGTCAGGGAGTCCAGAATGAGGCACATTACCTGCATTGTGAGGGAGCGTCAGTTATGGCAATACGGCCATGTGGCGTGTTTCCCTGAGGGTGGTCCGGCTCGCAGGACCCGGCTAAGGGGACGCCCACGTAACACCTGGCTGTAGCAGGTACATGGCCATTTTCGGAGGGTGGGACTGGACCGGGCATCAGCCTGGTGGGGGCTGGGGTGGGGTGAGGTGTTTTGTCATGTGGCGGGTGCAGCAGGGCACTGTACCAGTGCAGGATCCCCAACATGACCTGACCTGACCTGACCTCGCCCTAATCTGATTGTCAGCAGCCACATAAATCCCTTGATTTTTCTAATGATCTTGTGCTTTGGTTTATTATTCAAAAAGCAGTGTCTTTTTCTTTCTTTCTCTCTCTCTCTCTCAGCTCAATAAATGTAAAGATATTTTTACAACTATCCTATTAGTACAGTTAACCATGGGCCAATGCACTAATTGATGAAAAGCTTCATAAATATATTAACCACATGGTCAACCTGTTTTCAAAATGTAAGATAAAACTCAAATTACACGAGGCAGTGCTTTATAGTGTCATCCTTAATGGTGATCTGTGCTGTACATTTTTGCTGTCCCTGATCAGAGCATCCCTAAACTGAGAAAAAAGTACTCATGAACTTAACGTTATAATAATTAAAAACATTTTGTGGGCGTATATATATATATACATACATATATACATACATACATACATACATACATACATACATACATACACAGTGGTACCTCAGTACTCGAACACATAAGAACTCAAATTTCTTAAAAGTCGAACCAACCAGTTGGAAAATTTTTTTACCTAGAACTCGATCTGAATCTCAGAAGTCGAACCATGAACGCCAACCTAAGATAACTTGTACACGCGGGGAAATGAGTCACGCGGCACATCACTTACAAAAAAAAGCAATAATCTCTGAAGTTATGTATATTTAGGAACCTTCAAGGTAGCAAAATCAAAAGTCCAGTTACACGTTGGTCTCACACAGTGCTTCTCATGCATACTCTGCCCAAAACAACATTCTGTGCTTAGAGTTTATTATTATAGAAGATTAAAGCTTTTGGCCCAATTAAAATGCTTTGTGTGCTTGTGAATTCATATAAAAAACAAGTTCAGCTGTGAGATGGTTAGAGTCTACAGAGGAAGCGATTCCGTATGAGAATTGGTAAGCAGCTGTTCCTAAGTAAACAGCTTCCTAATAAAAATATACTGCGGTTGTATAAAATCTTTACAGTCCTGGTGACGACATGTGGTACAGATAATGAGAAGACAAACACAGTCGACAGAAGGTCGTAACTAACAGGCACGTAGCAGCACACGGATGCACAGTGCACATGTTACACGTTAACACTGTTGAAGCTAAGAGGGATGTGTTGGTTCTTGGGGGGGGGGGTCCTGTTATGGAGAGGATAAAGGTCACAGCATCAGGCAGGTGCTATACTTACTGCAGATTCAAGGTAAAATACACACTTTTGTTTATAAATGCAGAATATAACTCAAGTGAGCTCTCTCTCAGCAACTAAGAACTTAGCTGAATATTTATACAACACAATCTCTTAACAGAGATGGGCGCTAATTAATGCATCATTAAATCACTATTAAATTCTTAGAACAAGTGAAGTTGGATCTTGTCCTGTTCGCAGCAACCATCAAATTAATTAAAATAGGCAGATACTAAAAAAAGATCAGGACACACATCCTTGGTGAATGTCTATTTGGAAAAACACCATGGCAAGCGGGAGGCTGATGAACTGCGCGGAGATGCATTCCCCGCTGCCTCGGTGCACCTAGCACCCATGCAAAAGGCAGCTCTTAATCTGCCCTCTCATTAGGTGGAAGCATTTTGGTAAATGCCACTGAGCACAGATCTAGCAGCCTGGTTTTGGATGCAATAAATGCCAGAGATTACTCTCACTCTCGGTGGGCCACGGCGTCAGAAACGAAAAAACATGGCTTAGAAGATTCTCAGTTGGAGAAAGGGCTGCGTTTGCGGGTGAGTGTATTCCAGCAGCACTGGCCCAAGCAGGACAAAATACAAAGCATATTGTTTTTATAACAGCATTAAAATATATATATATATATATATATATATATATATATATTTTTTTTTTTTTTTTTTTAATGAAAAGTATCAAGGATCTATTCTAGGATTTTTAAAAAAAAATTTTTTTTTAAAGAATATAAGAGGGCCCATAGATTCATACAGGGGACCCAATCTTATTAGCCAATGATAAGTTTTCAATCTGTGAGTGACAGTGAAGGAAGCACTCCAGGGGCCAATCAGCTTTCAGCTGGGGCCAATGCCCTTTTGGCCCTGTCCCTTTACACACCCATTATTGTATCTCCCGTGATTAACAAAGAAGCACTGATTCCTCTGAAAATTCCCAGTCCTATTCATAATGTGTACATGGGAGGGGGGGGGGGGAGCTGCTGCTGACATCTCATTAGGTCACAAAGAAGCCCCTCAGTGAAGGGGAGGAAGTAAGGCTGTAATTAATCAGCAGAATTAAGGGCCTAGATCTCTCCTGTATAGCTACCTGCACATTAATAACTTAATAGCTGGGATTTTTTTTTAGCAAACCCATGTTCCCTCTGCAGAATTTAATAAATATCATTACACATACATAAATAAAGGCAAGACAAGGCAAGAGAAAAAAATCCAGTAGATTATACTATATTTAGAGGAAAAAGGGCCAAAATAGACCAAAATTATTTCAGTGGTTATGCTATTATACAAAAAAAAATTACAGACAGCTACATAAATATTCTAAAAATACATAAATGTTGTTTGATATGTTCAGAATTTTTACTTATCTTTAATCTTACAATGGTTGACCCATGTAATGAGGTCTGAAAAATTCTACAAAAAGCCCACGAAACTGAAAGCACTACATTCTACGGACAGAAAAAGCCGCAATTAAGGAGGGCAAATATAAACACAGACTGCAGCTGGGAAAATTAACCTTCTTTCCTATTTGTGGGAAATGTTAGTGGTTCCTCAAGGATAAATATGCCCTTGTTTCAATTATTGCAACACAGCCTTTATCACTGTCAGAAGATGGGAAAGGCCAGGCACCATTAGTTGGTAAATCGGAGCAATTCCTTAAGGTACACTACAGCAATTTGTCACGCTGATACAAACTACACAGGGAATTAGAGTCTTCTTTACTTTGCTTGAAGCATGTTATTCACATCTTTAACACTTTAAGCTGCACATAAACGCAAATGTCCTTTGGGGGAGTTCAAGCGATTTTTAATGTTCGCTTCGTTAGTGATACATGATAACATGCACTATTCCGGAGACTAGTTAACTGCAAAGACTCCACACAACAACAGAGACTCCCCAGAATTGATAATTACACTCTGACTCAAGTAATGCTAATATAACATTGTGTTTTTGCGCAACATATAGGAAAGTAAAAATGAGTTCAGAAAAAAACAGCAATAAAAGTAGCAGATAAGTGCTTAATTTGTACTTCTAACCCTGAGCTTGAAGAGCAGTAAGCTACATTTAGCAGTCGACCAAAAGTCAAAAGCTACATAACGTTCAATAAACCTCTGTGTGGATCGGAGAGAAAAATACTTTGTTGAGAAATACTAAGCTGCTGGTCCGCATAAAAGTTCATGAAAGGAAGTGAGACAGTACAGTATGGATACAGATACGACAGAGACACATTACCACAGAAAGGCAGGAACAGAAATCAATCATCCCATACAAACGAAGAAATGTGACATGTTCTGAAAGGGGGAAAGCTGGCGCGAAAAATATGACCCCCACCCCGTTTACTATGAGACTGTAATGCCTTCACTTTAAAGATAATTTTGGGTCTTGCAGCTTATCTGTAGTGCTTGAGTAGCAATAGCTGAGAAAAATAGTGATGATTGCTAAAGCTACTCTCTCCAAAGAACAGAGCCACTTAAAACACTGTTTGATGTCCAAAGACACGCTTCATTTTCCATTGTAACCATTTTATTGTGAGTAAATTTACTCTTTGAAGGCACAGAAAGCTGCCGAAGCCAGGATACCAGTAATGATGTGCAGCAGAATGTGCTGATTTGTAAGGTCTGTAGGTTACCAATGAGTTTTATTTTATTTTTTCAATACATCAAAATTAAGACCTACACCAATGACAATGTTCTGTCATTTTTCTTACATTTTGGATTAAATTTTGTGTAAATGTATTAATTTTTTCTTTTTTTATTTTGTAACAGCCCAAGCGCTAACCATTAGCCGAACAAAGTGTCAACTGCTAATTGTTAAATCATTCTGGGACTTTGTGAGCACTCAGTTCTCAAACTGGCTAAAGGTGTTAGTGAGTGAGACAGAGGCTTTGGAATTGCTGAACATTTTTTGGAGTCTTAAATCAAAGTTTTTTTCCCTTATTCTGCCTCAGCATAGTGAGTAAAATTCTGCAGTATCACTTTCATGCATATATACATAGACACAAACACACACACACATAAAATATTTTTGACATTTTCTTGTTACTTAACATTAACTAAATTCACTAAATGAATTTATACTGATTCATCAAAGTAACCTCCTTAAGCAGATATAACATTAGAGAAAATTCAAGCCATTCTTTCTACGGGGGACATTAAATACTACTCTGTTTTATGGGATGAAACAGGTCACTAGTGCATTTAAACTTAAAGGACAGTCTAGAATTTCCAACTATGCCATGAACATATAACCAGTTAATAGGATGTCAGACATGCACTGTTACATACTCTTTTCATGTTCGAAAGGAAACGTGTTTTATTTGACTTATATTTTCCTTTATAGTTGTTCACTCAACTTTCCAATGCGTCACAAGAATAAAAAATCTGCAGTTCATGAAATGGAAAAATTGTAAAAAAACCTGTAGTGTGCAAGAACTTTTGACTGGCAGTGAGTATTATAGATATATATGTGTGTACTGTATATATGTGTGTTATATATATAAAACATTGAAAAGCTGCAAAAAAGTATAAAAAAAAATTAATTATCTAAACAAAGTGTGTATTTTGTACATTTTGATATCAAACATCCAAGAGCCTTGTTCTGGCTGTCATAATACAAAACAAGATGTTGGTGTACAAATTTTTATACAAGCAAACACTTGGGCAGCATTATGGAAACACTGTTTACCACAGTATTTTCCATCCACCCATTTTCTATACTCGCTTCTTCTATGCAGCTACGAAATAAAGCAAAGAGACCCCCCTGCAAATTCTATCATGCAGCATTTTAGTGCCAAGGTTACAAAATATCGGAATACCATAGCTTTTGAAAATACTTTCAAAGTATTGAAAAGCACGAAAAATTAGACGCCGCCCAAGCCTACTAAACCCCCCCCCCCCCCCCCCCCCCTGACACCTGGAGCATCGAGAAAGGTATTCACATGCCTTTTAAGGTGGGATTAAATGGATAGGTAGTGTTAACAGGTCACTTGCTGTTAAATATACTCTTCTGAGTCTAACTTAAGCAGATCTCCAATATGCTGGATGGTGTTCACAGTAGCAAGAACTTTTACATTGCATTCCTAGACAGCTTTGTTTCCCAGAGCTGAAGCTATGCAGCGCAATATCCAGACATACCGTGTCTTCAGATAATATTAGTTTTTATACAGGACCGGCTCTCCTTTTGCTGGAGAACAATGTCATTGAACTCTATCACTTTTATTGACCGTCTCTACATCAGGCCACCATCATTTTATTTTTACCATTGACTAATACAGCCTCAGTATTGTGAGAACTTAATGTTTGCTGCAAACTATTTGCGTGAAAGTGATCTGAACCCTTTCAGCGAACCGCCAAGTCCTTGGATTGGCACTGTTCTTGCACTGCAATTATGTTTGACAGTTTAACCTTCACTTTGACGGGAACGTGCAGAATAAGTGACCATAAACGGACTTACATGGTATTTTTTAGGCCTTTGTGTAAGTTATCACATTATTTTTATATTGCTCACCGCTGTATGGTGGCTGATGTTTGAATACCTGGTAATAATGAGTATGTATACATTTCTTATTTGTAGAATGCAAGCGCATATCAGCTAGTTAACTTTTGACCTCCAGAGGGGGTTTTCTACCCAAAATCTCCCAAAAGTTGATCTGTACTCCTCTGTCATCTTTTGGATTTTCATTCCACTCAGCCTCTATTGGTGTATAACTTTAACTGCTGTGTCAACTTATGATGCTATTTTTGTTAAATGTTTGTCAAGTGCTGTAGGGCAACTGTGACAGGATGGGGTCTATACAAAAAGAAACTGAATTGAGTACCTACAAAAACAAAACTGATATAAAATGATACAGCATATAACACACAGGCCCCTTTCAGCAACAAATTACATTTAAATCTGAATTGACGTAGCCGAATTGTAATGTTTCAAGCTTTTGTGATATTCCCATTCCACTCTCAAAATTATTGAACCATAACAACAGCAGTATTAGACTAACTGATCCTGCAAGTATTAGATGATTTATAGTATTTTTTGCACAAGAAACTGCATAGGAAGGCTTAAGGTTGTAACCAGGAAATTAAAAACAGAACTCTCCTTAACACAGAGATAATGTGCAGTATCAGAAAAACACTGTTTATTGAGTTCAAAAGTAGAATTATTTTAGAATGCTTTGTTCTAAATTGCTGTGTCTAAGAATTGGAACAGCACCAAATGTTTCTGCTGATCCAGGAGAGCAGAGACACCCGTAGCTGGGTCACCAAAGCTTTGCACTGCAGTACATTTATACCGGTAACAAAATACAGTTCAGAAAATCAGACCAGCAAATCTGCCTTCATCAGCTCCTCTGTGCTGCCAGGAACAGCCTCTAAAAAGGCCGATATCTGTAAGGTGAGAGTGGTAGATGCGGGGAAATCCCAAGATATTCATCACGCAGCCACAATGTTGTTAACTACCTTATGTTATTTTCTGTCCGAGTGAAGCGATGCTATCTCTTAGCTTCACGCTGGTCCTGTCCCTGGAGATAACATCAACAACAACTCCTGATATGTCACAAAAATCAACTGAAACTCCCCCACCCCCCAATCTGAGATAGCTAATGTGTTCCTACTGGAGAAATAAGATCAGGACACACCAGAAGGTGCCATCTCAGAGCTCCGGACAGTCAGCCCATGCCGGTGGGCCGTTCTAGCTTTCCAGCTGCCTGGAATACATCCATTCATCTTCCGCTGGGTAATTTGTCTGGTACGACACACAAAATCTCATCTTTTTTAACATTTACCGTTCTAGGACAAATTATTCAACTATACAGAACATCTTCAACTTCATCCCCAAATATCCGAGGTGCTGCAAAATCAATGAATAACTATGTCGCAGCAAAGGAAGAAAAAGTGGATACACACATTGCAAGCAGGCAGATACTGTTTGCTATATTTCTTTGTCAGCTAGATCTTCCGATCTGACTGGTTAAAAAGACTTGCCGAAAAAAATCTATCAAGCTTTCTGAGCTTCTGCATTTGTTAAAATGTGTGGGGAAACGAATTAAAAACAGCTTCCATGTTAAAAGATAGATATATTAAATTCTCAGAATTTAAATGACACAGCCAGATTGATGTATGACTGCTTCTGTCATGTGACTCCGGCCTTCTCTCGGTGGAAACACACTCAAAATGCTTCCTTGGCACCCAGCAGTAATTAACACACACATACCTCTCAATGTCAGTCAGGATTAATGACAGTTTCCTGTCAACATGCATTATGGATTCTTTGCTCAGGCGGTTTTCTCTGGCACCGAGCCAGAGGGTGACCCGTGGTGAGCAGGAGCCACGAGATGCTGAAGGTAACAGACTCAATCTAGAAAATGTTCCAGAAGTCTATAACAGGGGCACATTAAATGCCATTATTTCACCTGCGAAGGAGAGTCGATATGCATGCAACCTGTTAAACAGGTGAGAAATAACTCTGTGTTATAATGTGTTATATTTACAGAGACCTGGGCATTTTTTAAAGATTCAAGCATAATTAAGAACTCCTGGAACATGATCACTGAATATTATTTTTCACAGATTGAAGCATTTTCTCATGTCACACGACGCACAGACAAACATTACAGGTCTATAAAAACAAACACACCAGATTAATGTATATTTAAAGTAACAGTAAGTTTTCGTAGAACTAAAAGTTGAATGTTTCTATTCTGTTATTCAAATAAATAAAAATCAATTATTTACTAGTGAAATTATTAAAACATGAGTGAGGAAGATGAATACATTTCATAACCCACATTCCTACAGCAAATCCAAAGGACAGCGAAGGACAGACAGCCAGGGTCCAAGACAGAGCAGTAGCCCATCAGGGTGCAGGCCACACACCATCAAGCATCATGGGGAACTTTCAGATTCAGAACTAGATTTTGAGAGAAAACCTATTTAATGGGGGGAAACACGCAAACTCCAGCCACACAAGTGGGATTCAAGCCCCTTACCCTGCAGAAGTGAGGAACCCCCCCCTCAGCCACTATGCCATATATAAGACATTATACTAGTATGAATACATTAATATACAGCCATGGTTCTGCTGAGAGTACATCACACAGCGTAGCCCCTAATGCTACCACTGAGCTCCGCTGCCTCATTACTCAGCCTTTGTCCAGCCGCATCACAAACCCCTGCCTCCAAAGACAGGCATCATCCTGGCTCACCGCCATGGTTACAGATGCAGAAATGAGGCAGAACAGAACAGAGTGGAGTAAAGGTGGCACAAGTCCTATATCCTCATTTCCATCCTGAAGGGCCTTATAATGTGCGATTTTCACCCTTCCTCATCGCCCCTTCCTGTCCTGCACTACCGCTGTAAGCTTACCACAACACTAATTATGCCTCCCGGCACCTCAAGCCGGGTACAGTGAGAAGTACATTAAAACCGGGGCCCAGAATATCTTCGATGGGAAATGAGCCAATTAAGTTATCCCCTGGCACTGGTTAAGGCTTTTAATGACAGAGGTCACTGGGAGGGAATTCAAAAAATAATTTCCTGCGTCATCTGTTTCAACCCGTACTTCCCTTCGAGACCCCCTGCTTAATACTTTAATTTGTTTTATATACTTCTGATGCAAGTCGGTAGTCACGAATAAATGTGACGTTTCAGAGGCGAGTTCCCAAGTTCATGACTTGTCACGGCGCAGCAAAGTCTGTGTGGGACTCCAGTGACAGACGGTGAACCTTACAACAATAACAACAGCAAGAGCAACATGCCGACAAGTCTGCTCGCCCACATCTTCCCAAATTATCTGGACGGCCCCGACCGATCCACTGAATGCACCTTCAACAACAAAAGGATGTGTCCAGACTGAGTTTGGTTTACACATCCTGTATAAAAGTATAAATACATTTCAGGCACTGTAAGGTAAAACTGAAGCATGAGAGAATGTTTTATAATCTTAACATGAAGCGTAGGAGTGTGTCAGTGAATTATGCATAGGTAGTATTGATCACTGAAAGGTATTCCACTTTGGAAAAAAACCATAATGTCTGTAATTTAAGAAGAATAAACAGAACAGCTGCCATCGCATCTCACAAAAAGCTGTTACCTTGGACTCTTGTCATGCCTTTGAAACTGATGTGACAAAAAGGCTCCTCCCCTTTTCTCAGTGACTGGGATTAGCTACTCGTAACTATTCTCACGACCATAATGGAATCGGGGGTGTCCGGCCGCCCCGAGCATTACGACGTGCCCCGCGTATATCACAGGAAAGCGCATCCGTGCTTGCGGGTTTCCCAAAGGCGCCATGTGTCTGTGCTGATGCGTCACATGTCATTTGTAATAAAGCCACTATCATTCCAGAGAAATATATGGCTGAACTTACTGGCAAAGCAGAAAAAGGCTTCAGCAGTGAAAATGCCCAATTAACAATGATATTCCTTTGCACAAAGTCACTGCGTGCACTGCAGGGGCAGTTCTGGTGGGGCACTGGCAACATGCATGCCCCCCCCCCCAAATACATACAGTATGCCAATTGGGTCTGAATAAGTTATTATTATTATTTACACTTACATATGTGGGCTAAAAATTAGTGCACTGAGAACAGGTGAAACAAACGTAAGCACATTAAGGTCAAATGCATCTGGTCCCCCTAACAGAACAACTGGCCCCAGTCTGCCAAGCTGAAATGGTCTAGAACTGTCACTGATACACTGCAGGTACAGCTTGATGACGGTGAGCTCTTGTGCACCCCTGCAGATGCAGGCTGACCTTTACAAGGCTGTGAACACATAGACAGCACATGTACCACACGCGGTGAGCCTCAGCACAAGACTGGCATCGTCGTGGCGTCCAGCGGTTCGTTCGTACGCCGGCATCAGCCCAGCAGACAGACGGACGACTACAAGACAGCCGCAGTCCGGCTGCAAAGCTCCGCCAAGTCGGGATTAAAACCTCTGTGGGCCAGAGAATGATACACAAAGCATGTAACAGGGTTTCAGGTTTCACAGTCCGTGTAACGATGATTGTTCTGCACAGTCACCTGTACTCAGAACAGACAGGCTTTCAAAGGTGTCATTTTTCATCCCTACTGTTGAGCTTTTCAAGCCAACATCCCCCTTCAGTGAGGAATTTTTTTACTGAGGAAGCTAAACCGACAGATAAGAAAACCGAAAACGGGAAAAGTTTATGGACCCTCCCTCGTCTGGGGTAATCGAGGGATACCCTGGCCCCAAAAGCATAAACCGAAAATCCTGCCCTAACAGCATGTTTATGCGAGCCGCACAACACCATGGAGGGTTAATTCCTTAAAGCTGTGTTATATAATTATATAAATAAATAGCACTGCCTCTCCTCTTGGGAAATGACTCATACATATTTGAGCAGCCTGTCTGCCGGAAAAGCGCATCGCGGCGGCTTGGAGACGCCAAATCAAGGTTTGCGGGGCTCGTGTAGATGGCAAGCAGGTTCTTCCTGGACTGGGGGGGGGGGGAAAGTATAATTTATCTCAGAATGTTAGTTTCACTATGCTTTGAATTGTTATACTGTTGGTATAGTTTCCTAATGCCGCCTAAAATTAAAATAAATAACAAAAAATCTTAATTCTGATGTAAATCTTCAATTCAGCCAAGGTTACAGCCTTTCTAAGTCCCGCCCTCTAGTCAAGGCGGCTGGCGAAAGCTTGGAAGGTTGAAAACCTAATGTGCTGAATTGCGTTGAATCTTATGCGGACACCTGTGCTGGGGCAGGTTCATTAAAATGACAAGTTAAAGATCTTCTTAAATTGTTAAATGTCAATAGATTTGCATAAATTAAACATGCAACAGGTGTTTTCAAACCAGCTCCACTGCATATACGTAACACAAGACGATATTGCATTATTGTTTATTAGACTTTAGTTATGAAGTGTTTCTGATGTCCCGGTGCTCCTACATTCCACACACCAGCTTATAAATCTGTGTGCCAGACGTGCAGTGAGGAAAATGGTAAACGATGCCGCTTGGCAACTGACTGCTGGAATGTAAACAAATCGCACACCTGTGCTTCCAAATGCCACGACGTAACCTTTCATTTGAAAACGCGACATGGAGACAACGCAGCGGAGGCACAATTAATTAATTGACAGAAGTTATTCACACCGAGCCCTTTTTTTTAATTTTCACTTTAATTAAAAATATTCCCAGGTAGCCTTTATAATCACACGAACTTACCCCTTGGTGATGAATTAACTACCTTTTGGGTTAATCTCCTACGTGTCAAACATGTTTATCTGCAGACGCTTAGTTTGTTCTGTTATACGTGAGAAGTTCGAC
This sequence comes from Paramormyrops kingsleyae, assembly GCF_048594095.1. NCBI lineage: Eukaryota > Metazoa > Chordata > Actinopteri > Osteoglossiformes > Mormyridae > Paramormyrops > Paramormyrops kingsleyae. The sequence goes on from NC_132812.1 coordinate 5,040,100, forward strand.
CTGGCAGCTAACTCTGCTCTACTCAAAGGCAACACTCACTGGTACAGTACAAGAAACAGGAAACGACAACCTGTTGCTGACTCATCATTTTGGGTTTTGTATCCACTAAGAGTGTAACCCCCACTCCCCTATGGCCCAAGTGATAAATTTAAGTAATTTTCCTGGGGCAACATGGAGAATTCTATCCATAGGCACTTATATTCAGGGTTGTGGGCGTCCAGGGCATATCTGGAAACCAAAAGGCACAAGGCAGGGAATAACCCAGGACAGGGTGCCGACCCATTCCAAGCAGACACACGGCAAAACCAATTCAACTTTATTAAAGTTGGGGGGGGAGGTTCCCCAGAGGAAACTTATGAGGACAAGGGGAGGGCATGCAAACTCCAAGCATGCAGAGCCCACAGTGTGATGTTACACTGCTAAGCACTGCACCAGCACGCCACCCAACATGCAGAGCCCAAAGTGTGATGTTACACTGCTAAGCACTGCACCAGCACGCCACCCATCATGCAAGACCCAAAGTGTGATGTTACACTGCTAAGCACTGCACCAGCACGCCACCCAACATGCAGAGCCCAAAGTGTGATGTTACACTGCTAAGCACTGCACCAGCACGCCACCCATCATGCAAGGCCAAAAGTGTGATGTTACACTGCTAAGCACTGCACCAGCACGCCACCCATCATGCAAGGCCCAAAGTGTGATGTTACACTGCTAAGCACTGCACCAGCACGCCACCCAGCATGCAGAGCCCAAAGTGTGATGATACACTGCTAAGCACTGCACCAGCACGGCACCCAGGATGCAGAGCCCAAAGTGTGATGTTACACTGCTAAGCACTGCACCAGCACGCCACCCAACATGCAGAGCCCAAAGTGTGATGTTACACTGCTAAGCACTGCACCAGCACGCCACCCATCATGCAAGGCCAAAAGTGTGATGTTACACTGCTAAGCACTGCACCAGCACGCCACCCATCATGCAAGACCCAAAGTGTGATGTTACACTGCTAAGCACTGCACCAGCACGCCACCCATCATGCAAGACCCAAAGTGTGATGATACACTGCTAAGCACTGCACCAGCAAGCCACCCAGGATGCAGAGCCCAAAGTGTGATGTTACACTGCTAAGCACTGCACCAGCACGGCACCCAGGATGCAGAGCCCAAAGTGTGATGTTACACTGCTAAGCACTGCACCAGCACGCCACCCATCATGCAAGGCCCAAAGTGTGATGTTACACTGCTAAGCACTGCACCAGCACGCCACCCATCATGCAAGGCCCAAAGTGTGATGTTACACTGCTAAGCACTGCACCAGCACGCCACCCAGCATGCAGAGCCCAAAGTGTGATGTTACACTGCTAAGCACTGCACCAGCACGCCACCCAGCATGCACCTGTCCTGACAGCTTAATCATAGAGTCAGGACTGCTGTCAGGACTCATATCACCCTGATATATATGATGCAATGGCCCCTCTTTCAGACACTGGGAAGAAAAGTTTTTTTGCAGAGTAAATACAATTCCGTTTAAGGCAAAAGTCATTCTCTTCTCTTTTTACTTTTAATTGTAACCATGACTCATATGGAGTAGATTAGAAAATCTTTAGATGATCAGCCAAGCCAAGCAGTGGTATTAGGGGCACAGATTTGAAAACCATGGTATCGCAAACCCTGACTAAACACCTTTGTCTTCTCAGTAGTTTCACATACTGTATTATAGAAAGGCAATGAAAGTAATTTGCTCAGTTTTATTTTGTGTTGCCTTGTTTGGATATTTTATTTTTTTTAGGTTAATTTAATGTACTATTTACAATGTTTCTCAAGGTGCATTGCAAGGAAACAAAAATGGCGGACTGCCGAAGTAAAGCATTTAACAAGAATGGTTCTGGAGTCCCATAATGCTTTGGGTCACAATGAAAAATGACAGCCAGTCCCAGCTGCACATAACTAGCGAGCAAGGTGACTTTATGAGGAAGATGGAGAAATGTCAGACCATGTCTGACTGGAACTTCATTGATGAATGCTCGACTTCCTGAGGTTTCACAATGTACAGCAGCTCTGACGACAGCAGCTTGGGAGCCTGGGGGAGAGACAGCAGCTGGGGCCGCAGCGGACTGAGGAACATGTTCCCTGACCAAAACGCATGTGCATTTGGTATGATAATCAAAGAAAAGTAATGGAAGCAAATCAATAGGGTGACATCATATGCAATCGATAGTGTGAGCAGGCAGTTTCATGACATGACACTATGGGTCTGTAAAAGGCATTACATTTAAAAAGATACTTCTGTCACAAATGTAGTGCAAAGGACAGGTCAGTGAAAATGGGTGCATTACCCATAATCCTGATGAACAAGTGGTGCCCTGAACCAAAAGAAGTCTGTAAACTTCAGTCATTCTCTCACTTAGAATGTACAGTATACACAGCCACAGCATAGAGAAAACCATAGGCCTACTCCAAACATAAAACCATGCCATGTAATCATCCAATGGCAACACATTCTGATCCATTTCTGACGTGACAACTCACCCATTCGCAGTGGATCAGTGGTCACGGAATGGATTTATGAGCATGAAAACAACTCAACAGAGCAGTGCCTGGAACAATGGAATCACATATCACTAACAGTTGCACACACATTCATAGAATGTATGCCAAGGGCTATTGAAACTGACCCAGTGGCCCATGGTGGCCCTGCACACTACTAATACAATTTACATTTGGTTTCCTTTCATTGTGGCCGGTACCTGTATGTTATTACCAAAAATATTATGTCCATATTCAGCACATGCAATGTACAAAGAATACACTGGAATCTCGCCGATTACAAACATTAAATTACAAAAAGTGACTTAAAACAGGAAAGAAGTTGAATATTTAAAATTTGAAACATTTTAACTCAACACTGACAGCAAAAGCAAACTACCATAGTTAACAAACATTACAATGAAATCACCAGACCAAAGGCACCAAACAGCAACCTGGCAACAGTCCTGATAAAAGACTACATCATTCCATCATTCCAGCTGATAAGTGATAAAGTAGCTCCTACAGGATGATGAAATAACGTATAAAAATAGGCACAGCATTTTTTTTTTACTGATCAGATCATTTGTGCCTATAAAAAAACAAACACTGAAGTAAAAACATATCTAAGCTAATATCATAGTATTCAATACTATACATCATACGGCAGATATTATCAGAAATATCAAAAACATCCACAAACACATACATAAAATATTAATGAATTTAGATTAATGGATATCTGTTGCTTTGACTGACTGACAGGATAGTGAAGCTCTGCATTAGCTGGACACAGCAGTCAGGAGACAGGATGAGTGTCATCACTTTGGCTTTAATAATCACCTTCATGTCACCGTGCTAATTAATTATTGATTTCATCTGAGGTGGCAGTGTGTTCCATGCAGTAATGGGAACACGTGTGTATAGGAAGGAGAGTGATGTGTCGTGTGAGACCAGAACCCAGAGAAGCCCCACTGCCCTTATTCTCTCTCTCTGAACAGGTACCTCCTGCTCACATTCTCTCAATAGCTGTCGGTACAAGTGATTCTTTAAACTTCCTTTGTTTGACTCAGCACACAATATACCTACGATCCTGAATGGATTTTTCTAAAGCCTCAAAGCTAAGCTGGATAAGCAGTTTCAAGGAAATGTGCATGAAATTTTATACACGCCATTAAAAATCGCCAAAAGAGTTAACTTGCCGTAACGAATAACTCCGACTCCCCTATGCTCCAATAACAGGGAATTAACACTGAATGCAGAGGCAAAGTGACAGTTGAAAATTCCTTCTTTCGGACGCTAGACATTCAGATGAAAGAGGAAACACACACACAGACACACACACTTACTCACCCCATTCACTGGATATGTCTTCCAGCCCAGCTCGCCAAGTACTGCTGTGGTATCCAACAGCACCACTGAACAGAAAAAAAATATCTGTTAGTACATATCACTCAGCACATTGTTAAACTTGAAAACAAAAACTTTATTTTTTGGACAATATAGATCAGCTCTGCACACAACCACATTAAAGTAGAAGAAACATGACAGTAGTACAAAAATAGTGCAAAAAAGTAATGTAGTGCAGTTAAGATATGAAACACCTATTGACATGAGAACACTAAATACCACAGCATCTTGTCCTTTTCTCAGCGAATTGCAATTTGTTACATGTGCACTGGGAGTTGGTTGCAATGTCTGGTTACGAGGACTTTTGAGGCCGAGCTTCTGAGACCACCAGTGATCAGCAGAGCGGCATAAAGAATGAAACGACCATCGTCAGTTCTCCCAGTGCCACTGCCGACATGACGGCGGCCCTCGGCCGGCTGCAGCATGGGAGAGAGGTCAGCGGCAACTCAGTGCCACTTGACGAATGAGAAACAGCTTTTTCTGTCGTATCTGGAGTCTGGGTTAACCATGATTGATGACACATGTCACTTCATGGGTATTAGTCAATGTGGCGAGGGCAAGGTCTTTGGGGATCCTCAGCCACAGCAGTTGACAAATGTGGAAGCTATGGAGATGTTTTTATTTATTTATTTATTTTAACCACCAGTATATACCTTCTCCCCCAACATGCCCTGCTTGGCAGCTCACGGCCAGTGGCTGGAGTCAACCTGGGAATCAGGTCACTTATTCCAGCGGTCAGAATGCCATCAATGATACGCCCTTTACCAGTAACATGTCACCATTTAGCAGTCTGCCAAAGTCCATGGTTCAGACAAAGATGCAACAACGGAATGAATGTGGTATCCCATTCACAAACCATAAAATTAGTTAACAATCAATTACTAGAGGACAATTTCCTGGGGTAAAAGGTTCTTATTTAAAAATGCTTTAGATCAAAGGGCTCCTCCCATTATGCCAGGGTACCCTACCCAGAAGAGGGTTTCCAAGACCCCCCTTTGAGCCAGGGGTGCTACTACTGTCAAGCAAGGGGTGACCAGGCCAGCTATGTAACTCAGCCATGATCAGCCAGAAAAGGTTATGTGGAGGCATCTTGTGCACTCATCACTTGCACGGTGAAAGGCGGGGGTCAAATGCAGTGCCACTTATGCAGCAGAAATGAGCGGGAAGGATCCAGATAGATTAGACCTTGGCAATAAACATTGGCTTTGGAAGTGTGAAACGTTGCCTCTTTAGCACTGGTGATACAAAAGGTATGACCTCCCTGCACAGTGTGGACAGCGTGGAACCAGACCTGTTCATGAGGTTCTCCTAATCAAATGTTCCCCACAGCGAATTGGGATACTCACAAGTCATAGGCTGCTGCTTGCACAGATTCCTTTTTCCCCAGTGGTTGCAGAGAGGAAAATTTCAGACTGCTGTTTGTGTTCATGCACTGAAGAACAGTTTGAAGCACAGAGCCACCTTAGAGAAAATGGGCAAGGTACTCGAAAGCTTAATGCCTGCAGACTCAGCGATCCTACTGTAGTAAGGAATGATGAAGATACTTGGAGGAGCGTGATCGGAATGGCTTTCTAAATCTAAACCTAGGTGCTGAACTGTTACTGGACTTCTGCGCAAGCAAAAGACTATCCATAACAAACACCACATCTGAACAGAAAGATGCTCATAAACACACCAAAATGCTGTAGGCCAGTGGTCAATTATCAGCTTTGTGGCCATGTCATCTGATTTGAGATAAGGTGTTCTGGACACTTTGAATTTAGCACATGAGGAGATCATAAGGACCAGGACAACCTAGGCAAGCAGTTAGGGTTTGCTAGTAAATTCTGGCTGAGGTTTATGTATAAGATTAATTCATCTCATACATCCAGAAAAACCAGCCACATGCCAACAGGTCAAGGGTATTTGAATAGACGATGTTCAAGGCCTCAATTGTTTTAGCTGTGGCCAGACGGCAGTAGGTGCTTCTCATGTCAGTAACTATGGACCTAGCTGGTGGACACCTGCGGTAAGGGAAGCTGTCAGACTGAAGGGGGAGGCCTTCAGAGTAATGCTTGGATGGGAGAAAGCTGAAAGGTAGGCAGACCTGATGGGCTGCAGTAAAAGCAGTCAAGGAGGTAAAAGCTCATGGAGAGAAGAGTTTGGAGAAGGTATGAAGAGAAATGGTTGGGCCCAAAGATGCTTGATAGCTCAGGAGGGGAAGGTGGGATCTTGTTCAGACTGTTTTCAGCCAGATTGGGGAAGTACTGACCAGCTGTGGGAATATTGTTGAGCATTGGAAAGAACACGGTTACAAAAGGAGGCAGTTCTGGATCAATCTGTCACTGAATTGTTATGGTTGTCAGAGGCCTCCATAGCGGAAAGGCTGCAAGGAAAGATGAAATCCATCCAGAAATGTTGAAAGCACTGAATGTTTTCAGGATGATAAGGTTGACAAGCCTCTTCAATGTTGCACGGAAAGTGAGTGGAGTATCCCAGGCCTGGCAAACAGGGATGCTAGTCCCTTTGGTGAGAGGAAATGTGAGATTGACAGGCAGATCGGTTTGGTGATTGAAGTTTTGCGGGCTCTGAGGAGGTTCGTGTAGTGAAGTGGGAGTTAAGATGTCAGATGAGGTGCAACCAGTCTATGTCCTTATTGTGACCTCCTGTCATGAGTTGTGGTTAATGACCAAAAGAATATCAGTACAATGAGGTTTTTCTGTAGGGTTATTGGGTTCACTCTCCATGACAGGGTAGGGAGCTTGAAGATCAAGAGGAACCTTGAAATTCAGGTGCTGCCCCTTCATGTCTAGAAAAGCCGAGTTGATTTGGGTGTTTTGTATGGACGCCAACTGGTTGACTCCCAAGGGAACTGTTCTGGACACAGCTCACTGGATGGAGGCCACATGGCAGATCTAAGACTCCAGCTAGCTAGAGAATGCCTAGGGATCCCCCAGAATGAGTCTGTCTGTGGCCATGGAGGTCTAATCTGACTTGCTCAGCTTGTTGAGACCACGAAAAGAAGAATATGAGTTGAGAAATGCAAATAAGGCAATTCAAAGGAAAACAGGCAAAAACACTGTAAGATTCTCTAGAAAATTTTGTGCAGGTGCAAAACACAGAGGTTAATATGACCTCAAATTTAAGAAAAGTAAAAGTCTGCTCCTGACACATTAGACTTCTGGAGCTGAACAGGACGAGCACTGCACTAACAATGCAAAGGTTGTAGGTTCAAATTGCAGGGAGCAAAGATGAATTGCAACCTTTCCTTCTACTGCAAGTTGCTTTCAATAAAAGCATCAGATAAATGAATGAAAATGTTAAATGCATCCCAGAAACTTCTGGGGATGTGTGTGGAAGGTTCACCTACTGAAATAACCGCCCTGTGTTTATTGCCAAAGTTTAACCGTAAGTAGTGCCAGAGGAAGTAGCCATTGGCAGCTGCCTAGTAAAGGGGATACAGGGAGTGAGCAGGTCGTTCTTTGACAACTCCAAGGCTGGAACATGATGTCTGTGTTTTTAATTGAATCTCAACCCATTGGGCAATCAGAGAAACCAAGAGGATGCAATCCAGAATAACAAATGTCTACAAACAGAATTTCAATTGCACTTTAGCTGCGAGGTATGAATCACATTATATGTGTCTCTGCATTTGTTTTGCTAGGGAGCAGAATTACACAAACATATCCTATTTCCCCTGTGTCACTTCTTCCAATAACAACAACATCTCAGCACCAAACTTTGAATGCATTCATTTTGCCTTGTTTAAGTATAACGCATATTGGCAAAGGTAAAAACATGTACACACTTGGGTGAAGCAAATTCCTTTCTGTCTGTGCAATACTTTTGCAGATGCCTTTCATTTTATTGGTCACTTGAGGTTTCTGTCTCCCACCATACTCATCTCTATTAGTCATGATGCTTCTAAATTCCTTCTAACTAAAAAATTGTAGTTATCAGGGCCAAGCAAGTCATGGAGCCACTCGTCTCTGTTGTTCTCTGTTTTCACTCCCGAGGCAGGCTGATTAAACGCACGGCAAACCGACTCGTGGTTGAAGCCTTATAGTTCGGCTAATAAGAATTCTGAGAGCATCAGTCAGACACTTGTTTTATACGTGTGGAATAACTGTGTACTCAACAGCTCAGGCAGCCGGAGTGAATGATGGACTGCATCTCAACTGAGGGACTGGAGAAAGATCCATAGCAGGATTCCTCCGGGAATTTAATAGGCCAACCTGTCTGGGAAAGTCAATTAGCGGCTCGTGGTCGAAATAGCTCGGAATGGTGGTGAAAATGAGTCAAACGTTTCCAAGCGCTAGATGGTACCAACTGGTTTGAAATTTTTTACTTTAATAGATAGTACAACAGATCTTAACCACTAACTGTCACAGTACAAGCAGATAGGTAACAGATGAGTTCATACATTTAACATGAAGAATTATACATTTTAGGTTTTTTTTTTAAAGTATTATATCAAATGTAACAATTAATGTTGCACTTACATTAATCCTCGACATCTGAAGAATTATACAGTCACAAGCTGCAACAGACAGTCAGACGGGTCCTTCCAACAACATAAAGCTTTTGACATGCAGTGGTTGTCAGGCCAGGACTGAAACTGAGCCAGGCTACATTACCGTTTCCTTCCACCATGTGCATACTTGAGGAAGTTAATCAAAGGCTTCATGATTAGCTGGCTAATAGAATCAAGGGCCCTGGATTGCAAAGTGCTACTATAATATTGGTGTGAATCTGTACCCTTCCCCACGTAAAGGTGTACAGATTTAAATTGTGTAAATCTGTAAAATGTTCTATTGTTTTATTTCTACACTGCACTAGTTCTTGGGCATTAAAATTCCATAACATATGCTTTAATCCTTGGTGTTGTGGAGGTAATTACATGTGTGAAGACAGATTTACTAAACATAGGTGTGTGATTCTACGTGTCCTGATGATTGCCTCAGTTTTAATTTCTGCAAAAGCATGCAATTTGCTTTTATAATATGTGTCAGTCCCTGTAAGTGAGCAGGATAAGCAATTAGAAGATGGATGGATGGATGGATGGAATATGCCTTATATGATTTATATATATGATTTATATTAGGGGTGTAACGATACACCAAAGGCACGATTCGGTTCGGTTCACGGTTTTGGAGCCTCGGTTCGGTTCGGTTCGGTTCACGGTTTTGGAGCCTCGGTTCGGTTCGGTTCGGTTCACGGTTTTGGAGCCTCGGTTCGGTTCGGTTCGGTTTCTGTTTGCTGTGGGTTAGGGTTGATGTCATCTTAACAGCAATGCTAAGGAACAATAGATTCACTTAATAACAAGAACTAAACTTTTTCTTTATTAACTTTGCCATCACATTTTTAGTACAGTCAGGATACCTGAGTAAACAACAAAAATTAAATAAATACCTCCAATATAGACTAGTCAGAAAAAAACAATTCTAATACTAACTTTAGAATATAATATTTAGAACAAAATTTAGAACAAAAGCTCATCATTACTAATACAATTTAATCAAATGTGATAAAATAAAGATGTGTTTAAATTGGTTAAATTAGTTAGAGACAAGTGACGTCAACCTCAACAATGGGCAGCAGGGGGCGTGAGAGTACCGCGGTACGCCACGAGAGTTTCGCGATACGTATCGTGGTTCGTGTATCGCGATATTTCGGTTCGGTTTGTAATATCGTTACACCCCTAATTTATATACAGACATGGACAAAACTGTTGGTACCCTTCCAGAAGAAACACAACTATCTCTGAAATGTCTTGAAACTGACAAAAGTGTAATGGCATCCCTAGTTGTTTATTCCATATTTCACCAAATCAGACTTTGCTTTTGATTATTGATTCAGTTGAATATTTTAACATAATTAAACAAATGAAAATGGCATGGACAAAAAAGATGGTACCATTAATCATTAATTTAATATTTTGTGGCACCACCTTTTGCAGCAATCATTGCCAACAAGCGATCTCTGTACTTCACAATGAGATGTCTGTGTTTTCCAGCAGGTAGTTTGGCCCACTCTTCCTGAGCAAACTGTTCAAGTGGTCTCAGGTTTGAAGGGTGGCGTCTCCACACTGCAATTTTCAGATCTTTCCATAGAGATTAAGATCTGGGCTCATGGAGGGCCATTTAAGAATAGGCCAATGTTTTTTTCTCAGCCAATCTTGAGTGCTTTTAGCTGTATGTTTTGGGTCATTATCCTGTTGGAGGACCCATGACCTGCGACTAAAGCTGAGCTTTCTGATACTGGGCAGTATGTTTCACTCCAGGATGCCTTGGTATTCTTGAGACTTCATTGTGTCCTGCACAGATTCAAGGTTCACTGTGCCAGATGCAGCAAAGCAGCAACAAGACAAACCCAAGCCCCCTCTATGTTTCACAGTAGGTATGGTGATCTTTTCTTTTAAAGCTACATTTTTCCTTCTGTAAACATAGAGTTGATGTGACTGGCCAAAATGCTCCAGTTTTGTCTCATCAGTCCAAAGGACATTCTCCCAGAAATGTTGGGACTTGTCAACATGCATTTGGGCAAATTCCACTCTGCCTTTTTTACATTTTTCTGTCAATAGTGGAGCCCTCTTGGATTCTTCCAGTATTGTTCAAAATGTGATGATGGTATGGTCAGAAGGTGACGTACCTTGACCTTGGAGCTCAGCTTGAATGGTTTTGGATGGTTTCCTTTCTACCATCTGCATAACCCTTTTGATCAACCTGGGGTTGCATTTCCTCTTGCATCCACGTCCTGGGAGGTTGGCTACAGTCCCAAGAACCTTATACTTTTTAATAATATTGGCAACTGTGGTCACAGGAACGTGAAGCTGCTTGGAGATGGTTTATAGCCTTTCCCTTTAACATGGTTATCTATAATCTTCTTACTGAGCTCCTCAGACAGCTCTCTCCTTTGCTTTCTCTGGTCCATGTTCAGTGTGATGCACACAATGATACCAAACAACACAGTAGCATGTTCTTTCCCTTTAAATAGGCTGAATGGCTGATAAAAAGCTTGAAGACGTCTGTGATACTAATTAAGGTTAAACCCTTAGTTTGAAACATGACTGTAATGCAAGGATAAATAGTCTCTTTAGGGGCACCAACAAATCTGTCCAAACTATTTTAGATTATCTTTGTAAAATAAACAACAAATAATTTCTTTTCACAGTTTTATTGGTTTACTCTGTCACATACTAAAGGCATGCAGGCATACATTAGACAATTGCTTTGAATTGAATCACTTTTCAGGAGAAATTAAGCATTGTTTCAATGAGCTGTAAGGGTACCAAGAAATTTGTCCAGGTCTGTACACTTCATCTTCAATGAAGAAGCACATGTCACAAAGTAAGGTGGCCTGCGAAACCATTAAATGCAACTTGATTCCATTTTGATGGATAAGCAGATAAATTTTGACACTGTTGTGTCCCATATCAGAGTGGTTCATATTTCAGGTGAACGTTTTCTCGGGAGATAATTTTATATTTTTATAAAAGTAATAACTGTCTTGCTAAGTATAAAACACCGAATTTAAATTATGTGGAAAAATTAAAGAAAATGCTCCTTTTAAGATTTTTTTGCAGAAAACATGGGAACACCAATTAAGAGATTTTTTAATCTTGCGAACATTGACAAAGTAACTAATGAAATTTAATTCAATTGCAAATAAATCAAAGAAATATAATCACTTCAAAGATTCAATGTTACTTTAACTTTGTGGATTTCTGATAAAAGCAGTCAGAGTGATCTTCAGACACATACTGACGGGCAGGCCCCTGCAATGCATGGTCATTTACTAAAAGCCAGTATGGCGACAGACAGAAAGCAGCTTAATGGATGCAGGCTGACTGTGAGCAAATACTTAGAGGCTACTTCCGTGTTAAAAGGCTGTTCACAAGGGGGTGCCCTCTGAGGAGATGTTAGCCACAAAAAAAAAAGTGGCAGGAACGATGTGCCCATTCCAAGAACAGAAAAAAATCATCCCCGTTCATATTTCTTCATGCCTTCTAAAAGCTTCTCGAACTGTATAAAAAGAGCCAGAATAGCAATGCAAAATTATACCCTGCTATCAAGCAGGGGAGGAGCCTTACGCTGTGACAGTGTGTTATGGAAGAAGCACCGATGTCTTATTTCAATGCATGTGTTGCGTCGCCTCTGGTACACCACTACATCAAAGGCATCTCCCAGTTCGTTATTGCATTAAAAGGAACAGAGTTGCTGTTCACAATCACTGTCATGATGCAACATATCTCCCCAATTAGGTGGGATCTCTTCCCGGAGATCAGTGTTTACTTTCAAGCTCACGTCTGAGCAGCAACATATTGCTTTAACAAAGTAATTAAAAGGAAGGTTCCGGATCTCGCATCACCTCCCCTCCGGAACAATCCCACAGATAATCTGAGGAACACTCTGGATAATCATTTCCAGCAGCAGTTTCCTTTCAAAAGTCATTACATAGGTGTGAGCTGGACAACCAGCAGATATGTAAAGGACACTTGTACAAGCATTGCTCGTGACACTATCCTGATTAAGCATTACGGATTCGGATAAAATATCACACGTTTCTTACAAGCTGTCTCTACCTTGGCGCCATATGGAGCAGGGAGGAGGAATGACTGGTAGAGCTCGTCTCGGGGACAGATCACACCGCTAACGTCTCCAGTGAAGCGAAATGCTCATTCCTTCATTCAGTCAATAGGCAAAATAATCACCGATATACCTGATGATATTAGCCTACATAGAACGCAAATCCTGCAAACCTGCTTAGAAAACCATTTTTCCGAAAGATGAGCTATGAAATTACATGGAGAAACAAAGTGAAATACAATAAGCCTGTGTAGCTGCCTGGGGATACGCTCATAGGAAAGAGACTAACTTCTTATCACACAGTATATTTACAGACCACAATATTACATTTTCTGTTTCTTAGTGGCTGTCAAACTATTTGCATATAATCTACACATTTACAGATAAAAAAGGCAATCATAAAAAACACTGCCTTTGTTATTGTGATTCTTCTCCTGTTCATGCTTGAAAAATAGAGTCGAAATGCCGTTTCTTTCCCCACACAGTTTACACTCGGCGGGAGAGCTGCAGACTCTGCCAGTTCTGGTAACCCCAAAGGGAATTTCAGCGAAGGATAAAAATAGCTTGCGGGGGGGGGGGGGGGGCTGTCGGTAAAAGGTTATAAACACGCAGAGAAGCGGCGCGGTAACATCTTCTGTGACCTGATTGGTCGTTGAGCCAGGACTGATGAGTCCAGCGGCATCTAGCACCATCCATCTCGGCCAGGTCATGTTTAACGGAAGGCACATGTTGAGCAGACGGCTTGTGTGGCCGTGCATTCGATGTCACATCATGACATGCCTGCTAATGTACACATTCCATGGTTTCGCTTATTTCAGGTGAACCGCTACACTGGAATTTATTCAAGGCCGGTTTAGTGGTTCTCTGCATAATAATTAAAAAAACAAACTAAAAATATTTCAGAAGCAATAATAAATTTTACTTAGATAGAATTTATTAGAAAATGTCTAGATTAGAAAATGTCTAGACTTCTTAACTAATATTCTGGCACAATTTCGGAACATTTTGCCTCATTTCACGGTGTGGTATGTGAATTTTTGGGGCCTGTATGTGTTTATGTGAACAATAAAAGTTGAAGAAAAAAAAAAAACTTATGGCTTTATAACAATATTTCCCTAGTCAATGCAAGGCCCTTCATATTTGTGAAGCCGCGCTGATCACAATTACTACTCGGAAATTTCTCCATCCACCACAAACTAGTCTTCAAAAATAATATTTTCCTCTAATATATGTGTGCTACATCTAGATGGCAAAAAAAATCTATAAATTCATAGCTTTAAGTTAGGAGTGCAGAGGCTGATGCATATTAAAGAGTGACGGTATAACAGTGCAATGACAGACATGCAGGCCCAGGAGGTGAACAGGGTTCAATGAATGATTGTCAGTCAGAGCAAATGATCTCTCCCTCGCAGGTCCCCCAGATACACTGGAAAGCATATTATATGTTAATACATACACCTGTCCCCTTTCATTCTAAAGGCAACTTTCCCATTTTAACTGGCTCTTCTGACAGTAAGTTAGTCGACATACTGTACTGGTAATGTGTACGATTACAAAAGAAACCTGACAATTTTAACAGTCTACCTATTTGCCAAAATATATTAATCTGACAGAACTACTGACACATTCAATGCTGTTGAACACAAAAATCATGACCATAAAACAATGTCAAAATAGAACTATATCACACATGGGACAGAATTTGGTATCCTGGTGGAAATGTGAAGCCATTACCAAGTACTGAACTAGGGAGAGAATGGTACTTTTAATATCTACAATGTGACCTGCAGGCAGAGAAAAGCTCATCAGCTAGAAAAATACCCCGCTTTTGACTTAAGGACGTTCATTACTAGTACTAACAAGATCATTTTGCTTAAAACTGTGTCGTTGTTGCTTAACAATATTACATAATTCCGGAACCATTTAACGCAGAGGTGTTAACGAGTCATTCAGTGCAGTTTTTGCCTCACATTACAGATGATACATTTAAATGATTATATATAATGATAGTCTAAACATGATTAGCTCTCGTGTCAACAAGGCAATCTTGGAGTTTAATTTACAGACAAAAACTGAAAAGAAAGCTTTAGCATCCGCAAATAAATTCAGAACCTACCCCAAATATCAGCTGCTGAATTCTAATTACAAATGTATCACATTTCCTCATACCGTCAAAAAAATTTACAAAAACAATTTAGGAAAAGGATGTGGTGTTCAGGATTAACCGTGTACTACAAACAGATGTTTAATCTTTCTGGAGTCGTTTTAAAGTCAGTAATGTCTATTTTACAAAACAATATGAATGTCAGAACACAGACAGGCAGCTAAGAGATTATCTCCTGAAGATTCTGCATTGTAAAGGGGCTCAGAAATGAATGTGCAATCAGCCTTCTGCTCAACTCTCCTTCTTTATACTTGTCCTCTTGTCCTGAAATGTCTGTGTTAAATTTTACATGCCCATCAAATACACTATGAGATTTGTTAAGAGACTCTCTGATGATGGAAGAGGGGAAATGGGAAGAGGAGACCTCTGCTTCAGTCTGCATGGCATTTCTGTGCCTTCGAAAACCACCTCAGAGACATCGGAATTTGGAATTTTCTTAACAGCAGTGAAAGCTGCTTAAGAAAGGAAAAGCTGACCTAGGTAATGAATCCATAAACACAAAATTCTGTACCATGATATGGTTCTGAATACACGTTTTACCTTCTGTGTGTCCCACCGCCTGCCATCATCTGGTCAAAAACAGACATTTACACTTTATGATGACAGAGCCGTACAAGTCATTATACTAAGGTCTAATCATTTTTAATTTGCAATCTGTATATTTTTCAATGTGTCCATTGTAAATGAAATACTCTTAATTTAATTTAATTCATTTAAAAAGTAAATTCATATAGCAGTGCAAGTAAGTTATAAAATCTCATGTGCTAGAATTCCCTGATGACATCCTCACTCGGCAGGAAGAAGTAAAAATGAGTAAGAAACAGTATAATGAACTATGAACCTATAGTATACCGTCAACAAATGTTATGGTCCTTTGTAATATTTATATTGAAATAAATCACTTTTTTTTTTTTTGTTACATATAAATGACATCAATGATAACACCAAGAAAATCTTTATATACGAGGTACAAAGGCACCCATCATCCATATTTCTACATACACAACTTTACTGGGGTAGTCAGCAACCATTTTACTCAAATGGGTCAGAGAATAGCCACTGTGCCCCAGTATTGGCTTCTGTGACTTTTCCTGTTTTGGGTTCCCTCTGTGAAAATACCATAAATTACTGGATTCAATAAAACTATGCATAATGAAATCTAATTGACAACAGATCTTTAACATTTAATAATAATAATAATAATAATAATTATTATTATTATTATTATTATTAAATTAAAAGACAATATTACTATAACTGGATTACTTTAATAGATCAAGTTATGGGTTTACATGTATGACAACCAGTCAAACCTTCAGCCCCTTTCAGTCATATGAAATATACAACCCACTGTAAAGTACATAAGATATAAAATGCCTATTCAGTATCTCTTGCCCTTACTTTGGTAATGCTACTGTCTATGTTCTGACCTAAGTGAAGCAGCAGCCAGTATTGTATTCACATTTAAAGTGCATACGGAAGACATCCACTACTGTGAAGAATAGTGATTGGGGGCTGATTGGGGTCAATGAATTGTAATGGAACTGTGGGATTCTAATACATATATTACTGTGACTTTTCCTTTTTATCCCCTCTTTGCAGAATTGATAACAGTTGAGATTTTACCTTTGTAAAACAGTTTATTTCTTGTAGACTTAACTTCAGAACTTATTTAAAGATACACACTCCAATTTTATAAACTGCCCTATTTAGTTTTTAATCAATTTAAAAAAAGAAAAAGAAAAAACAAGTCGCTTATGAAGCATGTTTTTTTCCCCTCCCAATTACATGTTATTGTGTGGAATCAACCAGCTGATTAGTAGTTTGGAGAGTAATCATCTAGTAATATATGTAATGGATGTACTTCAGTATTCATCACACGAGCCGTATTAATCCAAATACATGATATAACTTTTAAATATAGGTACACGACCTCAATTTCGTCAATGACGACAAAAATGTTGGAAATAATTCAGAAAAAAAGGAGTGCTGTCATAACCAATACATATTCATTATGTATGTGCAGAAAGGGTAACTGGACTTTGGGAATTTCCTGTGCAATGTGTCAAAGATTTAATCTTAGAAGGTTTATATGTCTAAACATGCCTGGTGGTAATGTATCAATCAGATCAATTAGTAATTAATTAATAATAAATAATTATGATGCTATCGATGTATAGACCACATGCCGTGGGTAAAACTGTGCATTGACGCTGCAGCATTACAAAATATCGCATCGTTGCAAGTGACGCCCAGACAGACCATAATATCGTTTAAATTTACACCTGTGATGGTTGCATGTACATATAACCGCCATATAAGCCAATACAAGTTGAATGTTTCTCAGTTTTGAGGAAATCGTGGCAGTAGGACAGATGATGGTAGAATACGTAAGACTCGCAAATTTGATATTAAAAATATGAAAAGATGAAAAGTGCGCCCCGCTCATACAACGCGTACATTAGAGCCCGCACGTGTCCTTTTAAAGTTTCATATCTTAGTGTCAAATCTTAGTAAATCGTAAAATAACTCTACGTGACGCACACTTCAACTCTTAACTGTGAATCAAGCAAAACCTAGGCGCATCGCATTAAACTTACAGCCCATGTTCATAAGGCGAGCAACCGAGGAAATAAAATGTAAAAGAGCATAAAGTTACCTTGATTGTTATGACTGGAGTCCGCGAAGACCACCACAGGCAAGGCGAAAAAGAGGCACATTTTTACTCCAAAAGTCATCTCTGAAAAAAGCACCGGGCGACAGTGCAATCCGGGTACGATACGCATCTGTATCCACGTGTAATCCCTTAAATGTGTGATTTTGTTAATCCTTCCGGTCTTAAAGAACGGCACAGCTGCCTTTCTCGCCGCTATCAACACGCTCTTTTGCCACTAACGCGTTCACCGGCTGCGGTATGAGAAAGCGACCCATCGCCCGCTCCGCCGGAGCGCAAATGCGGCTGCTGTGGGGGGGGGGAAAGTTATGTCTTGGAGAGCGTGCAATTCCGAGAAACGCAAACTACCTTTAATCCACAAAACACGCCGAATAAACGGCTGAGCGCATCTACGACACCTCAACGCCGCACACAACTTTACTCGCAACTAAAGGACTGAATGAAGCCCACTGCTCACACGGCTCTTTAAATCCAGTTAAGTTTTTGGTATTTGCCAGCACCGATTATACCGGCAAGACACGCGAACGACCGACTATTCCGCTGTGTCTATTGCGCGAATCCCGGACTGGATGCAGCCGACGATGGTCCGGTCCCGGCGGAGACGCGCTCAAACGCCGGGCTTCCTAACACTAGAGGGTGTTATCTGACAGCACAAATGTAACGCGTTCGACCCTTTCAAATACGCGACGATCCTTGCGATGCCAGTTTACTAGCCTCCACAATGAATTTGATACGCTTTCTTTTCTTCATTCGTAGAAAATAAATTTATATTTATAATTTACTATCTATATTTAGTTATTATTAGGTAAGACTAGTATTTAATCCCCGAGTCCTATCATCTGTACAAAATATTGATGGTGCCCTATATATTTGATGCTTCTTTCTGCATCGGGAGGCAAGTGGCTTCCCGGACTTCTCACTGATCTTTATATGCCAGCCATCCCACATAAAATTGCCTCGATGTAATAAGAGCGAAATCAAAGGAAAGTGTAACTTGGCAGTTCGTTCCGAGGGCACTGGGGCACATTAAAAATGATCGGCAATCCACCAAAGTATTTAACTATATGTGCATATTTCGTAAATTATGTTTAGAAAGAAACCGTTGTTTATTACAACTTTGTGTTTCAATATTTCATTTAAAAAAGGGGGACAAATATGCTATATGTCGGGAAAGGTAGTCTATGGGCTATATCTTAAGTGAATTCTGGAGTAATCGACTGTTAAAAAATTAACGTGTGTATCAGTACTGTTTGTGATATAAGGAATTTTGCAGACGTATTTCCCTATCCTGTTTTAGATGGTATTTAAATAGTAGCTTATGGTTTCCGCTCCCAAGGATAACCTTAAAAGCAGATGAATATATGACGGGTGCTAAGTTACATGTTCCGACGGTAACTGTGTTTCAAAGTAATGAAATGACAACCATGAGGCATTTTTATTGTAAGGCGTACATTTCAATAATTAACTTAACAAGGATATTTCTTCTCCAGCTTCTGAAATGGTAGGCTACTTGTGGCATGTAACCTAAGCCCAATAATGAATTCGGGACTCGCTTAACCAAATTTATTATGGATGTTTTGCACACAGAGAAAACTTTCCACTTTAGGGTTGAGTGGGGAATAATAATAATAATAATAATTATTATTATTATTATTGTTAAAAGCTTCTTATAGGGTGAGTAAAACAGTTCACAGAAAACGTTTTCTCTACTTTACAGGTAGTTAAATATAATGTGACAGTTTAATAATTAGTGTTAGTGTTAGAATTTTTGTGATTATACCTATGCAATTAAAATAAATCACAATCCGCGGCAGCTATTTTTTGAATGCTTGGCTATGCTTTGTGTATTCACTAATGAGCAGGTGGCACTTTCCCTTTTCTTTTAAATGTTATTTTCCGAAATTCTGAAACATATGAATAAGGAGTATTTGTTCAAACATGAATGTTGCTTATTAGGCCAAATGAAAAGGTAAGCCTATTAAATATAACGATTACTTACATGGTAGTAAAATGTGGCATAGCAACAATAAGTGTCGTCTACCTATTCTTGTAGTAACACAACTTTTTAACTGCTGGCACTGAATCTTGTCTGTTTGAAAATAAGAAAAATAGGCAGCAGTAAATAATTCAGTCAGTGTCATTGATCAATCGGACGTCTCAATCTGAAAACAACTCTTACCGGTGACATTGAGAAATGCAGTCTGAAGGCAACGAACGTAGCGCCCTAACCAGCACGCCAGAACAACAAAGACAAGCTTACAGGAGAAATGCTACAAAGCCTTCTGGGAAAAGACAACCCCGTAGTAATAATCTAAATTATAGATTAGCGTTGCATGATATGTCACGAGCAATTAATAGTAATATCTTAAGTGAACTTAGGAAAATTGAACCACATCTTTCTATATGCTAAATTGCACTTTTGAAGATCTGTTAAGTAAGTATGCCTGCTTAGAATGAAGTCCTGCATATGTTTTAATTTACAGAGAACACCCTGGAACACATAATTATAACACGATAAAAGCTTAATTAAATTGCATCACTGACCGTGTTTGCGCCATTGTACATTTTCCTGTCTTCCAGGCCCATTTTTCCTTTACAAAATATATATAAACTTTGACCTGCAAGACAATGTGTGAAATGGTGTCTAATGAACTTATGACTGCCGATTCTAGTATTTGCGCTTTGTTTATTTCTTTATTATTTTCTTGAGAAGCAAACACTCACGGAGCTCTTGTCTCAGGAGGGCCGCCCGGTAAGTGATGTCTATTCGCTCCACATTACACGGCTTCCCCGTTGAGGCGCTAAAGCTCGCTGCATTGAGCAGTAACATAAAATTCACCTCCTTTAGTCTGAAAACAAAACAAGTATCGTCCATAGTTAAGGCAATAGATGAACTGTGACCAAAATAACAAACGCATGAGCAAAAAACTGGAAATACTGGAAACGGATTTAAGCAAAAAATACAAATTCTAAAAGACCCGTGAGATGCAATTGATATTTTATGTTTTTTTTTAATGGCTATGTGCATTACTATGGTATTTTCCTTCAGCTTGTATGTGCGCATTCGTTGATTTGAGTAGAGATATATTTTGAAAACGTCACTGATCGCATAGTACGTGGTTTGTATAAACGTCTTTAAAAATGGGTATAAATTAGTTACAAATATTGCACTTAAGTGTGTTTCCAGGGAATTACTTTCTCTTTCTGGGTTCATGGTGGATGAAAGTGGATGAACGGTTCCTGGTGTAACATAGCAACGACCCAAATGCAGGCTGTATGTAAGGTAACCCCTTGCAGGGGTGTTTATTGTGGGGAAACAGGCAGGGTAGCAATGCAGACAAGGAAACAATGACTGAGCAAGAAGCACAGGACTAAGAGACACTAAAATACATGACTAACACAGGAGTAAATGCACCCAACTGCATGTCTTTGGGCTATGGGAGACACTGCACACCATTTGGAGAAAAGGTGCCACACAGAGAGTGTGAACAGGGTTCATACTGTCAAGCCTGGAGAGTGAGACAACAGCCAACAACCGAGTGCAGCCCTCTGATAGCCCTGGGCCGTAGCTGCTAAACTGTACTTTAATTTTGGATTGGCTAGAGTAGCTCAGCATATGGTCAGGGGCATCAGAGGGGCATTGTCACCCTGGCAGATTCAGGGGGGGCAGCACTTTATAGATGCCCCAGATTCCTCCATGGCTCTGCCCGCCCAACAGATTATACTGTGTGGGAACCGTATTTTTTCAAATTAAAAGTTCCAACCCTAGCAGGAGGCCCAGAATTTCTAGCCATACCCTTATTGTACTCATTGTACTTTTTGTGCTTATTGTACAAAAAACTCAGTTATAACACAAAATGAATATACAGAAGGAAACATGGGATGTTTCTCAACACCGAGAATGCAAGGACCGTATTTGTGGTCTTGGCAATACCGGTCTGCGAACTTGCCTCCCAAGAACAAACTTGGGGTGCAATGAGTCATGGGATTGGTCTCATTCGGCGAGGATGCAATTGGCGTGTCCTTGATATTTAAGGTTGGGCAGGCACAACATCTGGGGATTTTTACTGTATTCTGTAGTTCTGTTCTCGAATATTAGAACAGGTCTTCGGCAAGGGAAGATGACATAAATACAAGAGGACAAGTATGGTCAAATATGTATATTGAGAAACACCCCTGGTGTAACTTTTCTAAGCTTAGTGGAAGCTTTTATCCAAAGCAACATATGAATAAGAAAGGTGGGTCAGCCAATCATGTGAGCAATTGGGGTTAAAGGTCTTGCTCAAGGGCTCAATGGTGACATCACTCTGCTGCCCCCCAGTGACCTGCTAAGCCACATGCTGCCTTGGCAAGAGTGACAGCCAGTGTTGCAATATTACCGTATTTCACACTGCTGTTCTTTCTTTGCTGTGGTCATAACTATGATAAAAAGCTCTTCAAGTTACACTAATAATAGATTTTTTTTTCCTCGTGTACAAGTTTCAGTGTTAGTTGACCATCCTGGACTGGGTCCTGTGTTCAGTATGTGAGATTACTTCCCGAGGTCTCTGTGATTCCTGCTCCTCTAATGAGGTACCATGAAATCATTAAAAAGTAATTGCGTGCTCGTCCAGGAGGTAAGTCATGACATGTCCGCTTTTTTTGGTGTGGAATCCACACACCTCCTCCTGATGTCTAATGGAGCATGGATTTTAATCTGAGGCTCCACAGTACTGCAGTGAATAACTACAGGAAATACTGTAGGCGTCATTTATCAGCCTGCTTCCCTGACAGTAACCTTGGTGGTTAAGGCTCTCAGTAATGGAGGTATGTGTACATTATTAAGTACAGATAAGAGACCTGATGGCCATTCAGGAGAATGAAAAGTACCTCAGCACTGGATCATTATGAGTCTAATCTATTATTATCTATACAGGATACACAGCATTGCATACTTCCTAACAGCACATCTGCTTTTTGTTCTTTTTCTGTGTCCTACTGTTTATTCGTGGCAGGCTCGCAATATGTTGCTGACCATCTAAAGGATAATTTTCTTCTGTATTGTTCTGGTATCTTGGGTGCAAAGCCCTACAGAACTCACAGATCCAATCAGACTCTGCACTGCCTTCTCAACACTCCACAATGCAGCAGCATGAAAAAAGCAGTTATTTATGAAAAAAAAAATATCTCCGAGCGTTTTCTTTTTTTTTTTTAAGTAATACTTTACAATGGACTGATAATTCAGCTTTTCACCGGAGATGCTGAAAGGCATTTTAATGCATTTCTAATTTTAATGACATCAGCAATCATTTATTCCTACTTCATGTAAATGATGTTTTTAGGATGTGGTGTCAGTCTGGATCCAGGGTTTTTGACGTGTCCCGTTCTTAGCTGGTGCTGCTGTAAATGCCGGTTTGGGTTGGGCTGAAAGGCGAAGCTCCTTGAAGGGAAGGTCAGCGACATTGACATTGTATGTCTTCCCTTGAGATTCAGTAAGATTTCCACTCCATGAAGCATCTTTGCTATTGTGCAGATACAGTAAAGGAAGTGTGTGGGGGGGGGGGGATAGAGAAGTGGGGGGTGGCTCAGTGGGTTTGGATGCTGTGCCTGTGATGATGTCACCATCGGGCCCCTGATCAAAGCCCCTCAGCCAGCGATTGCTCCAGGAACTGACCCTTAAGGGTGACCAATGCAACATCTGGAGAACATGCAAATTCAGCACACAATGAGCAGAGACAGGAGGTAACACACTGCCCACGGACACCATGCCACACAAAGGAACCCAGGTTATCTAGTTGTTAAACTGGAAGGAAATCAGGGAATCGTCTTTTGTCTCAGGTTGGTAGTGGCTTAAGTGCCTAGCTGATGAAATTTCCTTGACGCGCTTCTGTTGATCCCATCACTGGGATCATCACTGGCCATGCTGATAACGGCCTACCACCCATCAGCCTGCGTTCATTTGCAGAGATACGAAGAAACACATATTATATTTTGCTCAAGCAAGAGCCAGACTGAGCAAGTGTTCTGAAATCTTCAAGTAAAATGCAAGCAAATTATTTGAGTAATGTGCTGTACAAAACATTCAGCCATTCTACTGTGAACACTGGGAATCTTATCTTCTTATTTAATGCCTTGGGCGTTTCTTGAACATGACTGTATGTGTTACTTCCAAGCAAGGTTTCGACGGTCACAAACAGTGGCACTCGCTCAGGAGAAGCGTGAGATTAGACTGTTTTTCCAGTGCTGCTTGAAGGGAAAAGGATGTCAAAATTCTAATCAATATTGTTCATGATTATTTATTGCTGCATATGGTAAATGAGAAAATAGAACAATTGCTGCCAAAATAAAAACAACAGGAAACGCATTATATAAGCAATCGTGTCAATAGGTAATGTAGATTATTTGTATCTTATTTGTGTGTAAAGATAAAACTTAAAGATGTAATGTGTGACACCCATTGTTATTGAGAAAAATCTTAGGAGTGAAACAAAGGCCAGTGGTGAGTCGATATGGAAAGAAATTCCGCACATTTGCTGATCAGCTCTCTGGACAAAAGCAGACTTCACATCTAGGACCATCTCAGGTACCGTCATGGAAACGGCTCGGGGCTGCAGATGTTCCTGCTCCTGCGGCTACACCGCACAGATGTTCTGAAACATAGTACTAAAAAAACTAACCTCTGCACTGCGCTACACTGGGTGTTTGAATAATGCAAATCGTATCAGCTGACGTTAGGAAGCAGCTGTCATTTGGAATGCTGACCTGGATGACTTAATTCCCACATTTCTAATAGGAGTTCTGGAGTGGATTTGAGGAGTTGCCAGAAGGTTCCTAGGCATACCAGGCATTAACTCTGTAGTTCCAGTCTTGCTGAAGGACTTTTTGTAGAGTTTCAGAACAATCCAAATTCCTACAATAGACACTGAGTACTTCTGCTGCTGATGTGTATTAAACGTTATTTTATTTAAGAAGGGAAAACACAATATTTAAGCTTAATTTATACTAGAAGAATAGTATAAGGAAGAGCATTGATTTCAAGATTCATAAATTCCATGAGAATATCCTAATCTATAAAACATTGAATTGTTGTTCTTGAGAATGAATATACCTTGTCATCCGAAGGTGCTTGAACTTTGGTCTTGAATCTTACAGTCAGTGAGAACAGAGCCTGCTCATTTACAGTAGAATGTGATTCTGTATTAGCCTGCATTGCGTGGCTTGAATTAATTGAAATTTGGATGGGTACCATGGACTGTATTTAACAAGTCTGACAGCGAGGGAAAACAGTGCTTAAGATCCTGAGAGTTTGTCCAGGTAAGGAACACTTGCTGGTTTCAGGACAAATGTTCAAAGATGTGGCCAAGCAGCCAAACATGGCTGCAGATTGGTAGAACCTCACTGCAGGCCGATAGCATGTACAGAGTCTCCTGGCCAAGAGGCCACGTTCTCACAGGACAAAGTTCCCAGCAGGACTGAAATCCAGCTAAATGAGCTAAGGAATACTAATATATGTACATGGAAAATTGTAAAAATGAACCATACAGGAATAACATTTATTTTCTTCTGTCTACCTTACAAATACAGAGTGATTTTGTTGTACATTAACATACATTAGCATTTGCAACACAGTCAGACAGTAAAGGCAGAGGGGGAACAACAGTGGGAGCTAAGAATCAGTGTTTGGATGATATGGAGATGTCTGTCACATAATGGGCCATTGTTCTTTGCAAAGGTATATATCATTATTCTCACAATTATTATTGTAAAGTAAAAAAACAGCTATACAGTAATCGTGTGACTAGCATCTGTTTTTGTAGTTTGTACCAAAACAAACATGTGGTTCTGTTGGGCTGCAATTAGGCTACATCATTCATGTCCACTTCAATCTGTTCCGTCCATGTATTACAATGATTAGTATGATAAATCAATAATGAAATCTGTGCTCTGAAATTTTCAGAAAGGTGCCGTGTATTAATGCCAGAGAAAGAATACATAAGGTAAATGGCAGTAATACTGAAAGGTGGTATAAATTTGTTTTCATTTGATCTAAAGACAGGAGAGGAAAACTAGGTTTAAATTATGCACAAACAAGCTGCTTCCCCGTCGTCAACATGGCAACGCTGCACCACCCCTTCCCGTCTTCGCTTTGCTGTCCCATCGGGACGATCAGATTCCCTGCCTATTGGCCGCTGCGATTCAGGCGGCGCACCCATCCTCCCAAAGTTATAGGTGCAAAACACTCTCAGAAAACACAGAGACGTTCCTCAGGATGCGACACAGTGTGCCATGTTCTGAATATGCTGTATTTTACATATTTATGTAACAAAAGGAGTCTTTTGATGACAAAAGCAAAGACAGCAGTGCTGTCGAGGCAGCAGCTGTGTGCCTCTGAGGCAGTCTGTCTAGAACAATGCGTCGCGAGTGTGAAGCCTGTGGGCCGCGGCATCGCAGTGACGGGATGAGTCTCACTGCACGCATCCCCGTCTGCGCTTATTCATTATACTCATTTAAGGTGCGCTGGGATCTGTCATGTATTTAATGCGAATCATGCAGATGTCAGAATTTACTAATTATTGAACAACAGCTACCAGCTCGCTGTGTCCCATGCAGTCTGCAATACTAGCAGAGGCTTTCAAATCTCTTTATGTCTCTTAACAACTCTGTTTATATCTGTTCACATCTGTTCATAATGTGCATCTGCATGCCAGCCAATAGAATCCAATCTATATTATTAAAACTGGGGGGGGGGCAGTAATTGTTGGCTGAGCAGATACATATTTAGTGCCTTTAAAGAGATACATGATACAACTAAGAAATATTTATGACTTTAAAAATGCATTTCTGGCTGAATTCAACATTATTCTGACTTGGGTAACAATGACACAGTGTTTCCTGCCCATATTTAAATGAGGGAAAGATTTAATGGGAAAATAGACTGAAATGATGAGAAATGCAGGTGTTTATCCTCAAGCTGAAAACGCCACACTATGGCTTGATTGGCATAAGCTCTCCTACACTGATCTGCAATTCATCTATAGGACAGGTAACAGAGAGAGAGAATAATGGAAGCAGACATTAAGGCTATATCAAGGTTTGCTGGCAGCTTCATGACCCCTGAAATATGATCTCACACTCCTTAAAAACTAAATCTGCTGGCCACAGAGGGCACAGGAGATGTGGGCAAATTAGCTCTCACTATACTTAATGAACATTACCACCTAAAGCAATTTTTATCCAGGTTGGATTGTGAGACAGGCAGTACTGTAACATCTAAGCAAACACTTTAAAAAGCAAAGACTTCTGGGTTATTTGATGAATATAATTATTTGTCTCATGCATGACCGATACCCTAACGTGTTAAATATTTACACATTTTTTATTTTCCATTATCCCAGCAAGGTTGTGTGCTTGTATATTTGTTTTTCAAGGTGGGGGGGTGTGGGAACAAGATAGGATCAATCGATGTAAAGAGGTAGAGAGGCAGCCATGTGCACTGGGTATTAGATGGAGATTAAAAATATGAGCACATCCTGTCCCAGGATTGGAGTAGCATTAATGGCGCTATTAGTCAAGAGTACACGCTGCTACATGGGGCTGCAAAGGCAGTGAGAAAGAAGCATTCTGGGATTTATTTCCAACAAGGCACATAAGGAAAGGAATATTAAAAAAATAGACTACATTGTGTGATCTATTGGCCATGTCCCATTGTTAGCTAAAGTAGCAGTATTGTGCAATTACCTCTATGAGACTTCAAGGGTAATAATAAGATAGGTTGCCTCTTTTTAAGGTGCAGAATTGCCTAATTTAAATTAATAGTTTTCCAACTTCTTAGGTGAAGGGCTCTGGTAGAATGTAAGGCGTTTGCAAACATTGCCAAAATCATTTGTAAAATAAGCTTTTCAGAAAGATAGTAATCATGAGGATCATAGCAGGATATTGAGTATATATTGTGGGTTTCTGCTTAATCTTGAGTCATAATGAAGATATGTGTAGATAGGCTGCGAGTACTGTTATTTTTCAATAGACTAAGATTTTTGTTTTTTCTTGTTTTGGAGTGAAAACTCTGAATCAGTAGTTGTGTATTTGTTCTTAGTGCAATCAAGCACTGTTCACATGGCAGTTCCAGACCTGAGATGTCATGAAAAGGATGAATCTTAAAGCTAAAATTTTAAAGAAATGCCTGGGGTATTAATTTCATTTGAAAATGCAGATGTGCAGGACATGTTAGCTTCGCCAGCATGCTGACCATCTGTAATCATACATCTGTTTGCGAGCCGTGTGACCTGGCTGCCAGAATGAGACCCAAGAGCATTGCACGGCATCAGCAGCAGGCCTGACCAGACCAAGGCACACACCGTTAATTACAACAACTCTAAAACTGGAAAATGCTCTCCACAGAGCGCAATGAGGCACTTGCTGAGGCCATCCTGCTAATTCAGTCTCTTTTTCTTAGACAAAGTATAGCTACTTAAAGAGTCGGGTGAAGCAGCCATCTGTAGATCTGACATGGGGCGGGGGGGGTATGTGGCTCACCAGGCTAAGTCTCTGTACCTGTGATCAGAAGACTTCCAGTTGAAGTACCAGCCTTGACAAAACAGTCACATGTCTGTGGGTCCTTGAGCAAGGCCCTAACCCCCAGCTCCAGCGGTACAGCACATTAACTATTAGCTATTGAGAGCAAGATGTGGTGGGTTTAGACAAGCATTCCAATGTACCTGGAAAATAAAGCATGTTTTTTTGTTCGTTTGTTTGATACCATACAGAGGTAAGCATGATCTGCCCACTGCAGCTGATTAGAGGAACCAGCAGGGCAAACAAAACTGCATCATACAACCAGTGCCTGGTAACACCATCCTTGGGGGTGCCAACTTAGCAAGCTGGTTTCACCTTGTCTTGGGGGAGGCTGACTCTGAAGCGTTCCTGAGGTCTTTGGGCCGCCGGCACGTCACACAGGGATGCAACATATTTATTTGGGATGGAATGTCCCAGGAACCAAACAGGGTCACAGAAGGGGGGGGGGGGGGGGGGGTCATGAAGGTCTGGAGAGGTGGTGGTGAATTTCCTGAAAGTTTCCATGGAAATTTTAATACAAATTTTGGGATTTTATTATGCCCCACCAAATGGCGTTTGTTTTGGAGAGTGTAGTTTTGTATGCACTTTTCATTTCTACTTTTTTGCATGGATTTAGTTAAGTCATCCTATGCTGTGTCAAATCATAGGTCATGAGTGGTCCAAGGCTGAGTCACCTGAGTGAGTCATCATGTGAATCATGGGAATCATGTGTGCTCAAGCAGGGGAGGAGGGGTCACAGTGGGGAGGATCCAGGGAAGGGGTAGTTCTTTGTAAATTGTTGCCAATTTTGCATGATGGCCTCTTATAAAGAGGAAATCTTTGCATTTTTCTGGCCGTGCTTCTCCACCCCCACCTCCTTCACTACTGTGTTTAAGTCTAAATCATTGCATACAAAACTAAATGTGCAAACAAAAGAGTGTCACAAACAACTGAGTCCAAGTAATGAAACTAAGAAGTAGAAGTTCGACTCCAAGGGCTCCATTTTGACGATCTAATGCAAAGCATAAAGCTCAAAGCAAAACTAACAATTATGGTCGTGTCCAAACCCACTTCCCTATTTTGATGGCAGAAAAAACAGACTTTGTGTCAGCGCAAGGAGGAAAAAGCTTGTCCTAACTCTCTTAAATATTTTGAGGCGTGTATTGCGGGTAACATGCAATGAACCAATTGTAATGGTGCATCAGCTTTCCTTTAAAAGGCAGCGGCGCATGATCTACCGCGGATTGCTATTACAATGGCACCTTTCCCCAGCAAGCCAGATCACATTTCACCTGAGGAAACGGACGTGCTCATGCGCGAAGTGAAAATGAGCGAGCATATGATCTACGGAAGCAGCATTGTTCCACCGAAGCCTTTTGAGGTAGCAGCGATCGTGTCCTTGTCTTCTGGCACCATTAGATCACCTAATATGATGTCAGAAGATGGGGAATTTCTCTGCTGAACGAGCACAGTTGCTGGGAATTGGGACTTAATTATGCCTGCTTGTTTTAATTTTGGGTCTGCAGTTCACAAAATATAAATAAAAGTGTGATGTTTGTTCAAACAAAGCACAAGCTACAATTTTAAAGTGTTTTAAAATGTTCATATAAAAGACAATAGGGCTGTTATACTTTATACTACATCTCACAATATAGATTCCTTACCAGGCTACAGACAATTCAGCTCCTCTGCCAGCTGATCCCTCCTTGCTCATACTGCAGTCCTACACTCCTTTGTTAGCATCGGCTGATGCAGTTCAGCATCACACCTTCTAAAGTCTTCTAATGTGTCCTCATTGATGCCAAACAGACATCCATCAAGCATGGCAACGTTACACAACATACAACATGCCACAAAGAGTGCTGCGACCTTCTGATGGCTGCATTGTAGTGTTCCACCTAATTTATCTACATTTCTGAAATGCATTTTCAGCAATCCAAAAGTCCTTTCAAATACAACATATATGCTTAATTCTGATAATGAACTCGAAAGATTTTTTAATGATACAGTTTAATGGGCTGATATTTGTGCCACTAGAAACTGAACATGAGTTTTGTATATTTGAATCTGCAGTTATCCACATTACAAAACTGAATCTGAATTTAATAGTTTGAATCTGAAATCCAGTAACTTGAAATAGCATTTATCCTACCTCGAAAAATTCAGTTCGCAAATTCAATTTCAATCTAGTGAGACACACATCCGGGTCCTTGAGAAAAAGTAATCGACCGCAGATTCACAACGCAACTCATTTCCACGTTTACGGCAGTTCTGCAGGTCGGGTTAAAGACACCACAAAAATGTCATTGCATGGACATAACTTTATTGGTCATATTTACATTCTCTATGCATTATGAAGTGCTAAATAATATTACATACTCACATAAAATTAATATTGATTTCCGCCTCATATCGGCGAGATGAATATTTAAAAAAATATTTAGCATAAGCACTGCTAGAAAGCCACATGAGATGAACAGGCGAGCCATAACTTAAACTAAACTAGAAGTAAAATTCATATCCCTAGCTAGTTTTGTCTTAGTCTACCATATTAACATAAACTAGCAGTGCCAGAAATCCTTCATTTAACCACATATACTACCATATACTAACAAGACGTATGGTTAATGTTTATGTTATCGCTCGTGTATATAAAGCTTATTCTCATATGTATCATAAGGTAATGACAAACCTGCGAATCCAGCATTAGTTTTTCTGACACCCCGGCACACGCCTCCTCTTTACCGCGTCCTGCAGAACTGCCGTAAACGTGGAAATGAGTTGCGTTGTGAATCTGCGGTCGATTACTTTTCATCAAGGACCCGGATGTGTGTCACACTAGATTGAAAATGAATTTGCGAACTGAATTTTTCGAGGTAGGATAAATGCTATTTCAAGTTATTGGAATTCAGATTCAAACTATTAAATTCAGATTCAGTTTTGTAATGCGGATAACTGCAGATTCAAATATAGAAAATTCATATTCAGTTTCTAGTGGCACAAATATCAGCCCATAGCAGACTCTCTGGTGACTGCACATTAATGACTTTAGGCAAATTCTCCAGAATAAGCAGATTCAGACTTTGCAAGCCTCATGCTGTGTGTTTGTGTTTAATAAAGTTTTCCCTCTTATATTACTATATTGAGTTTCACAACAGTACATATACAGACGCTCCTCTACTTAAGAACTTTCAACTTACGAGCTTTCAGACATATGAACGAAGCGGACTGTAAGTCCAAATTGTGTTCCTTGGACTCCCGTTTTCTGTCCGTAACATATATATATTTTTTTCTGCGTGCCAATTCCGCCTAGTACGACTTCTGGCCGCTACTCCCGCCGCGCAGCAGCGTAGCGTGTGAACTCCCAGCATCCTAGTTCTTAGTACTTGCGTATACCCTTAAAATGACGTTGAATAGTGACTTACGAACATTTGAAGGTACGAACGGCCGTTTGGAACGTAACTCATTCGTAAGTAGAAGGAGCTTCTGCACAAGAAAATATAAATTGCCCAATAATTCCCAGAAATTCTCATGGAGAGTTTCCTTCTTTAAAAAATCTTGGAATTTTCATCCATGAAATTAGCCAGTTCAGCAAGCAGGGAAAAAAACAACAACATAAACAAAAATGTGTGTGTTGAGGGAGGCTTATGAGGAATAGAGTTAGAATGGGAATCAGGACCAGTCACAAAAGAAGAGGAGACATCAGTCCATAACTGCAGATGTGAAGGAAGGTTGGATTATTTCACACAAATTGCCAGGTCACATGACCCTCCCTTCCCAGATGGCTTCACCAACCATTTATGGAAAACATTCATATTGTGGCACCGGGCAGACCGAGGCATCACCACAGCGGCAATGAACCATGGTGAGTCAGATTTACACAAAGCTGCTCCTTTAACAGAGTCCTTAAAGGACTGCACTCAAGCAACCACAAGATTCCTACAATTAATGGCAGGGAAACACAGGGAGGCCACACAGTACACAGCAAAGCACACTCGTGGTGGATAATTACACTGTAGCTAGGGACACGTCAGGATCACGCATACAACACAGGTAAAGGTACACATGGCAATAGGGAAATACAACACAAATATTAACATTAAGAACAACACATTGGCTATTTACAGTCTCCCAGCATGCCTTCTGGACTCTGCTATGTGGAACCATCCCGTTGTTGCTACAATATTCACCAATATGGAGTAGTTATTGCTCTCCTTGCTAGTTTATTGAGTGCATGCCTAATGGTTTCTTAGAAGTACTTAATTACATTGGTATCTCTAATTAGAAAAGCTTGTATCGTTGTTATTCTAATAAATTTGTCTAAATTATTAAATCAGCTAGGGAGATGATTTGGATAAAGGGTAACATTCAATATTCATAAATAAAACTTACTTGTGGTTAATAGAGTGTATTTTATATATATATATAAAAACAACTTGGATTTCTGTAATACATTTTCAGATGGTGAAAAAGCCATCCTTTTTGACATCCTCTTCTCTTTCTCGAGTTACTGAGAACTGACAGGTTTCTTGCCCCAAGAAAAAAACCGTGCACATCAGCCTGCATTTTAAACCAAGCTGGACATGAAGTCCCAAAGTGTGACATTAATTGAGATGTTTTACAGCAAAACAGTCAACGTTATTACTAATGCGCCTCATAAGTTATTTAAGTCTGGTAATCTTTGTCAGCTCGACAGCACATCCATTTTAATTTTTATAGTTTGGTGGATATGATATTCCTGAGTATTTCTAAGGAGTATGTAGACCTACATTAAATAATTCTGACATGGTCTGATTGCATTAAACAATAAATATTTAGTGTATGTTGCCTGTCCACTAAAGCTCTGTATGAAACTAAAGTTTTAACAAATAAGGTAGAGCAATTCAGAGGGTTAAAGATATTATTATTTAGATATCATTATTGCCAATTGTTATTGAACTGAACAAGAAGAGCACAGCCTTTGAAAGCTGCTCTTAAAAGCTTCACTTTCTCTGTATGGCACAATTATGTCAGCTGTCTAAAATCTGCTTCTGCTTCACTGTGGATACCTGAGTTTATAATGCTTCTTATTAATATGTACTGAGAAAAAATACACCGAGTTATGCTACATTACACCCTGCCTCTTTTAATCAGTGCTACTGGAGGTATACAGACACACACACACACACACACACACAGGGACACACAAGGAGCACTCCGTATCACAGGCACACACACACACACATACAGGGACACACAAGGAGCACTCCGTGTCACACGCACACACACACACACACACACACACAAGGAGCACTCCGTATCACAGGCACACATACACACACACAGGGACACACAAGGAGCACTCCGTATCACAGGCACACACACACACAGGGACACACAAGGAGCACTCCGTGTCACACACACACACACACACACACACACACACAAGGAGCACTCCGTATCACAGGCACACACACACACACAGGGACACACAAGGAGCACTCCGTGTCACACGCACACACACACACACACAAGGAGCACTCCGTATCACAGGCACACACACACACACACACACAGGGACACACAAGGAGCACTCCGTATCACAGGCGCACACACACACAGGGACACACAAGGAGCACTCCGTGTCACACGCACACACACACACACAAGGAGCACTCCGTATCACAGGCACACACACACACACAGGGACACACAAGGAGCACTCCGTGTCACACGCACACACACACACACACAAGGAGCACTCCGTATCACAGGCACACACACACACACACACACACACAGGGACACACAAGGAGCACTCCGTGTCACACGCACACACACACACACAAGGAGCACTCCGTATCACAGGCACACACACACACACAGGGACACACAAGGAGCACTCTGTATCACAGGCACACACACACACACACACACACAGGGACACACAAGGAGCACTCCGTGTCACACGCACACACACACACACAAGGAGCACTCCGTATCACAGGCACACACACACACACAGGGACACACAAGGAGCACTCCGTGTCACACGCACACACACACACACACAAGGAGCACTCCGTATCACAGGCACACACACACACACACACACACAGGGACACACAAGGAGCACTCCGTGTCACACGCACACATACACACAGGGAGCACTCTCATGTACACACACACGCACACACATCCCCATGCTGTCACTGCAGCTCCTGCAATGGGAGGAAATATCCAGCCACACAACAACTAAAGTTCAAAGCACATTTTTCCCAGCTGTCTGATCAATAAGGAAACTGCCTGAGAGCCCCCCCCCCCCCCCCACCGCATTCCCCTAAAGCTTAATCGGCCAGCTTGTCTCACACACAAAACAGCGAAAAAAAGGAAAAAGAATGGGAAACTAAAAAATAAAAACATCGTACTTATTGTGAAGATATGACTGAATGCATTACTTACATTAATCCTATCGAAATACAACACGTATGCAATTAAACAAAAATACCACAAAACATTTAGCTAGGAGATGAAAATATAATTGAATGGTGAGTGTGCCTTGCGATGGGCTGGTACCCAGTCCAGGGTTATTCCATACCCTGCACCCACTCTTTCTGGGATGGGCTCCGACCCCCTGCGACTCTGCAACAGCGAAGCAGCTATGGAGAAGGAATGAGGGAATAAATGAATGGACAAATGTAAATATAATTGCGTGCATGAGAAATTACAATTCATTAATGTTTTCATTTCTTGAAGAATAAAACTATAGATCTGAAAAGCTAAAACAAGTGAAAAAACTGTTGATTTGGGAAGATGAAATGCATGTCCCCATGTATACAAACATGACCGATAACATTTCTGACATGCAACGGCACAGGGATAAATCACTTCCAGCTGATAGGTGTTGGAGGAACCTGCAGAACACAGGACCTCCTCACACTTTCTGGATTAAGACGAGTGTTTTCTCCGGCTAACAGGTCCTAAATAGCAGGGCTGTACTGTGTGAACACTCATACGGCTGAAGTCACCCATCTGTCACCGAGGACAGGGAGGCTGAGAGCGACTGTCAGTCAGCAGTGACTGTGGGGCTGTTCAGCAGCGACTCAGAAAGGTGAGGAGCATCGATTTCACAGTCCTGTGGCGAGTTTGATTCTCCTAAATGTCCAGACAATAGAAGCACCAATATAACACAACTAATACGTGTGTGGTGTCAAGTCGCTGAAATTGTACATGATTTTTTTTCATGTATTTATAGCTGATGTATCATTTATTTGCATATGTATGCAATACTATTCCATATGAGGATAGATGACTGTTACTGGATACTATAATTTGTGAGCTGTGAATTTAAATTTACACAATGAAGCTGTTTTTGAAGTGCCCTTTTCGCAGCATATTATTTCATTTTTTCTGATTACCAGGCCTCCATAATTTCCTAGCGGTGTTAAATGTGCCAGGACGTAGTTCAACGGGACGCCAGGCTTTTATTTCGACAGACAGTTGGTCAGCCTCAGGCAGGATAGTAATTGGTATCATAATACAGCTTTAATCTATGGCCCTGTTATATGTTTTATATTATACAGTAGTTGTTATAATGTCGTCTGAGTTGGTCATTTTGTTTTTAAGAACTGGGCCTGCAGACTTAGAGACTAGGAGAAGATTTCAGCAAATGTTTTCATTTTCATGACCTTTAATAAAATTAATAATCTAGAGAAATTATGGATAGTATCCACTGATGCCTCAGCTTTTATTGCAGGGTAATGTTTAAATCCATTCCAGGCCGTAGCCTCTATTATGACTGCTCAGTATATATTTGGTCCATTTTCATTAGTGATAAATTATGTATTGAGTTCAAATTCTAGGGCAATTATTTCATTGTCTCTGTTATTCCTGTTGGCATATTTATTGCATCGTATGTAATAAGGTGGTTTTACAAGAGAAATTTGTTTTCATTCGCTTATCTTAGTCAGTTGTTTCATCATTTTTCCGATAATGATCAGTTTGAATATTTTCACTGCGGAGATTGCAGGCTAATGCGAGATCCACTTGTAACTAGTTTTGCCGATACTTTTCCGTACTAATTTGAAACGGAAGAATGGAAAAGTAGTTCCCACTGAGGCAGGAGCGGCGACTACAAATGTGATGGGAATGCTGGAGAGAGCCCAGGCTCTTAATTGCATTTTAAAAGTCATGCATATGTTTCTTGGTTCTTGTGAGCGGCGGAGCTTCCATGACTTTGCGCGGCGAGACCGCCGCCGAATCTCCCAGCAGGACAGATCAAATTCACCGCCAGCGTAAAAGGAAGTGAGAGTGGAGGAAGGTAATTACCGTCCTCATTAGCCAGAGGAAACTCATTACGGCAGCTCCTGTCAGCTACTCTCTCCGTCCCGAGACCTTCCCAAAATATGGGTGCCGGCTCCCCAGGCTCGTGCGTCGTAGGCTGTCGTACCGGAAGCTGAGTGCTGGCTCGCGTCACGCGCCGCGGCGGGAAGGGCGCCGGCGCGAGCTCCGTGCCAATCTGGCCGGCTCGCGCCGTCGTGGGCGGACAGCGAACATGGCTCGCGCCGAAAACACAGCTGGCCCCTGTCAAAACCCGAGGCTTGCATCCATTTCACTTTTCTGCTGCCCGCCAATGGAAATCGTCACATTTACCTTGCGGAAGATCAAACTTGCTTTAACTTGCTATAGTTTTGCTGAATAAACTTTGGGGATGTTTAACTGGAACATCCTTTGGGATGCGCGTGCGGGCTATCAGCTGTTGTGAATCTGTCTGTGCATGCAGTTATAAAGACGTGATATTACTGAATAAGGCTCCAAGAGGTCATAATTAATCATTCGGCTCACAGGAATCCATTTGCACATTTTATTAAATTCTGTAATCGCATTCTTTGAAGTGCTTGGTATTTCAAAGTAGGTGCTGCAGTTACATAAATGCGATGTAATTCAGCCGGGCATTTTAATATTGCTTTAATATTGGGTGTTAGTAAGGATTTTCTAATGGCTGGCTGGGACATGTATGTCTGTAGCATATTTATACTGGTATATAAGCTGGTGTTTGCGTAATACATGTGGACCATATTTAAACGTGCTTATTTTACTTGTTTCATGGAGAAGGTTATTATTGACCTGTCTGTATTTAGCAGAGGGTGATACACCTGGAAATTACAGAATAAAAGAATCACGCAAAGAATCTACAGTACACACAGGGTTTGGTGGGATGCCAGCAGTGATTTCTTCTGGTTTCTGCTCTTTCCGCCGGCCTGTCTGCTGCATAGGGCTTGTGACACAGATACTTCACATCAGCTGTAAACAGAGCGTGCCAAGTGACTCTAAGCGCCGAGCAGCAATCGGCAGGTCAGTGCTAACCAGTGCCACATGGGCATCATGCCAGTTCTGCTGTTAATACCAAGTTGGTGGCTAATAAGAACATGAAATGCCTTAAGAAATGAAAGCCAGTGTGGTTGGGTGTGGAAAACTGGAGTTAATCATGGGGTAAAATAGGCATACATGAAAATTGATTTAATTTAAATTGCTGACAGGCCTGCAAAATACTGAAAACAAAAGTATCTCTATTTTACAGTAAGGCAGATATGTTGAATAGGATGTGTTTCAAACATTTTGACATACTAGCCGTTCAAAAACTCTCAGTGACAATTTAAATTTAGCAAGTCTTCGCAATATCTTTGACTTGGACATAACACAGAAATTTCTACAATGCTTTGAACAGAGAAACAGTTGTATTTGTGTTAGCTATAACGGTACAATGGATAATTTAAGAATTAAATGAATGTTTTATGTCGGAGAAAAGTTTTGGGTACTTAAAAATGTATGTAGCTGTAATCCAGACACATCTATTGTCTTTGTTTACACCTTGGTGCTCATTGCCGTGTCTTGCTACACCAAGGAAATTAAAGGAGAAAAAAAGCTCAAGAGCCTTGGCTTGGCATTTTTCGTGACTCTCTCGACAAACGCTGCCTGACTGTAATTCAAGGGGACTGCCACGGCTCATAAAAAAATCATTGATTCTAATCAAATTGGAATAAAACTCCTGCACTGTTGCCTCGCAGGAGTCTCACCGAGTGATAAATTTTTCATGCCGTGGAACTTCTCAACGCTGAGGAAACTCCCAACAGTTTCAGGATTGCGTGCAAATATTTACTTCGACGTCGGGGTGAAGATCGCCACGGAGCACGGAAGGCCAGCCAGCCCTGAGTGAGTCTAATAAACGAGGATAATGCGGTGTGACACTGCTCTCGGCTGACGGCTGCCCACCACTCACATTGCACTGGGACTCCGCTGGGCTGTCACGTTAAGCAGGCTCTGAAGTGCCTCCGTGCGTGTCAATTGACAAATGTCTGTTTTGGCTGCTAGGAATGGCGCTCAACCGCAGGTCTGCAGAAACATCAAAACACAATTAAGGTCTGACATGCAACCGGTAGACTGGAAGAGTTCCTATGGCATGCAAAGCTCAAGGGAATGACCTCCCCCCTGCACTGTACTCTACTGTGCTCAGTTGCAGGCTTGCAAGAAGAGCACCACTACACTTTAATGTACTCCATGGCAGGATTGAAAGACGGTCACCGCTATACCTTACCAAACTGTACTGTAGGTCTAAATAAAGAGCACCACTATATATCACGGCACTCTGCTGTGGGTGTGAAAGAAAAGCACCACTATGTTGAAATGCACATTAACTGCATTCTAGAGAGCAGTTGTGCAGTACTGAAGGCTTGGTAGTGAAAAAACATGTTCAGTCTTCTCTGTATCTACTCTTCTGGGGACACTTCATGCCAAAATCAGACCAATCTGATCTTCTGAGCAGGATGAAATGCACTGAGTGAATTAAGCTGCCGACCTGAAGAACAGAAAGGGGTCCTTCACATGAGATCATTGCCAATTAATTGCATTTCCTTTGAATTTTGTTCCACAAATCAAATGATAAAAATATCTGTGCACTTTCATCTGTATTGCTGATTTTAAAATGTGTTAAGGGCAAATATTGCATGTAATATTTCAGTAAATGTGAAGGACTGGAAGGGGCAATATCTTTTCCTGGCAGATTCTGTGAAAAGCCACAGGAGTCGTTGCGTTTTATGAGTGAGTACGATACCACATGTAATTTCATAAATTGTCTATATTAAGCAATACGCAGGTTATGGTGTACTCTGGCCTTTTCTTTGTGCCTCTAATATGTTGTTTTCTTTCCCTGAGCAATTCTTGCACTTTACATCGCCCCAGCCTCTTGTGGATACCTCCATTTCATCTGTCTGTGTGCAGATTACATCACTCAAGTCCAGCTGGTGAATGGAGGTGGAGTCGGGTAACCGGAGTTCAGAGGGAGCAGGTCGCCGTGTTTGTTTTGGTCTCCATCTTTAGGTAACTCTGTATCAGGGACCTCCAGCGGCACGGGATAGTAGACAAATCTAGGCAGACCATAATCACCCAGATCTAGACATTAGTAAAGAGTGTTCCATAAAGTTTGGTGATTTTTTTTCATTGAAGTATCATTGTATACATCCTGAATTTCACAGCTTCTGGTAAGACTGGCAGGTATGGTATCTGTCCCGGTTTTGACCATGACATCCCTCCCATGATTTCTGAGAGGTCTGCAATGTCACATGTGAAATGATTTTGAATTTCTCAAAGGTTTACTGGGTATTTGGCACATTGTAATTCACCTAATTGGGGCTCAGTCATGTTGTGTAAATGAGAGCGAGATAAAAATTTGCTACGCCAACATAATGAGTTTATGCCTGTAAACAAGTGTGCCGACGCAGATTTGATTTATCAGCGGCCTGCTTACTTCACTGCAGTACTGCCAGCACCATATAGCATGGTGGTTATATAAGGTGAAGGGAATTAGGGATTTGCATAGTTGAGAAAGATGGTTTCCGAAAGCAAGGATGTTGACATCAGAAGATATATTTGCTGTAGGAATATACTGTTATCATCCATGTAATTTCAGTAATACATGTATTCTTCTCTTTTAGGCTGAATTATGGTTCTGTTCTACTAATTCACACATTTTTTAAAGATACATTTTCCTGCTATTGCCGCTCCTCTGTGTAGCACGCAGTGCGTAGCTAAGAACATGTTTATGGAGTATGGTTCGCACTTGTCAAATCAAAACCTCACAGATGTAAATTCGAGCTCGAAGTTATTTTCAAGGATAACAAAAATGTGTTTGGCAATTTATAAACAAAGCCAATGGATCTCAGAAACTAAATAATGCCAGGCTCCTGGAGTGTGATTTTATTTCTGTATTTATGCTGCCTGAGGGGTGTGTGTGTGTTTGTGTGTGTGTGTGTGTGTGTGTACCTTACCTTATGGGGACACAATGTCCTCGCAACGTGATGAATACCCATTTTTTCCATAAGGGAAAACTCAATTTAATAAAAAAAATCTGAGACTGCAATGAAAAAACTAAAAATGCAAAAACTCTTGTATTTTGTTTGGTTACTTATGGTTATGGTTAGGGCTGGGTAGGGGTTAAGATTAGCGTTAGCATTTTTCCCATAGAAATGAATGAGCAGTCCCCATAAAGATATTTTTAACCGATATGTGTGTGCGTGTGTGTGTGTGTGAGTGGGTATACCTTACCTTATGAGGACACAATGTCCCCACAATGTGACTGTGATTGTGTGTGTGTGTGCATGTGTGTGTGTGCATGTGTGTGTGTGCGTGTGTGTTTTCTGAGCTGTGACACATGCTGAGATGGAATTTTGACAGAGATGTGGTTGTTTAAATCTCTGCAAGCATTATGTCACATTTCAATAAAACAAACTGTAAAATGTTGACTTTGCCATGGTTAGGTTTTAGTACATTAATCTCCAAGAATACAGATGCTCTAACAACTTTATTACTGTTGACATCATGCTTATCTTCTGGAAAATAATAATAAGATTATTATAATATGTCATACATATATAACTTGCCCTAGACAATTTGTATCTGGAATTCTTCCACAGTCAAACAGAGTACATCACAATGCTTCTGGCCAGGGTGATGCTCTGGATTATCTTGAATATTCTTAATATTGCACCAAAAATTGTTTTACATAAAGCAATAGACTCATTATCTGTAGCATTTCTGTTGAAGTATTATTTATTCGTATCCACTTAACCTTTGAAGAAGGAAGATGTCAGCTTTTCTAATGGCTAGGCTTGGAATAACAGATGGACAAAATTCTGTTGATTGGAATTGTAACCAACGAAGCTGTCAGTACTCTAACCAGAAAATACTTTGTGATTTCTGAAAAATCAATGTTAATTTGCAGATGGCCAACTCTTGGAAGACAATTGAAACATTCAGTCTTAAAATTATGATCCATGTGCTGCTGGAGACAGGAATCAGCAGTGCATGTAAGTGCCAACAAAACATGTCTGTTCCTTCATAACACGAACAACGAAGTCAATATAAACATTTAACATTTTATATAATAAATAACTTTAACAATGGATAATACAAAATACAGTAGAAAAGAACTCAAATGCTTTATTTCATAGTATATTTTAAACAACCTAAATAGCAATCATAATTTCAGGTGCCAACCTCAGTCTGCCTTTGGGAACCACAATATAGTTTTAAAAGTGATTGCTCAATGAACACTGACATTGCATCTTCTTTTTTGTTTATTTTTAGTCTGTTTGCTTTATTTTTTAATTGGGACTCCATAAGGACCCCCAAACACAAAGCATTGATAAGTAGAACCTTGATGAGAGTATCTTTTCTATGCCCAGAAAAGCCATTCACTTAAATAAAAGAGACCTTAACATACAGTACAGCTAAGTAATGTGAATACAGGTTAAGTTTACATTAAGTATGTTGATTGCTTGACTGTTGAGCTTAGTGTTCGATGAAAAGGCTACAGTAGCAATTATAGCTGCAAGATTTCTGGGTAAGTCTCTTCCAAATGTTACACATTGCATAGGTGTAACTTCGTTTTTGTCAGATTAGTCTTCTGCTGTCTCAGTTTGATTCAGGAGAGCTTTGTTTAAATCCTTTGATGTAGCCTCAGCAGGAAGAGATCAAGATTGGGCTGCTTTTTCTTACCCCAAAGCCACATTGCTGTAGTTACATTTTAGATTTGCATTTATTTCAAAGAGTGACCTGTTACAAAGTACAAAGTAATACAGGTACGGTTAGGAACAAGAGCTACATGCAACACTGTTATAACCGAACATCAGTAAAGCTGTTAAAATAAAATAAAAATTCTGAGTTCTGGTCTGCCACATGGAATTACTGTCCAGCTGAAGAGACTGAAAACAGGCTTTCACTAGTTACCGTATCCTTGCACTGCATCATTTTTCCATTCTGCTGCATTCTGTTTTCATTCGGCAAAACCATGATTACATGTGAGAGAAACCACTCGGCTTAGTTTGCCATTGCAGGCAGCTTTGCAGCTGTGCTCCATTTCCCATAATACTAATGTGTTTTAGTCTTTCTCTTAATTGTTTTGGGCTGTGTTTCCCAAACTGGACCTGCACACAGTCCACGTTTTTGCTTCCTGTTAGGGAGCTGGATGGGAGCAAAAATGTGCACTACCTGTGGGTCCCAGGATCTATATATACAAGGTTAGAACAGTAATGCACATGTGTGCCACCCACCCGTGTCTGCTTTTAAATCATCACCCTCCATACCATCCCCCTAAAATGTTTCGCATAATTTCACTCCTGTAAAAGTAAATCTACTAGCTATACCTGGGGAACTCTGGTTTGAAGTCATGACCTCTGTTTCTGAACACTTGTTCGAGACACCAGTTTTCATTGAGTGTAAAATGGACAGTTTATTGTTGTTAAAGATAAATATTACTACAGCCCCAGTTGGGTTACGATTAAGCTTCAATGTATTTCTTTGATATTGTTTTCAATAAATGAGGGTGCTTAAGGGGTGGGGTGGGGGTTAGCACTTTTGTTGCCTCATGCCTCTGAAACCTGGGTTCAAGTCTCCACCAGGGTTCCATGTGTGTGGACTTTGCATGTTCTTCCTGTGTCATTGGGTGGTTTCCTCTGAGTAATCTGGTCCCCCCCAACAGTCCAAAAACATCCAGAGGTTAACTGGAGATACCACATGGTGAATGGTGAGAGTGAGCCCTGTGATGGACTGGCACACTGTCCTGTGTTGTGCCC
Organism: Paramormyrops kingsleyae; assembly: GCF_048594095.1. NCBI lineage: Eukaryota > Metazoa > Chordata > Actinopteri > Osteoglossiformes > Mormyridae > Paramormyrops > Paramormyrops kingsleyae. The sequence goes on from NC_132812.1 coordinate 5,083,080, forward strand.
GTAGGCCCCAGACCCCCTGTATAGGACAAGCAGTTACAGTAGATGGATGGATGGCTAGATGAATGTGCTTAATGAGATGCACAGGCAGCATGCATTTTCAGATGGAGAGTCACCTGACCTCTACATTATTATTGTTTTTTTCCTTTAGCATGAATTATTCTGTCCAGTTTTCTTTCACCCCAGTGACAGAGTGGAGCCAGTTACTTCCCTGAAGCAACATCACTGCAGATCATATGGCTATTATTTTTTTCAATTTTCAGGGAAAATTCTGGTTCTCTGTCAGATATCAGTGTCATATGGCGATGTCTGTCTGCTCTGCCACAATGGTAAACACTGATTATCTACTGCTCAGTTATCTGCAAGGTCAGAATTTCCATCTTAGACTGACTTTTGCTGTAGGCTAAACTTAGTGTCTTTATAAAAATAGCTATTTCTTTTCTGATTTTAATATTTTAGCGTTTTATTTTAACTCAAATTTCAGGGTATTTTATTTATATATACATGTATGTATAGTTCTAAACTGATGTATGTATAATTCTAAATAATAAGTCTAGGCTTACCTTTCTGCCTTGCAAGTCTATTTAGAGTCTAAGCTGTCCAGTATTCTGCACAGAAAAATTGTCAGGCTAAAATTATGTTCACTTATCTTTGCTGGCACACTGCTATGTGTTAATACTACAATCCAAGACAAAATGTATATGCTATTTTTATAGAGAAAGCAAGATACTGTTTACTGTGGCACCAGTTAAAATCAGTAAGCTGGGTACATATGTGTATTCCGGGAACAGAAACAATGATGAAAAACGATTTAATGTGATGAGAAGAAATGCAAAACCAAACTATGTTTAGTCTACAAATGTTATGTGCAGTAATTATGTGTAATACTTTTTGTGTATTGTGAAAGAGAAAACACAATTTACCAAAAATTTTAGGAGTATTGTAAAGATGTTTTTTGGTCCTTATGCGTTTTCGTTTGGTTTGCTTGTGCCCTTTAGTCATAGTTCATGGGAGTTGTAGCCAGAACCTCATGGGGGGATATTCTGTTAAAATACTGGAGCACAGACACTTGTGAAGACATCATCGGTTTTGTAATTACTCTCAGTGAATGTGCAAACGACAGATGGAGTACTGACCTTTTATAATACTCATTTACGTGTCTGCTTAGGATTTGATCTGTGTCTTTGGTCAAAAAAAACAAACATGCTTATACATAACACAATTTATAGTATCTTGGTACTTGAAATAGCTACTGCTAATTGTGTTAATTATTTTGTTGATATTTTTTATAAGCTTTTGTGTGGGTCTGTTTTGGGTGTGGACCCATTTGATAATTCAGCTGTTTTCAAGAGTCCTGATACCTGTAGGAAAGTCATGTACCATCAGTAAAGTACCAGATATTTCGGAAATATGTTTTTCACATTACTGTTGTGAAGTCCCTGGATTGGTTGGCCAAGGCTGCTTTGGCTGCTTTAATGTTTCTTTCAGATTAGTTCAAAGAACATCTTTTAATTTATGTTCAAAGCTGTTTTATACTACCAAGTCATTCACAGGCTGATCATAGGACACTTTAATGGTGTTGTATGACCATGCACAACAAAGAAAACATTTTATACAGAAACTTTCCCAACTGAATCAAATTGAAGCTGTTGGACAGAAATTTCGGAATATGAATAGGATAACTGAACTTTGGACTTCACGTTAGCAACATGGTGTATTAAATAATGTTTCCATTTGGCTTTTATTTTTCATTTCAGGTTTAGCATATTAGTGCTCGACAAAAGTGACGGGACTCAATCTGCAAGCAAAGAAGTGACAACGTTTTATGTTTTGGACAGACAGGTATAAATTGTTATGTGAATCAATCTGGTAGAAACATCTGTTCTAAAATCATTAACTGAAATTCCATTGGTTGTGTCCATCTCTTCTGTGATCCTGAATGTGTTAAATCCAGATTACAAAGGTTGAAGTCCATGATGCATTAGGGCAGAACTGATTCAGATAGCAACCATGAATTATGTTACCTTTCTTCAAGTTATATTTAAATTTGGAATAAAGCAGCAAATTGTAAATTCTTATTTATTGTATTATATAATTAACTGTTTGACTACCAATATAATTTTACTAATGTTAACATTTGTGAAGCTGTGCATTATATGTAATTATACATATGGATGCAGAGGCAAAGAATTGCCCAAGAATTTCTTTGCCTCCACAGCATGCATTTGAAAATATATAATGCAGAGTCTGGAGTGCATTGTCCTGCTTATACAATGGTTGCTCCACATTAGCCTTACACGGGTGAACTTGAAGACATTTTTTTCATGTTTACGCACCTGTCACACACGCGATGTGGCAACTCTAATTCACATTTGCATGTGTTTCGAGTGTAGGGAGAAAAAGGAGAACCCAGAGCAAATGTCATGACAAGACAGTGACAACATCCAAATTTTATATATGACCTGGGGTAGAGACTCGAACCCTCAAAAAATAATTCGCCTTCTCGAAAATGACATTCCCTGTCAATATCAAATAACAAAACTTGACCATACAGGCATCAGTAGTGTTTTTTTTCCCTAACATTTTAATGATCTACAATGTATATAGCACCATAGTAGTACAAGAACCATTTGATAATGCTAAAGATGGAGTTAATATGATCAGGATGGTACAGCATAGATAATTCATTTCCCTCTTCTGTAAAATGTATCATTCCCCACATAACTAAATCCCAGTAGGAAATAAACATGCATTGATTCTGAGTAAAATCATGAAGAATCATAAAATCCCCAACACAGCGCGACAGCCCTGTCTTGCAAACCACAGAGAGATTGAAATGACAACGCGATGTCTGTAAAGCAGTAAAGGGGAAAAAATCAATAGGATACAGACAGGGCTAGTTTATTTATCCCCTAGCCAGTCATCATGGGTGAGCTGAAGCAGGGAAGGCATGTTCAGTCTAATGCACTTTATATTACCAGTCACCTCATAGGCTGTAGTGAATCGGATGCCTTCACATTTTCGGCCAAATAAGCATATATGTTAAATATTTTTTAACACTCATCCAAACTGAAGATGTCTAAGATGTCGTGACCTCTAAGGGGATTGTTTTAAATGCCACCATTGCTAGCCAATATATTTTTAAGACCAAAACCTGAACTTCCTGCTTTTTGATAATTCAAGTATACATGTTATTTATTTCTAACTACACTAACACTTGCTTCCACATGTACAAACTATTTGATATTGTTGGATGGAATAATAGGTAATGGATTGATGAAAGTTTAAGGCTCTTATCTTATCTTATTTTTTTATTTTCTTTTTTTAACCATGACTAACATAAGTTTGAAAATACTTAAATATTATGTCCTACTTGTTTTTACCTAAATCTTGACAAATTTTGTTAAATGAAGATATGTGCTGTCATTTGTGTGACATGATTTCAAAATTTTCTAGCGGTTTCTGAGCTCTTTAGTGTTATACCTAAAGCCAAGAACGTTTGACATTTCATGAATTTATTTTTAATCCCGATGAGAGGGAACAGAATTAAAAAATAAAGACTTTATTTAGGGAAAGTGGATGACTCATCTTGATTATGCATTTGATTCTGACATGTGAGTCTATTCCCCCAAAGCATTTCCTGACTGGCATCTTAAACGATAACCAAGGTTTAACTCTGAATGCCTGGCAAGTATCGCAAATTTAGCCCTGTGCAATTACATATTCCACAAAATGTTCGTATTATTAGAACTGCTATTATTATTTTATGTATCTATTTGTCTGTGCATTTATTTAAATTAAAGTGCTTGTTAAACATTTTGATTAACATTTGTTTACATTTATTTTGATCAACTACTATTAAATATGAGCAACTCTTATTAATAATTGAAGAGTAACTATTTTGTTTTTCAATAGGATAGACCTGAATGACAGTAATTTACTGTATGTGCAATGAAGGTCATTGGTATCTTGGTTCGCCTGGATGCTCACCGACATCCCAGATAAATATCTTTGCTCTTTCCTGTGCTGAAATACAATACCATTCTATATTTAGCTCATGAAGAGTATTTTTGCACAGCAATCACAAACCGCGAAAAGTCGTTCATCGGGCGCCACATCCTGTTTTTTTTCCCTGAGCCTGCGTGACAGCGCTGACAGGGTCAGATGGGGTCATTCCCTAAAATTGAGATTGTGAAGAGTTACGCTGGTCTGGAACGGCACGAGGCGTACTGAAAGCTACTGTCGCTTTGTGACACTACTGCTGAGTTGATAAGCTTTTCTGGCCTAATAAAGGGAAAATACAGACAATTCGCACACACATAATTGCTTGTCCATGACAGCACCCAACCCCCACTGATTACTTATTGTAAAGAGGCAAAAATGATGCGAATTAAAAACCACATATTCTGTAATGAGTGCACCATGAACAGATGAGTTGATTGCCTATTGAATCAGACATAATGACAGCCATCATGCAATTAAACCTTATTCATTTTACTGTTTTATAATATTGTACCAAATTCCATTTCACTGAACCAGGCATGTTCCATGGAATGTAATAAGTGCACATTTGTGAAATGAAATGTTTGACCTGTGGATACACGTACACCCAAGAATAAATAAAGGTAAGCACTGCCCACATTAATGCATTCAACCAGAGCTGCTTTCATCACAGCCTTTCTGAATGACCATAGTGCTCATAAGATGTTGTCACAGGATTATCAAAAGGTTTCACCAGCGGTGAGGAAAGGTCAGACGCATGCTTGAATATGAATTGCCTTCAGCTGGCTGTGATTTCAAACTCATTTTTAACTATTAATCCCAAAGCTTTTGCTTCTACAGCAGTTGTTCTCAACCCCTGGGTTGTGACCCAGATCTGGGTCAAGGCGGGTTCTGAAAGGGTTGCGAGCCCAAGCTGCTACTTAAAAATGTTAGAATGGCATATTTAACATCAGAAACAAGCACATTTTTTCAATTGTCAAATTGTAGTAGGCATGATGTTGAATTTGAGAGAGCTGGCTAGTTTTACTACTTTGTGATTGAGCTGCCATGTTAAAATTGGGCCGCAGTGCTAATTAGGTTGAGAATCACGGTTCTACAGTCATGTCCAGTACAAAGCAATACCGACAGAGACATTGCCTCTAGCTTCCCAGCATCAGAGGGATCACGTTACAGAGGTTTACCTTTCTGTTTACCCGGAAAGTTTGTAGGTTATTGACTAGCTTTAGTCAAGTCACATGAACAACACTGACAGAAAATGCAAAAGTACACAATGACGGAGAGTATTGAATGCAATTACAGAAGCAGCAGCGTAGTAAGTTGGAGTAATAATAAACAAATAAATATCAAAGATAACGAGTTTGTGTAACAGTGCAAATGGCAGCAAAGTGATGTGCTGGTGGACAGCAGAGTTAATGTAAAGTTCAAATCTGTGGACGGGGGTAGCAAAGAGTTCAGAGTCTGGATGACCATGAGGAAGAAGCTGTTAGAGAGTCTGGCAGAACTGACTCGGATGCTCTGGAATCTTCTGCCAGACAGAAGGGGGACAAAGAGACTATGGGAAAGGAGGGAGGCATTTGCCGCGGTGCTGGAGGCCTGACAGGTGCACTGTGTCATATCCTCCTGAGACCCCACCCATTCATTTATGTCCATTGCAGTGGACATTTTGTTTTTGCATCTATCTTTTCACTGATGTAAGGAAACGTATTTATTCCTGTTGCGCACTAAAGAGGACATGCTGTGAAATTACAAATAAATATATATTTGAAAAAATCAAAATTTTAAGATGTCTTATTTCCTCCAAAGACAAATAACCTAAAATTGAAGGACACTTTTTTCCTTGGGTCTCAGGAGGATAAAAGTGTCATCAAACAAGGGCAGAGACATTACACAAGTCCACCAGTTGCTGCATCTCCATCCTGTATGCCGACTCAGGCCATAGCATCATGGTCTGTTTAAGCCGTGCATCCATGCGTAATCCAGGATCATGCAGAGGACGCGTGAGGCCTGAGATACGGGAAGCCCCGGGATGGGACGGGTCTTTAAGTACCTTAAATGACTTATATTATAGTGTATGATATTGCATAATGTATGTGTGTGTAGTTTTATCCTGGATGGTAGGACCTCAAACAGTACTATAAGCTTATAAAAAGACATTTCAGCCGGGACTCATAACTCCATTGCCGCAATGATTAGCCAAATCAAATGGTACTGGTTTCCAAATGCATTAATCATTTATTTCAAGTGGGCATGGAGGATTAAGTATATAAATTATGTATAAAAATTTGTATTTTTTTGAGTTATCTAGGAACTTAGGTCCCATATTTATGATTAATTTCAAGTCTGACATGGTGGCTCAGTGTGTAGCCTCCAGGGTTAGGGGTTTGAACCTCTTCTCTGCACTAGGTGTGTGGAGTTTGCATGCTCCTTTGGGTTTGTCCTGCAGTTCAAAAGCTTGCAGATGGTCAAAGTAACATCTCTAAATTATTCCCATCACTTTTTCTCTTCGCTTCCATAGACAGACCTTAGCGTTCCAGCAACCCTGTACTGTATAGGTCATTGGAATGTGAATTATGAATGGATTACGTACACAAGGTTCATTGCTGTTCTGGATTAAGTTTAAAGATCTTCCTTAGGGTTTGAACCAACCATCTTCTCACATGTCCATTCACTCTCGCAGTTTACTCCAATGAATAAAAGTCAGATCACAGAAACATACTGTGTTCACATAATATTTAAGTACAAGACAGTATGCAAATACTGTAATTGTAAATTCAGTTCTTCATGATAGGCCCGATAAAAGATGTTACATGATTGTTTGTGTTACTCATGCTGTAGATATGTGGGTATACAGGCACTTGTGCTCATAAGATCAGTTCCAGAAATAAAACGAATGAAATGTTCAAAAGGATCAGCTTACTAGGGCCGTTCATTGAATTAGCAAGCGAGAAGGAGAAATGGTGTGCGCTGATTTAAAATGCTTCATCTGATTCCTGGCCAATCCTGTCTGTACAGCATGTATGTAGGAGTGTGCTATTTCAGCAGAAAATAACTAACAGACTTAAAAATGAATATCTCTCCCCTGTACGCTCGCCACAGACAAACAGCAACATATCCTGGAAAATAAAATAAATTTAACTTGGTGTGTTCAAAGAAAAAGAAAAAATGGAATACTAAAGTAATTGTCACCTCGTGTAAGTCATAGACTGTCTGTTGCATTTCAACAGTCATGTCTGATTCATAACTCTGGGCAGAATAATCGCTTTCTGCATTAAAAAAGCTAATGACTGGTGTGGATGGGTACGTAGGCTGCCTGGCATTTCCAGATTTCCCAAAGCGCATGACTGTAGGTGTGTACGTGCCCTGCAATGGGCTGGCATCCAGTTCAGGGTGTACCCTGCCTAATGCCCTGTTCTGCTTGGAATAGGCTCCCACCCATGGAAAGAGCAATGACAAGCAGCCTACAGGCCGTACACTGAGATTGGGGTGGCGACGGTACAGCACAGGACTCTATATATGTGCACGGATATGTGAAAGTGTTCCTTTTATCTATATCTCAATAGTGGAAGAATCCAAAAAAGGACGAAGATTGAATCTTCTTTTTTGAATCTCCGTCTTCATATTTCGAAAGGTTTTTAGTATGAAGCCAGTATGTTTCATAATCCGTGTCTCTAATTTCAAGTGACTCTTCCTATCATTTGGAATTTGGCCCTTATTTCATGCCTCTGTAAATCGGCCACATTTTCAGCTGGTGAAGACGCAGGTGTTGGGCTTTAATCAGGATGATTAAAAATCTCACACCTTTACATCATGTTGACAGACAATAAGGAGTCGGTTCCGCACTATAAATATCAACATGTTCATCTGGAATTCCGCATCTCTTTTGTGCCGTGACAGCAGACCGACCCGAAACGAATCTGAGACACTGAGGCGAATTCCATGCCCATCTGGGGAAGACAAAACAAGCTTCTTCTGTAGCATTTGCTGGCTTTAAGGAGACAGAGTCACTTTTGATCTTGAAGATGAAATCACTATACTGTTGAAGGTAGTTGGCTTCTAAGAGGCATACCGAAGGCTTATGAGACATACTCAGTTCTATACTGAGTGACTTTTTGGTGGTTACAGGATCCAGCCAGCTAGCGTTGACAATATAAATATTTTTAAGAAGTGTGTCAAAGTTGGAAGAGTTGAAAATCTTTCGAGAAATCTTGTCTATTCAACACAAAGTTCATATGCTTGAGATGGATAGTAAAGATTAGGATGGCAAAGGGTGTGGGTATAATAGACTGAATAAATGTTTCATGAAAAACGTGTGCTGTGACCTCATATGGAAGCAGGTGCTTACACCTTATCCTTCCTTAAGGAGAGTAAAACTCGTGGGAGCATGAAGGAGCCGTATGCCACCCCAGTAAGATAGCTTCCTCTCTCATTGCCGCAGAGTTCTTCCATAATGACTTTCATATTTCAAATGCATTTCAAATCAAAAAATCACTCAATCAAAAAAACGCAAAAGGCAGTTATTGTGGATAATGGCGCTGCAAAAGGGTATCAAATTTATTGTGTTTTCTTGTGTCAGAGAGAAGATGGATGAAGTTGATTTTATTTGCTTGTGCCAATTTAAACAAAATTCCCATGTGGTGACAAACTTCATAGTGTGTGCACATGCAAGGCTGATGCTGAATTTTGTATAGTTTTGTAATAAGTATAAAGAATTTTAAAATGTTGCTTGTTTTCACAGACATTGTGTAACTCAGAGGCCTGATATTTGCTAGCATGCATTATACATATTGTGTAATTTCCTGAATTCTTGAAATTTATAGTGTGATGAGTAGATTGACCATACAAGAAAGAATGTGTGGCTTCACTATTATCTCGCTGTCAATTATATTGGTAGTGGGCCTGTTGCCGTGGATACCTCCATAACTAGTGTGATGTATTTCCTCTCACATGAATCAGCTTTTTTCTGCATGATCTATCTCCCTAATATAATTTTTTAAAGTCTGCAGTATTCAAATCTTAATTCACCTAGGAATTGGTTATTACTGGAAGCTCAAAGTAATCACAGGGATGAATTTGGTAAAACAGCGCTTTCCTGAATTCACTATGCATTGTTTGAAAAATGAAATTGGTAAGTTTTTAAGAACTCTTACAATTTTGACTGAATTTAAGTTATATTCTTCCTGAAGTTTCATCAATTTGTAATGAGGCTGTATGATAATCTTTCATCATTTAATGCTGTTAATATATTGTGCTCATAGAACATCTTGGGATGCTTAATTGTGTGAAAATTTATTGGTTTTATTACAAAAGTCCATTGACAAGCACATATGTTTTTTACAGACATTTTCATTTTATTAAGTGTCATAATTTTTTTTGACTCGTTCAGTACTAAACACAAATGTTTGGTGTTTTATGTTATTGCAAAGGTGTTAGTAATTAAAAAAGCACCCAGTGAGACTGCTTGTCAATGACCTTTTTAACTCAGAACAGCTCCTTTAGATACAATTTGGCTTTCAATTTATTACTACTTGAAATTGAGTAGTGTACTGAAATTCAATTATTTTAGAATTTCTAGATAGGTATGCATGTGTCTGTAGATCACTTAGCTTATGTGTATGTCACTTAGCTTTTACCATTGTTAAAGTTTCAATATACAGTATTTAATATTTAATCTAATGATAAACAATTCTAATAATTTATTTGAAGGGAGGTCAGACACCAGTATAAAATGTTATGAGAATGAGTTAAATTGAAAGTGAAATGATCTCAATCTTATTTTCATCTTCAAATCACATTAATAAGGAGTCATACACATAAGATTTAGAGTCTTTGAGGGACCAGTGTATTCCAGGAGCCCTTACAGCAGAAGGATGTCTGTGTCAGATCTAACACTCAAAGGGATTTGGGTCATGCAGCATGACAAAGATCAAAGACACAGGAGTAAATCAACAACAAAGTGACACAAACTTAATAAAGTGTGTTTCAGAACAGCCAATCAGAGTCCTGACCTCAATCCCAGTGAAATGCAGTGGCATGATTTAAAGCAGGCCTTTAAAGCATGAAATTTAGGAATATACATAAACTGAAACTATTTTGTATAGTGGAATGAGTTGAAATATCTCCTGCAAAAAACTACTATGACTAACTCCTGCTATTGCAACTACTACTTATAATAATAATATAAATGTATTATTAATAATAATTATTATTATTATGCTCATTATTCTTATTATTATTATTATAACATCAACGTAGGTTTGCAATTTTGGAAAATTTGTGAAATATGTGAAATATATATCAGTTGATTGTTTTTATTATGATTCACTGTCAGTTAAATTTTAGGAGAGATTAATGTAGAAATCCAAATCATTCCAAAGGATTCACAAACTTTTTCCTCGCTACTGTAAATTTTAAATGAGCTTCATAAGGTGCAAATGCCCGTTCAAAAAAGCTGAAACAGAGCCTGGAGAACAAGATCATAACCTCATCATCAATTATAGCCATATATACATCTCCTCATGTGGCCAGCCAGGGCGGTGTTAAGGCACGGAGACCTTATCGGGTGCTGACAGTTAATCTCTGGAAGATGCACACCTGCGGAGAAGAGACTGCTGTTAGAGGAACCTGCAACCAGAACTGGGAGGGAGAGCTTTGGAGACAGAAGAGCAGGTCAGGGCAGCATCACTGATTCCTGTTTTGGGTGCTGCAATATGCCGTGCGCCTGGGTACAGTTAGTGCTCTGTAAACTCTGTACTCTGCCCCAGGACAGAGACAGAGAAAACAAATGTTTTCAAACCAGTTAAGGTGCTAAGGAAGAAGAATGAGCTTAATGCAATACAAATAGCAGGAATATATCAAAATAAATAGATTAATTTCACAATCTACGTGTATAATGGCATGAAAATCATATCTCAAAGGAAACTGCTAGGCTTACATTAGATTCATAGCTCGCAAATCATTTCAATTAGGGGGGGGGGGCAGACTGGGGCCAGTTGTTCTGTTAGGGGGACCAGATGCATTTGACCTTAATGTCCTCCATGTATTACTTACACTAGATTGCCAACATTAAGAAGCAAAAGACAATTTTGAAAAGCAATAAGTTATTTATGCAATGCTTTGCAGTCACATTTCACAGTTTTTACGAATATGTAACACACTCTGATTCCTTGTTTAGACTGTTTTGCTTCCACAAGCTTGATAATTTTTTTCTGTCTTTAACTTTGCTTTTCACCTTCTGAAGCAGCTTGAGCACTCGGCCCACCCACGTTAAAACTCCGTCAAGAAAATGTTCTTACATTTGTGTTTTACCTGCTGCCAGCACACAAAATTTTAGGCCAGATATATAAATGCAAACAATTATAGTAGTAATAATAACACATTTATTTCAGACCCAAGTAGCATATATATTTAGGGGGGCCACAAGGAGGGCCATGCATGTTGTCACGGGGGCACTGGCCAATCCTGTCCCCCCCCTCCCCCTCCAAAACCACTCCTGATAGCCATAAGACATTCTTTTACTGTTTCATCCTTCGTATCAATTACGGAAAATGCTTATGTTGAAACTTAGATACCTCATGTCCTGTACCTACAAACAATCTATGAAGCAAGCTATCTGAACAATGGAACTCACAGACCACCATTACCTTTGACAGCAATTTCTAATCAAAATGAATGTTAAAGCGAATGGGAATTAATATATTGCAGCATGAATGAATCGCTGACACGCCATAATGTAGCACGTGGGTCAAGGCCGTAGCAGAAGCCCCACTTTAGCTGCTGGGTGGCGGCTGCTCCCAGAAGGTGGGATTGATGTGATCTCCAGTGTGAGGAATGCTAATTTATCACTCCACATCACCTGGAAATGAGGAGACCGTGCAGCAGATGCTGTATTATTGAGAGCCATTGCAACAATCCGTATGTTAGGAGGAGAAAATGACTCACAAGACCCTGGGGGAGATGGAAGAGTTCCATGTTCCGAAGCAGTAATATTACTGCTATGCTCCTCCGGCAAAGCACCATGCCATTAAAAAGTAGCAAATATTAAACATACTTTGATAAACTTAAATTATAATAATGTGGCGATCACTGGAAAATGTGCTATATTTAATAATTGAGAGCTTATGAAATACTTGCATTCATAGGTTTTGACCCATTCAAAAGCCTCCCAGCTAAGGAATATCCAAGATCACTCATAATATAATTATCTTCTTTTGAGGAGTCGAACGCTATGTTGCTAAATCTTTCCTTCCTTCCTTCATTCCATCCATCCATCCATCCAGAAATGGCTGCTGCCCTTGCTAATGTATTTGTTACCAGATTTTACATTGCACTCTACTGACATTTGGGTATGAAATTAAACACACATTTCACTGTTATGATTGTATTGTTATACAGAATTTCATTTTAACGACACGACTCATAGTAGATGCCAAGAGAGTGCAGGTTGTTCAAGTTTGTTGTTTAAAATAAAAAAAAGTGTAGCTGGGCATGATTTGGAATTCTTCAAAAATCTACTGCATTTTAAGAATGTTGCCAGCAGTTTGAAGTGCAGCAGACTTTCTCTGGCGAGAAAGGGAGTGCTGAATCAGCCCGGATTCTGCCTAATTCATGTCAGCAAGGAGCCTGTAGAGGTACCACTTGCAGGTAAATTGAAATTATTTTCCTTCGGCATGTCACTATTGTAATTTCCGCTGTGAGGTCATGAAGAGGACACTTCCACGGGGTGAAAGACGTTTTTCCATTTTCTCTCCTTGGTCACGGTCTGACGTATCATTACCCCATTTGAATTAATACTTCCACAGCCCTAAGGACACTGAGCAACTCTAGAACCACAACCCATATTCTTTAAGGCATTTTATTTCATGCTTTTCACATTACAAGGAGGACAGGAAATGTTCTAATCACTGAATAAAGGACGACAGCATTCGTATAACCTTCAGTCCAGATACTTTGTTTTATTTTTTATGGATTAAATCCAGATTTAGATATAACACATATGCAATATGTGCAAACTGCTGCTGTGATTTATGATTTTTTTTATTTAGACATTTTCAAACAGGTTAATATCATGGATTAAACAAATCTTAAAGTGTATGACTTCAGCATAGGACAGATAATGTTGTCATTTTTGGTTTTTCCCCAGGTAGGATGCATTGTATACTGTGTGTACTGTGAATGACTGAATCCGGCTTTAAATCATGGAGATGTCTTTGCACAGTACATGGCCTCACTAGTTTTAATTGTGACTCCCTTCTCCCTCACATTCATTTTACTATCAATGTTATTGATGTCCCAACAGCTCGCTGATTACTGGAATCCTCTAGCGAAATACCCCTTAAAAATGACCTTTGATTCACCCGGAGAATAAGCAGTGCTGAGGCACGGAGCAGCAGCAGAAGATGAACGGCAATGAGCACATCGTCTAAAAGGACTATTTTCTCCTCTGCGTCTCTGAGACTCCTGCTGCCAATGATTTGCAGAACAGTAGCAATTAGAAATTCACCTGAAGCACCTGTCTACATAGTGCCTAGAGGAAACTCAGACAAACACATGGAGGGCACAAGTGCACACATATGTAGCACGCTATAACCCCCCCCCCCCCCCCCCCCCTCCCAGTCAGCTGCAGCGGCCCTCATCCTACACGTGCAGTGCTGAATGTGTCCTCTGCTGCCTACAGTTTCTGCTCTGTCTGACAGAACACACTGCAAGGCTTTACAGTCAGCAACACTTGCATCTGCAGGCCCACAACAGAGACATGACATTTCACTATATGAAAAAGTGTAAGAAAACAAATAAGCAATTCAGTGTCAGCTGGAGAGCGACAGTGGTGGCAGACACACTCTTTATTTTTTCCATCTGCTTTGCCATTTCTGCACAGAACAGAAACTGCATCAAGTCCGGGTACTTTTGGCTGTCCCTGGGTTGATCTCTGGTGAACTTACATTTTATTTATTTAACAGACACTTTTATCCAATGTAACTTACAATTGAGAAGGCAGGGTCAGTCAGTCTCTCACGCAATTGGGGATTAACTCCAGAGCCAAACAGTGAAATCACTCTGCCAACCCTGGGATTCGAACTAGCCATCTTCCAATCATAGGCACAGCATCCTAACTCGCTGAGCCACACACTGCCCCCTGGTGGTGATGAAGAAGTAGCAGGTTTTTGTTCCTTCTTTCAGCTTTTAATCAAACCTGCCACTGCTCCACACCCAAATAAAATGTCTCTTCCTTCCTCCCATGCATTTAACACGGCTCTGTTCACCGTCCCACCTAGAGCGACTCTTGCATTTAGCATACCACCACTATACCAGGACTCTCTAAATTGCTCACACTGTGAGTATGTGCGTGCATGCATTAATGTATGCAAACACACACCATCAGATTGGCACTTCCCTCCCACGTAAGGTCATTGCAGCACAATGCAGGGAATTGATTTATTATGGTCACATTCCCCACAAAGGTATGGCTGCTTCATTAACTTCTACTGAATTCATTAATATTACCCATTAATTTATCTACAAAGAATTGTTTATCGTATCAAACAGAAATATAAAGCCCTCATAATACCCTTCACAAGTGCAGAAATGGGATGCATTGAAATTCAAATTTTCCGCGGCGCTTGAATATTTATGAAGTATTTGCCTCTGTATTGGCTGGAATAAACTTAAATGATTTCAAATGCGTAGCCTTCAGTATTTTGTTTTACTTGAATAGCTGAAATAAGGAGTCCATAAATGTTGCATTGTGCTTCTCAGTGTATCACTGGGCCACCGAAAGGGCTTGGGGATTTTTTATAACTTGTTGTCCAGTGAAACCAGGTCCAAGGAAAAGCATTAATCAACCAGCTGTACAGTGAAACTTAGTCCAAGGTCCATCCAATGATGCACACTGGGTCACCACAGCATCTCACTTATCATTCATACTTAGTCTGCAAATTATTCACACTTTGTAGTTAAACCAATTAAGACAGACATGTTTCCAATTATTTCAAGGCTCTTTACCGTAGCTGTTCAAAAGCATCGACTTCAACTTTCAGGCCTGAGATATCACTCCTGATGACCAGTCAATTAATTTAAGGGGGGGCATTTAATTACTTCAGGCATCAGCAAGGTTATCTTTTACCTACCTGAAGGCTTTGAAGACAAAGAAGTCAGCTTTTCCATAATACACAAGGTATTACATTTTTCCCAAAAGAATGATTTTCTTCTGATCACTTCTACCAAAGGAAGATTTGACAGGACTACAACAAAGATATAGAAATGTTTTAAAATCTCTGAGAACTCATATTTTTACCAATCTAGTAACCAATCTAGTAGCTAGTTAGTTTCTAACTTTAGGTGATGTGGACAAAAAGTGATTTCAGTGCTTTGGAAGGAACTGCCATTGTTAGCTATGTCAGAAGCCTGAGATTCGCTTTACTTGACAAATAATACAGTATTATACTCTTACTTAATGTATTAATTAACCAAAAACTAAGTGTTAGTTACATACTGATCCCATGTTCATTCATCATTAATCAGTCATAATGGTTCATGTATTTCATGCAGATACTATATTTGTTCATGATTTGTACTTGAGTAGAAACTTTTTTTAGTTACTAAGTTACTTGTACCCCCTCAGGTAAAGTGCTACCTGAGATTTTTTTTTTCACTATACTGATTTCTATGGGTGGATGGTTGGGTGGTTTATAATTTTGTACGCCTAATGCAGATTTTGAAATCCTTGGTCTCTTTTATTTCTGTATGGCTCTGCTGTAGTTCTGCAACACATTTAATGTGGCAAATAGGTCTCCACTTTAATGCTGCCCAATTTCTTTGACATCCTATTGATCCACAGTGACACAGGGAGACAGAGAGCAGATTAAGTTTATAGCCTGACTGAGCTACATCTTACTTCAAGCCTGAAAATGGTTCCTCTGATATTCTGCACATTGGCTCATGCCCGGAATGCATTTTCTTGTCTCACAATGGGCCTGCCTTCTTGCTTACCTCATTTTAAATAGAAGTGTGAAGCTTTTATTTTGTGGCCTGTATATTTGCTGTCCCTTTTAAATATACATTGGTAGGATTTGTCTAAGTGCATATTCTTAAAGCCAGAAGAAAATTAATTATCTGAGAATGAAATGACTTATTGTAATTACTCTACTTCGACCTTAGTTCAGACTTTATTTAAAGAAATTACAAAATGCCACGGAAATAAACAAACTGAACATTTTGTCTTAAATGACAGTGAGTCATGCAGACGAATGTGTGTTACTTTCACCCATCTACATATGTTAGGCTGGTCCTTAAAAATGAAAACTTGAAAATGCTACTTCTCACCCACTAATTTTGTTATCTTATATAAGAAAACATTTCTAGAATTTTTGATGATTTTTCATGTTTAGAGGTTGCTCAAGCGACTTGAAAGGCTAAAGCCTCGTTATCCACCACTGGTAATATTCGTTAATCTCTCAAGTCATTCATTTGATTATTATTTTTCTGCACTCATTTTATTTTCTTGATTGATATAACTGTATTTCTTAATGTTTGGGTAATTTAAATTAAAAAGAGCCCATGAAAAATACATTTATTAAAAAAAATTCAGGTATCAACCATGCAATAAGAACTTTTTAAAATGACACCTTTCATTGTTAAAATTTGTCACAAATTTTAGTTTCACATACAGTGGTACCTCAGTTCTCGAACTCATTAGAACTCGAATTTCTTAAAAGTCGAACCAACCAGTTCGAAAAAAAATTACCTAAAACTCGATCTGAACCTCAGAAGCCAAACCGTGAACGCCGACCTAAGATAACTTGTCCGCACGGGGAAATGAGTCACGCAGCACGTCTCTCAGCGGAAACAAAGGGTAAAGCTTCAGTCTCAGCCTGGCATTCTTTGTGATAGCATCGCATGTTTACACTAGCTGAATACATATATTTAGACAGTAAAAATACATTTTGATAGACAGTAACAGTAATTATTATAATATAATTAAATACATTTAAAAATAAAGATTTCTTATAAATTATTTTAATATCATTAATAATAAACCATTAATACGTTTAATTATAATATTGTCGTGCTGAGCGGGGACAGGACGGAGACAAAGGCGCAGACGTCAGGGTATCAGGGAATACGGGGTTTAATTACAGGTAAGGCAGGCAAAACGCAGACGGACAATACAATGACTGGACTGGGGAAACAAACTGAAACGCGGACGAAATACAGAGGGCTAATGACAACAACCAGAAACAGCTGATCACACGGGGAACGAGGGGGCGTGGCACACGGAAGGAGCGGACAATCGGGGCAGGACACATTGTGTTTTTTTTAACTTTACACATTGTTTGGATACATTTATTTTCTTACTTTACAAATTACTGTTTTGATAAATGTGCTTAGATGTGTTTAGTACAGTATATGCTCTTCTTGTTTTATCCGGTTCATTTTGTGTTTAAATGCAAAAAAAAAAAACATATTTAGGTGTAATTTTTTTGGGGCCGGGAACCAATGAATTGGTTTTCCATTATTTCTTATGGGGAAAATTCGATCAGAACTCGAACTTTTTAGGATTCGGTCCGCAGTTCTCAAGGGATTCATTTAGATTTCTGAGGTACCACTGTATTTCCAAATGTCTACCTGGTGTTTCATAGGCTCGAGCCAGCTTGAATATTCATCCATAGTGTCAATTAAGTTATTGATCTCTGATTACAAACACCACTTTGTTTGTTTTGTTCTTAATTTTTTGTGAAACATTTTTTTGCAGGTAAATATAAATATTCTTTGTTGCTGTTTGTGTAGCTATTTTGTTTAATTTAGTATATTTTGATTAATTACAGTTACAGACTTTAATTTTGTTGAGCAACCTCTAAACATCAATAAAACTACAAAAAATGCCAGGAATACTTTCTTACAATGCATCACAAGATAAAAGGGTGAGCGCATGAAAAAAATCCTTTTTAAAATTTGACTCATAGCTAAGGACCACCTGTGATGCTCCGACAGAATTGATGAGGCAGACCCCGAAATGCAGTGGCCAGGAGTTTTATTACAGGCACCGAGGGCAAACGAAGTTATAAGGGAAATCCATAAGAGTCGTCGGGGGGCAGGCAGAAGTCGTTCACCGGGGAGATCAATCCTACACGGTGACGGGAGACAGGACGATGACAGGATCGACGGGGCAGCAGGGCAGGACGGAGCGGGCAGGACGAGTAGGGAAGACAAAAGACAAATTAACTGCTCTTCGAAATGGCAATAATACTTCGCACCGGCTCTCCGGTGTTTCCGCCTTAAAAAGGGACGCGATTGGTTAATTGCTGCCGGTGGGTGGTCCCGTCCGCGTGGGCGTGACAACACCCTAATAAATGTGTACATAAATTGACAGTACCAGTCAAGATCTAGAATATTCAGTGCTTGAAACCAAACATATTTGTTTAATAAGAGGAGAATAAACCAGCTTTATGAACTAATGAGTCAAAATGTAAAGAACCTGGCTGAAACTCTTGTGTAGCCTATTTGTAAGACTCTGCATGTGTCACACATGGGGGGCAGGCCATTTTCATGACAAAATGCCAAGGGACACTGCTCCCAACTTGGAGGGGGGAGGGTGAGGTTTAAATATACGAACCTCATGGGTCGCCTACATCGGATAGTGTCATGGCAACCTTACATTTATTTAATTAGCAGATGCCTTAATCGAAAGAGGTGTACAATCAAGACAGGGTAAGCCAACCTCTCAAACAACTGGGGTTAAGGGCCTTGATCAAGCTCCCAGTGATGACATCACTGTGCTGACTGTGAGGTTCACACTGCCCCTTTAAACAGTTGTACTATTACAGTAAATTTCAAAATTATGCCATTCAATCAGAATTATAGCTGATTGAACAGTTAACATTGTTGTTCAGCATATTAATCACCAAGCACATCTCAAAGCACATCTCAAAGAATTATCCAGCCGAGGTGAAGGACAACTCAAACCGCCTGACCCAATCTAATGTAAACTATGGGAGAAATTGGACATCAGTGTAAAATAAACTTTTTATTTATTTAGCCAACATACTATTGGGAAAGAAGGGTCAGACAGTCCCACAAGCAATTGGGGTTAAGCGCTTTACTCGGAGGCCCGGCAGTGAAATCACTCAGCTGCCGACCACAGCATTTGAACTGGTGACTTTTCAATCATGGGCACAGTCCTAAGCCACAGAACCACACATTGTAAAGCAACCCAGAAGTACCCTCCATCTCTGGAATTTGATGCAGAAAAACGAGGACTTGGTGATTTTGTGCTGAAATTTGTTAACTGAATGTCTTGTGTTGGTGCAACTCTTATCAAGGCAAATCATAGCTATTTTTTGGAATCCGAGATCTAGAAATAGGTTACTACTCTGCTTTGGTGCTCATTATGATTTGTTTTTATATTGCAACAGATAAATATTCAATGGAAAACATTATGATAAATCTAGATTCCTGCATATGTATTAATACTTTTGAGTAGTACTGGACATATATTACATATTACAGAGGTAAATTTTGACTGACCTGCAAAAAAATAGCGAATTCTCAAAATAAGCTTTTGTATTTATACTTTGCAAAGTAAAAATCAACAGTATATGTGACTTAAAGTATGATTATTTAAGATTATTTATTTAAGATTAATAAAGAAATCAGAAGGAACATTTTCCTCTTAATACTGGGCCTTCCCTGACATACATGACAATGACCAGGATAAATTATAATGGCATTTAAGACTCTTTAATGACGTACACCCACAGTCTGTTCTTCTTAATCGTCAATGAGCGTCTTTGCTGGAATTTCCCCTTTTCATATGAAACATGTAGTGTACTTCTAAGTGTGTTCCTTTTAATCCATAACAGTAGTACCATTTAGGGGCACATCAGATCACAGAGAACCCCACAACCTGTGAGACTCTGTGTTATACCCAAACCCCTCGTGCATCCACAGCCACCCAGTGGACAGTCTCACCTACTTTGACTTGAGCAGATGCCCGAGCATCTTCTTAGGAGCATAGGAAGTAGAATGACTTTCCAATTGTAAATAAGGTGATTGAAATAAACACCAAATCATCCCCCTCTACAACAGAGCGGGCACCAGATGGTCCTGCCATTTACTTTGACTTTAATTTGTTTTCCTGGCACGGAAACAACCAGAATTCATTAAGAGAAAGAGTAATCTCCCCCAGAAGAGGGCTTACAATGGCAGGTAGCTTCATTATAAAAGGAACGAAAGATGAATCGCCTCCAATGAGAAATTGTGTGAATGCATCAGCCACTTATTAAGGGCCCAAACAGAAAATATAATAATGACTCAATAAAATATGCATCTCTTTGCCGCCACCACACTAGATATTGTGCAAGTATGTTTTTTTCCTCATTTAGAATGTTTCTTTTTCACTTTAGCATCATAAACTCAGATTGAAAAAAAAGAATAAATAACTTGCCCGTTTTAATAATACTGCAAATGATATTTCCATCCATCCATCTTTCTGGTTATGCGATACAGGGTCGCAGTGAGCCTGCAGGCTGGACAGAGCCCAGGGTGGGGGAACGCTTGATGGGACGCCAGTCTATCACAGGACACACATACGCTACATTTTATCGGAAATAATATTGAACGGTAGCTGAAGCAATTTTATGTCCATCAAAGTATTTCAGCTTCTTATTTCAAGACATCTCCTCGAGTCACCACAGTAGTTGATGTTACCGTCCAGGGTGCGCATATATTTGTTTAACTCAACTACTATTGCACCTTGTTTGGCTAATCAGTACCTCATGAGGTAAAATTAATCAAGTGACCAAGCTAACAAGGAACATTCCCAGAACTTTAACTATTGTTATGTAAAGCTCTTCTCAAAGTTGGCGGAGAAGGTTCTTACCGTAACGTTAATGGAACGTTGTTTCCACGTTTTACATCAATAATAGCACAGTAACATTATTACATGAGCATCCTTTTAACATAATTAATGTTGAAATATTGTTTTATAATAAAACTATTAGTAGTGTCGGCCCACCCAGCAGCTCTGAAGCACTCTCTGCCTCTGCAGTCCTTCAATGTTATTCTATTATTGTGTGTTTTTTTGTGTATTGGAGCTACTGGATGCCGAAATTTCCTTCGGGATCAACAAAGTATCTATCTATCTACTGCGCCATTCAGCCTTGAACCTACGACCTTAGAGGTGTAAAACAGCAACACAACTCACTACCGTGCACTTGGTTTGTATTTTTCTTGTTAGTCTTAGTTGCAGTAGTGGTTGCAGTAGTGGGATAACTTTCCGTAAACACCAGGAAAACTGGACACTCCCATACATTAATTATAACATTGGGCAAACAATCCTTGAACGAAAACTTGTTAGTTCAGGAGCTGGTGATGAAATTTTACAAACATTTATTATGAGTTTTTTTTTAAGGCTTTGAATATGTCTAGATTAACAAAAAAAAATATGTAGACCTGTACAACTTCATTCTTCTCTCATGTTTAGTCTAGTGGGCTATATTTCTGCCCAATAACTCTTCTCTCGTTTATCCTGTATTTGAAACCATTAAAATGCCTCTAGTCTCCTCAAGCTCAGTCACATTTTCAAACCAAGAAAAGTCAGTGTTTAAGTCTGACTCCTACCTTTGGGTGTCTTCTGTGTGAGGTAACTTCAGCAGCCGTGTCTGAAGGGACTGCTTGAGCTTGCTTTGTACAGGTTCCCTCTTTAAAGAACGGAGAATAAACACTTTGAGTGTAACATGAACTTTCTATCACCCCGTCCTTATTCATCCAGAGGGTCTGTGGACGTCCTCAAAGAGCAGGCCTCAAAGCAACGCATTTCCATGCACGCAAGAACTTTAGTGAAGCTTTGAAAGTACCCCCTCCATTTTTTTGACCAGCCCTCTGCAGTACTCTGTATATTTACTGTGAACCGCTGATGTAAGACATTCCTTTAGACAAACTTTGTCACTGTACTGGTGGATTGTGTTAGATCTGAGAGTTCGCTTAGCTTTCAGCAAAGGGATGACGGCCATAAACAGTATTTGCCATTTTAATTCCTTGACCTTGGTGCTGTCAGTCATTGCCATGTTTATGTCTCCACATGGTCATGCTAAGTGCTTCTTAGTGCCAGGTTCACCCGCCAGGACCTGGGCTGTGACACTGCTTTACTGCTTCTCTGTAAAAGATATTTTATAGTGCAGTTAAATATCCTCATTTTTAAGCAGTTATTAACTATTTCACACTACTGATAAAGCACTTCTTGGGAAACAAAGTGTCTTTTTAGCATATACATGTTCAGAACATACACAGTACCAGCCAAAAGTTTGGACACGTCAAGCTGCCTACAAAATACAATGATCATGTTGCATCACATGACCTGGCCACCTGACCTAAACCCGGTTGGCTTGGGAGAAAGTGAAGGAAAAGTGGCCAATTAGTCCTCAGCATATGTGGGACCTCCTTCAGGACAGCTGGAAAAGCATCCCACTTTCCCACAGGGATCAATGAAGTATCCAGTATTATTTATAATTTTTCTAACATGTAGCAAACAGTATGTGTGTAGGTGTGTCCAACTTTTGACAGGTACTGTACAGTTTTGCATATCCATTTATGGTGAACAGAAATTTTGAACCCATGTAGTTATTCACAGGAATCATAGAGCATCAGCACATCACAGGACACACACTAAGGGCAGGTCTACAGACACCAGCTCACTCCACACAAAGCCCTTCAGACTGTACTACTTGGGTTAACTAACGCAAATATGTGGAGAAACTAATTTGGGGCTAAAGGAACTGAACCCACAGTCCTGGCAGAGTGAGGCCACGGTGCTTTTATCTATACATGAACCTGTGGAAGTCTTTTAATAATGACTTTACCTTAACTGTGATGCAGTTACTGCATGTCCACCCAGCAATGCTGCTGTGGCATTTCAGGCTCTTTACATGCCATGTGTTCGCCCAGCAGCACTTGTCTTTCTGTGCACGCATGCTGAAGAAAAGAGAGGAGGTCAGGCCTGGAAAACACATTGCTATAACCCCTTGTAATTGGAGCAAACTCTGTGCTCTGACGGAGAAGCATCATGTAACCTGTATATTAAGTATCCAATAAGCATCCTGTTCATGTTTTGCTTTTCAAACTGTATTTCATGCATCTCAAGGGTGTACAGGTCTCCCGGGGGCAGAATATTAATGTGAAAATGTGTTGTTTCAGCCAAATGGATTTAGTTTAAAAAAAAAAAAAAAAAAAACGTATGTGGTGACACAGTGGCTGGGTGGGTGGTCTCCAGATGGGGGGGCTTGCCTTTGCTGCCCGTGTAGGGTTTGCTCATTCTCCCCAGGTGATGTGGTTTTCCTCTCAGTGCTCCAGTTCCCTCCTGCAGTCCAAAACCATGCAGTTATCCTGATAGGTGTTCCTAAATTGCCCATAGAGTATGACTACCAGTGTGAGTCCTGTGATCAACACCGCATCCTATCCAGGGCTCACCCCCACTATATGCTGCCCCCCCCAGCCACACTGATCCGGATAGGCAACTAGCTTTGAGAAGAGAAATGGACAATGTGCTTGTATTTTTAGTCAAATACCCCCCAAATGCCATTGTCTCATCCTTGTAAGTTTCCTAAAATCGTCAAACACAAATTTCTGTATCGATTTTTATATATTGTGCTCACAGAAATTCTTGGGCTGATTAATTCAGTAATAATGTTGCAACTTTATTGGTTTTACAGCAAAAGTCCATATCTTCCACACAGACATTTTCTTTTCTTTTTTTAAGTGTCATTTGTTTTCTTGATTGATTCAGTTTTATGCTTGAAAATTTGCTATAAATTGCAATCATAGTCATTTGTTCCCAAAGTGATACCAAACACAAATGTTTGGTGCTTTATGTTACTGCGAAGGTGGTACAAATTAAAAAGCACCAAATGCGACTGCTTGTCAAGGAGCTTTTTAACTCGTATGCGTAATGTCTCTTTTACAACTATAAATTGGGTTTAAATTTATTACTACTTGAAATGACTGTTTCACTGAAACCTCCTGGTTGTTTATAATGTGATTTTTTTTTGTAAACAAAATTAATAAAGTTAAAGTTTTTCTTATAAAACCAATAAATTTGCATTTTTTACTTAATTAATCAAGCATCTCAAAACTTTCTGTGAAGACTGCATGTCTACATTGGATACCAGCTATTTTAAATGTATTTATTGAGCAGATACCAGGGTTGGGGCCATTCTGGAATGCATTCATCAATTCCAATCCAAATCAGAAAATGGGACTGGAGTTGGAATTTAAATCTCCCTGAAATTCGAATTCAATTCCAATTCTATAACTCTGTAACAAATCCTAACTACAGTTCTATTTCCTGATTTGGACTGCAATTGATGAATGGATTCCGGAACGGCCCCAACCCTGGCAGATACATTGATTCATAGCGACATACATTTGGGAACGCGGGGTCAGCCAATCCCTGGAGCAACTGGGATTAAGGCGCTTGCTCAGGGGCCCAGCGGTGACATCACCCTGCTGAACATGGGATCTGACTGGGCACAACCTCCGAATCTGGAAAGCTCCAAACAGAGTTTTTCAAAAATAAAAAATATTCCTGCCTCATACAAGGATTGCAATAATATCACCAGAAATTAATATTATGAATTTATACCGCATTCTTTTGAATTACAGTCCATTTAAACGCTTATCTAGATGAGTGCCTCAGTAGCACTGTTGATTCATTGAATTTCAAAGTGAGCTGTGAAAATATCCCCGAATTTCCACCTATTCGACTTTGAAAGACCTAAATGCAATCTTCTCCAAATGCTGCATGTTGTTCCTTGGGCTGTTTGTCATTTTCCCAGCAGTCTGTGCAGGTATGATTACTTTCCCCAGCCAGCCTGACCCCCGTGCAGATCAGCGGTTCACGTTGATGAGATCACACCAGAAAAGCACACAGGTAAGCAGCATGCCAACAATTAATGCTCATTAACATTTAAGCCACATAATGTGCCTCATTAAAACATTTAATTAGATTCAACCCCCCCCCCCCCCCCACCCCACACCTTTGTTTAATTTTAAACTAAAGGAGGTATTACTATGAAGAGGATGGCAATGTCACCTATGAAATGTCACATCAAAGCTTTTAAAAATGACTAGAAGCAATTTACTTCAAGTTGTCCTTTTCAAATTGATATTTTGTCTGGCACAATTTTAGTACTCCGCATATTAAAATCACATGAAAGGCATGCGCAAAGCAGATGGACTGCTAACTTGGTTATTATGTTGGTTAGATGGCAGCCAGGTATGTTCACCAGAGGTGAGGAGATTAATGTTTCCGGTCATCTGCAATAACAAACAACAGATGTTTAGACACACAAAGATAAGTCCTCCAGTCAGGCTAGGAACTTAAGCATATGAGAAATTGTCTCCTGTCTTACATCTTTCCCAGCTTCACGGCATCAGTGAGAGAAAAATGGAGCTTTGTGAATCCCTAAGAAGCTGGAGGCTGTTATTGTGGTTTTTTTCCCCAGATGTTTCCCCACAAGGTTTTTGGCGATTTTAAAGTGTTAAAGTGTTGAAGACGAGCTGAAGTCACACAAGCATGATGGCTGAAATAAACTTAATAGACTTTATGCCACAAGAGGCAATTTACTCTGAGCTGGATTAAGGATGATTTACAAAAAGGATTAAGGAAAGTACATTAAGCACTGTATGCTATCTATCTATCTATCTATCTATCTATCTATCTATCTATCTATCTATCTATCTATCTATCTATCTATCATCTGCTTGTTTTTTGGTTTGTTTCTTTGCTGGCTTGTTTGTTGCTATTGTTTGTTGTTTGTGGGAGTTTATTTGTTGACAATGTTGACAATGCTGAATTGTAGTTACTCTGTTTCAATTTCTGAAGGGCAAATTTGTTCTTATATGGAATGCTCAAATCTCACATCATCTACTCAGCCTTCCTCAATGTAATTTTCAGAAACTTGAGACAGTTTGATATGACTGATAAACTGTGCCATTGCTTGGATTACTGACCAATATTTTATTCTTTTTTAAGAAAAATGGTTCAATATATGTAATATCAAAGTTAGCATTGCATTATATTTGAATATAAACTGGTGTAGCTGAGATAACAATAGTCTAAAAACTATCAAAATTATATTTTATGTAATATAATATACAATACTGTGTAAAAGTCTTATGCAGTTAAAGAAAATGATGGTGAGAAATGGCTTGGGAACTGAAGCAGGCTTCTTCTAGCCATCTGAAATATATCAGAATTTCTTTATTGTGCTTCTGGTAATTTGCATATTTTCTGAACAAATATACACTTAATAGCCAGATAAATAGCTTTACACATTCCTTGACTGCCTAAGACACATGACAATAGAACATTATGAGAAATGGCTTTAAGGGAAATGGTATATTTGCAATAAATGATTTTGAAAGAAGGCCCAAGGAGTATTATGCAATAGCTGTTAGTCTAATTGTAATTATAATAGCTAAAATTCCATTATAATGCACATTAGTTTAACATACTAAGAAAATATTATTAGCCGAGCTGCATACTGTACAATTTGTAATATCTGCATTTTACAATACCTTGCTTGGAAATCATTCCTGTAACTGTTTTTTGTGCCTGTGTTTGCCTATATTGTATTCCTGTATAGTGTATTGGTCTATACTGTCGTATTATGTCTATATGTGTTTTTTGATTTCAGTGTACTGTTATTGTCCTGCACCAAACTGAAGTCAATTCCTGGACGTTCTATGCATGGGACTTAAAGTGCCATGAATTTGGACGACAGTCAATATTTCCTCCTATAACTGTCCCGACTTGAGCCAAAGGATTTCATTTTAACTTGCGACTACACCATCGTTTTATTTCTCACACCAGGCTCCGTTTCACAGTGTTTCTGTCAGTAATTGTTTTATGTTTGAAGTCTTTAGGTCCATCAGAAACAAGCAGCCTGATTATGCGACATTCCCCAAAAACTGTCTCATGAAAAATGCTTAAAGGACACTATTAAGATCAGAATGATAAAGCCATGCTATTTTATTGGGACACAGAAATGTTAAGACTAAATATCCACACAAAACAACAACAAACCACTGTAAAATGAACCAAAACAGGCAGAAGTCCACCATGTTACTCTGTCTCCAGGTGAGACAAACTGAGCACATCTAAATTACATGTAAAAAATAATTATAGTCGTCTGACTCTCTTCCTCAAAAGAGAAAGTAGACTTTCCCCTTCTAAGGAGCCTGATATCATTTTTATAATTATTGGGAAGAAAGCAATTAAAAAAATAACCTAACCAATAATTAATTTGTGTATATATATATTATATATGTATAATCTTTAATAAGAAATGTGATGATTTCATTGAAGAGCACAAAATGGGCTGAAATCTCTTTCCAGGTAGCAAATTGAAAGGATGATGAAAACTAAACAACTAAAATCCCAAAGCCCCAGCTACCAAACGTACCTTCAAGCTATTATCTACACAGGCACCTTATTTCTCAATCCCTGCCACCCAGCTGATTTCCTCTCAACTAGCCCAGGTACTGTGCAGAATGGGAGCTGCATTTAATAGGAGTGAGCACAACACGTCTGGTCAGGAGTCAGCAGTAAAACTGCAGAAGACGGCCTTCATTTTTATTCTGCTTGGGCTAAAAGCTTTCTTTCTAAACATTACAAAAGCAAGCTTTAAAAGGCGAAAAATCTCTATATGCAATATTGGTAGGATGTGAATTTTCTGTTGTTATTCCAAAGGAAGAAGTATATACAATGTTGGAAAAAGTTATTTTCTTAATTTCTGTTGATTTTGACTGATTTCCACCTTGTTGCTCAAATTAATTAATCAAGCCAGCAAACATTTCAGTTTAATTGTTCATTTTAATTGCACTTATAGGTAAAGCTGAGCAATTTGGCAGTAATTATCTGCTGTCAATAACCTCATTAAGGCAACAAGAAAATAAATGGAGGATGATTTATTTGAGCATTTTTATCACTAGAGAAGCTAAACAAACATAGCTGCATATATGCCTGCGCAGATGTACGCCCCTGTATGCGTATATGTGTAACTGTTGGCTGTAACAAGGCGGAGCCCTGCATAAGTGCCACTTGCTAAAACTGCTGCACAAAAAAAACTTTGTGCTGCATAAACGTGCAGTCATTAAAATTACGAACCCTCACTCCCGATTCATAAAGATGCATGTAGTTATAATGTGAATGCATGCCAGACCTATTTTAAGAAATTCGTAAAAAACAAAAGTTTCCCACAAGTGCATAATTGAGGCCCCAGGCGGCTGGCTGATGTGGGGCTCAAGCTCAATGGGCGGCCTTGTTGCTGCAGACTCCCAGCATCAGGGGTTTGAATGCTGCGCCTGCGCTGTGTGTTCGGTTTGCTTGTTCTCCCAGTGTAGTGTCCCCAGCCCTGTGCTGCCTGGGATAAGCTCCAGCCCCCCTGTACCTCTGATCAGGATTAGGGATTAGAAGATGGATGGACCGGCCCCTAGCTACAGTTTATGTCTCTTGCAAGAGGCATAGCCCTATAATAACACGGTTCCTGAGTGTTTTCTTACCAAAACCGTGCTTTTTATTTATTTACTGGATAGTCTGAAGGCAGTAAGAATTTTATTGTGCTATGTACAAGTGACAATGCAACTCTGAAACGATAAGGTTCTGAGACAGAGCGACTGCCCTAATCTGTCCCCAGGCAGTGAAAACTAGATGAGATACAGCAAAATTGGAGCTGCGGTTGATTACATTAAGACACAGACAGAATGGACATTATGGTGTTATTTCACTGTCTAAAAGTTCAGTTTCCATTAAAAGCCCTTTTGTTAAAATGATCCTCTCGCCCTCTGCAATTTGTTCCATCCCTGTTCCTCTGTTTGCTTGACAAGAAAGTAGATAACAACCCCAGACTAGGTAATGTGGGTAAATTAAAGTAATCAAGCTGTCTTGTCATGGTCAGGTTCACTTTTCAAACTAATTATCACACCGGAAACCACTGTTCCACTTTAATTGCTCTGATGAAACAAACACCAGAGAAAGAATCATTCTGCATCTGAGAGGAATAACAGAGTGTCATGCAGCAGTGGAGTGGGAATGAACGTGACTTCAAAGTGGGTGAAACAATTTGTGAGCCTGAAACCAAATCCAACAATGGGGGATGTCAACTTAGCTATCATCATTTCCGAAGTATCACGAGAATAATTAACACAAGTAAGCACTTGTAATAAATCTCTGCCTGTCATTATACCTTTAATTTCAGTCCCTGGAGTTAACAGGAAGATTGTTTCTAAAATGAGCAGAAGATCATGAGATCATTTAGGGTTTTCTTTGTTTTGTTTTTGTAAAGCTGTCGGCATAAACCACCTAAACCTAAATATAAGGGCACACAACTAAATAGTAAAAAATCTAACTAAGCTGGATATTATGGATTCCATATTTTGAACAAATAAAAAATGTGTGCTATTTTATGAGTATAATAATTCTTGAAGAAGCTGAAAAAGGTAAAAGAGAAAGAGGATGATCAGCAAAAAGGTGCCAACGATGAACATGCTACCGGGAAGCTTAATTGTCCACCCAGACCACAGAACTATGGGCTGATATTTGTGCCACTAGAAACTGAATATGAATTTTGTATATTTGAATCTGCAGTTATCCGCATTACAAAACTGAATCTGAATTTAATAGTTTGAATCTGAATGCCCATACAGAACGTTCTGGAAAAGGGGTCGCTATACATGCGGCTCTCTGACCAGGTGGCTGCGGCACTTACACTAGAAAGATAGATGCACTCACGTTTTCATGTCTTAAAGTATTAGGATAATACTTTCGTAAAGTGAAATAATTTATTTATGGGTCAATATTATGATTTTTCATTTAGTTATTTTTAGCTATATGTGAATGAGGCGGTCCGTCGCGCGTTTCTGTGATGTCATCTGCATAATTCACATTTTCCTCAAAGTCATTCTGTACGACGGATTACGTCTCCGGTTAAGTGGTATACAGTATATGCTTTCCGCAGTTTTCTTCCGTACCTGAGATTGGATGTACGCTTCAACGTTTATTGGGGATTCCTAATTCTTTCTTATACCTTTTGTATTAAATCGTCACCATGCCTTCCCAGGTCTTCGTAAAAAAGCATTATATTTTCTCCGATTTACATATTATAGCCAGCTGAGTTCGGAGTGGTGAGGACATATTGCGCTGCTCGGTCAGCACAGTTACAGTAGTGAAGTGGGGAGTGAAGGGCAGACAACAGCAGAGCCAAATGGACTTTACTCAAGCAGGGGCGAGGGTGACGATTATCGTTACAGGACTGAACGATATTGTGATATTAGTCACCTTTGCGCTGTTATGCGTCCGAGTGATTTAAAACTGAGAGCCCCCTCCGGCCAAAATAGTTTTTCTTTATTTTTTGTAAGTACTTGAAGTTTCGTTTTTTTTGTTAAATGCATATACGCCCACATTACATTAAAAAACGTATCTCGATCAAGCCATCTTCTCTACCCAACGCTGCTCTGTACAGTAAATCTTGTGTCAAATATTTAGCTCTTTGCTTTAAAATGGTTACTGACTCTTGTTCTTGAGGAATGTCATCTATACGGGAGTCAACATTTTCTTTGACAGCACTTAATAATACTAATTATACTAATAGAATGCAGATTCCAAGGTTTAGTTCTTTATAAGTACGACATTTGATGTCATAACCTCACATCACATCCACTTTTACAGGATGAAATTGAGTCTAATTAGGCAAAAAAATACTGCGTTTTCTTCAGTTCGGACTGGCAAAAGCTGTGATAAATACAAAATGAAGGATTAATACCCACAATGCCATTCTGTTTGCTGTTGGCATGTCAGGTGACCCCTTTGGCCTTAATCTAAAGCGGGGTTTTTATATACTGAGCAGTGAGCTTTTCTTGGGTCTGCTCCATCAGAGGGTGAGCTCTTTCACTCCTTTCTCTTCTACTAGTGTCCCGAGTCTGGCTCTGCATTTCATCGCTGCCAAAATCCCATCCCTGGGCTTACTCTTATTATCTTCATTAAATCCTCGATCGATCTCCATTATTACTCTTATTATCTTGTTTGCGTTTTCTTGTTACTCTCATTTTGCTAATACATTCATTTGTCAATAAGTCATATTTTGTTGAACACCAAACTCACTGAAAATACAGAGTATTTTCAATACATCAATACAATTCTGGTATCTGGCTTTAAATTTGCAAACAAGTATACCACTGATTCATCATCCATCCGTCTTCCAACCACTTACCTAGTCCAGGGTCACAGTGAGCCTGCAGCGTATCCTGGGAGTTGTAGTGCACAAATCAAGGCTTATGCTCACCTGTGTCCATACGCAATCGCACACTAAGAATGATTTAATGGCATCAATTGATCTAAGCATGTTTTTGGACTGCAGGAGAAACCCAACCCAACATGGAGAGAACATGCAACCCCCCCCTCACCTCACCTCACCTAACCCAACCCGACCGTAACTCCTACCCAGCCCTAACTTTAACCATAAGACTCAACTAATGATCCTGTGCTGTTATTGAAATGTATAGAATACTTCTAACTTTCATAACTGGCCTTTTCAACAAGCTGCGCTTCCTCTTAGAAGTATCATACACAGACCAGTATAAAACTGCAACACAGAAAGGTCCCCAAAGACAGTTAGTGCAAGTAGTTTGCTCACTTTTTCCTGTGTAAAGCTTCGTTTGAACAATAAAGTATGAAAAGTATTGGTAGGAAGACTGAGGATGTTTGGGTTGAAAGGGGCAAGAGTCTGATTAATGAATCATAGGTTTTGGTAGGTTTTTGGTTGAAATTGGACAAGTACTGCATATGGAAAACAGCCGGAATTCGGCTTGTGCTATGAGTAAAGGTGAATTGGGGAGAAACAGTGAAATCGTGGAAAGAGTGCATTTTTTACCTTAGATAACTATAAAAGAAGTGGATTAAACAGGACACAAAAATGTTCTTGAATTAATTTGTTCATGAGATCATTGGTCATGAAGCTTAGATAAGGTGACAAGGCAGCAATAGGCCGCTTTAACCCGGATGTCCACTGCAGCAGTATGGCCATGAAGCAGATTATTATGAAGAGGAATGAGCACTCAGCCCTCACTGGAAATTGGGAATTGAGTCATAGACAGCCTAAATACATCATTTTTCGCTCCAGATAATTTTCTCTTAGGCAAGACGTATGTAGAAGCAAATTTCAACAAATGAACGAGGATTAAAATTGGCAGGATATTTGAGATCTTTTGGACAGAGCTGAACCTGTTTACAATGAATCATATTAATAATTCTTGGGTTGTCAATGAGAGAAGACTTGAAGGCTCATAAATTCCTTCTGCATTAGAGGTGCGAGACTCGACCGTGTGAGGAATCGGCCTGGCGCGGCTCCTCGCCGAGGTGCTTCCGATCGGCAGTAATGGATTGTTTTCCGAAATAGCTCAGGTTTCACGTGGTTATTGAAATCAATTCTCCAGCCCCTCACTGCTCACAGATGCTGAAACAGCAGGACATAAAGTGAACAGTCAGAACACTCTCTCATGACATTAAGGGGACTAGGGCTGTACTGGGATTCTAAACGCTCTCAGATAGTCATCATTCTGTGCGCTTGTAGCCTATTTTGCAAACATGTTGCACACTAAGAGATTACTCATAATGGGGGCAAATTAATTGAGACAGGTTTAAGATTGCCACTGGAAAACAATTTCACAAGGCCTACTAAACTATGAAACTGACAATTTGAACTTTTTATTTAACAGTGTTTATACTTGCATGGCATTAATGGTAAAAATGGAAACCAACAGATTATTAATTAATTGCAACACAGTTGCGGATCATGTCTTTTGCTCCTGTGCTGCATGGTTCTAGCCTATAGAACTGCATATTTAGCTGTTGCCGTTCTTTGTTTCTGTGTCTGTATGCCCACATTTTAGACGATATCCTTGTGAGAGGTGGAAGGCACAGCTGTTAAGAGTTCATGTGTTTGTCTAAGAAATACCCATGGTCTCGGAAAACCTTCTTAACTAGATAATTACATACACGAAAAATTAACTAACACTGTAACCATTCACTGTGCATTATTCATGAATCTGATTTTATGAATAATGAATGTAGCTCAACACACATATGGAAACTCTCAAAATCATATCATGTAATACATTGCAAAGGTAACCCTCTCAAAGCAGAATTGCTTATTTTATAGATATAGCTATAGATTTATAGTTTTTTATTGACAAAAATCCATGTTTAAAAAGTGATATGAAATGTTTTTTTATTTATAATTTTTGTTATATTTATATCTTAAAAATTTTAAATGTGCTTCTAATTAAATATTTTATCAGACTGTTACAAAATATCCATAAAATACAAAAAAATAAGATAGAAGGAAATAATTTGGTTAATGCTTAGAAAAAATTCTATTCATACTGTGCTGCATACATTTACTCTGCATACATTTTCACATCAGCAATCTGTCTCCGTTTGAGATTTGAAGGTGAAATTAAGAGAAAACAGTTTCCATTTATAGTACAGGCAATACAAGTCCCTATGTCTTAGGACATAGTCAGAATATACAAATTTATTTCATATATTTGAGAAGAATAAAACAATCTATGTAACTTAGTTTCAAGGAAAATTAAACAAGATCACTAATACATGTATGAATGGCTGAAAAAAGAAAGATTGTTTTTCATATACATATTTCATTGTAATAGTTACTTTTTTAGACCAAACTAAAAGTATTCATGCTCCAAAGTGAATGTGATTTTTCTTATTTTCACTATAAACTGACTGTCTTCCACATACTGTGCTTTTATAAGCTGTGGTATCCGTTTACTGTGTTTCCTGTGTCTCCTGTGTCTCTCTAAAATGAGGAGCCAGATGACCCACCGAAAGAGACTGGAAATTCCCCCCCCCCCCACCCCCCAATCATACAACTGTCTGTCAGATTATTTGGGGATGGGTTTGGTGGGTGTAAAATATTTCAGTTGTAAAGAAATCCTTAGCAAGACATTGATTTTATGACATTAATTTTAATCAGGTAGCCCATAAAACATGTACTTATATCTTGAGTATTTTATCTGAGTATGGATCCAGAAAAAGGTTAAGGCTAGGGGTGTTGGAAATAAAGGGGATGGGGGGGACATGCTCTCCAAATATCGATAACCCCCCTCCCCCCTTCCCAATAAATAAATAAGTAGTAGTGCATTCCTTGTCTTTTATTATGAATCCGCGTGTTACTGAGGTCAATTCGCTGCACATATCACATGCAGAGTGTGAGGATGAAATATCCCTAACTAAGATTGTACTCCTGTATCAGGCAAATTCACTGTATCATCTGGATTAGTTATTTTATTAAAGTTATGTATGGCTGCCAAAGACTGTAGTCCTGTTTCAGACAAACTCAGCTTATCATATGGATTAGTTTAAAGTTATGTTTGCTTGCGAAACTGCACCCTAAACAGTCTTATTTTAAATGATTATTCTAAAATTAAAAATTTCCTGCATCGCTTCCTTTCACAATGTGACTATTGCATGCATTCCCATTGCAATGTCATGATAGACATCGTGCGACCCCACCCCCCGCCAAGGCAAATCATTCACCCCCCCAAACTCTTTGTCACCGGTTACAGCCATTTTTCTTTGCTTGTTCAATCCCCCATCAGTGAATTCAGAACAAAACCTCAAATCAGTTCCATTCCCTGTCTGACCATCTGACAAACACAGAG
Organism: Paramormyrops kingsleyae; assembly: GCF_048594095.1. Taxonomy (NCBI): domain Eukaryota; kingdom Metazoa; phylum Chordata; class Actinopteri; order Osteoglossiformes; family Mormyridae; genus Paramormyrops; species Paramormyrops kingsleyae. The sequence continues at coordinate 5,117,808 of NC_132812.1, forward strand.
GTACCTACCGAAGTGTGACTTATGTATCGAGTCTTTCTTTGCTTAGTTTCCTTTCCGTCATTGGCACCCAATCTGGAATGGCCAATTATTCCTACTGCAGGTGTCTCCCTGGATCTCCATGCCATCTCTGAAGGGCAGCAGAGCAGCGTGTCCCTCATTCTATAGGTATTGTCAGCCACCCACTTCTTCTCACCTTGTGGGCTTCAAGGTTCACCAAGCAGACTTAGACTTGAAGGGAAATATGATCCCCTGTGGCTCCATTCTTCCTGCAGTCCTCTAGGCACCAAGCAGACTTTAGATGTTGCTACAGAACAACGAGAAGGTTGAGGAACCCACACATCTCACCCACTAGACACAACATGAGCCAGTTCGTGACCCTTTCACAAATGAGTAATGCAGCACCACACGGTTCAACTTCAGGTCCTCTATGTGGGATGAGTCTTGTTTTCACTATTGTGCTAATGTGTCTGTCACTGTAATTTGGTCATTATAAGCTCCATATAATGAAAAATGGCATTTATGGCACGGAAAATAATCCAAGGACAACGATATAGTTAGATAGATTAATGCAATTAACTTAGATAAATCGTCTATATGTTACACAAACAAAAAACAAAGGGCAAAGACACAGCCAATATATACCCAGACATGATGTTTTTCTGTTTAATAATAACCTTAAACCTTTTGACCTTTAAAAGCAGATAAATCCAAGGAAAAGTCCATTATTACTTACATGGATATAAAGTTTACTGGCATCCCATCCAGGTACCCCAGCTACATGCCCTGTGCTGCCCGGAATCAGCTTCAGGCCCCACAGTGACCCTGAGCAGGATACAGTAGCTTGTTAGAATGGATGGATGGGTGGATCTCTTAACATTTTACTAAATAGCATTTATTAGTGATGTTATAGGTAGGGCACCCCTCTAAGAGCTGAAATGCAGCCAAACACTGATAGATAATGAATATGTTAAGCAAAGTTCGATGATTTGCATAGTGATCTCTGGCCAGCTGTTAAATGGCAGAGGACCTGGTTTATCATGCTATGCACGTTGTCTTTGTCACAGCTGTGTGTGCATACATGTGCCCAGTGCCGTAAGCGTGAAACCGGCGACAAAGAGTGTGTCTCGAAACACTGTGTCATGTATGATGGTGGGGAGAGAATAAATTGGGAAAATAATCTTTGGAAGCATGCTGTGGTGAAATTGTGAGGTATCCCTTTAAATGTTTGTTTACAAATGTAAAAGTCATGCCTCTTCCTGCTGGAGCCTGACCGTTTTTTTCATTGGCTCAGATTAAATATTCTGTCTGTCACTTGGGCATGCTTGCCTCTTTCTTGCAGGACAGTAGCAAATTAGAAGAGAATCTCTGAGGCTATTTTTTTTTTCTTTTTCTAGTTAAACTGACTCAATCTCAGAGCAATAACACAAGCAATTTCCATATAATTTCCTCAACACACAGACAGGCGGACAAGTGTTTTCTGTGTCACACCTAGGGTTATGTGTGCGAGGCAATTATGGGAATTAATTGACACGAAAGGTAAGAAAAACAAATTACTCACACTGTGTGAGCACAAACTGAGCGGTCAATACATTTCTCTGTTTTGCCTGGACGACATTGTTGATGGTAGCCAAACAATTAGACATTTGGCTTTAGATATAAAGTCCATATTATCAAGGTGGTTCTGGCAGCCTAAGGTGTTTTTTTTTAATTAATACAATACTCGTACATCTGTTCTTTTAATTTTCCTCTAATTGATATTTCCATATATGGACTGTCAATCCATATCACCATTTCCCAGCTTGCCCTGTTTTTAATATACATTTGTGGTTCAGCCCACAACAACACCAAAGTAATCGAGCCAGGTCTGAATGCAACGGGAAATGGGAATCAAAACCAACATATATTCCTTTGCTCCTCTCCCTCTCTCTGCTGGTCCTTGTAGTCATTAATCCGTCTTCAGGGAAAAAGAGGTCAGCTCTGCCTGATTGTAATGGATGTACAGAGGCTGAACCCTTTCTGCTCTGCCCTAACTCTGAATAGTGTAACATTCCCAACCTGACAAATCTCTTGTACCCAGGGCTCCCTTCTGACCTGGGACTCTATCCTTACGCTGCCATTAATATTCATTAACATGACTTCTGCTGAAGTCCTGCCCTCAGCTTATGATGTGGATATTCATATTAATAGCTTGCATATGTATTGTGCTTTTCAATTTATCTCAGCAGCAAAGATATTTCAAACCAGGGCTCTTGAAAGGAAAACACCAGCGGCACACTGCGAGACACTGAAGACATTATTGCAGGTGTGTTTATGTGACAAAGTGGATGCACTTTCATTATTTTCAAGGGGACACAATTTTTTGTGCATTGTGTGCTTGGCAATTTAATCTTCAGTTCTTCAGGTGCTTGCATTAGGTGTGCAACACATCTTAAATTAAAGTGTGAAATCTCAAAGGAAACTGGCACTGCCCGGACAAAAGTCTCTTTTCATATCAGATGAAAATTTACAGAAGGCTTTTTCTCTTTTGCTTAATCTGCAAGCTCTGTTTCAACTCTGATTTAAGAAAATGCATCATATCTGCATTTTATTTGTGCACAGTTTATATTATTAGAAGGGAAGATTCTGTTTTTATCCTTCTGGGTACTAAATAGCCCTTGAAAAATTTATTTTTTACACAAACAATAAGTTTACAGCACTTATACACACTGTTGCACTTGTCTCATGTTTGTTTACTTGCTGTTTTTGCACATATCTGCACACGTGCACTTTACATACGTGCAATTTACATTTTTTTGTATTGTCCCAGTCCTTTTATATAGCACCATGGTCCTGGGGAACGTTATTTCATTTCACTTTGTACTGTACCATGTATATTATTGAAATGATAATGAAAGCAACCTTGAACCTTATAGGCATAATACACAAACAAAAAGTATTTCCATACTTGGAGTGTTTGGGTCAAATTTGAGGTCCATCAACTTGCATGGATTATCAGATCCATACTTCATATGTAAATCTGTAGCTTTCTCATTTCAGTCTGTAAATGCTTAATAACCGTTTCAAATGAAAAAAAATGTCTGACTGAGTATCTAGTTTCTCACAGTCATAGTGCATTATAAATAACAAGTCATAACCATTCATTTCCTTTCATAGTTAGAAATTCATTTGATATTCATCACCATACCATAGCATACAGGTTAAATGTTAATATTTGTTATAATATCTATTCTTTCAAATTTTCTCATTGGATGGAAGGAACAGCTTGACAGAGCACAGTTGTGATTTTTAAGTTGGTCCAATCTATTTTGTGCATCAGTCTTAAATCTCATCTGTCGATTTTAAGCAAATGGAAAATGTCACTCAGACACATATTTCCAATTCTTGAAATGTACTTTTCCAGTTTTGTTGCAATATATGGACAAAAGTACTGGGACACCTGGTCATTGCACTCAGTGGCAGAACAACTGTACACTGGGCCCTGGGCCAAAAATTGGACCATGCCCCCCTACACACACACCCCCTTTTCAAATTCATACCTAGGGTCTGCATCATGCACTGCAGTTCTTAGCAAATTTCACAAACATGCTTTTTTTGTTAAATACACGCCTCGACAACATAGACTACAAAATGTTACAAACTATTACATTTCAAAAGTGTATATATATATATTGATTCCCACAATATTGAGATGTATACATAAAAATGAGATTACAAAAATGAGATTGTCCCTGATTACACCTAGAAGAAATTTTTGCCCATTAATCCAGAAGAGCATTTGTGAGGTCATGCACTGATGTTGTACGTGAAGGCCTGGCTTACATTCTCCATTTTAGTTCATCCCAAAGGTGTTAGATTGGGTTGAGGTCAGGGCTCTGTGCAGACCAGTCAAATTCTTCCACACCAAACTTACCCAACCATATCTTTATGGACCTTGCTTTCTGCACTGGGGCACAGTCATGCTGGAACAGAAATTGACCTACCCCAAGCTGTTCCCACAATGTTTTTCACGCCTCCATGCAATGCTTGGCATTGCTCTTGGTGATGTGAGGCTTGCATGCAGCTGCTCAGCCATGGAAGCCCATTCCATGAAGCTCTCAGCACACAGTTTTTGTGCTGGAGTTAATGCCAGAGGAAGTTTGCAACTCTGCAGTTATTTAGTCAATAGAGCTTTGGCAACTTTTACGCACCATGCGCCTGAGAACTTGGTGACCCAGCTCTGTTAATGAGCGTGGTCTGTGACTTCATGGCTGAATTTATGTTATTCCTAAACATTTCCACTTTGTAATAATACCACTTATAGTTGACTGTGGAATACCTATCAAGGAAGAACTTTCACAAATTGACTTATTGCAAAGTTGGCATCCTATGACAGCACCACGCTTGAATTCACTGAGGTCATAAGAACGACCCATTCTTTCACAAATGTTTGTAAACCTGACTGCATGGCTAGGTGGTTGATTTTATACATGCATGGCAATGGGTCTGAATGAAACACCTGAATTCAATGATTGAGAGGTGTCTCCCAATACTTGTGCCCATTTAGTGTATATTAGTGCTTATTTGTCTAATCTTTTTTAAGGCACTCTGATTATAAAAGAATTAATTTTATATATTTTTTTCCAAATGTCCCCACTTACTTTCCACTGCTAAATGAAGCAGGACTCTATCCATTTTGTTTTAGAAATATAAACATTCATCATGTCTGTTTACCTAATTACATATAAGAGAATTTGCCAAGTGACCAGCTGTTTTGCAACCCTAATTTTGTAAGCAGAGAAAGAGGTGATAATCTCACTGCTTTTTACTGGACTAAACTGGAGGTTAGTTTCAGATATAAATCAGTCTTTATTGTTGTGTTTTTTAAGGAATTCTGACATCCCAAGCCTGTGAAAACACAAGGCTACAAGTGTTCTTACATTTTCACCCCTGTTCACAGGAGGTAATTATGGGACGTGCTTAGATCGCAGGGATCCTTCGCTTCAGGAGTTTCTCCAGACCAGACCTGTTTGTGGCTCCTTGATGATTCCTCACATCTTCAAATGTCATTACATCACATTTTGATAAAATTAATAAAGACGGTGTTACTTGTGAATAATCCCCAACTCATAAATGGTCTTGTTAGTGTATGTGTGTGTGTGTGTGTGTGTATGTATACATATGTATGTATGTAGTTCATCCTAGGTTTGAAGCACAGTGCTACCAACACCCCTGTAAATGTACTATATTTTATGTACTACCAGCCTCACTTGTGCATTGATCTGGACAAAAGCATCTGCTAAATAAGAACATATAAATGTAAATGTGGGAGCAAAGGTAACTAGGCACGGTATGTACGCAATATACACACACACTATATGATCGAAAGTATAACACCCATTTCAATGTGGCACCATCGCAGGATGCTGCATCCTGGAAAGTCAGTTTGCCAAACTTCTGCCTTGTTAGAGCTGCCCCAGGCAACAGTAAGTGAAGTGATTGTGAAGTGAAAATGTCTAAGAGCATCAGCAGTTCAATTACGAAGTGATAGGCCATGCAGAGAAAGGGACCACCAAGTGCTGAAGCACGTAGTGCGTAAAAGTCACAAGTTCCCGACTGGAATACTCACTACTGAGTTCCAGACTGCCTTTGGAAGCAACATCAGTGCAAGGCCTATTTGTCAGGAGCTTAATTACGTTGGATTTCATGGGCAAGTAGCCACATGCAAGCCTAAGATCACCATGAGTGGTGCCAAATGCCAGCTGGAGTGCTGTACAGCTCACCACTATAAGATTCTGGAAATGTATTCTCTGGAATGATTCGCTTCACCATCTGGCAGTCAGACGGGTGATTCTGGCCTTGGCGGATGCCAGGAGAATCCTACCTGCATGAATGTGAAATGCCAACCGAAGAGCAAATTTCCAAAAGTCGCTCAGTCCATTTTTCGTTGTTGTTGAGATGAGGCTGCCGAAGCCAGGTTTCCTCATCATATCTTACAGTATTGGAAACCCAAACTGACTCAGTCCTCAGGCAATCTAACATTAAATTTTTGTGAAATTTCCAAAACCCCATAGCAATTTTGAAAATGCCACAGAAATGGTCCTAAAATGTATCCCGTGGACTGAATCTTGGAAATTTGCTCTTCATTTGTAATGTTTGGTGGCGGAGAAATATTAGATTGGAGTTGTCCTTCATGTTCGCCTTGTTCCAGCAAAAGCAAGCCTTAACAATACACTATAAAATCACATTCTGGATAATTCTATACTTCTTACTTTGAGGCAACATTTTGCAGAGGGTCCTTTCCTGTTTCAGTATGATTACGATTCCCGATGCACAAGGCAAGGTCTCTACAGAAATGGTTTACTGAGATGGGAGAAACCTGACCACAACCCAACTGAACACCTGTGCAATGAATTGAAATGCTGACTGTAAGCCAGACCTGATTGCTCAACAACAGTGCCTGGCTTTTCTAATCCTCTTGTAGCTGAATAGCAGCAGATCCCACCAGCACTGTTCCAACATACAGTGAAAAGGCTGTTATAGCAGCTAAGATTGGACCAACCTCATATTATTACCTGTGTTACACAGGCAGGTGGCTGAATCATTTTGGCAATGTAGAGTGTGTATTTGAATAAAAGTATATAAAATTTTATATTGCTTCCTAACTGAACAGATTCATTTTCAAATGAAGATTAAATACTACACAAGTCGGGCCAGTGCGTGTGGTCAGAAGTTTGCTGGATCAAGTCCCATGGTTGGCAGAGTGTCTTTAACCCTGGGCCGTTCAGCAAGGCCCTTAACCCCAATCGCTCCTGGGATTGTCTGACCTGCTTTATCAAATGTACATTCCGTTGGATAAAAGCATGTGCTAAATTAATGAAAATGTAAATGTTAAAATTTGTGCCAAAAATGGAAAACAGAAAGTGATTACACTGGAGGCCAGCCCAAGCTGGCATTGACAGCATTTTCTGGAAGTCCAGGTGACAGAACGGACGCTGTGACAGCCCGGGATTTGCATGTTGTGCCCTTTTTGCGACGTCTGAGAGCTGGAAATGGGCTGATATAGAGCTGAAAAGACAGCTGAAGGCAAAAGGATAACATCCGTGACATGAACTCATAAGGAGCTCCAGGGGGTGACAGAGTGGGTCATGCTATAGAGTCGTATGTTCTGCTCTGCCTGCTGTCCTCCATGTGCTGGAGTTCAGGGAGATATTGGACCGGCTGGTTCATTCTGGAGGCCATGCTGACGCCTGCTGCATTGTAAATAATGTGGATCGCTCTCCGGACCCCACCGTGGTGGCCGGTGAACGCAAGGCGGGGCCTCGGGGCGCCATTCACGCCTCGCCCCAGCGGCCCGTCGAGCGGAAAGAATGCCGACGAGATGCATGCTGACAAATGTAAGTTTTGGCTGCTGAATAATAAATGCTTCCGTAAGCTGGCAGGAACATCAAAACACAATCAAGAGGTGGCTGGGACCCCGAGAGCCCCGGGGATTGTGTCGACGCAGCTGCTAAAAGCCACCGCAGGACGGTGAGCGGGGGGGGAAGTGCTGAGGAAGGGAAACCCACCCCTGGCGATTAGGCAGGACGGGCTTTCATATCACACCGCGAGTGAAGCACTGCGTCATCTCAGTCAATAAAGATCTTTAATGTGATGCAGGGCAAGTTTAAAGGATGCGAGAACGTCGCATGTTAGATTGTTCAGCTGGGGATTGTTATTTTTGATGATATTCTATTAATATTTATACCTTCAGATGTCTTAAAAGCTCTTGTTTGAGGAGCAGATTCTGTTGCTGATCCTGAGTTGAAGACTACATGTACTCCATCATACTAACAAAAACTTGGGGGGGGGAGGAGTGAGTTGAGGGTGATTAATGATTAAAATGCTTATATGCTGTGATTGTTATATGATGTGAAGTGACAGAATAGAGATTGCTGGGGTATTTTCTCTAATATGATGCCACAATTGCTGGCTCACTTGTGGACCAGAGTGAAACATGAAATTTTGTGTTAGCAAACACTTGCTAATCAAATTATCCATGTGTGCAGCATGTACTTTTAAAGCATCAGCCTCTTTTAGTGGAGCAAATAAAATATCAATAATAAGTCAAACGATATGCATGATGTTACGGTAAAAGCCATGTAATCAGAGGAGGTGGTTTGCTTCAGTAAAGAATTCCAGATATTGACTCTTTCATTTTGCAGTAATATGCATTATAATCCATTGCCTTAACTAATTTTAGAAACTTAGACAGGTTTCTTTTTTATGTGGAGGAACAAAGGTTGAATTTGGTCTAAAGCAAATTCCATCTACCTACCCATGCATCTTGAGAATGCTTCTCCTGGTGAGGATCATGCTGACAGCATGCAGTTATAATCAGATCAGACCTATCATTCCAAGGGCCCAGACTCCAGCTTGTCCTGGGAGTTCCCCAGAGGGTCCAGATCAGCTGGGAGATCAAATCTTTCCAGCAGGTCCTGATTCAGCCCATGGCCCGTGCTTATTGGGGTGTGTGTGTCCCAGCTGCTGGAACAGGGCAGGGATGGAGATTGACTGGTTAACCCTGATGTTCTCATGACTTCCCCACTACAGACCTGCTCAGCTCCTACAAAAATGCAGCCCCACTCGGATTCTCCACAGCCAAGAAGACCCTGACACACTTAAACTCCTTCACAAGGCAGACACACTCCATCATCTTAAAGGAGCAATGCATTGTGTTCAATGAGAATACCATGGCCTCAAAGTTGGACTTGCTGATTCTCATCCCTGCTGCTTCACACTCAACATTGAACCTCTGATGTACAGTAGGTGCCAAAGCTCTTTGTCTGATGAGGCCTAAATAAGAACATCATCTGCAAATAGCAGAGATGTCACCTCTAGCCTAATACATGATGGTCTTCCAGCTATAGCTGCACTTTGATATTCAGTGAAAGAAAATCACAAACTGGAGTGGAGACAGAATGCATCATTATCAGAAGATATCACCTGCTATAAATGAGTTAAATGTGCCAAGAATTCAGACATTACACTTATTATATTCATATTGGGGCTGACGATGAACCAAATTTATCTTCCCCATGAATGTTTTTGATTACCATTACAACTTCAGCTTCCGTAGTAAACTGATCCACAAGCAGTTTGATAATAGGGCATGTCAACCAGGTCAAGGAAGTTTGTCAACCTGTTCAATTCAATTCAATTCAATTCCATTCAATTCAATTCAATTTCATTCAATTCAATTCAAATTTATATATTTATATTTATTTTTCATTAATTTATATTCATATTTATTTATTTGTTAGTTTTGTCCAAAGCAACAAATAATTGAAGCAAATAGTACATTATAAGCAGACAGCTGTCAAGGAGTCAACTAGGCATAAGTGTAGCTAAGCTGAGCTCCCAATGAATGCCAGGTAACAAGTGTATGGGGTACGCTAGGTACACAATACCTTTCATGCATAGCACAAATCTAATAAGAAAATATTCAAATCACCTGGCAATTGCCAGTAACCCTGCTGCTTATCACAGCTTGAGCAAGGTCCTGTTCCCTTGTGTGAGGCACCAGATGGTTTGCCAAAACATCTTTGAGACCACCCAACAGTCTTTCTGTAGAGTCCCTCCAAAACTCCTCCCAAGCTTGAGCATTCATCTCTGTGGCTACCTTTGCTGCAGGTAGCTCTTTCTTCAAACATGGTGTTTGCTATGAACAACCACGGCTTGCAGATCTTTCACCATGACAGATTCAATCTCCATTCAAGAGGTATGGTCCACACTATGCATGGAGATATGACTAACTTTATCTTGATACTATCCTTCCCCCAGTAAATCAGGCTCCTTCCCAACCACAGAGGTAATGTTTCACACTCCCAAAGCCAGTGTCAATTACCAAGGTCTGATCCATCTGGGTCCTTCCTGGTTATTGCCTGCCCATTAGGTATTTTCAGTGAACAGTTCCCCCAGGACTGGTCTAGTGCTGGGTCCTGTTAACCCTACACTAGGCAAAGTACATTCATGGTGGTCATTCTTAAATTACAGTTCAGACCATCAAAACATCTTCTAGGAGATCCAGAGGACATAGCTACTTATCATAAAAGAACAGAAAGCCCTCCACCATGCCAAGGTCATGGGAGGAATAAAACAAAATCTATGTGCTATTTATACATTTTACCCACCAAACTACTGTAAGTACACTAATGCTTATCAGATATTGTGCTATTAAGTTACTGTTGTTTTTTTAGTGATATCTAAAATCTCAAAGTGTAATGCAAGACATACATTAAAATAGTTTCAAAATAAACTAAATTCAATGATCAACTATCCCTTTAGAAAGAATGAAGTTGTATGAATGAGGAAAAATAAATGAGCAAATATCAAAGCAGTCAAGAGTTGTCTTGGTCACCCAGACACACCAATATGTTTCGTGAAGCTTCCTCCCACATTAACACCCAAAGGGAGCTCACAGCCTTCAGATCACTGTATCCCATAATAACGATGAGTGCACTGCAACACTGTCACTCCATGTGTGGGAGGGGTCTGGCACTGGAGCAAAAACGTGGACTGTCTGGCAGGGAGCTGGGAGAGAGGAAAAACATGGACCGTCTCTGGGTCCCCGAGCACCGGTGGGAGAATACTGGTCCTAAGGGTGGGGAGTGGATTGTGAAGATCTCTCCAAGGTGGTGCTTTCTAATTTACTTTTGCCAAATGACACAGACATGATGAAAATCACATGAAAATATTATCTTTTTTCTCAGATGTGAACTTTATTATTATCAGTATTAATTGAATTCTAACCTTCATCTTAAGTATCGTGTTATTTAAAATGTAGAATGTATACTTGTAGAAACAGAAAGAGACATGAAAGACTGGGCATAGGACGTTAAATAAGAGAGAACTAGGGGGAAAGGGGGAATTAATTAGAGAACTGATGTGTGTCTGAACTTTAATTATATATCTCATTTGGCTACTATACTGATTAATGAAAATGTAATTATTTCTAAATTGCCTAATTTATTAATGTTTGATGTGCACAATGAGCTGCACACTGCTTTTTATTGATAGGGTATATCCATGGTAATGGAACATTATGATTTTGGGTTAATTAGGACCTCAGGACTTAAATGTCTCTTCCCATGTGCCCCCCACGCCCCCCAGGATTCTAACGTAATGGTGCCGTGGAGAGACAGGGTCAGTGGGCCGGCACGTGCCTCTACGAGATGAAATTCGAGGATTTATAAAATGACTCAACTGGCCATACCTGAGCGGAGACTTGCCACGTGACAAAGTAATTAAACTCTCTCGCTGAGATCCACAGCAGATGCTTAGAACGGGCAGTAAACAGCCGTAGCTGTTCTAATTTGAGAAACCAACATGTTCATTTTTATTATTTTCTAATGTCAATGTGCTTCTAACTGACAATTATTTTCCTGTCTAACATTCGTCTGTTTCGCTACAGGAAAACAGATTTGTACATGAATTTATAACAGAATGTACACTGTGGTTTACATAAAAAAAACCTGATTTAAACTACTGCTGCATTTCAATACACATTTTCTTTATCATTCGTGATGAATTAAAAACATAACAGGTAGCCATTTCTTCCCATACACAAGCTGTCAGCATGTGAGAGGAAACTTAGGGAGTGACATATTGCTTTGTTTAGGAGGTAATTACAGTAGAACATCAATCTTGTGCTTATATTGTATGGTATATGCTAGCAAACTTCACTATTACCTAACCACTTTGTTGTGCTTACCAAAAAAATAGGAAAAATGATAAATGCCCAAAAAGACAGACAGACAGACAGACAGACAGATAGATAGATAGATAGATGGATGGATGGATGGATGGATGGATGGCAGGGTAGGGCTTTCATTCAGAATAATGTCAATCTGCAACAACTGTAGCAATTAAACACTTGCCTTTCTTTCCCTAAAATAAAGAGTTGGGCACACAGTCAATAATGAGTCGATTAGTTGTGGAATAACTGATACTGGGGGAGTAATGGTTCACCCGGGCCGTCACATTCTGGAAACCTCAGGGCCCCTTACCTCCTCCCACACCAGCCTCATGATGAATTTCTCCTAAATATTAACTGTGCAACCAGTTATTGGCACGTTAATCAATTTCTTGTGTGAAGAGTCAGACCATAAGTTCTTGTACCAAAGTTTTTAAAAAGGGGAGCAGAACTCGAATGAGGACTGGATTCCACATAGCTGCCGAGGTAAACATGTTAGTTTGGCTTGAAAATTGAGCAGAGTTCTGTCAGCATGCCCTCTGTGACTCAGTGAATTACAAATAGAGACATCAGTCTTGCTAAAGAAAATGGCAGCCCACTTTCATGTGAAAGATTCTCCCTAAAGCAGTTTTATTCCTCTGACTGCAAATTCTCCCCAAAGTCTCTATTAGTTTTTATAATACTCTCTTGAAGTTTTGACTATTTATTTCAAGGATGATTTAAAGTCAGGCTGTCAGAGTGCTTTATTTAGTTTTTGTTGTTGATGTTGTTATTGTTGTGTTCTTTGCATACGAATTTTAAAAGGTGCAAAATTCACGAAATGTTTCTTAAATTATATATTCTTAAAATAAACATATTGGCCATTCCTATCGTTCTTTACCTTCAGTGCTTGTGTTTGCTGCTGTCTTTTCTGTCTTTCTTCATTTTGTCCCTGTCTTAAAGTCAATGCCATTAGTTCTATTCCTGACTTTGAAGGAAAATTGAACAGAACTGATAAATGGGGCTTTTCCTGTTTAATAATAAAAGCTGCCTGGTTCAGCTGCATTCCAGCTGTTTTGCCCTAGTGAAAAACTGCATTAATTTCCCATAACAATGACATATCATATAAATGATATATAAATGATAAGTCGTCGTATACATTTTACACGATAAGAAAATGAGAAATGCCGATAAACTGTCAATAAGGAACACTGCATCATAAAATACATCAGCCTGTCACGTCACAGCAATGAACACAATTCCAACCAATCATATGGTAGTCTTCTAAGAACAGATAATCTATGCCCAACAAGCACACAGCTAGATTGACTGAGGAAACTGAGCATGCCACAGGTGTGCCAATTTAACAACATTGTCTCTACATTTAGCAGCTTTATTTACCTTCCCTACCAAATAAAAATCTTATCTTCTGGCAACTTTAGCAACCTCTATTCTCTATGTCGAGCATCAGCAGAAAATCACCTTTCACCAAAATGTGAGTGACTTCACATCAGCCTTTCTTAGTGCTCTATTGTTGCTCACATTTATAAAAGCAATGCTTAACCTACGTAGAATCAGCTGGTATAATTACACGGAAGTAGATTATGTGATGCTGCCAGGGTATAAACCATAAAAATATGCATTTAAAAAAACACGTGTAGACATGCATATTTATACTGTGTTAATACAATGCAAATGTATGTGTTAAAAAAGATCTTTCAGTACTAAGATATACATAATACTTTTATATTCAAGGGCAAAGGGTGTAGTCTGTAATATGTGCATTATATTGGTTGCCATATGATAATATTTGGACTTGTAATCAATACCATTGAACCTCAAAATTTATGAAAATTTCAACAAAGAGGTTCATTTTTTTGTCTGATCTGTTGAATTATATGTCTGACTGTATATATAATCTGTGATTAGTATATCTAAGAAGTGGACTGAGTTATGAGTGAGTGGGTGAACAAGAGAGTCACTCCTTCTGGTCACTCATTCAATCTTGACCAAGAGGTACCTCATCTGAGTCTCTCCTTGACCCATTGACTCACTTGAGTCAATGAGAGAGGGAGTCTCACATTCACAGCTCTCATTCGTTCATTCACTGTAGGTGTACATGTTAAGTCCCAGGTTTAGTCTCCAGCAATAACATGTTAGATTACAGCTGCTCTTAAATAGAAAGCTTTCAAATCGCATTTCTGGGGGCAAGTGGAAGAGCGAGAAGAACAAATCTGTGCCGGGAAGTGAACGTGAGTTTCCCATGACAGTAAAAATGTTTTATTGAAACTTAAACCCCCTGCACTCAGCCAACTAGAGTTTTGACAGTGAAACTGCAGAGTGACATGGACACACCATCGCACAAGTATAAATGCTTGCAATGGGGTAGGGCACGGCATAACCCCTACATAACCCTGGCATAACCCCTGCATAACCCTGGCATAACCCCTGCATATCCCTGGCATAACCCCTGCATAGGCTCACTCACAGGAAGCTTAAAGTGTTGGCTGAGTAGCCATGAAATCGTTTTGAAAAGGAGATATTGTGGTTAAACAAGGTACAAAGATGTAAGTGGTGTGGTGGTACGTTTTTGCAGTATAAACACCAGCAATTATGGTTTCCATTTCAAGAAATATGGGGCAAACAGTGTCCCATATTGCTTAAAAATGGGACACAGCATTTTTTTTTCTTCATTTCGGGATACGTGGCAACTCTACCAGCAATGTCAAACCTGTTTCCCCGAACAATCAGTGAGGCACTCATATAAAAAATCCCAGCGACAAAGTGTAATGTCTGTATTTTTTAGTGTTACACCCTAAGACTAAAAAAGGTTTTTTTGTATGGTTTATTTATTAAAACTAGATATCAGCTTGCAATCCATTCAATTACTGACCTATTCATTTTCTGAATCTGTATAAGGACAATGGAGTCTTAGAGTAAAGAAATAATTATGTGAATTAAACCATGATAATTATCTATATCAACCGATATGCAAACAAACAAGCAAACAAACAAACAAATAAATAAACATTGTGATAAAAAAGTTTTCCTTATCGCCCAGACCAAACTTTCAGTAAGACACAAAAACAAGCTGATGGGAAAGAAATGACAGAATCCCAGTGGGCATAATATCAGTTCAACTGAAATTACACAAAAAGAAATACAGCACTTTTGAATTTATGCGTAAATAATATATTTATGATATTACAGTTTTTTACATTCGTTTTGACACTAGTTTCATAACCTTGGTGTAATTTTTCAAAACTCCAGACATTAAACTCACAGCCAATGACCAAAATGCACATTTTTCAAAACTCTAACACTTCATCCAATTGTTTGGGTACAGTACACAAAGACCAAAAATCATTTGTTCATTGAACTGCCATCACTAGCTCAAAATGACCCAAATTAACATCAAAGTAATACCATTTCAAAATGCAAATCGCACACTGCATTTGAGATGACTGCTCATTTCATTACAATCCAACTATACAATCTATCTATTGATACAATTGGTCTAAATGATATGTAACTGTTGCATTCCTCTTAAAGTATAGTTTTATGGAAGCAGAGGAACAATATCTTATGTTCATATCATGAATGTTTCAGGATAACAAAATCAACTGACACCAATTTGTTACTGATGATTGATTACACCTGGTCGTACGAGTATGAATATAGCTGCGGAAAAAATTAAGAGACCACAGCACAAGTTTTTCTTTCGCTCATTTCTGAATTTAAGGGTGAACGTCTGTGAATAATGTTTTTTTTTTTTTGCAAACTGCAGCCTGGTTCTTCCCTGTTTCTCATTAATGGAGAGCTTCTTCCTCGCTTTATGGGACTTCAGTTCTGCTTCTAGAAGCCTGTTACAAACTTGTCCTACAGTAGCAGTGCACTTCACACCTGCACTTAATGTTTCCCATTCCTTTTGAAGGTCACTTGATGTCATTCTCCGATTCATGAAAAATTCTCGGATAAGTTAATGGTCATCTCTGGTATTAGAAAGTCGCTTCTGCCCTTTACCTGGCTGGTTTCTGGTCATTCCCAGTGTCTCCTGCTTCATTTTATTCTTGTGCACTGCTGTCTTAGAAATTGTGAACCTTGAAGCAACCTGCTGCTCAGCGCAGCCTTCTGCCTGCAGCATCATGATTAAACCGGGATTTAAAAACATAGATTTGTTTAAAAATATAGAGTGGTCTTTTAATTTTTTTCCATGGCTGTAAATGGTATCCACAGCAGCATTTCAATACTGTAACATGGAGCAGGCAGGTGGTCAAGCAGGACGAGGAAGACGCAGCGGTCACAGGCATTGCAGGGAACAAGCATCACATGTGAGAGGCGGTCGTGGGCCTAGTCTTACAGAAGGGCTTGGGCCTCACCAGAGTGGTGGCCATGGGCCCCATCTGAGTGGTGTAGGGGAACGTGATCAAGGACAAGTCCACAGTCTAAGACAGTGGCAGCAACAACAAAGAGTAAAGAGTCACAAGATCAGAGCAATGACTGTCATAAATCATGGTATGACGATGACTGAGGCAGATAGAATGGTTCAACCAAACCTCAGAAGAACTGTGGCCTCAATCATCAGAACCTTCCACAATGAGAACCAGTACGTCTTCAGCATGCACTAAAGTGAACATTCCAATACTGTAGGCTACTCTTAGTTGTCAGATGACTGTGTACTGCATGCCAATGCGTAGCGCACAGTAGCTAGTGTTACTACAATAATGTGTTCTACAGTATGAAGTCATGTTTCTCCTGTAATTTTTCTTACAGAATTGAGACTAAACAAAACAGTGGAGAAGGAGCCAAACTCCGAATTGATGAACAACAGCAGACTGTGGTCAACTTGGTCCAGGCCAGAAATGACATTCACCTTACAGAATTCAGACAGCACAACTTGGACAACAAAGACATCTTCAACAATGTGGAAGCCATAAGTTTGCCAACCATTGCACACATGCTGAAAAGGTACCAAATCTCCTTAAAACAGCTATACCATGTGCCTTTTGAAATGCAAGCTCATGTGAGTTTTTGCTCACACTAACATTCTCTGAGGGCAGAATGAAAAATGATTGGTTCAGAGAGATAATCAATCAGATTGTAGAAGAGATGGGCTAAAGCAACTAGAGGAGGTGGGACCAACCAATCAGATGTCTTGGACCCACCTACTCTACAATCTGATTGGTTATCTCTCTGAATCAATCATTTTTCATTCTGCCCTCCATACATTTTTGTGTAAAATTAAGTAAAATTTCCACGAGTGTAACGCAACTGAGGATTGAGTATGTTCAGGTATGTTCAGTTTCATGATGCATGTTTGTGAAAGATTCCCTATCATTGATAAGTGATTCTCTTTCCAACATGTCTTTTTACTTAGAGGATGATGGTCCTGAATGCTGATAAAAACCATCATATATTAATTTTTGTGGATGAGGCAGACTTTAACCTGGACAAGACAGGGAGGGGAAGTCAGAATTTTGTTAGCCAAAAGGCATCCATCAAAGTACCCAGACAATGTGAGGCCAGCATCACCATGTCTGCGCCTATATCAGAAGATGGTGAGGTGGGACACAGAACTTGTAATGGTTCAAATGGTTCATTGGTGACCCTACTCCAGGCCATGGATAAGGCATGAGACAACATCACAGCAGACCAGTGTCAGCTGAATTTCCTATGCCTGAAGATTTTTTTCAAGATGTTTGGCAAAGGATAACAGTCATTTTGATGTGGATGAGAACCTGTGGCCAAATCCACATGACAGGGTTGATGGACATGAGTGAGACCTGTGATCCTTTGTTTTGCTTTTTGTAAGGCAGCTGAGACACTGCACTTGTTTTTTTTTATTTCTAATCGTTGCTTTCTTTTAAAGTGAACCTATATTGTAATTTACAATGTTATATTTCATCAATAATTTCAGATTTGTTCAATGATTCCACTGTGTCTGTAGTATTCTCCCTACTGGTCTTTTTGCAGTAGCATAACATGTACCACCTTGATGAAGCATGTATCACATATTCTGTACAACAATATCTAATGGTTGTATGAACAAATTAACTGTGTAACTATTGGCATCTTAGGGGTGGCATGGTGGTGTAGTGGTTAGCACTGTTGCCTCGCACCTCTGGGATCTGGGTTTGAGTCTCCGCCTGGGTCATATATGTGTGGAGTTTGCATGTTGTCATTGTGGGGTTTCCTCCCAGTACTCCAGTTTCCCCCCACAGTCCAAAGACATGCTGAGGCTAATTGGCGTTGCTAAATTGCCCTTAGGTGTGAGTGAATGGTGTGCGAGTGTGCCCCGTCTAGGGTTGTGCCCGTTGCTTCCGGGATAGGCTCCGGACCCCCTCTGCGACCCAGTAGGATAAGCAGGTTGGACAATGGATGGAGTATTGGTATCTTGTATCAGGGTAATCTGAAAAACTGTCTCTGTGATTTTGTAAGTGTGAGTTTTCTTTAAAAATATGAATGCAAAATGCAATGTTTTGAACGTTGGACAGTGGTGGCCATGTTGAGTTTTGTGTCTAGAGTTATGAAATGATATCAAAGTTCTGAAACTAGTGACAAAGTGATTGTAAAAAACTGTAATGCTGTTCTGATTATTTTTTCGTCTTGAAGGAACACAAACCTATTTTGATAGACAGGGAAACAGCCGTCTGAACAAATGTTATACAAATATATTTTTCCACTTTCAGTTAAATCTTAAGATCAGAATTTTTTTCACAGTCCATGCTCACACTTTTGGTTGTGAGGAGCATTTTGGGAGCTTATCTGAAAGCCATTAATGGAAATTGAGAGTTTATGCACATCAAGACTGAGTAATGCTATTGTGGTATGGACATTAATTGAACCATTCTGACGGTTTGACTCCTCTGTGCCAACAGTAGCTGAGAGATCAAAGGCCTGATGATGACCTTCTGAGTGAGAAAAAACCTTTTGATCCCCTACAACAATGAGGTCCAGTTGGACCACCAGTGACCTTCTGGGAACCCGTACAATGCTTCCTGTCTAATGAACACCTGGATTGTGCTGTTTCATCACAGATCATCGTCGCTGGTTCTAAATATCTATATTTAACAGACTAAAACTCTCATATTGTTCAATACAGATATTTCAGGAACAAACATAAGAAGTATTTCATTGTTTTTCTTCTTTTTCACTTTTAAACTATATATCAGAGCATGTGAGCGGAGTGGAACGGTGAGAATTTCCACTCCTCGCTCACCAGGCTGTTGGCTCCGCCCATTTCTCCGCTCTAATTCGCACTAAGCCGCTCCGCTCAACACCGCTCCTCGCTCCACTAAAATGTCCTCCCGCTCCAGTCAAATCGCTCCACGCTCGCTCCAATTTAAAAGAGGGACAAATAATCTGCATGCCTAACAAATGTCACCTTAAACCGAAGCCTTATATCATAAAGAAATATGAGCAACGGCAACATTGCCACTCAGAACAGAAAATATTTATTTTTAAGCAACATATAGGCAACAACGGACAGGTTTGGCAATGGCATTCCACACAAAAATAGGCTTACAAATAAAGGAATCAGTGGGCTTAATAGCCTAAAGAATATACAAGCTAAGCATCCACGTTTTAAATTCCTCAATTTTTTTCTCTTGATGCTGCTGTTGCGTCTCTCTATAAAATAAAATTTCACGGACAGCGTTACGTGAAATTTTAAAAATCCTATTAGACCTATTTTGAATGACAAAACGAATTTAACTGATTACCAATATTTACTTTATAGGCTTTTATACTTTACTTTATAGGCTTGATATGCTACAACCATGTACACATTGCTCACATTTTGCTCTGGTTTCTGCCTGTTCGTGTAGCACACTCTCATGTTTCTGAGAAAAGTGATTCAAAAGTGAATCTTTACTCACTGAATCAGTTTCACCACATTGTTGTTCTTGCTCTACATTATTGTCATTACCTGGTAAAATAAAGTTTAAATAAATGACATAAATGCTCTAATAGTACACGTAAGTTAGTGGTTTATTTATTGTTAGTTACTGTAATGTTGTGCTGCTTTATTTGGTTAATCCAAGTCTGTGAAGAAGGCATTCAAGTAAGAATTGCATTGTAGTATGACTCATTTCCTGGCACGTACCATTTATATTAGGTCAGCGTTCACAGTTCCACTTCTGATATTCAGATCGAGTTCTAGGTCAAACTGGTTTCTTCGACTTTCAAGAAATTTGAGTTCTAGTGAGTTCGAGAACCGAGGTACCACTGTATATATATATATATACACACACACACACCATCAGACATAATAACAAATATTGAGGGTTTTGAAATCTTTACATAAATCGTGTGACATTTTTATTGGTGGATTCATTCTCCATGACGCGTCGCATCAGTGTGCCGTGACAATATCAACACAAGCTACTCAAGTGGCAGGACCTCCAGTCAGCATCAAGACTGCTCTTCAGGCCACAGAACAAAGCGTCACGCCTTTTATTCACGATGGCGTGCCAGATTTCAGACCCAGCTGACATTACCTCAGACTTGGCCTGCTTTCTGTGTACAATACAACAGATCGACTTCCACCTTATGTATCCACGTGTAGGTGTACTGTGGAACATCAAGGCTGAGTTCCAGTTCTCTGCTGTCTTGCTGCTGGAGAAGCTTCTAAGCCTGATACATGATATAGACAACTCAGACCTGCACCAGCAGGAAGTCTTGCAGAAGAGCCGTGTAGGCAGAGAAATCATATAAACCAGACACAACGCTAGGGAGGTGCTTTTCAGAAGGTCCCTGGAAGGTCATATCGTAATCATCAAGGCTGTGCAATAAATTTGATTATTTTTTGTTATTTTTGATTAAACCTATGCTTTAAGGCAGCAAGCACTGGAGAGCCAGTGTGCTTCAGGTTCTTAAATAGTATTAAAGAACTGAAAAGCCTTACTTTTATTCAGTAATTATTAGCACACAAGTAACTTTTTAAAGGAGTTCTCAGTGTGTTCTAGCAGCTGTGTATATTCAAGTGTCTTAATTTCCTGTTCTGCAATGGAGGTGATTGTGGTGTCCTCGGGGAACATTGAAATTGCTCACCAACATGACCATTGATGCAGCTTCTGTCCTGCTTTCCTTTTGAAATAGTTCACGTCCTGCTCCAGTTGTTTCACAGTTGTTGCATTAACGCATTTTGAAGTAAACAATGAGAACACGGAAAAACTAGTAACTGTCATTCTGTTCTCATGCTTTTTATTATTACTACCCTTAATTAATTTAAATGTATAAAATGCAAACTATCTATAAAAATATATTGTTAGCAAATAGCTTTGTACCATTGTTTGAGAAACAATAGGAGGTAAGTGAAGGAATAGACACAATTACTGTAAGTACAGTGTTTTGTTTTTCTGAAACACAGAACACACACACACACACACACACACACACAACAGGGGACCCAAATCAGACTGACCAAGCGTGACTCGGTAATAATCACAATTAATAAAGAACTAATTGTGAATGCTGCGAAAATGATAAAATTACTAATGTTCAAAGTCATATTCTCAGCAGTAGGTGTGATTACAGCAGCAGCTGTAAATTTCTTGGCCTGTCATCAAAAACTTGGTCATTATCAGCACACTACAATGCTATGGTGAGATCTTAGCAGTGAATAACGGATGTCAGGAATTTCACGTTAAAAATTCCAATCAAACAAGCAGTTCACTTGTTTTAATACTGATCTAACAAAATGGCTCCCAGCCTTTTCTCTCTAAGCTGTCCAACTATTAAACATGTGTAAAAACTTGTTGCAGTGTGATGTGAGATAATGCCTTTCCCTTAGTTCTTGTTGGGAAATCAAAATGTCAATTCCACAGGTGCTATTCCAACCAACTCCAATGCTGGATGACAGCTACCCACAGCCTTTACCTGATTTCAGATATTAATACATGCATATACTAATCTACTCATCTGATGTGTTTGTCCAAAGTGGCTTACAGTAGAGGGGTTACAACTTGCATGTAGCCCTGGGATTTGATCCTGTGACTGATCATTGCTAGTTTTGTTAGCTGCTGGAGCTACATGTACCTGTTAATGCCTGTAGAAGTCAATGTAATAGCTGCCTGCAATGGAATCACTACCAACAATGTAATAATTTTTCCAATCTTAATGTAATAAGATGATGAAGTAATAAATGACCAATCATGTAATACATTTTGTGAACCAATAACGCAATAACATTTTGCTGATAATGTACTAAGTTATTACATTATTGGCCAGTTGTTATTTTATTGACTTTTATTACATTGGGAATGGGGAATTTTATTATGTTATTTCCATGCTGTTACACTATTGGTACTGTAGTTATTACATAATTGGGTGCTACAACTAAAAATTCCTTGAGGGAAGCACTCTGGCCTCACACCCCTAGGGTTTTGGGTTCGAATCTTGCCTGCAGCTCTCGGTGTGTGAACCCTGCATGTTCTACCCATGTTTGTTTGCATTTCCTATTGCAGATCTAAAAGCATAACGTTTAACATCTCACAGTATGTCACATCACCTTGTGTTTATGCGGCCGCTCTGCGGAAATTCAGCAAATAGACGAGCAGGCATGGTGCTTTGTTAGTAACCTGTAGTAACAATATTTACGTAAAAGGGTCTTAAAAAATAAAATGTTTGTCCTTGTTGGCACCAGGAAAAGTAGTGTTTGCTTGTACAGATTATTCCAAATATGGAAATATTGCTAACATGCAGCAGTCACCTTTTATGTTCACTAAACCAGTGCAAGGCTGCAGCAAACCTGGAATCTGGCCCAGGAAGCTGAGGGCAGAAGGCAAGGGGCCTCGCTTGGGATGCCAGACCACAACAGTCCTCCAGCATTATACTGTAGATGAGAAAAAAAATCACTTTAGGAGGGAGAGAAAAAATAATCAGGTCTCTCTCACAGTTAGGAGAGGTATTTGTCTGTAGTAAATATATAACTGCTTCTGATTACTAAATATTTAATAACTTCTAATTTGATCAGCAAAATAAAAATGTGGCACTGGTTTTTCACTGAAATAGTGTTTCAACACATTAAAATGAAAAAGCAAAGAACTCAAAAAATCACTTATATAAGTGATTATAAGTGAATAATACCATTTTGAAAATATATTGAATTCAATTGAAAGTGTTCTAAAGTTTCCTTTTTTAGACTAAGAAAAATGGTCATTCCTGTCTCCACGTCTCTTTTAATCATTCAAATGAAAATCCTGGTCAAATATCATTGATTTTTCAGCATTTCCAAGTCTACTTTTTATTCCATACAATCTAATTTTAATTCAATTTGTACACAGCATTTATATATCAGTTTGTTTCTTCATAAAATCAGGAATCTAACAGATTTGTGTGCTGATCAGTATACTGTACATTAATCACACTAACTATTAATCTTTACTAAATTATATTGCTCAGTGTAATATAAGAAATGTGTTGAAAGGAAGAGAATACTTTACTAAAATGAGTAATGAAATGTAAGTCTGAGAAAAGACATCTTTGATTTTACTATTTAAAAATTGAAGAAATGGAATGTAAAAATCAGTCAGCAATGTTACTCATATATATTCAGCAAAAAAAATCCTTTTATATTTCATATACAATATACAATATGGCTACCCATGCCAACAATGTGTTAGACATTCTCTAAAAAACACATTTACGGATTTAGGATTTATACACAACCCAAAACATGTTATCTGTGTTTAAAGGCTCTAAATGAATGTGGATATATTGGCATTTTCACTGCAATGACAAATAAGCAAAGAAACCATGTGGGGTCAAAAACCAGTACGCTAGCATGAGGAAGCAGGAGGCAGACAAGCAGTTTTGACATTAATGACAGGATTGGGGAACACAGGACTGGGAAGCACTTCTATACAAAATTAATAAGGGAGCAAATGAGAGGCAGCTGGAGCGAGTAACACAAAGGGTAGAAACGAGAGGTAGGACAAATAGTCAACAGGCATGGCTCATTAGGGCCACCCTAGGGAGGAAACAGCAGGGTGGGAGGGGCAGGGCGTGACCGAGGCCCTCCCCCCCCCCCTCCAAAGGAAGGGTCAACAGAATAGGGGACTGAAGGGACTGAACAACAGGGCTGGACACAGATGGATCAGCAGACTAGACAAGGAGATGACAGGACAGAACAAGACAAGTCAAGATGGAACACTAGATGGATTGCTATACCTGAAACAGGACCTCCGGGGACAGCAAGACAGGTGTCGATTGGACATCAGTGGACAGCGAGGTGGGTGCAGATGGGACCTCAGGGGACAGTGAGGCAGGCGCTGATGGGACCTCAGGGGACAGTGAGGCAGGCGCTGATGGGACCTCAGGGGACAGCAAATTGGGCCCAGACAGGGCAACAGGGGTCAGTGAGGCAGGTGCCAACTGGATATCAGGGGACAGGGTCAGATCCAATGGGACAGTGATAGGAGAGTATGGGGTGAAGCCGGGACACCTGGAGGTGAGCAAGGCGCAGCTGGGACTCCTAGAGGCAAAGAGGGTGGAGCCAGGATACCTGAAGTGCAGGCAAATCGGCCCTAACTGGACCAGAAATCTGGAGTGTGGACAAAGTGGCCTTCTTTGGGCTGGGTGAGGCAGGTGCCTCTCCTGGGCCAGGCATGGCAGCAGCCTCTTCCAGACCAGACTTTAGAGGCTTAGGCAGAACGGCAGAGACTTCACCTGAGCCAGGCCCTAGCCACACCAGGTCCAGTGAGCCAGGCTCAGGTACAGATTCAGTCCACTTCCTCCGCTTGATGGCTATCTGAGTACCCACATGCTCCGCAATTTCCCTCACCTCCACCAGCAAGCACCAGACCTTCTTCGCCTCTTGGGGATCCATGTCTGGGGAGAGCCTTACCAATAGCTCCCCCGCAGACCGAAGGACAGTTACAGCCTTGGGGATCCTCCAGACCATTGGATTGTTTCTCCGCTCCTGATGAGCTTGCAGGAGTGAGATAAAGTCCTCCACTGAAGCCGGGCTGGTCTCCGAGGCGTGGGTAATCCCTTGGCTCCTAAGATTTGAGGCACCCAGAGTATCCAGTCTGTCGGGTGCAGGGAGGCATGGAAGCCAGAGTGGAAGTGTAGGCTGCCGGGAGTCCTGTCATTCTTTACTTTACTAGTTTACTACTTTACTTTCTTACTCAGTTTACTATGAGTACTTGTAGCAGGTCAGCAGGAGCAAATCAATAGAAAAGTTATTTGCAATATGGTTTTATATATTTTTTCTGAAATATTTCTTTTCATTTGTCTTAAATACTCACTAAATCTAGATTTTACCAAGCCAACAAATTAATAAAAGCTACCAATCCTTTTATTTGTTCTTGACATGACACCTGGGCAGATTGCGCTGTTTCCACAGCAGGCCGTTGGGGTGAAGCCCTCTTCCCACTTCCTTATTAATATTAAAATTACACCTTCTGCATGCTGCCAATACCATCCCTCAAGCCTTCCTTGGGGACTATTACTGGGGCATTAATCTGCTTCTGTGTGTGACTTGCTCACAGTATGGATGCAAATTGATGTGGCCTATCGTTTATATCCAGCTTGGTGTCGCTGAGATCCAGCATGGAGTTGTTTCGATCCAGCTTGGTGTCACTTACATTCAGCTTGGTGTTGCTTAGATCTAGCTTGGTGTCACTTAGGTTCCATTTGTGGTGGCTTAAATCCAGCTTGGTGTCACTTAGATCTAGCTTGGTGTTACTTAAATCCAGCTTGGTGTCACTTAGATCTAGCTTGGTGTTACTTAAATCCAGCTTGGTGTCACTTAGATCTAGCTTGGTGTTACTTAAATCCAATTTGGTGTCACTTAGATCTAGCTTGGTGTTACTTAAATCCAATTTGGTGTCACTTAGATCTAGCTTGGTGCACATTCCATTTTAGGGTACAGAGAGGGGTGTGTGAAGACAAACATGGTAAAGTTTAGACAGTCCAACTTCGATGCATAAACCCACTTGTAACAAGTATCAAGTAGTTCTTTATTGTCATACAGTACCATCTATATACAATCCACAGCATACAGGGGCTTGAAATAACATTCCCTAGTATATATGCATAAAGCGCAGAGACTGTAAACAAGACAAGTGCAACACGGGTGCAGGAAAAAAGAGAATAATAGCTAATAAATAAAAATAGAGAATATACGTACACCAACACACAGGGGAGCTAGGGGTTCCCACGTAATATAGCAGATATGGTGGCGACTATAGAAATAATAAAAACACAGGTGTAATAATTCGATAGACACAGATGTATGAAAAGTCCACTGAATGAAGTGACTAGCGCTGGTGAAAAGCCAAGTCAATAGCGGGACTGGTAAAGAGTTCAGAGTTCTAAAAGCTTTGGGGAGGAAGCTGTTGCAGAAGCCTGTGGTTCTACAAGATGCTGACATGCTATTTCAAGGTTTGAATCAGAAATGGTTGGGGAGTGGGGGGGGAGACACATCTCAAAACCCCAGCAGACTGATGTCCTCTAACAGTGGTTTGTTCCACGTTATACCTATGTGACACGTATGACTGTTTTAAGCCAGTTTTTTCCAACCCGGTCCTTGGGAACCCACAGATGGTCCACGTTTTCGCTCCCTCCCAGCTCCCTGCCAGACAGTCCACATTTTTGCTCCCTCTCAGCAAAAACATGAACTGTCTGCAGGTCCCTGAGGATCGAATTAGGAAACACTGTTTTAAGCAATTAAAAAAAACATTGAAAAGATGCCATTTTCTCCATTTTCAGATGTTATGTATGAGTTATCTTAATTAAATCAATGACTCGATCAAAAGCTGAGAAAAAATGAAAAATATTAATATTTAATATTAATGTGCAAAATGCATTTGGCTGCATGAATAACTTTAATAAGATCCAGCCTTGTGGAGTGCTTAAAGAGAAACAGCAGATCCTTTTCTGAGACAATGTGGAGTACTGCATCTGCTCTGTGAAGTCAAACAACTTCATATGAACCTGCAATTTCATTGTGCCTCCCGGAGAAGGAAGGTGCCAAGAGGCAATATTGCTTGATTTCTGAGCCTGTGGTCGTGTTTTTTAATTTCCGTTTTCACGCACGTGTCGGTATGGCAAGACCATAAGCAGGAGAGCAACATTCAGGAATGTTTCCTGAGGCAGGGTGGTCTCTCTCAGTCCGTCCTTGCAGCTTTCACAGAGGAGTAGAACCATAAGAAACTGTTTCTGACTGGAATATGTTGCAAAATTTTGACATTAACAATGGACAAATCCAATGTAATCTGGCACGCAGGACAATGGTGATACTTGTGTGTGCACATGCTGGCTGAGGTTCCCTCAGGACGGAGTCATGCTGGCTGAGGTGCCCTCAGGAGGGAGTCATGCTGGCTGAGGTGCCCTCAGGAGGTTGTCATGCTGGCTGAGGTGCCCTCAGGAGGTAGTCATGCTGGCTGAGGTGCCCTCAGGACGGAGTCATGCTGGCTGAGGTGCCCTCAGGAGGTTGTCATGCTAGCTGAAGTGCCCTCAGGAGGTAGTCATGCTGGCTGAGGTTCCCTCAGGACGGAGTCATGCTAGCTGAGGTTCCCTCAGGACGGAGTCATGCTGGCTGAGGTGCCCTCAGGAGGTTGTCATGCTGGTTGAGGTGCCCTCAGGAGGTTGTCATGCTGATTGAGGTGCCCTCAGGAGGTAGTCATTCTGGCTGAGGTGCCCTCAGGAGGTAGTCATGCTGGCTGAGGTGCCCTCAGGACGGAGTCATGCTGGTTGAGGTGCCCTCAGGAGGGAGTTATGCTGGCTGAGGTGCCCTCAGGAGGGAGTCATGCTGGCTGAGGTGCCCTCAGGAGGGAGTTATGCTGGCTGAGGTGCCCTCAGGAGGGAGTCATGCTGGCTGAGGTGCCCTCAGGAGGTAGTCATGCTGGCTGAGGTGCCCTCAGGAGGTAGTCATGCTGGCTGAGGTGCCCTCAGGACGGAGTCATGCTGGTTGAGGTGCCCTCAGGACGGAGTTATGCTGGCTGAGGTGCCCTCAGGAGGTAGTCATGCTGGTTGAGGTGCCTTCAGGACGGAGTCATGCTGGCTGAGGTGCCCTCAGGAGGTAGTCATTCTGGCTGAGGTGCCCTCAGGAGGTAGTCATGCTAGCTGAGGTGCCCTCAGGAGGTAGTCATGCTGGCTGAGGTGCCCTCAGGATGGAGTTATGCTGGCTGAGGTGCCCTCAGGAGGTAGTCATGCTGGCTGAGGTGCCCTCAGGAGGTAGTCATTCTGGCTGAGGTGCCCTCAGGAGGTAGTCATGCTAGCTGAGGTGCCCTCAGGACAGAGTCATGCTGGTTGAGGTGCCCTCAGGACGGAGTTATGCTGGCTGAGGTGCCCTCAGGAGGGAGTCATGCTGGCTGAGGTGCCCTCAGGAGGTTGTCATGCTGGCTGAGGTGCCCTCAGGAGGTTGTCATGCTGGTTGAGGTGCCCTCAGGAGGTTGTCATGCTGATTGAGGTGCCTTCAGGACGGAGTCATGCTGGCTGAGGTGCCCTCAGGAGGTAGTCATTCTGGCTGAGGTGCCCTCAGGAGGTAGTCATGCTAGCTGAGGTGCCCTCAGGAGGTAGTCATGCTGGCTGAGGTGCCCTCAGGACGGAGTCATGCTGGTTGAGGTGCCCTCAGGACGGAGTTATGCTGGCTGAGGTGCCCTCAGGAGGGAGTCATGCTGGCTGAGGTGCCCTCAGGAGGTAGTCATGCTGGCTGAGGTGCCCTCAGGAGGGAGTCATGCTGGCTGAGGTTCCCTCAGGACGGAGTCATGCTGGCTGATGTGCCCTCAGGAGGGAGTCATGCTGGTTGAGGTGCCCTCAGGAGGGAGTTATGCTGGCTGAGGTGCCCTCAGGAGGTTGTCATGCTGGCTGAGGTGCCCTCAGGAGGGAGTCATGCTGGTTGAGGTGCCCTCAGGAGGGAGTCATGCTGGCTGAGGTGCCCTCAGGAGGGAGTCATGCTGGCTGAGGTGCCCTCAGGAGGTTGTCAAGCTGGCTGAGGTGCCCTCAGGAGGGAGTCATGCTGGCTGAGGTGCCCTCAGGACGGAGTCATGCTGGCTGAGGTGCCCTCAGGAGGGAGTCATGCTGGTTGAGGTGCCCTCAGGAGGGAGTTATGCTGGCTGAGGTGCCCTCAGGAGGTTGTCATGCTGGCTGAGGTGCCCTCA
Source organism: Paramormyrops kingsleyae (assembly GCF_048594095.1). Classification (NCBI taxonomy): domain Eukaryota; kingdom Metazoa; phylum Chordata; class Actinopteri; order Osteoglossiformes; family Mormyridae; genus Paramormyrops; species Paramormyrops kingsleyae. The sequence continues at coordinate 5,146,605 of NC_132812.1, forward strand.
GGACGGAGTCATGCTGGTTGAGGTGCCCTCAGGACGGAGTTATGCTGGCTGAGGTGCCCTCAGGAGGGAGTCATGCTGGCTGAGGTGCCCTCAGGAGGTAGTCATGCTGGCTGAGGTGCCCTCAGGAGGGAGTCATGCTGGTTGAGGTGCCCTCAGGAGGGAGTTATGCTGGCTGAGGTGCCCTCAGGAGGGAGTCATGCTGGTTGAGGTGCCCTCAGGAGGGAGTTATGCTGGCTGAGGTGCCCTCAGGAGGTTGTCATGCTGGCTGAGGTGCCCTCAGGACGGAGTCATGCTGGTTGAGGTGCCCTCAGGAGGGAGTCATGCTGGTTGAGGTGCCCTCAGGAGGGAGTCATGCTGGCTGAGGTGCCCTCAGGAGGGAGTCATGCTGGCTGAGGTGCCCTCAGGAGGTTGTCAAGCTGGCTGAGGTGCCCTCAGGAGGGAGTCATGCTGGCTGAGGTGCCCTCATGACGGAGTCATGCTGGCTGAGGTGCCCTCAGGAGGGAGTCATGCTGGTTGAGATGCCCTCAGGAGGGAGTTATGCTGGCTGAGGTGCCCTCAGGAGGTTGTCATGCTGGCTGAGGTGCCCTCAGGACGGAGTCATGCTGGCTGAGGTGCCCTCAGGAGGGAGTCATGCTGGTTGAGGTGCCCTCAGGAGGGAGTCATGCTGGCTGAGGTGCCCTCAGGAGGGAGTCATGCTGGCTGAGGTGCCCTCAGGAGGTTGTCAAGCTGGCTGAGGTGCCCTCAGGAGGGAGTCATGCTGGCTGAGGTGCCCTCAGGACGGAGTCTTGCTGGCTGAGGTGCCCTCAGGAGGGAGTCATGCTGGTTTCTTTACAGGGTTTTGCAGCTCCTTTAGGGAATTTGATGGCACGTATGCTTCAATAGCTCATCTCTCACTGACTACGGTGTTGCCGTCCCCAGTTCCCTTAAGCATGGACTTGCTCTGAAGGGGTGTCCTTATCTCCCAGGCCTGGTACAGTACCTGTCCGACATCGACATTGTTTATACTCCCAACCTCCCCTACTTCCCTAACACCTTATAGCTCTCTGATATAAGGCCTATGCACATTTTCATATTCATTAGACCATAACCATTTACAATACAATTTCGTATAAATTTGCAGATATGTAGGATTTGAAGTTCTTCAGAATAAAAACCTTTGCACAGTACTGGTTTATGCTATAATATATGATGAGTGTGATAATGTGCTGTTAACATACGAATGCACACATTGCTATGTGATTTCATTTGCCTCATGTAAGACAGTAAACAGGAAGGGGATCTGTCGCATCTGGGGGCAGTTTGTTATGATCAAATGCGTGAAGAAACTTCCTTTCCTAAATCCTTTGATATAGATTATATATTCAAAAAAATGCAAAACAGGAATACATATATAGATTATATAGTGAAAAAAATGCATTACTAAGGTGACAAAAAAAACCAAAACAAACAAATTTGTGTTTATTTATTTCATCATAATAATGTGTAAAATGAAGTTCAAAGGGTCAACTAAGTTCATAGGAAACCAAATAATAAGTTAATAGAACTACGCCTGCAGGTTGCTTTATGAATGCTAATAGTAAAGTTCAGAAGGTAACACTACGATGGAAGAGTAATAATATTTTACCTGCCGAAAAAAAACAAAAACACTAAAACATACTACTGAGTGTTTGTATGACATCATTGTATTGGCTCTCTGTTGGTTGTAACAGTAAGTATAAAAATAAAACGCCCTTTCACCAACCCCAAACAATATCTATTTCTGGCACTCTGTTTGTTAAAGCTACGCATTCGTATCAGTGATGACATGCAGCATATTGTGTATATAGGCTGTAAAGATTTCAATCCTGAAAATGTGTCGCTTAATGATCGGAAGGCAAAGGGAGACATGGTGGTGCAGCAATCAGCCCTGTCACCTCACATCGCAGGGACCTGGGTTCGAGTCTCCACCTGGGTTCCATGCGTGTGGAGTTTGCATGGGTGAGTGAATGGTGTTTGTGTGCCCTGTGATGGATTGCTGCCCCATCCTGGGTTGTGCCCATAGGCTCTGGGAGAGCCCCCCCCCCCCCGCCCGAATAGGACAAGTAGTTTCAGAAAATGGATGGATATGCTGAGAAATGTGTTATTAAGCAATTTCATGGTTGTGCAAACATCATATGTGTATTTACACATAGATGGTATAACCTAAATAATGATTAAAAAATACAATATAGTAAATACATAAATCAGTAAAATAGTTGTTTATTATTATGAAATATTATGTACTGTAAATAATTGTATGTGCTATACTTTTGTACGACTGGAATGATGGGAAACAATGGGAGGGCAGAATGCTGACAAAATGAACAAATTCAACAGAGAAATTATCACTTGCATTTAATTTTTAAAATAAGAGTATTTAATGAAAGAAATCCACCCGCATCAGTGTTGTTTTGAAGAAAAATACCCGAGCAACCTTCAGGCCTGATGCAATAAAATGTAATATTATGACCGTATGTGAAACGCATGAAATGATGACCCCATATAACATGATATGCACAGGAAGATGACAGGTTGTCAGTGTTCTGTACGAAAATGCCTCAAAGTGAAAGACAGCAGTAAAAATCTATTGGAAATTTCAAATTAAATGAATAAAAAAAAGTACTATTTGTTAATTCATAATTAATGTTCAAACGTACCTAGTGGAAAAACTAGTTGTAAACACAGTGGCCTGTGACCCTTCCATGAGCAGCTGTTGCCAGTGTCCTAGTGCAGCCCCTGCCTTCAGGTAAGAGGAATGATCTGCCCCCCCTGCTGATTAAAGAAAAAATATTTAAGCATTACTTGTCTCTCATGCAGCGCACGGATAGGAATTTTTCAAGAAAAAAGAAAAGCAGCTATTTTATGATTTCTGACTGCCAATAGCCAAAAAGTGACCACATTTAATGGCTTGTTTGTTGAAAAAAATTGTACAGTTATTCCATACATCTATGTTCCATAGCCATTCATTCTGTGCAGGGTGACAGAGAAGTAGAGCCTGGGGGGGGGCACGGCCACACGTGGAACACATGCAAATTGCACGCGGAAAGCCACTTACCAAATCATGGAGCGGAGACTCGAATCGCAGTCCCCAGAACCGCCACACCACTGTGCTACCACTGCCATGGTTATTAAGGTCAATCATCAAGTGTAGGACTGCAGCACTTACTGACTGATAATTCAGATGAGCACTCAGGGCAGAACCTGAACACAGTGTTATCACAGTGCCAATGTTAATCGAATGCATAAAAGGGGCTTTAATACAGTCATACAGTTATTCTCAGGAGTTCACCGAATGTACGTGTTCATCAACACAGTGATGTCAAGCCAGCTGGTTTACCTGTCATCTGTATTTATGCGCAATACATAATATTGTATATAAATAATACTCTCCCATGGGTTTCAACAGAGCAATTAATTTACATAGTGAAATACTGATTTTTTAGCTGAAGAAGACAGTTAATAGTCACTTATTCTATTGGGTTTCCAGTGCAGCACTTACAGAGTGTGGTAAAACAGACTGTCAGGTGGCTGGTCAAACTTCTCGCTGCTGAGTGTGTCCATTTGCTTGCTTCACCCCAGTACCCATATTTCCACAGTTTTATCAACTGAGAAAGGTATACTGGGAAGTTATGGAAGCACAAAAACAGGGTTTTTCCCTAATCTGGTCAGGATAGTCTTCTGAGGGTCATTAAGTCCCTTCGGTCACTGTTTATTGCCACCCTCCATATAAATAAAGGAGAGAAAATAGTATAAGATCCAGTTTAATAAGCCTTTGAGCATCAGCACCTCATTGACTACATGCACACGGTGGAGAGCTAGCCCCCCCGCTTCCCCTATTTTTAATGCCTGGCTGTCACTCAGCACATTCCCAGGGGGGCATGAGAAGGCTCTGCAAGCGCGGGAAAGCAGGGCAGCCGGTCGTGTGAACCTGCAGATCTCTGGAGCTGTCAATCGCTGCATGGCGATGCTAATGCAGGAGCGGTGGCGGGGTCACGGCGAGGCCAGCCTCAGCGGAAATCAAAGGAGACAAGCGAGTGAAATGCAGTACTGCTAGGAGGCTCTCTGCCTGCCTGCCTGCCTGCCTGCCTGCCAGGCTGCTGGCGGAGCTCATTCCCAGCTAAGGGCTTCTTCTAAGCCAGCAACTAGTCAGATGTAATTTGGTACACAGTGTATGGCTAATTTGCATATACCGCAGAGCGGCCTTTTCTGGAGTCAAGCAGCGGCCAAAGAGACGCCGAGAACGAGTCTTATTTAACAGTGAAAAGAATGATTTCAATCAGTATTTTCTCAGACAACGTGAGGTGCATGAAATACTAATGCATAATGCACTGTTATTTAAGAGAATTACTGCTTAATGGGTGCGTGACAGAAGAGTAGAGGATATTCGTAGACAGGATGAAAGCATGAGCTTTAATGTTACATGTGGTTTTGATAAATCCATGGTTTAAGGTGATTTTATTACACGATTCGGGTTCAAATTAAATTATGTCACCGAGCCCCCATTAGGCTTCAAGAAACATCAAAAGTTTAAGCTAATGGAAGCTCCACAAAACCATGTTGCTACATAAACCTTTTGTGCAAAAAATACATACATGCATGTATATTTATATACTGTACATATAAGTAGTATGTATTTCCATGTTCATTTTTTATGTTTTGTTTTCATTATTTTATTTAATGCCTTTTTTGTTTAATGCCTATAGATTCTGTGAAAGCCTTCCTTTTAGAGGAACAAAATCAGTGAACTATTGAAAATATAAATGTCTTCCTGGTTGCAAATCTATAAAAATGGAATTTGATGTTCCAAACAAGTTGTTGGTGTATTTTTTTCCCCTGAATATATACTTTTTAAATTTTTTGCTCTAGAGTATTGCCTCACCTGCATAATTTGCTGATAATTATGAGTTGGTCTATTTTGCTCAAACTCATTTCCAGGTCACACCTTGTAAAGACCATGATTGAGTTTTCTAATGACTTTTCAGGAGTGTTAATTCCTACAGGACATCATATTTCAGTAATTACAATTAATACCATCTTTGCATGGTCCTCTGGGTTCATAATTATTGTGCAATATTCGCTCAATCCCCCACTGCCCCCCCATTCACCAACACTTGTCCTGCCCTGATTCAGTCATAACTACTTGCCCATAACTTCTCACTTTCTAAGGTTTATGTTGCTGTTAACATTCAGAAATTAATCATAGACAGGTGTCTTAAAACGGAGTCAAGACATCCCCTAAAGTAAACATCACATTCTGCGTCGTCCTTCCTGACTGCTACACACAATGAACAAAGCCTTTGATCAGGGCTGTCTGAAGTGACGTTTCCATTCTACCTCCTTAGCAGTAACACTTTCCTTAACTGCAGCAGCATCACTTAATGACAGACCTCTTTATAATAAACTAAAACATGCAATCTGTGTTTAATTGCTTCAGTTCAAAACAACTGATTTTTAAAAATTGTTCTATAATAATGCCTACCAGACATAATCAAACATTTTATACAAGAAATTCATGTCACAACAGCTTAGCAGCAATGTGTAAATATTAAAATTAGTACTTTAATCGATGATGAAAATAAACAGTGCAACTCGATGTTTTAACCTTATTCATGTAATCATAATAATTAAACAAAATGTCACAGGAATAATAATTTTTTCCTCTTTTTCATAATTTTCCACTTTTTAGTAAGTGGCTTGCTCTGAAATTTATAATTTATTTTATTTTCTCAAAGTATGCCTTACATGCGACTCCTGTTCAGCTCAAGATGCTCATACACACACTTAGTGTGTATGAGCATCTCGATGCATGACTGTGTGGCCACATTCAGCTTCAAAACCATGTCAACACAGTGGTGGTGGGTCTTCAACAACAATGGAACGACCTTCTACAAGGAGTCGGAGAACCTGGCATTCTAATGCCAGGAGAACAGTCACGGAGGACCTGACACGGGCAGGACCCAGCAGCGCCCTTGTTTAAGAGGCATATTGATGCCTTCACTGCCGGTGCGCACCCTCACCTACAGGGGGCGGTGCAGGAGCAAAACTAAGAAAATAAATAAATATTCTACCCACCCCAGCGACAGCCTCTTCTCTGCCGTGATCAGGGAGGCACTACTGCAGCCTGAAGGCCAACACAGAGAGATTGACACCATGTTTCTGCCCTCAGGCTGTCCGTATACCAAACGAGGACCCTTACAGCTAACAGGCCACTTTTCTCTGCACAATTCATGCTGTCCCACACTCTTCATTTTGCATCTTCATCTTCCAGTTGCTGACATCATTGCTTTTGTATTGTCATATTTTGCAGTTTTATTTTATTTTTATCTTTATTTTATTGTTATTTTAATCTTTATTTTTCCTTTGCATTACATACTCCACAGCCCAGGAAGCAGGTGGAAAAAGCACCTCATCGCACAGATATGCAGATATGCTTATGTTTGTGACAAATAAAATTTGAATCTTGAAAAAATAAGCTTGAAACTTACACCCACTAGGGGGAATTTAGATTTTTGCAAGGAGTTGTAATTATGCAGTGCATACAACAACAACGTAAGAGGCACTTATCCGAAATATACAGCAGTTTCAGTCCCTCGGACAAGAGCGCAAATGTGTGCAATGGGCTGATGTGTGGAGCGTCACAGGTGCATGTCAGACTGGATGGAGCTGTGCTCCCCTCAGCCCCAGTATCCTTTTTCATGATCCTGCCCCCCACACTACCTTCATCTGAGTGTGTCTGCAGTACACCAGGAAATGGCTGTCAAAATATGCTGGGTATACTAGGAAACATGCAGTGCAACAGTCCTGTGAATATCAATGTGTTTATATACACATTTATTTATATATATAAACCTATGTACACATGGAAACCAGGATGTCGTACTAGATAACCTCCTGGAATTTTACCTCATACCCTTTATGATTTCTTACACCACTACATCCAGTGCTGCCCACTAAAATTACAGAATTTATTTCCCAAATGTAAGTAGCTGATAAGGTTGCATTCGCTTACCGTTTGAAACTGCCTGATTTACTTGTATCACTTTCCCTTAACATCATGACTGCTTAAATATTCCCTCTAGGCTTGTACTGATAAACGACAAGATCTTTGGGAGAGCACTTACATCAAGAGTTGAAAAAGGGTCGCCCCAACAGTGACAAACAAAAGAAAAGCGCACATAATTAATAGGAATAACGAAGCGGACTGTGGGGGTGTGGCTCAGTGGGTTAGGACCCTGTGTCTGTGATCAGAACATCATTGGTTCAAACCTGTGATGTGCAGAGAGGTTCCACCGCTGGGCCCCTGAGCGAGACGCTGAAGCACCGACTGCTCCAGGGATTGGCTGGCCAAGCTTTCTCAAAAAATATATACTTTGCTCTGCAGACTTTCGAGAAAACGTAAAGAAGGACCTAGAACAGATCTGACTGTGTGCCATTGATCTCTGGTAACCAATAACCTAAAGGTAGCTTGTATCTCCCTTGGATTTTGATGAATTCATTTAATATTTTAAATAAAAATATTTATTTCTTGAATGTATCCTCTTTTCTCCTTATCAGCATTATCACATTTTCTTCTTCACATTTACATTACATTTGCTTTAGTAAGTACTAAGCTTGTAATATTACAAACTAAATCACTAATTATCATAGCACTTCTACACAATAGAAAAAACCTTAAAACCAAAAATTCTGAGAAGGGAATTTCAGTCCTGCTCCATTTATCCACCTAAATAAATAAATTCATGTTTTAACCTAATCATTAGAATTGAATGTACCTGTTTTTAATTTACATTCACCCACTTCTGTTCTAATAGCATAACTCCCAAAGACATACACAGGCAATTTCTGCATGATTTCTAAACAGATTCTAGTGTTATCTATTACCAGAACCAGGTCCCAGAAGATTAATTTGTTAAAAACATGTTAGCCACTTTTTGCATGTAAGCATTCACTGTTTTTTGTTTGCAAATTAGAACTTGTACAATGATTAAGAAGCACTTTGCATATTCCTTACAAATATAATATATAGTGAAATTGTTTTATAGCCTACATTGATTTTATTAATTTATCTTTTCAAATTAAATGGAGACATATTTCAGAAGCCACTTTTTATTTTTAGGGCTCGTTTTTGTGTGTGGAGCAGGCTGTGTAAGACACAAGCTGACATCTTCGGTAGGAGCAGTATAAGCCTCAATGGAGACGGTCTCAGGTGTTGACTCTCTCTCGCACCTCCTTCCTCTTTTGGCCTGCTACTCTGGTTCGTGAGCAGGGACCCCCCCCCCTGAGTATTCACCCTGCTGGCTTGCTACAGGATGAAAGGCCTCTGATCTGGAAAATTGATCAATCTCCCCAGAAGAAGCCATCTTTTCCCAGCAGCTAATAAAACTGTGGGCTTTCAGCATTTGCTCCCAGGACCAAGGTGTGGTCAGGATTTGTGAGAAGCCAGCGGAGATGGAAGATGTGACAGCATGCTTTAGGGTGTTATAAGAGCTGTCACACAGAGTGTGAAAAAGAGTGATCCTGGTTAGGGAATGAGTCAAAAGTGTTTTATTAAGCAGTTCTGGAAGTGTATTTGAATGGCAAATCGATTACTGGTAATAGACTTGTACTGGTAAAATTAAACTGCAATTTGTAGTGAAAAATGGGCTACTGATAATGTAAATTACTATTGATGTTTGGAGCAGCTAGCCCCAGTGTCTTTGTAAGCATTTGAAAATGAAATTAAAAAAACAATAAAACTGAAATTTGTGTCAGTCATAAAAGTGAGTTTCTTATGCATTTAAACTGCAAATGTACTCAGTGAGGTATAAATCAGTTGTGAAGAAAGGGCCTGTCTTGACCAGTGAGACTTAATCTCAACCATATTATTGGCAGATTTTTTTCTGTTGGAAATCCCTACTTATAAACAGAGGCCGCAAATGGATCTAAAAAAATGTTTAAGAATTCAGCAGAACATATGGCAGAACATAAATAATTAAAATGTCCACTAAAACTTGAATTGCCAGAGGGAAAAGGAGGGTCTTGCACAGTGAGAAAAGGTTATAGTTAGTGCAGATGATGTCATGCAAGTATAGTAATATAAGGTAACACTTTACTTGAGGGGACATAATATCATGTAGAAGTACAGGCTTACTTAATGCATTAAATAACCAGTAACTTTCCATGTTCCATGTTCATTCATCATTAATCAATCAAGGTAACTAACACTTAGTTACTGGTTAATTAATGCATTATGTAAGTATGTACTACTATATTCATAATACTATATTCATAATAGGCCGCACTCTAGCGGGACCCTTGCTAATCTTGACTTTTTGTTTTGAGTAACAATACACAAGGATCAAATGTCCACTCCAAACCATTCATATAACAATTTGGGTAAAAAAAAAACTTTAATCTACAATAATATATCTCAAATTTAACTAACCGATCAGCCAGTGAGATCCCCCCCTCCCCCCGATTGGCGGATTTTACCAACAGCACTCCCGCCTCCGCCCTGATCGGTAAGTTTTACCCCTGGCACCCCACATTTTGATTAGCAGATTATTGATGTTCCATTGTTTGTATCTCCTTCTCGTTTCTCTTTCAGCTCCAAAAAATAAATCAAACTGCCCATTTAGGGGGGGGGGGGGGCTATCCATGTCAGCCTAGGGCTCGCAGAGAAGTTAGCCTGCCCCTGAATGGAAGACTGCATCCAATGCTGAGAGCTCTGCAGGCCATTCACCTTCACAGCTACCTACTATCAAGATCTAATGCATCGATGGCATATGTTTCACAGTTCTGGGGTTTCACTCAGCTGGTGTAATACAGTGTTGATGTATCATCCCCTATGCAGTATTGTAAGAACAGGAAATAATAGCTTAATTTTATTGTTCTTAATATGTACAGAGTGTATTCAAATGTATAAAATGTTTTGAAAAATATATACCAAACTTTATATTTGAGGTACCAAACATGATGATAGATTTAGTTACTTTTTAGGTGTAATTATATGACCTCGCTGGAATACAGCCTTCAATTTAATTTACACGGAGCAAAAAGTACCCATCTTTGCCTTTGCTCTACGTTTTATTACACATCACTGTGAAATAAGTTAAATGGCCATCCAGACCTGAATCATATGTGGTATTATAAATGAACTGCACCACATTCTTAAATATTCTATAAAAAATGACTGCTGTATGGCTGCATGACGCTAAAACATAAAGCCATTTAATTATGTATAAGCAGGTTACGGATGATCCCGCGGTGTCCTCAGACCGAGTGCGAAGGAATACTGCTGTTTCTTACAGCGGCACCGCAGAGATACCCGCTGATAAGGGTCTGCTTACGGAAGGTCAGGCAGCCGCTCTGAAAAAATTACAGCTGTGCCCGAAATCCCTGCTTTTAATTAATTTGACCGATCTCTCACGGCACGTAATCAGATGGGCTGTTGTAAATGGCCAAACTCTGCTGTTAATCAAAGGCAAACACTTTGCTGCTTGGCCACACCCCGCGCTGACGGGACTTCTAATAGCTACCCCTACTGTGTGAGCCGCTAGCCTGTTCGCACCGCATCACTTAACCCTTCCGGCTGTCTCGCAAAAGAACGAGAGTCTCTCACTGTGTACCCCTCCAATGGATATCCCTGCCAAGCTCTACCAAATGACCCACTAAAGTGTTTACTTCATTTGCATAAGGATAAGTCATTGTCGATTAAAACAACTAAATGGTACATTTGTCACAAAACCAAGCCAGTCATGCTTATTCATCAGACACCATTTCTCTTGGCTTTGTTCCTTGTTTAATATTGTGCAGAGGACTAGAGACGGGACTCACACATCCCATTAACATGCTCTTGCTGCTGAAGCCATTTGTAGATTCTGTCAGATTAATATTTTAATCACTTACATTGCTTCCCATCATTTAAGCACAGAAGCATGTAAACTGGTAATTATCATAGAGACAATGTAGATAAATACCTTGTCTTCTCTGTAATTAATGAATAAACACATATTAATCAATGTCATTCCTTGAAAAAGAGCACTAGAGATCCATAACAAGAAATTTAATCTGTCAAGTTGCACGTGATCTTATTGGCCATCTTGAAACATGACCTGTTTGGAATGTTTATATTCGGAAAATTATTTTACTTTTGCCTGCATTTTCGTTTGACTTGCTTTACAGTTGCCTGGTCACTGGATGCACATGCTAAGTCACACTTTTAGCTACAGTTTATGTCTCTCTTGCCAGTCACTCCAGATATCATACACATTAAACATGTTCTGGTTGTGTTTTACTCCATATTGTGTCCCTGCATTGCATTAGTAAACATCTCTAAAAGGCTTAGAAAGAATCTTGTAAGATATTCTATAGGAACACTTGGGGAAATTTTGTTGTTTATGGCTTTTTCAACCAGCAGAATACCAAAAATATTTATAGTGTGCCCACAGTTCACATTTGCACTATTTATGTTAACATTAATAGAATAAATGTAACACCACAAAAGGTATTTATCCTGAAGAGTCCCAGCCTTTGACTTGTCCCATACATTGCTTATTCATTACTGCTGTTACAATAAACATGATGTAGCATCTTCGCCATATTTGCAGATGTTGCACCTCTACACTGTTCCTTGGGTCTTTCATTATATTAATTACACAGTATTTTTTTGGATTGTACAATCTTGCACACAAATAAATACTGGTCAAAAGATATAATTTACTGTGCCTGCATATCTGACTATCCAGAGAAACAAAAACTTGCAAACATGTACAGAATGTCATGTATGGGCAGAACGGAGGACGCAGGGAGCCGGCATTAGGACGAACAAAGGGGAGTTTACTTAAAGGGGTTGAACAAAACTGGGAACCAACAGGATCACAGGGGATGAATAGGAAGTCTAGGGCACAGGCAACAAGGAGACACAACGTCAATGATGGATCTGAGGCACACAAGACTGGGAGGTATTTAAGTACAGAACTAACAAGGGAGCAAACAGGAGGCAGCTGGGTGTGATCAATACGAGGGCAGGAACGAGAGGTAAAACAAACAAGCTTCAGGTATGGCTTGTTAGGTGTCATGTCCAGCATGGAAAGAACGACTCAGAGTGCAGGCAGGGGAGGGGTCACCCCTCGTGGGGAGGTTTTATTTGGACTTGACAAGGCAGACAGCAGGCGCGAGCAGGCAACAATGACCGAACAAGGAACACTGGTCTGAGAGACGCTAATATATTAGGCGAATGAGGAGAAAACACAAGGCAGCTGTGAATGATCCACAGGAGGGCAGGAACAAGAGGTGACAGGTCATAGGCGTGGCTAATTTGGAGCCGCCCCCAGAGGAAAACACGGGGATCAGACAGCTGGAGCAGGCTGGACGTGACAGTTAGGGACATGCAAGGGAGAAGAAAGGAGGTCCAGAGGGGCAGGACAATACACAGACCCAGAGGGGAAAAAAGAATGTCTCCATCCAGCCATCCATCCATTTTTTTTTCCAATCACTTATTCACTAGTGAGCTTGGATCATGTCCTAAGAAGCAAAGAACATCCAAGACACCAGGAAGGGAACAACTTGGATGGAATAAAGGAAATTTAGAGGCACCTGTGTGTTTTAGGACTGCAGAAGGTAAGCTGTACAACATGGGGAGAACATACAAACTTCACACACACACAGCAGGATCCTGCAAACCTATTAGCTATTCCAGCACACTTAGGCTGCTGGGATTAGAGTCCTGAATGGAGCAGACTAATATCTGCATATGCTTCACAAAGAACATTTTTTATACTTTTAACAATGATAAATGATTTTTGTATATTCTAGCTCAACAGATTAATATGAACTGGCTATTAAAAACATACTCTTAAAAATATATAGCATTTCTATTATACCTTTATGATATTCATCTTTTCTTATTAAAATCATAATATTTACTGTTTCATTTTCTCAACGTTTCCATACTTTTGACACTACTTTGACACTATTCTATTTTCCCCACTGTTTTAGCAAACAAGACCGAGGGTGACCAAGGACAAAGCAGGCAGAAAATATTTGTTTTTCTGCCACAAGCAGCAGTGCTGTCACGCCCACCTTGCGGAAGCAGCACCAGTAGCTGAAGCCAACTAATACTAATCAACAAACTAATACTTAAGCCTCGCACTGGCAGCAACACGGTACGAGGTATTGTTGCGATGCACTAATTGAGCGCTTTAACTCTGTGTCTCTCCTACAGGTACGGTCTGTCCTTCTTGCCCTTCCCAAGCCTCCCACACCTCCTGCCTGCCCTCCTGTCCATAAGCCCCTCCCCTGAAGCCCCTTGTGGATCTCCCAGTATTGTTCGTCTGTGTCTCCGGACTCCTGTGATCTCCTAGCTCCTTGACTCTCAGCACTCTCCCTCTCGACCATGACTTTGGGTCACATCTTGGCATTTGGTGTTTGGGTAGGAGAGCTACGGCTTACAACTTTCCCCTGTATTACCCTCGATAAACCTGGTTGCCTGGATTTGCCTGTTTGTGTCTTATTTGGCAGGACACAATACCTCACCAATACAATGGATCCTCAAGACATCCAGGATCAACTCCAGCAGGCACAGGCTCAGATCTCTCGCTTGACAGATGTGGTCAGACAACTCCAACTGACCAGCGCAGTTGCGGTTCCACTGCCCTCTTCACCCTCACACCCTCCCGTATTGGTGGCCCTGCAGAACAAGTATGATGGGAACCCTGAACAATTCAGGGCTCTCCTTATGCAGTGCAGGTCATATACAGTATATAGAGCACCACACTTGCCAGTTCCCTTCGACGAAGGTTGTCAATTACCCTCGACACAATCCGAGTGAGGGATTGGCAGCTACATCATCGCGCTCCATGGAACCTGAGCCAATGGTGTTGGGGTGCACACCTCTCACCCCAGATGAATGCAAGAGATGCCAAAGCCGGGGTTTGTGTATTTATTGTGGCAAAGTGGGGCATTTCATGCGCCTATGCCCGAAGCACTGCACATGGACCCGACCTAAGGAAACCCAGGTTAGAGCACTAATCCTGCCTGACCTTATTAAACTGCAGTTAGTGGTGCCCATTACTTTTATTTTGTGGATGCCGCTTATGCTCAACAACACCAGATCCCCTTGGAGGAAATGCATCAGCCGCTAATAGTGCAAGGAGTAGACAGAAAACCTCTCTCCTCAGGACTGGTGACTCACCGCACGGTTACACTGACTCTAAAGGTAGGGGTTCTTCATACAGAGATCATTGAATTCATTGTTGTTTCCTCGCTGCGAGATAAGGTCATACTAGGATTCCCTTGGTTACGACAAAACACCTTAGGATAGACTGGAGGAAAGGTGAGATCCAGGCGTGGTCTCCTGAGTGTTTTGTTGAGTATCTTTCACCACCTTGCCGGGTTTCCATCATTAAGAGCCACTTACCCGAGGATCTGTCATGCATACCTGAACCTTACCGTGAATTTCAGGTTGTGTTCAGCAAAGCACAGGCCTATGGTCTCTTGCCTCATTGCCCATCTGACCGCGCCATCGATTCTTCCTTTCCCGACCAGAAGAAGAAGCTATGAAAACTTATGTGCAGGAGGCCCTAAAACAGGGTATCATTCGTCCCTCCACCTCACCTTTCGCTTCTAGGTTCTTTTTTGTAGCAAAAAAGGATGGGGGCTTGCGATTCTGCATAGATCATCGGGTGTTCAATGCCATCACCAAGAAAAGAAGAGAACCTCTCCCACTGATTCCCTTGGCCTTAGAGCAACTCAGAACTGCATGCATTTTCACGAAATTGAACCTGAGAAGTGCCTACAACCTGATCAGGATAAGAGACGGGGACGATTGGAAGACCACGTTCATCACTACCATGGGAGAATACGAGTACCTCGTTATGCCTTATGGGCTTGCTAACAGTCCCTCTGTCTTGCAGTCGTTTATCAATGAGGTATTACGTGACATGTGCATATATTGATGATATTTTGATTTATTCTGAAACAGAAGAACAGCACATCAGGCGTGTATGATGGGTACTTCACCGGCTTAGGGAGGATCAACTCTACGTGAAAGGTGAGAAGTGTGAGTTCCATTGTTCCATGGTGAAGTTCCTAGGATATGTCATATCTCCAGGGGGGGTTGCTATGGACCAAGATAAGGTCACCAGCATTCGAGATTGGCCTCAACCCAAAACCATTAAGGATCTTCAGCGATTCCTAGGTTTTGCTAACTATTACAGACAGTTTATCCAAGGTTTTATTGCGGTGGCAGCTCCACTTACTGACCTGGTGAGAAAAGGGGAAAAGAAGCTAAAATGGACTCCATGGGCATTTCTCACCTTTGAAGACCTGAAGCAGCGCTTCTGCTTATCACCTATTCTGAAGCAACCCGACCCTCAACTTCTGTTCCACGTGGAAGTAGATGCCTCCGAGGTGGGTATCAGGGCAGTCCTGGCCCAAAAGGACCCCCTTACCAGTAAAACCCATCCATGTGCCTTTCTATCAAAAGAGAACACAATTATGCAATAGGAAATCGGGAATTACTGGCCATAAAGAGGGCATTAGAAGAATGGAGGCACTTGCTGGAAGGTGCATTACATCCCTTCCAGGTACTGACAGATCACCGCAATTTGCAGTATCTGCGAGAAGCAAAGTGCCTTAACACCAGACAGGCTCGCTGGGCACTGTTCTTCACCTGCTTCAACTTTTAGGTCACCTACCTCCCTGGCCCCAAGAATGCCAAGGCTGATGCCCTTTCCTGCCATATCCCTTCGATGAGGAACCCCGTACCACTGTCATGCATCCTCCCCTCCTCCTGTTTTCTGAGCCCTGACATCTGGCACCTGCAACAGCGCTTCCTGGATTTCAATCAGAACACTTCCCCACCTCCCGCACGCCCTCTGAAGAAGACCTATGTACCCTCTTAGCTGCACAATGCATTACTGTAGTGGGTACATGCCTCATGCCCCTACCTAAGCTACAATCCTCTTTAGAATGAGCAGACTTGCTATTACAGGTTTTTTTTTCAATATTATGGATTACCTGAGGACATAGTCTCGAACCAAGGACCTCAGTATACCTCCAGAGTCTTCAGGGCCATGTGCCCCAGGTTAGAGATTTCTCTCGGTCTCTCCTCAGCCTATCACCCTCAATCCAACGGCCAGACCAAGAGGACAAACCATGAGGTGGGAAAGATGCTCTGGGTCATGTGTGGTTCGCAATCCCTTGAATGGTCTCATTTTCTCCCTTGGGCTGAATTTGCCCACAACTCATTACCCCACCCTGTGACTGGTCTAACCCCTTTTCAGTGGGCGCTCGGTTTTCAACCTCCTCTGTTTCCTTGGAGCCCCACTCTCACAGACGCGCCTGCCCTTGAGGACTGGTACCAATGAGGCAGACAAATGTGGGAACACACGCAATGCTTGCTGGAACTGGGAGCAGCGCAGATGAAGACTTTCGGTGATCGCAGACAGGGACCAGGGCCCCACTTCAGGGAAGGAGACAGAGTCTGGCTGGCAACAAAGAACCTTCGTCTCCCTGCAGGATGCAAGCTGGGTCCCAGGTTCATCGGACCCTTCTGGGTAGTACTGTAGGTCAACTGGGCCCAGTCACTTACCGTTTGCAACTCCCTCATGTCTACAGAATTAACCCCACCTTTCATGTGTCCCTACTCAAGCCCATCCACTACAGTCTAGCCCATCCTCCAGTTGGGTCCCTTGACAACACACACACCACTTCTCCTAATAGGTGTCCGCTACCTGTTGGATTCTCGCCGCCAACGAGGCCAACTCCAATACCTTCTTGACTGGGAAGGCTTTGGCCCGAAAGAACAGAGCTGGGTTCCTTCCAAGGACATCCTGGATCCCTCTCTCATTGCCCGGTTCCACAGGTCACACCCGGAGTGCCCTGCCCCACGGCCCCATGGCCGTCCTCCAACGCGTCCTCGGCCTCCTGGAGGCGGCTGTCAGGGGGGGGGGGGTCTCTGTCACGTCCACCACACGGAAGCAGCACCAGCAGCTGAAGCCAACTAACACTAATCAACAAGCTAATACTTAAGCCTTGCACTGGCAGCAGCATGGTGCGAGGTATTGTTGCGATGCACTTACTGAGCACTTTACCTCACCACAGGTACGGTCTGTCCTTCTTTCCCTTCCCGAGCCTCCCGCGCCTCCTGCCTGCCCGCCTATCCATACGCCCCTCCTGTGAAGCCCCTTGTGGATCTACCGGTGTTGTTCGTCTGTGTCTCCGGACTGATCTCCTGGCTCTTCAACCCTTGGCACTATCCCACTCAACCATAACTTTGGATCACGTCTCAGCTTTTGGTGTTTGGGTAGGACGGCTACAGATAACGACCTGGATACGACTTTCGACTTTCCCCTGTAATACCCTCAATAAACCTGGTTGCCTGGATTTGCCTGTTTGTGTCTTATTTGGCAGGACAAGTGCAGTCTAGGGCATTCACTGTGGCAGTGATGGTGAGAAAACAGATGAGCAGAAGGCTGGCCTGGGGTCTAAACGGTGTGATTTTCTGCAGCTCAAACCTCAGAGTATGGAGATAAGCAAAAGCAGTAAGCAATAAACTGGCAGCACTGCACTAATGTCCACTGGAGCATAAATGATCGGACTTGTGTTTCATTTTTACAGTGTTTACCAAAAGCAGGGCAAGAACCTTCGCACATTTTCCGTGGTTTGTTACTCTGTCATATAAAAGCGATAACAAGTATATAAACCAGCACGGTAGGTGGTTGTATGATTCAGCACCGAGAAGAACTTTGTTAATAAATGAAAAGAAACATGTTAAGAAACACCATCCTTAATAGTAATGGCTATAAACAGCTGTCTCCAATATTGATCAGACCCCTTGTGACATTGTATGATACCTATTTGTCCAAACCTGCTGGATCTCCATGACATTGACAAGTTTAAAAACATCACCTACACATTTCAAGTTTTTCAGCAGCATGTTTATGTGATTCAGATCTGGGCTTGCTGCTGTCTTTTAAGTCGCTGATATCTGGCCAGACCCAGATTCAGGTCACAGGCAGATCATGTGATATTATTGGGTAGAATTCTCTAGTACAGAGTGGAACAATTTTTCTCTTCAATGATGACGAATCCAGGCCTTGATGGAGCAGGCCTTGATGGAGCAGGTCTTGATGGAGCACTACTGAACCGTGATACTATAACCACCATGATTAGAAGGTTCTCACTGTGCTTGCTCACAATGCTCAAAATGATTCAGTTGCCCAAAGAATAGTGGCATGATAACTTGAGCTTTTCTTCAGCCTGACCCCAATTAAGCCTTTCTGCGAAGTGTTTGATTACCTTGTGCATCAAAGTGTAGTCTTAGAATTTATTTGTTTTACTGCTGAGAAAGTCTGTGGAAAATATGGAAAAAAATGAAGAAAATGCATGCAGAAAATGCTGAGAGTTTGTGGTAATATATAAGGAACCATTCTTGCTGCCTTCACCACAGAGGGGCACTATGGTGTGATCATATTCTAAAAAAAAATGTTGGACAAACTCCTAGCAGCAGAAAAAGGCGCAGACAGACATTCCCCCTGGCGCTTCAGAGTGTCAGCATTGTAGGATTTGCACGGCAGCTGTGGAAGGCGGCGACTTCCTCACTCCCTGTCTTCAAAAGTTGGTGGGCGACTGTCATCATGTTCATCAATTGAAAATGACGTAAACTGTCCTGGCCAGACAGTACAATAAACACGAGGCAGACTCACATACATCATTAAGAAGTCACCCTTGTCAGAGGGCTCACTTTCATAGCGACTTTGCCGGTACCTCCCCCAATGTTTCACGGCAATTTATATTCTGATGGCTCGTGTCTGACATTTTTTTCCGGGGAACGGCGCATATTGTCTTATCTTCTGAACGAAGCGTTAGAAACACTTATGCCAATCAGACGTTTTGTTGCATATTCAATAGAGATTTTAGTTTCAATGAGAGGATGTCAGGCAACTTGCATCAGACTGATGAATTAATAAATGTGCTAGAGTCACATCTTTTGAAGACTGATATACATTCATGGGGGATTATGAGTGCCTCCTTTAATACTTGCCCATACATTCGAGATGCATATTTTGTAAAGTTAGTATAGTATCTAATGACATAATATCTATTGACTGAGACCTACACCAGGGCAAGAAGAATGAAGTTCAATAGGATATAGCTGATGTTCATTGTGAAGTTCACCCCAGGTGGAATGCAAACATTGCCACGTGACACAAAGAGAAGGTCTAACACAGCAACAGGCAGAAACAGCAAAGCAGGGATTTCAGCACCCGCATCAGTCATGTGTAATGATGGATAATAAAGCCCAAATAGCCAAATAAATGTGCTCCTCACCCGATTCCACCCCCCACCCCACATTGGTTTGTTTGTTTGTTTACATGTTCTGAAGTATGATGCACGCATACTGTCCAAGAGGGAGGGAGCAACACAAGTCAACTTAGAATTGCTGACAACAGTTTTAATTTTCAGTCTAAGACCAATTGCCCTTTGGTCCAGCCAAAAAAAAAACGAGAAGACATTATTAACACTGACATCATCATTTTCCACCCTGACCCTCATCAGGAAAGGTGATGGGAAAATGATTATGGTGACCATTTGCAGTGACAATTAAGAGCAGGATGAGATATGATGGCTGGTCTGGGTATTCTGAGGTGCTGAGGTTGTTTAGTTGTATGTAAGGTCAGTCCATTTATTCAAAACTGTTTCAGTTTGACCTTTACAAAGAGACCAATAGCTATTATTGTTTTATACCCCAAATGTCTCACAGTTGAAAAGCCTTCTGGGAGACCAACAGCAGGGAAGCTTTGGCCAGACTATGGAGGACCACATGATGTTTGCAACTATAAAAGCAAACAGCAACACCATGGATTCCAGTATGAAACCAGGTTACATAAAACAGCAATCAACCAATTAGGTTTTAAAGAAAAACTGTGGCTTATATGAATTATAACAGCCTGTTGCTGCACTGAAGCAGATGAAGGGAGAAAATGTGATAAAAAGAATCAAAATGGGAATATAAAAATCACCGATGTAAAGTTCACTGGCTTTTTGTAGGATTCAATTCTATGAGAAAGATGGATGGCAGGGGAACGAGAGAGAGAGAGAGAGAGAGAGAGAGTGTGTGTGTGTGTGTGTGTGTTTGTGTGGGGGGGGGGGGGGTTGCAACTATTTTTAACCTCTTTTCTGTCAAAAGAAAGAATATTTTAAACCAGACCTAAAAGGAATTGAATAGTGTACACATCTTTAAAATTTCATGACATGGTTATGAAGATTGCAATAGAATTGCAAATTCGGGTTCAGCTGAAGTTTACACTGAAATCAAATAGACTGCTGCTGCAGGATTGTGCAATAAACGCTGACGGGACTCTGAGGAGAAAGGCCTTAACAATCTGGCTGGGCTTGCCTGCCATGGCCAGATCCCTACAGTCTTATCCTGTGGTGTAGCTCTTTATCATGGCCTTTATTATGGGCCTGTAGGTGACAGCATTTGGCATGCAGTAGGCATGTCTTTCTTCTCTATACCCTGTTTTCCTCAATATTATGTGCAGCAACAGTGGCTCCTATACTACATAAATTATGGTTAACCACATGAAGTATATCATATATGGCATGGCTCAATAAATGTTTCATACCTTCTGTGTCCAAGTGTCCATGTGGAAATCAAATGTCTAGAAATAGCATGTAGCGTGTGTGAGAGTGTGATGGGCTGACATCCAGCCCAGGGTGTCTCCTGGTCACGTGTCCTGCGTGATCCAGAATCATCACAATCAGTACTTAGGTTGGAAACAAGAAAACTGATTGGATATCAGCATTCCCACTATAGCATTATTACTGCAAATCGGAAGAGTTTCATTGTGTACCTCTAATAGTTTTTATAGGTTATATATTGAAGCAGTGATCATTTCCCTCTCCAAATCTCTATTACTTTTAGACTGATTGTTAAGATCCAAGTACATTTCCTTATTGCAAAGGCGACTTTTTACAAAGCTCTGATTGCTGCCTGTGCAACAATTTGTTTAATTCACATAGTGAAAAATCCAGATGTAGGGAGAATGGCCCAAATAAATCATAATTTAATCACAGTCAATATTGTTAATGTACTGTTTGTTGCAATTAGCAGTTTTATTATATATCACCCTTCTAAGCAGGTTATTTACCAACTTAATCACTCCCCTGTGTAATATAACCCACAGTTCTGGCAAAGCACTCTGTGATTATTGTCCTTTTATAGTGGACACACTCATTTTGGTTTGCTTTTGCAAATCTTTTTTGTTTAAATACAGTCAAAGACATTCAAAAATGAATTTGGTATAGAAAAGCTGATTAAAAATAATAATAATAAAAAAAGAAACATGTAGTTCCAACCATGCATACAGGCTTATTTTAATACAGCCATGTTATCATTTAATTAGATGATATGACCACAATATTAAATGAATGTTGACATTTGTGTCGTTTAAGACAGTTTTGTTATCTTATTATCTTAACACCTTATTTGCATTTTCAGGCCCTGTTTGATATATAAAATAATTAATCATCTTCAAACTGCAGTCCTGGTGATTCAGCCGATAGGAGAAGCTTCCTGCTAAGGCAAGGCCCAGGTGTCTGTCTAGTGTCCCAAATTTTAAATATTTATTTCTAAAAACACACCACATAACAGAAATTGAGAGACAGTGTTGCTAAATATATACAATATATAAAATGCAAATACATGCAAATTTAACAATCCTGATGTCCCAATAATTTTGATAAGAGCTCTTCAAAAATGTCAAAAAACAATTTCATCTGAAACAGCTTTTTAAAACCAGGTGCATATACGTCAGCTCGACTTTCACAAAACTTCAGTTTTTCAGATCGTAGGTTACTTAAACTTTAAAATTACACCTGTATAATATAAATATAAACCTTTTTCCCCCAAGAAAAGTTTGACTGATAAGATTCATGCACACATACCATAATGTAAACAAAGTGATTTACATACAAATGTTTTAGAGTAAAGGTGATTCGCTGTGATTTGTTAGCAGGACTGACTCTATTTGGGACCAAAGTGTCATTTTTCTGAACAAATTTATATACTGTGATTGTCCAGAGCTATTCATTTTTCTGCATATTGGACTGCTGATTTTAGATTCAAGTAAGGACTCACGCTAGTTTGAGTGATGTCACCAAGGGAGAAGAACTGCCTGTCATTTAACTTCAGTGCTTTCATGGAACTGTAAAATGGGCCATCAAAATTGTCAATTCAATTTTTTTGTGCTGATTAAAAATATTTTGACAGAGGCATCAGAATCTCTCCTTGTTAAATATTCATTGTGAATCTCTTTCTAAATATCTGCTGTCTGACTTTGGCCATTGCACATCACTCACAAACGTAGCCACAAACGGCCCTCACAAATGTAGTCACGTAGGAAAGGGTGATGTAGAAGTTCACAAGTAATAATATATATACTGAGCTTCATCTGAAAATTCTACAACTGTCTAAGAAGAAGGCTTAAGGGCACCCAAGAAAGTCCAGCAAGCACCAGGACTGTCTCCTAAAGTTGATTCAGCTGTGGGATCGGGGCACCACCAGTGCAGAGCTTGCTCAGGAATGGCAGTAGGCAGGTGTGAGTGCATCTGCACACACAGTCAGGCGAAGACTTTTGGTGGATGGCCTGGTATCAAGAAGGGCAGCAAAGAAGCCACTTCTCTCCAAGAAAAACATCAGGGACAGACTGATATTCTGCAAAAGGTACAGGGATTGGACTGCTGAGGACTGGGGTAAAGTCATTTTCTCTGATGAATCCCCTTTGCGATTGTTTGGGGCATCTGGAAAAAAGATTGTCTGGAGCAGAAAGGTGAGCACTACCATCAGTCCTGTGTCATGCCAACAGTAAAGCATCCTGAAACCATTCATGTGTCGGGTTGCATCTCAGCCAAGGGACTGGGCTCACTCACAATTCTGCCTAAGAACACAGCCATGAATAAAGAATGGTACCAAAACATCCTGCAAGAGCAACTTCTCCCAGTCATCCAAGAACAGTTTGGTGATGAACGATGCCTTTTCCAGCATGAAGGAGCACCGTGCCATAAGGTGAAAGTGACATCGACATTTTGGGTCCATGGCCAGGAAACTCCCCAGACCTTAATCCCATTGAGAACTTGTGGTCAGTCTTCAAGAGGCGGGTGGACAAACAAAAACCCACAAATTCTGACAAACACCAAGCATTGATTGTGCAAGAATGGGCTGCCATCAGTCAGGATTTGGCCCAGAAGTTGATTGACAGCATGTCAGGGCGAATTGAAGAGGTATTGAAAAAGAAGGGCCAAAACTGCAAATATTGACTCTTTGCATAAACTTAATGTAGTTGTCAATAAAAGCCTTTGACACTTATGAAATGTTTGTAATTATACTTCAGTATACCATGCATAGAAATGTCTGACAAAAAGACCTACAGTACAAACACTGAAGCAGCAAACTTTGTGAAAACCGATACTTGTGTCATTCTCAAAACTTTTGGCCACAACTGTACAAAGTGTTAAGGAGCTTTTTGAAGTTGTATTTAACAAAAGTTCAAATAAGTTGTTCTTAATTAACACAATATATTGTCAAAAAGAAGACATTGTCATAACCTTATTAAATGGCTGCCTCATGGTGGGGTAACTATTTAAAATCAATTATATAAAAGCTACATGGGATTATTTTGACAAAGATTCAATTACCAAGCCCTTTTAGTGCATAACACCAGTGATGTGTAGATGTTATGTGCTGCTTGTGAAACAAAATTATTGATATATTTATTAAGTAAAATGAGTAAGTATGGACACACCTTATCATTCCCTGAGATACTTCCTCTATGATGACCCTTGACCCAAGAAAGCAGTTTCATAGAGGGAAAAACTCTATGAAAGTACTATGTAACAGTGGCACCAGTGACCAAAATCTGTGTGATAAAGGTATTTTAAAAAATAAATTAAATACCTTTTTGAATTTAGTACATCAGTGATGTATATAGTTATACTTGAACTCTTTTAAACAAAATATTGTTTTTCTAGACCAATTGTTTCTCAAATGTTCACTTGTGTGACGAGCTGTTTTACAGGTGTAAAGTAACTATGAAACATGGTAAAAACAGAAAAACCTAACCAAGTGTTCAAACTTTGGGAGGATTGAGGTCTCCACCCATTTAGGGGCAGACATGATTCTTATCCAGTTATCATCACCCCCGTAATTTATGCCGATGATTCTAACAAATCATGAGGGAAATGGTATTATTTAATTACACATACCTGTATGAAAGTATACATACAGGGTCTTGGAGCTGTGTCTAATATTTTAAACTTTGTAAACCCTCTGTGACATGGTTTCTCACTCCAAATGGAGAATGACCCATATGCTTTAGATTAGTAGCCCATATTATGATGAATTAATGTATTTAATATCAAACTGATTTTATCCAGGACAAGCACCACAGCTACCTCTTTTTAAAAGTATGCAGACTGTTCATGGGGGTCGAGGGAAAATACCCTGTAGTGTAGGATAGGTTCCCTCATACAGCCTACAGCTTTACTGGCATTTTTAAATCTACAATCCCCAAATCCTCAATAACATGATCCCCATTACCAAGGATGACGTGAAAAAGCACAAACGCACACATTAAAACAATTACAGCAACACAAAGTCCGAATGGCAGAAAATAAAAAGACGTGAAAAAACTAACATAAAATTAATACATATTTAAAATTAGCATACGAAAAAAAAAACGTGTCTCCCACAGCCCCACGGGACCCTTCATACGCACCCAGGGAAGAACGCACGCATGGGGAGCTCTGCTCAAAATGTCCCTTTTCCCAATGTGTTGTCTGTGGTCCGCATACAGAGTCATTCCCCAGCGCTATACAAAGCAACGTAACAGCGCCTTTGTTACAGTTTCAAAGACATTTGCTTGACAAATCTACGGATAATGAGATAATAGGCTCATAGAGAAATGTTAGTCAATAAAATAATTAATCAATCAAATCATTAATAAATCAATTACATTTATACAGAGTGGCAAGCATGTTTGTAATAGAATTGTTGTCATAGGATACCTTTACAGTCCTTTTCCATGGGAGAAAAAATAATACCACTGGGAAAACTGAAAATGAGGGTCATATAAGGTGAAAGTTTAACCCTGTGTAGCATATACAGATAAGTACAGACACAGTGAAAATATGATATCACACTCCAAATTTGGTAGTTTGACTTGCAGCTATGGGTGAGAAAAAGACTGCCTTGAGTCCTGTTCTATTAAGTAGAAGTGCTACTACTACTATTTTTTACGATGGTGTAGCTGTTCAAATATTATTAAACAAGGTCAGTTGAAAGCCCTTTTTAGCGGAAGCCCCTGGGCTTCAGCCCAGGGAAACCTGTGCATTAACGCACAGAGCAGGGACATGATTCAGACCACCAACCAGCGCTACTCACTGCACCCCCTGCCGCCCCCCAAATGGCACTATTCATTTTTCTTTTTTTTATGAACCCTTCCCTCTTCTATACATTTTATGCAAATACCAAAAACTTTCCAGACACTGTGCTTCACATTTAAGGGGCTCGTAGGCATTAAAACGTGATTTAAGGACCACCAACCATCTTTAACAATCATATTTGAAAGATAATCTTCTAAAACTTTATATTAATATAATCAAAAATCTCTTGCTTTAGGATTATAATAGTCTCATGATAATATAATCACATAGTAATATTGCTGCTTAATTAAAAAGTGAATCAACAAGCTTTCAAAAGTAGGCATCTTGAGCAGAGGGAGAAAGCCTCCTATTTTCTGCAACCTCAAACATACTTGATGCATGTTCTTTGTATCAATCAATTCTTGTTATTTTTGGCTGTTTTCAGCTTATTATATAGGGACGAGCGAGTGAAGGACAGGCAGTTTGAGAGATCTGTCAGGCAGCTCTCGACTGATACGTGAAGACTCAGAACGCCGTGTCGCTTCACAATAAAATCTGTTACAGCCGCCGATGCTTCAGCGCCTCTGAGAAGTGTGATACAGCGGTAGCTGCAGTGACAGCGAGAGTGGGCGCTCTCTCTCTGAAGGAGCCGCAGTCCGCCTAACCTGTCCTCCGGGCCTGTCCACTAGGCCCGATCTCCACACCTGTCTGCTGAGCCGGGCCCATGTTCAGAGACACGCGAAGCTGGGAGACAGACGTGTGGCGTCCTGCTTCTGCAGCGAGTCGGTGGGACGTGGTCACTGGCTGTGAGAGCGGCGGCCATGACAGCCGAGTTTGCGTGTCTGTGAGCTGCAGGGTATGAGGCTAACAAGCTGAGATCTGGTAAAATGTCACAGTAATCATTCAGTCCTTATATTTAAAGGCAACTATGTGTTCTGAAGAATACGAACACAAGCAAGCATAACCTTACAAGAATCTTATATTATTCTGTGAATGGTTACAAGAAAAACAAATAATATGGGCTTTTATCACAATTTGTGATAAAAGCCCATATTATAATATAGTTTTGGCCTGCACTTCCTGGGGACTTCTTTGGACAAGCAGTTGCAAGATTCTTATATTCTTATGCTTCTCATATTTGGAAGTAATACTAATACTTCAAGTTCAATAACTTTGACTATAGAGTATAATCACATTTACTTATTTTACTTACAATATCCAAAGCAACATACAGTTCCAAGAGCAGAGTCAGCCAGTTACAGGAATAATTGGGGCCAAGGGCACAACAGCAAAATCACTCCAACGACACCAGGATTTGAACCAGCAACCTTTGAACCAGACGCCCAATGCCCAACCCACTGAGCTACACTCCTTTTTGCTGCAGTGACAGGGGGTGTGTAGTGGGGCACTGGACCGGCCCCACAAGAAACGGTGATATTCTTAAAATTACAGAAATAAGCTGGTGAGTACCTACAAAGGAAACGGACACAGACCTTCAACAGCCGCTGGAATTACCAGCCTACAATGTAGACCTGTAGAGGTTTCCGTCGCAAAGCCCTAGAGAATTCTGCGCAATGCATTCTGGGATTTGTTTCAATGTAAAGTGTCTTTTTAGACATCCCCTGAGAATATGGAACCCACCCTCTCCCCACTGATAATTCAGCATAAACAAACTGGGTCTTCTGAGGCTAAAATAGCACACCGTCACCCTAGAGGATTAGAAAGTGCTTGTTTCTTAGGAAGAAAGTTAGGGAAGTGAGAAGTTCGGCGAGTAAAGGGGTAGAACACGCTTACTGACATGCTTTTTACAGCTGCTTGAATTGTTCCGCACTGACCTGTGATTGACTTACCGTCAATAAGATCCATCACAGGCTGTTATTACCATGACAATGTGCTTCCTGCCCACCATACAGAGAGCTTCACAACACTCTGAGACGGCGCAACAGCTCATTTGTGTCTTCTGTGACAGATGTGTGACCAATCAGCTATCCTGTGGTTATAAGGCATCACATGTGACCGCAAGCATCCCGTTTAGAACCTGAATGTAAAGATCTTGCTAACATGAAATGCATTACAGCAGCCGTTAATTATGCCAGCCTCTGAGGATTATGGGATCCTTGAGTTGTTGGCTTGCTTGTCAAGGTGGTCTTGTTTCACTTTCAACAGTTCAATTCCATATGCCCAAAATTGCTGAATATCAGCGTAGCGCTAAACGGAATTTGTTTTTACCACCAGTATGCTAATCACGGAATGGAGTGTGTGCTTTGAGTGTAATAAATGAAATTTTATAATGAAAATATACTGTCCTTTACTATAAATTAGCAAATACATACAGTATTTCCAATTATTTGGCATAGCTCAATGATGGAAGTTACACACGTCAGTAGTAATAAAATTACCTGCTTACAGCTATTGTTGCAAAAACCTCCTGCCGTCCATCCATCCATTCATCTATCCATCTCACTGCCTTTTCTATTAAGGCTTACTGGATCTAACAAGATAGTACTTATTAGAAAAATTTACACAAATATTCCTGTTTGTACTATGCCAGTATGCAAATATAACCACGGCAAAAATACAAATGCACTTCTATGCATAAAAAATATAATGAATGACATGCAGGAAGTTTAAAGAGGAGCCAATTTATTGCTCCGTTTGTCAGACGGAGCCGACTTACTGACACTAATTGCCTGCAATTATTTATGGAAATTCCTCTAAATTACACTTGTCAGTTTATGAGTGGTGATGTTTCTGGCACTTTCCCATCTTTTTCGTTAGTGCAGTAGATCTAAGTAAGTTGGTATTTAGGTGAGAGAGCTCCTCAGTGATGCAAAGATAATTGTTGTGACTAAGCATCCATAAAAGCAGCATGACGGGTTGTGACACGGGTGCTGAAAAAGCATCCCTTTTAAAAAAGGCGCTTCCCGCTGGCACTGCCAGGGAGTTGAATGCCCCCCCTCTGCCTGCCATAAACGGCTGATACCAACAGGGCGGCCAGGCCGACTACCATCCAGCGAAAGACCGGAGCTCTAAATAGAATCCAGTCTGGCCGTCAACTTCACAAGCAAGTGTCAATTTATCATAAAGACAAATCTGTTTGTTCCTGCTGAATCATCAAGCTCTCTGACCCAAAGACAAGCCAGGAGAATTTTTTTCCATATTGATGCAATTTAGGCTGAACAGCGAGCCGCACTAGATTTGGGGGGCTGGCAAAGGGGAGACAAAACCATAATGTATTTCTGTCAAAAAACCCATTCAAAGCACATCTGCACAAACAGAAAGTCCAAGTTTCGACTTTCCCAGCTTCTTCCGTCTCGAGATGGTGCGCCTGGCCGCCAGTCTGCAGAGCCTTCGCAACGTGCCTGACATGCCGGAATGTCCCGGAAGAACATGTAGGGAAAAGGTTAATTAACACCAGCAAATGAGGAATACACCAGAAGTGCAAAATGAAAATGCAGTACAAACCATAAAGGTTTACAAACATGCAGAATACCTGCTCACCTGCTGTAACAAACCAGACGCTCGAGCTATACGGAGGTGTGACAGCATAATGTGACCTTGTATTTCTTTAGCCAACCCCCTTTTCTCATAGGTCTTGATCTGCCCTTCTTTGGTTACTCACTGTCACCGAGCTGTTTGAATGGAACGAGAAGCGGGAAGCGTCCAAGCCGTCGCTGCTGGAGTCCAGGCAGACTTAAGATAATCAGGCCATACAGCAGGAAGGTCAGTGTGAGTGAAACTTCCAAAGCAGCAACTCTGCGTGCAGGAGGACTTGAGAAATACACAATGCAATTTACAAAGCAGCAGCAGATTATTCTACAAAGCATCCATCCATCCATCCATCTATCTAGCTATCTATCTAGCTATCTATCTAAAGGTTATGTTATTAAATTCAGGTAGTTTATCTCAAACATCTATTTAATAATAATTGCTAGTTAATATTTTGCATATTTGTATGTGTAGCAGAGTCTGCATGTGTGGGACAGTATGGTGAGAAATCATGACTACTATTAAAAAACCCAAAAAGTTGGCCATCTTCCAAAGTAAGCTAATTCAGTTTGCTTGGGACAAAACGCTAATCAGCCACTGTTCCTTAAAAATCTGTAGAACAAACAATACACCTCATAGTCACAGCTGAGGTATGGCATTCAGTCTAGTGTGGATGCAATGAATACGGTATAACATATGTCACAGGTACTTGACCAGCTTTAACACTTAAATAAAATTCAGTTACAGTTTGTTTTGTGCAATAGTCAGGTTGTGGTTGGTCTTGTTTTAATCATCTGGGTCCATTTATACAGTTTTATGTTAGTTTTGTGAGGTCAATGCATAAAATCACCAGGTCAGGTCAGGTCAGGTTGGGGAGCGTGCACTGATGCAACACGTTGCCACACCCACCACACGACGAAACACCTCGGGATCCTGGTTGGCGTTCCCCCCCCCCCCTCCAGGCAGACACACGGTCCAGTCCCACACTCCGGAGATGATCTTCCATCTGCCACAGCCAGGTATTACGTGGGCGTCCCCTCGGCCTGGTCCAGCCACTCAGGTCATCAGCAGTGAGGATCCCATGAGCCGGATCACCCTCAGGGAAACGCCGTAGTGCCATAACTGACGCTCCATCACAATGCAGGTAATGTGCCTCATTCAGGACTCCTCTAGCAACCGCTCGTTCATCACAAAGTCAGAGCAGCGGTACCCAAGGATTCTCTGAAGAGACACAGTACTGAAGGAGTCCAGTCTTTGTTTCAGATCACTGGACAGTGTCCATGTCTCACAATCCATCTACTGACTTCATAGAAATCTGCAAGTCTGTCAGTAATACATGATCTTCAAATTAAAAGTCACTATGCATGTTTGTTGAACCGGCATTGACTGCAAGCAAATGTGACAGTTTGTAACCAAAGTGATGGCCACATATTTTGCTGGACATCTTTGATCTGCAGACAGGTGCCTGGTTTTGTGGTTTGATTTCATATTTCTTATTTCATAGAAAATCTCCTGGCCATGCAGCCTGTGTCTCGTACACAGGGTTGATGAAACTTCACTCAGCCAGTGAGACCATGGAGATCTCCTCCTCTCTGATATATTCTAATGGGCCGCTGCCTCATACCAGCACTCGCATCTGTCGACCTTAAAAGGTATAATGAGGCATTGTTAGCACCTCACGTGTATTTTTGCTAAAATATATCTAAAAATGAAAGGGGAATTCAAAATCTGCTCTATTTAATTACATTGGAGACACTCTCGACCACCCACATAATTAGAAAACAGGCAGAGAATTTTTTTTGCACTGTGTAATCACCCATAAGGGCTCCGAAAACAAGCATGATGATGATCTTCATGCAGTCTGGGATAGGAGAACAGCTTTGACCCAAAAAGCAAGTCTATGGGGACTGTATAGTTATGGGGCACTTAAAATTGTATGTGCAGGTTACCCAGCATGAAGGTGATGCCTGTATCACCATGAGTGGGACATAATCACAGCCACCCCCCATACATACCCTTGGAAGAAATAACTCAAGCCAGAACAATAGACATAAACCCATTAAAATTTAGATGAAAACTGCCACACCGAGGCCTGCTCTTTGTGTTTGATTAACTCGGGTCATTTTGACATAGAGGGCTGCAACTTTGGAGAAAGTGCCCATTATCGTTGGGAAGATGAAGGCTTATGCAAGCCCAGTCAGCGCCTGAATCCCACTGGCCAGTGTTCAGAGGCGACCGCTGCTAATGTGACACTATTCGCCCGCTGTTTGCCTCTCAGTTAGAGACACCAAGTGGATGGGCAGGCAGGCAGGTGGGTGGGTAGGTTTTTAGCTCAACGACTATATCAATATGGTTGTAACATCATCAAAATGGATGTTAAATATTAAAAAGAAACCAAAAGTGGATTATAATTTATGCATTTGTTGAAATATTAAAATAGCTAATACTATAGTTTAATGAACATACGTTTAACAATAGTTCTGTCACAAGTGATGAAGCACAGCTTTTAAGCATCTAGTTTTCCTTTATTAAATTCAGACTAAATTGATCTTTTTAAAGAAAAGTTGACTGTGGCGTTCTCAGGTACCTTACTGGCTGTAGCATGTAACTCCAACAGAATAACATCTGTCATTAAGTAAAATAAAAATAAATTGGTGGGTTAATCCACAAAATAACCCCATATCATGATAAACGACCCATGTCAAGTGTGTAGCAATTTACAGTTAGGAAACCTAAATCATCTCATTCTGCATGGGAAACCTCTGTAATATAAAAGGTGCTTATGAATGTTTTATGAATGTATTATAAAAGCATTATGAAGTTGCAGTTCATGTAAAGCGTTATCTAATAAAAACTCATCCTGCTTATTATTATGACTATGTCCTTTGAGAGCTGAAATGGAACCCAAAAGTCTCTGGCTCTACTGTATATACATACTGAGCAGTGAGTTTTCTTTGGGGCTCATCTTTCCTCAATGAGCACAAGACTCTGTGTCTCATGTCAGTGTTGAGCAGTTTGGTTTTGTAACATGTTTACTTGGTGTTTCATTCCCATCCAGCCCCATCAGCCATCTTCATTCCAGAACCTTTCATCCAGTCAGCCAGCCAAGTTCAGGTGAATTCCCATTTCATCTGGTGTCCTGTCTGAAACAAATGGGGAGCCAGTGGTACGGTATTGCTGAGACAGTTTGGAACTCATGTCTTGCATCTGTGTTCTAATTAATTATATAAAAATAAAACCAGTTTTAGTTAACCTCAAGTTTGCATTGTGACATCAATTCTCTAAAAAATATTAATTATGGTAACAATTTCCTTAAGAACACGTTTTTAAGTAATTTTTAAACACATTAATAATACATTAAAATGCATTCATTAAGCATTATAAACATGGCTATATTTATAAAAAGGCGTAACACAGTATAGCCATGTTTATTATGCATTATGAATGCCTCATGAAGCGCTCATCTATAATGCACTGTAAATACCTCCATAATGCAGTACAAAGCATCCTTACGTTTATACTTATATTATAATACGTTTTAAAGGTATCTGTATAATGCATAATACACATGGCTATAACGTGTTATGTCTTTTGATAAATATTTATAGCCATGTTCATAAATGTGCTTATAAATTACTAAAAACATGGCCTTAAGTAAAGTGTTACCAATATGATCAATACTTACTTTTGTTCTTTTCTGTTGTTGGTACTACAAGTTTTTATATATACTAATGTAATCCTCATATTGTGTGTTGAAAAAAATTATTAGGATTTGGGGAATTTTCTAAATGAAATGTTAATCTTAAGGGCTATTAAATCTCCATTTGAGAGCCTGATTCTATGTTAGCATAAACAAAAGAAAGAAAATGTGTCATTCTGGGCTTAAATCTTTTCCACAATAGTATTACATTCTTTTACAAGGAAAACTGTTCACAATGAATTTACATTTTAAGTTGACTTACTCTTTTGCCTAAAATCCTAAATGAATTTCACTTTTTAATCCTAAAAATCGGGCTTTCCAGTCTATAGCAGATTTGGTTTATACTTGTGGCGGCCAGCGGATAGTAATACCGGTACACGACTTTTTTTATTGAAAATAAAATAAAACACACACTTTAACATCAGCAACCCCAAAGAAAAAAAAAAGAACCAACGACCAGACTCCGGCTATTCGCGGACTAACCAGCAAGAAACAGCTGTTCAATAAAGTTGATCTAAAGGGGGAATGAAGTCCACTACCACACGCACACAAACACACACACGTGCTCCACCACACAATTGTACGGCACCTGGTGAACGTATGAACAGCACCCCAGACCAATCAATTCTGTTCCTCAGCCGATTAAACAACGACAGCCACTGGTGTACCACAAACGGGAAAGTAAAGAAAATATGTCAACACTAACCACGAATCGGCGTGGTATTATACTAAAATCAGTGGACAAGAAAGCAATGAATAACAATACACAGTTTCCCTGTAGCAGTCCCAAACAGAAAGGGCAGCCCCAGCGTCTGTTGTTAAACCACAATCCTAGGGAAATGAACTGCTCCAGGAACCAGGAAGTGACGCGATGATCCTTGGCACGTCCCAAGACTCCCAAGATCAGGAGCGTCCAATCACAGTTGTTGGGCGGTGTTGAATTAACCAAAGAAACCAAAATAAACAGAAAATGAAACAAAACAAACGTAGGCAAAACAGCAGCAACAGTGCAGGCTTTTACATCGCCTGCTTGAAGAGGCCTACACTGGAACAAATGACAAATTGAGACCATAATCCTGGAGCTGCAACACAATCGCACCAACAAAGCGCACTTGTTCTCGCACCCCGATACGCCAAGACACACAATAAAGGTAACACACAGCCAGCGTGCCACCATACCACACCAAGCCACTGCAGTCCGGGAGGGGGGAGTTACCGTATCAGGACATGCCAATGACGGCACCGCACCATAGGTGTGCTATCCATTTGCCTTTTTATACTGGCAAGGTATGTAAGATACACGCCCCTACTGAAAATAATCAATCCTACCCCAAAAGTCCACCCTGCTATTGGATCATAATCATTTACTTTGAGCCAACAGGCTTTGTCCATGTCATTGCCTTAAATGCCTGCCAGAGCAAACCCTTACAACACATGACACTGATTTTTGCACTCTACTTAACACTAACATGAGTCGTTGAGTGTACAGTGAACAAAAACAAACAGCTGTATTAAAGAACATGAACAAAGTTGACAGGAAACTTTAGGAATTGTGGTAAGGTTGAATAGAACAGCTACCAACTAATACCGCAGTTTGTTTCAAATCGGAGAAATTTGACTACAGGCATTCTTTACACGCGGACAATTTCAGTGCCCTGTTCATACTCTGTTTCCAGCTAGTGTCACATATCATCATGGGCATCCACTTTCCAGACTGAGATCAACACACTGAGTTTAAATGGGCAGAGGCCTTGGACTCAGAAAAGAAACAAGCAGCGCAGAGGGCAGTGAAATGCTAAGGTGTTCGACACTAATCTGCGCATCAAAGAGTGCGACCTTTACGGTGCTGCGTCGAGTAGCAGACCGTGTCCATTGCACACCTGACATTAAGCGGAACAGTTCCATATAGTCATGTGGAAAAAAATAGGATTACATACATATTTAGTTCTTTATTAAGAAATATCAACAGATCAATATTAAATCTTACTTCATATCTTTAGATAAAGGTGATATAATTGCATCATCTGTGCAAAAACGAGAAACAATTTCACTTATTTACAAAAAGAAATTAACTAATTAACTAATTTCCACTGAGGAAAAAGTTAGGACACCCTCAGATTCATCACTATTTAAAATGCCTAGAATTAGATTCAGGTGGCACCACTTCAGGTGAAGATGATTAGAACATCGTTACAGAGCTTATTGGTGGAGCCTGTCTTATTTAAACCATAGACATTTCGTTTGGTTTGCTCTTGATTGTTGAAGTAAGTTGCATCACCATGGTGAGATCCAAAGAGCTCTCTGAGGCCTTCAGAAAGAAGCTTGTAGATGCATATCAGTCTGGGAAGGATATAAGAAGATCTCAATAGAGTTTGGAATCAGCCATTCTACTGTCCAGAAAATAATTTACAAGTGGAGAACATTTAAAATAACTGCCAGCATGGCCAGGACAGGCTGTCCTAGCAAGTTCAGCCAAAGAGCAGAATGCAAGATGTTGAAAGAAGTCTGCAAAAATCATGCATCTACCATCAGAAAGTTTGATTTACATGGGAGCTGTGCAAGGAGGAAACCCTTGCTGTCAAAAAAACATCTGGGCAAGACTGAAGTTTGCCAGAGATCACTTAGACCAGAGGTGGGCAATCTTATCTGCAAAGGGCTGGTGTGTATGCAGGTTTTCGCTGCAACTCCCTAATTAGGTCACTAATTAGAGGACTGATTGGCTGAAGAGTCCTCACACCTGGGTTTGAACAGCTGACATAAAGGTTACCCCAAAAACCTGCACACACACCGGCCCTTTGCGGATAAGATTGCCCACCCCTGACCTAGACAAAGACTGGGACTTTTGGAACAACGTGCTTTGGACCGATGAATCTGAAATTGAATTATTTGGACACCGTAACAGAGGACATATTTGGTGTAAACCAAAAACAGATTTTGAGCAAAGGAACCTCATACCAGCTGTGCAGGGGGATGGAAATGTCATGGTTTGGGGCTGCTTTGCTGCAGCAGAAACTGGCCAGGTCACTGTTGTATAATCCACTGTGAATTCTTCATCATATCAGATGGTGGTTGAGGACAATGTGAGATCATCTGTCCAGAAGTTGAAGCTGAAGTGGGGGTGGACCATGCAAATGACAATGAACCAAAACATTCCAGTAAATCTACCAAAGAATGGCTAAGCCCGGATCTGAATGCTACTGAGATGCAGCTTAAGGAATTCTGCATTAGAAAGTGGGGGAAACCTTCTGCCAGTCGATGTCAGAGATTGATAGATGGTTATAGGAAACTTCTCATTGAGGTTATTTCAGCCAAAGGGGGAAATACTAGCTATTAGGGCACAGGGTGTCCTAACTTTTTCTTCAGTAGGAATTGGCATCTTAATTTCCTTTGTTAAATTACATCACCTATCTACAGATATAATTTGAAAGAAGATTTAATGTTGATATTTTGATATTTCTTAATAAAGAATTAAATATTTAATGGGGTGTCCTAATTTTTTTTACATGACTATGTTTCCTTGGAAAGAAGTTATGGTCTGTATTTTTACTTTTTGTAGGTTCATTTATCTTGCAAAACAACATTGGACATGGACGAGCAGGTATACGTTACATATACTGAGACTGGGATCCACACTGAATGAAGACCATCCAGTACATATGAGGGAGCAGAATCTTAACTGTTTTCCACAGCAGCTTCAGTTCTTGCCCAAGCTGTTTGATCAAATGACAAGAAGAAAGACAAAAGGGAAGCAGGGCAGGTGGGAATCCTCAGGCAAGCGAAGTGATGACCAGAGGATTTTGCCTTGAAAATGAAGCAGGTCACACAAAAGCTCCTACTGGTAGCAGCTGCTTTAGGATGCAGGGCATGAAGATTTTAATTAAGAGAATTAATGAGAAAAGGTGGTGCTGGAGCCAGGGGGCGCTAGTGAGGCACTGGCTCTCTGAGGGAAGAGAAACCCTGCAGTGGGTGTCAGTCAGGAGTTGCAGATGGGCAGAGAACATCAAAGACAGCAGGTGTCCTCACGGTATCTGTACATCTGACTCTCGCAAGAATTAGCTCACTTAGCTAGCTAATAGCTAATACAGGTCAGCATTTCACAGCTCACAGCTCTGCCGAGTCCCCGACAGAAGACAAAGTAACGCTCATTGCCATGAAACTTCCACTGGAATAAGACCAGGCTGAACACTATGACTCACTCCTGATTCTCTCACCTGCCCACGATTAGACATTTAGACACACTGTTTCTTCTTATTTTTGACTCCTCCAAGGCATAAATAGCTTCCATACACTGTGCATTCAGAAAGTACTCAGCCCCCATCACTTTTTTCACATTTTATGTTGCAGCCTTATGCTAGCATCATTTAAATTCATTTTTTCCCTTCAATCTACAATCTATAATGACAAAACAAAAACAGGATTTTAGAAATTTTGCACATAAATTTAAAATAAAGTATTGACATCAAATTGAATAAGTATTCAGACCACTTGCTGCGACACTTTGACCCATTTCTATTGATCATCTTTGAAATGTTTCTACACTTTGTTGAGATTCCAATTGATTAGACGCGATTCAGAAAGTTACACAACTGTCTACTCAGTGTAGACTGATTAAATGAATATAGCATAAGGCTGCAATGTAAAATTTGAAAAATGTGAAGGGCTCTGAATACTCTCTGATGTACATCATCCAGTATGGAGACACCCTTAAAATGTGTGTATGATGGAGAGACGTTAGATTTCCTTTACAGATGACAAACCAACATCGCACACATTGTCTACCCCTCCATCTAGCTCCCCCCCCTCGTCTTTGGGGCACTCTTCCCTCACACACACATATACTTAGGCAAAATATGTTAAACATACTGTTGCTGGCAAAACCATGCTGATTGTAAGTATAGCTCAGAATGTAAATTGCTAAGTAATAGAGACCATGAGTCTTCGTATGGAAACAATGCGCACGGCCTGTTCTGCACACCTGTTCAAGCCCAGAGAAGCACCATTTTGCTGGGCAGGTAAACGACAGGGAACCTGCATTATTCCAGTACCTAAAACTGAAACATTTTAATGCTACTTGCTGTAATATTTCACACTCCCTAATAGTTCACCATATAAATTTTATTGTTAATTGCCATTTAACATTTTAGGGTACTGATGGGAGAAGTTAGGCTTGGAAAGTTAGAGGGAGAGAGAGGGATTACCTCCCATTGGGGTATCTGGGTTAACTGGGTATTGATTGACAGTGCGCTGCCCCCCCTTGGGTTTTGAAGCCTAATTTCTCCCTAATTTAGTCAGAAATGAGGCTGAGAGCAGGTGTGTGAGGGGCATCTTATCGCAGTGGCTTTACTCCGGTGTTACCCTGGAATCCAGCTGAATAATAACATAAATGTAGCTGACTTGGTCGTGATCACGGGAGGGGAATTAAGCATAAAAATGGCAGGTATTTCTTTTCAGCTAAAATGGGCGACTGCCCACGGCAGAGCAATTTTCTGCTTAATGCATGTTAAACTTACGGAATAAAGAGGTTGCTGTTATCGGCTTCTGTTAAATTAATTGAAGGTCTAAGTTATCTCCTGCCAATTTTGTGAAGTCAGGAGCGCCTGCATGTCGTGACTCATGGCATCAGAGCGGCAGGACAGAAAATGAAATGATGGATACACACCATTAAGAAAGGTAACTGGCTGATCTCCACGCCATGGACACACAACAACCTGAACGGGGAGAGTCAATCGACTGCCTTCTGCTTCCAACACTTTTAACATTGTTTTATTTTATTTTTAATGATGACAAACGTTTGCAGAGATTTAAATAAATTATAATGCAAAAACGAAGTTCAGGCGTTGAACGCTGACACCACAGCATTAGCCCACTGCGTTCAGCATTCAGCAAATTCGTCTGTTTACTCTGGGAGATTTATAACATCCAAACAGTAAACACCCAGTCCCTTCTGGTTTATCATTCACTATACCGTGTTGATTAAAGAGCCTGGTATTAGGGAAGAATGCTTATTCATTTAATGGCTAAGAGTTCAGCAATTTTCTTTTTGGATACCTAGCTGGAGATCAACACCCCATCGCCACATTAAATGACCAATTTCAGAAGAATGGGTGTATGGGAATTAATGACTTAAGTGGATTAAAAGTAGAGTAGATTGAGGTTCTTGAAAGACTCCAGTAGAGCACAGTGATCTGGAACAAGGGGGTGGTTATTAGCATCCAGTCCTGCTTAGCTTTGCATCTTAAAGAGTAAACCTGCCTCAAATAATAGGCTGGGTCACCAAACAAAGCAGATAAGCAATTATGAATATATTTGTAAATGTGGTGAGAACACATAAGTGGCCTGGGCAGGACAACAATCAAAATAAGCCTCAACATTACAGATGAAAAATCACCAGCTTGTTTTTTTGACAATAGTCACTTCTAGCCCAAACTTCAGCCACTATTTGCAATGAATTTGTATGCGGCTATTAAATCGGAACATTGTTCCATTTAGGGTGCTATGAGAAAAACCTGGATCATCCTTAAACTGTCTAACTGGCCGTCTAAGAGGCTATGAGCATTCTTGTCAGCCTTTGTTACAGTGAAATACTGTGTTCCAGAGGAGAAGCTTAAATGTCAGCAGTTATTTTAAGTGCATGCACTGCAGCCATTCCTCATAGCAGAAAATAGCTGCAGTTTCAAAAAGTTGCACTCGCGTTCGATGGCATTGCTTAGGAGATGGCTCTGCTGAAGCAGGAGGTTTCTGCACAGATGAGCTGAACCGCTATTTAAAGAGGAACCAGAATTGGATTTGGCAAGCTCCATTCTCCCAGCCTTCAAAGAGTCAGAAAGGAAGTCAGAAGATGTAGTTCATTAAAGTCCATTAAAGAATCAGAACCAATATGGGCAACAGATTTACAGGCTTTATTAAAACATTTATTAAATGAAATCTATAAAAATGGCTGGAAAGCAGCTGATACAGGCAATCACATTGTGATACTCATAGTGCTCAGTATCTACAACGATCAAATGGGTTTACAGGGATGACTGAGTTACTGAGGATCTCTGTGTCACACAAAACATGGTTCCTGGTTGGTAATTATTAACTTAACGACTTATCATGCATTGCTTTAGTGTGGCAGTGTAATTTCTTATGTTAAAGGTCCCAGTTCCTGTTGTGCCATGTGAAAGCGACATACAAAAGTCACCAGGAGCTACAAAAGTTCCAAGTTTGAGCAGCTCAGGGACCAGGTTGCGGAACTTCAGTGTGAAAGTGCCTACAAGTAAAAGAGAGCTTGAAAGGAAATACTCAGGAGAACCAAAGCAGATCTTCTCTTCCAGCATAAAAAAGTTTGCAAGTTAAACTTAACACAATTTCATACGAAACTACACCACCATAGCAAAACAATGGATGGTAAGTCATTTTTTAGTTAATCGTTATTGGGGAGGATCAATCGCGATCAAAATGGGACACAGCCTATTAGATTGATCTTTTGTTTTCCACAGGATAAAACACCACACCTTTATCCCACTAATAAGCGCTGGCAAGTATCACCGCCACACTGGCAATATTAGCTCTGGGGAACCCAGACCACCTTATCATTATAGGAAAAATATATCCATCGGCTAAAATGATCATACAGGCCCAGTGAACTCAAAAACAGGTGTTTTATAAAAATAACCCTTTCTCAGTCCATGTTATGAATGTGCCATATACGACCCACTGGACTGTTCATGCTGTTCAAACTTGTTAATTTCACCTACTGTATGAAATAAGGACAGAAAAGAAGGAAAAACCAAATCTTTGCAACATTCTCATTTTCAAAATGCATTTATTGAGTTTTCCTTTTCATCATTCACCATGTGCTGGCAATAAAACACATGCTTCAAACATGCCAACCCATCAAGAAACAGGTCAAGTGAATAGACCTGCAAAAAGGTGTACTACACACAGAACATTTACCTGTGGTGGCTTGTAAGGTCTGCTGCACCACCTGTATTCCCTCTGTTTTTGTCTGAGGCTGATGTTGAGCACATGGAACATGATCATCCCAGTTGCCAGAAAAGTTTCAAAACATCCAAAACCTAGTTGTACATGTTCTATAACATCTAAACATTATAACTGATGATGCAAAATTTCTGCCACTTACCTATTCACAGCTTGACAGGTGAATCTTTGCAGCATGTACAGCAACAACCTCAAAACACGTTGGGGGCCATATTTATTGTGTAAAAAAATCTGGTTGATTCAGTCAGTAATCACTAAATGTCACTGTTACTGGGTCGTATATGGTCTGTAAAGCAAAAAAAAATTCTTAACTTTCATGAGTGGGTTGAATGTAAGGCAGAAATAAAAGGATGGGTCGTATATGACCCCATGGGTTCCCCAGGGTTAGACGAAAGTATATTAGTTAGTGATCAACTTTTCTGATGCAGAAATATGGAGACACAAGCAAAAAGTTTATTAATTGATGCACTAAATGTAACTGGGATACGAAAAAATACATCTGATCCATTTTTTCTCAGCTACATCTCTTTTTCTGCACTTCTACATAACTTTTAAGTTAGTGCCATCAGCAAGCAACCACTGTAAGCGCCTCCCTAGTAGTGTGAGTTCATTTGAAAAGTACCTAGTCTGGAATAGATACTAAAAAGGGATCTCAAACTGCCTCTGAGGAACTACAGTCTCGTTGAGTTCCTGTGTTGTGAACATAACAGAAGTCCCTGGTTCCCGGAAAAAAGTTCCGGCAGCGTGAAAGCATCTTTTGATTTTCTGCACCCTTCTGTTAAAGCTGTTTCCACTCACGACCAGTCCTTCCTTTCATGTGCCACTGTTTGTCCTACTAATCCTACTAATATTACTGTTCTCCCACATGCTTAAGAGGAACATAAAAAGGTTTGCTCATAAGAGCAACATATGGAATATTATATTCAAATGTTTTAATACAGTCTTTTAAGCTTAGAGAGGAACATAGGCCCCCAAGTCCGACCATGATCTGGGACAACTAAAAGACCAAATGGGGAGCTGGGGCCGAAGGTGAAGCGATGACCGAGGGAACAGGACATCTCCTCCAGGTTCTGAAGCTCTGCATTGGAGCAGCAGGACAGGACTTCCTGGACCACGGCGCCGTTCTCCGCATGGGACAGGGTGCAGGTGGAGTAAACAACCAGACCTCCAGGACGAACTGCTGCCAAGGCTGACCTACTCAACGCCAGCAGATCCACAAACAAGAAATGACATCAGAAAAAGCAAGGAAATCTCTTTCAATTTGTTTTTCATATGATGATGTTCTTCACGCTGCTGCAAAATACGAGAAGCAATTAATAACTCAAACTTCACTGTCCCCAGACCAGTTTACCCATGGCCAGACTAGCAAAATAAAGTGTCCCACATGGTCATCCCACATACACTCGTCACCATCCCACAACACCCACTGGGGGGGGGGGATGACACCAACTGGGCATCTGCTCACTTTCCAAATGGCCCAAATACATGTGTCGCCCATCATGCTGTCAGACGAGACCCCTACAGAAAGGTTACTAATACTTTAAATCCACTCTGATGTCAGGAATCATGTTTTATGTGGAAGTCGAAGGAGAGAGCAGCCATGCAGGCTGGGCTGGCACACAGTGGGCCTGCAGCACATTAACCTGTGGAAGGAAGGCTCATCGCCTATGGTACGACATTATTCATCATTAGAAGATTCCGCTTGGAATTTACTCTGGCATAATTCAATTACGTTTGTAGCACAGGACTAATTGACTATGGCCAGACAGTCCTTGGTTCCCCTACAGCGCGTGTGAGGTTTAAGGCCTAGCTGTGCTCAAAGCTTTTATTTAAATGGCTCAATGACACAGCTCATACACTGCTGCCTCTGACAAATGCCACGCGGAGACAGTGTGCTCTCCTTCGCTGTAAAACTCAATTGGCCTCCTCAAGAGAGATACGGCGCCGCTCAAAACTCTGGAAGAGCATAATCACGAAAGAGCGTTTGGAAGATGTGGGAGTGAAGCTGAATCATTGTCACTTGAGGTGTGAAAAATAAGTTACTATTTCCAAGTACCAATTTGAAAGGCAAGCTTTTAACTGTTTGAATGCTGTGCCGAAGTCCCATCTGGGAATAAACGTTCGCTGACCCCGCCGTTACCTCTCGCTGAACGCTTTGTGCCGCGATCAGGAAAAGGAACAGGTATGATGCTCTGGCAGTATCACTGGATTCTGTCTGCAGACAGTCAGACATAACTGCACATAACGATTCTAAAAAGACATGAGGGAAAACAAACAAGGCGGTATTACAGCAATATGCTATCAGCAATGATTCTGAGTGATGGCGGTATGTAGGAAGTGCACTCCAGACGGCCCTGAGGGTTAAGCAGCCCCTTCCATCAACGAACCAAAGTGGACAGTCTGATTCCGTTTTCCTAAGGAAGCTTAGGGTATTAAAATTGCTTGGTTTTTAAGTCCTGGCCTCTCCTGACGGTTAGTGTTCATGTGGGAACTGACTCATTTCTATGTAGAGAGACCCAGCAGAGAAACCTGCAGAGAGACCATCCATGTCAATCGACCAACACACTCCCCCCCCCCCACCAGTAGCACAAAGTCGTTCAAGGTCAGCCCTAATATGTTTACATTACTGCAGACACTAACTGCAAATAAATAAATGGGCTTCAGGTACCGCAGCAGGAAAACAGAATGCATCAATCCACACTGTTACAGCTTCACTAAATGCTCACAGTATGAGAGCTTGTGCACAACTCTCAGGCCTCCGTAACACAGCGGTGTGAACGGCTGGCGTCAGAGCGTCAGCTGGCGGGGGGTTTCATTAATATTCTGGTCAGCAGAGGTATACTGTACACAGCAAGCACTCCGCAACGGCACCACGGAGGCGGAACAGGAGACGCAGTCGACGCGTCGAGATTGTGGAGCAGTCACAGCACTGATGCGGGGGCCCAGCCTTTGCGGGACCAAATGCACCTCCTGGAGGGCTTATGACCCCTCCCCCAAATGGCACCCCCACATCACCCTGGGGCTTCCACGCCTTGCCTGAACCCAGCCGTTCATCCAACCACATCGGCACACCCATATTAATTATATTCATTAATTAAATATCGGCAGTTAATTACTTCATAGTTTCTATGGAGTGTTCAATGATTAGTGTTTCCGCCACACAGAATTAGGGTGGTTAATCACGAGTGTGAGAATCGGTCAGCGAAGCTGGTTCCGTTAACCTCCCCGTGTTCGGGCCTTTGTGTACACCTGTTTTTTTTAGAAATAAACGGCAGACCCTGTAAAATGGGATTTATCAAGCTTTTTGTTGGGTCCAGGGGAGGCAGTGGCTGCTAGCTTCCTTTTCATGTTTTGTGGGAATAAGTGGGATTTAACTGGATTTAACCAGATTTGACTGGATTGCTCTTTTTGAGGAGCTCAGACCTAGGGGATTCTCACAACTATTTTTGCACATCTTGTCCCATTGACCTGGACTGCAGTTTACTACAAGGACGTGTTATGAGAAGTTGGTGTCCTGGAGAAGCAAGGGCTGCTTACTGGGTGCGGCGGGGACAGCCGGACCCCAGGGATACAGCAGCGACGCTGAGGCCCCCTGCTGGTTGACAGCACATACACAGTGCAGCAGTCTGTACCTGGAGCAGTGAGGCATGTTTTTTATTGGAGGAGAGAGAAGCCACCTCAAGATTCCAAGACATACAGTCCATGGCCAGGATGGGGCTACAAAGGCAGCTCAACTCTTCTAGTTTGTCTTAACTGATTAATGCTTCCAGCAGCTGAAATTACATTATAAGTTTCAGTTTTCTACATATATGCATGTTTGACACCAAATGCCATCACATCTTCTATCAGAAAACAATATAAGGAAACATGACTGATGAAAGAGTGTA
Source organism: Paramormyrops kingsleyae (assembly GCF_048594095.1). NCBI lineage: Eukaryota > Metazoa > Chordata > Actinopteri > Osteoglossiformes > Mormyridae > Paramormyrops > Paramormyrops kingsleyae. Next base: position 5,191,089 of record NC_132812.1, read on the forward strand.
TAATTTAATCTTAAATACTTATTTAGTACAGCAAGATACATGAGATAATGAGAATAAAGTATTTGCTGGCATCATGTATGATTGTTTTGCGTCAGCTGATGGACAGATGGCTTCACTATTCTCTCTATCAGAGAACAACGCGTGATTCCCTCCATAAGTGCATGTCAGCTTGGTTCTGATGCACAAAACAGCCACAAACCATGACACCACTACCACTGGCCCTCAGTCATGTGGGGCTTCACTGCAACGCAGTGATGTTTTTCCTTTAAAATCAGATTTTAAAGGCCAGTGCCTTGATTCATCGACACTGCATCCTCCCAGAATTGAGGAGGATCACCCTGTGGTAAACGTGAAGGCAGTATTTTATCCTCTTGATTTTATGCTCTTCTGAGGTTTCCATGGTGTTGCTATGAAGCGTGAGAGGTCCTTAGATCTTCCCCTGCCTATTTGGTGACTGAATCATGGACACTTTGTGACTGTGGCTGAGGGGGCACTCCCAGGGGGGGGCTTTGTCACATCCTGGAGGATTCTGTGTCTTGCCTTATTATTCACTGTTTTTCCCAGGCTTTCCCCACTGGGATGACTGGTCTGGTGGAGCCCCAGAGAATAAGACATGGTCCTGTAAACCACTTCTCGTGATCTCTGTTTAATCACAGCCTCATCTGAAGGTGAAGGCTAAATATTTACACTGGACAGGGCTGACCCACATCAACACCCCCTCCCCCCACCAGCAGCAGAGTATTCAAACAGCTGAACTCTAATTAATCCTTTATTAGTATTGACTAATGGGGTCAAAGACTTTGGCACGACGATGGCTGCAGCCAGTAGAGTAATTATTGTACGGTGACAGTGGCTGACTGGAAGAAAGTAACACTTGTAACTGAGCATTCATTATAAGCTCAGCCTATTGTATTCATGCCTTGTTGACACTTTGACAACCGTATGTTTGTAATGTGCCATTTGCCTCATTTGTATGTCTCTTTGGACAAAAGTCTCTGCTAAGAAAATTAATGGAAATGGAAGAACGAACATCCATTTCATTTCCAAGCTGCGGACACAGGCTCTTAAGGCTCGTAAGGTTCCCACAAACCTCAGTAGTGAAGATGGAAGGAACACAAGCTGAGGTCTCTTAGAGGATCAACGGAAAAGGCAGACGCATTCGGGTTCTACCACTTAAATCATGCTGAACAAATAAACAAAAACAGCTTAAGATCTACTGCACATCTTAGTATCACCAAACACTTATATTTTGCGTATATAAACAGTGGCTGAGTTTCTAACAAATACGGAGGCTACTTTAATCATGGTTAAAAATCACTTCCTGGCATACATCAGGGAGAAAAATAAGAAACACCGATGTTTAACACGACCATTAAACAATGAGTTCTGCACCGATAAGCAGGTCTCTAGTTTTTAGGAACTACTTCCAGACAATTCTAGTACATCATTTTAGTCTGGTCCTCTCTCCTGAATGCAGGAAACTTCACTGGTTGCAACCACTGAGATGGAAAATTGCTGAGAGATTTAGGTGTGTGCAGATAATTTATGGAGGCTGTGGAAGCAGGGGCGGTCCAGGCCCGGGCGATGCAGGGCAGTGCAGCCGTCATGCCGTATGAACCGGGGGCCTCGTCCGTCTAAGCATCTCTTACAGACGCAGGAGTGTGATGGAGCCTCTGCGGCCTCCATACTAAACAGCCTGGAAAGTAGCTGCTGGAATTTATGTGCAGCATGAAGGCGATGAGCTCCGGAGCGGAAACCAAGGGCAGAATATGAGGGAAAAGGCTGAGAGATGCGCTGAAACGCTCCCGGAGCGCGAGCCTGACGTCCACGGTGCTGGAGACACTGCCAGCCAACGCCTCAACTTCCTCCAGTACCTTAAACACCTCCACAACTGACCCGTTGTTACCTCTGCTGAATCAAGCCGTCGGTACGTAATCCGCTATAGAAGGAGAACAGCGGAGATTACAACTAATTTAAAGCTTCAAGGGAAAAAATCAGGCTGGGGTGTGAGGATATGATGCAGAGGGTGTGCAGACACCTACACAGAAAGCGGGATGCAGCAGCTGCCTTTAAAGGCACGAGGCGGCACCCGTCCAACACGAAGTTTGCCACGTATGACAGTCACAGCACAGTGTGGGCCGTCGTCTCTTTACTGCCGGGAACGGGGGGGAGGGGACCCACACTCCCCCCCCGACTCCCATGTGGCTGCAAAAATTAGATTTCATTCACTTCAGCACTGACTAAACCTGAGACGTTCAGTACAGAATTATGTCCGAAGGTAACATTTTTTTAATATTATATTGATTTTGTCTGCCTTTTGGAGAACAAACAAGAAACACAGTGTAAAACTACATCCACCTGGCCGCGGGCCACACGGGAAACGGCCTGTCCCTTCCATCTGCCCGACATGATTATCTGCATTTTGGGTGGTCAGATGGATTCCAGGAACATTTAGACAAACAAGCAGTTCTGGCCAAACAATGTCAACTATACTGAATAAAAATATTAATGCAACACTTTCGGTTTCGGTCCCACTTTGCACCAGTTTGGGAAAATAAATAAGTAAATAAAAATTTCTTTGGAGGCAGAGATGTAGCATGTTTTTTTCAAAATTTTTGGGTCAATGTTTTTATCTTTAATGTAATGATGATCCTTGATAATCTACTGCACCAGAGAGGCATTTCACCATTGCTTCAGCAGCATGTTCACTAGGGAGGTGTTCCTTATTATGGAGACAATAAAAGGACACAGTGAAATGTGCAGATTTTGCTGAGCGACACATTAGCCCAGATGCCTCGAGTTTGTCATGCTGGGTACAGGGATGCCCACTACCATAAGTCATCTCTAATACCATTTTACAGCTTTGGGCAGTACGACCAACTGGCTTCATAATCACAGACCATGTGGCCTCCATAGGGACCAGGCAGTCACCCACTGGGCATTTCTAGGATTCTCTGGATCTGCACATATATACGACAGCATCTTCCAGCTCCCAATATCACACCTGAAACCTCACACAGATGTTTAACAGTGGGACAACATTCCTGGGGTCACAATCAATGACCTGGAATGTATAATACTGCTACCGATAAATGGTGCTCACACCAGATATGAATGTTGGAATTGTTTTCCACGATCAACCTTCTAGGTATCTGTGACCAAGAGAGACTAATGATTCCATTTCAGCTGTTAGATTTGTATTTCTTAACGGCTTTTCCATAAAATCATTTAAATGGTTGAGTGTTGCATTTACAGTTTTGTTCGGGATATCTTTATATAGAGCCTGTATTCATGATGCTCCAAAAATCAAATCAAAATCTCCACTGAAAGACAATCTGTTAACCTTCAGTTTGCCTCACAGACTCTACAGTGTTACAGCACATTTATTAAAACATAGTTAAATGGTTGCCAATTATCCTTATTAAAAACCGTATCGATAAAAGTCCTTCTAATCCCCTGAGCAAGATAGTTCCTAATTCATGGAAGGGTCAAAAGCTTCGGATAAAAGCATCAGCTACGAAACAAATGTCGGATTTTTAATAAGTGTTCAAAGATGTACTGGTTCCTATATTTGGGAATGATACCTGAGAAGGTCCCTCTGGATCTCTGGAAGCCTGGTCCTCTCCCCCAGCCTCATGGCACTCTGCTGCGGGTGGGCTGAGAACAGCCAGCTCCGGTCGTTAGAACATGGGGCGTCCACCAGAACCTGCAAGGTCCAGAATGGCGAACGTCATCAAATTATAATTACTATTATTAACTAGGGCTGGGCGATATCATATAGATATTGCATCACGCATGTGCAATAATCACTAGGGCTTCAGATGACAGACGCAATATTTGGCCATGCGGCAGCTTTTCGGTGAAATAGACATTTATTTACGCCCACAATTTAAGCAGTTTAGTAGTACGGCTAAAATATTAATGAGGCTTTGTATGACCTCCAAAAGTCATTATTAGTATAAATACGGCATATCCTTACGTTTAATAAATGTGTCAGACTTTGAAGTGTAAAAAGTACCACCACACCTCTGACGTCTTTCGACGTTGTTTATCCACAAGATCTCCTCTTTTAAAAGATGTTGTGGCTGCTCTTCTTCACCGCGACTTCAGTGCATATTGCACTGAGGAACACCAAACCGTAGTATACCAAACCGTAGTATACCAAACCGTAGTATAGCAAAACAGTATTATGTGGGGTGCTTCGCTAATTGAATTTAAGAAACATAAAGTTTATACAGATTACTAACTTTTGGGTATCACAAAACGCATCTCATTAATAATTAAGCCATACTACTAATCCTCTTACCAAATTATGGGCGTAAATTAATGTCCGTATAGCACCGAAAAACTGGCGTCCGGCCAAATTCTTCGTCTGTCATCTGAAGCCCTGGTGATTATTGCGCATGTGCAATATAATACCGATATGATATTGCCCAGCCCTATTATTAACTCATAAGTTTCAGCTGCAAAACAAGCACTGAGCAGTAGATACACTTCAGCTGTACCCAGAGGGGAAATTACAAATGTCCAACAGTAGTGAATTCTGTAATCTTAAGCTAAAGCATTCTAGATTCTGTGTTGTCTTGGCATTGTATTAAGACGTCTATTTTGGATGCTACACATCTACAAAGCAGGAACAAAACAAGCCAAATCTTCATTGTTAAATGTGATGATGCGCAAGTCTGTCCAAAACAAGCACCTGCGGTGGCTGAGAAGCATCCATCCCAATGTTTAGCTTTCATGCCGTTTTGCTTCCACAAATGCCATGAGTTACAGAGCAAATTGCCCTTTTTACAGCACTAAAAAGATGCTGATGGTATAAATAGAAATGGCAGGGAGAAAATGACTATGGCACAATGAGTCAAAGAGTCAGCCTGTGTCAACCGCCTGTGATTGCAGCTACAAGCAGACCCATGCTCTGTGACCTTTGACCTTTGCTCAGGTCATGGATCACAATTACTAAGCAGGACTCCATAGAGACACATACCAGTTCATTTAAGCTTTAACAGGGATATAAAAACTCGTTTCAGAGCATGAAATGCACTTGCCCACAGTCAGAGCACCACTCACTGGCAACTGACAAGAGAGAGAGGAAATTCACCTTTTTAAACATTAGGGTGAGCTAAAATGCTCAAATGTGTCACCCGTCCTGGACAGGAGGTGACAGTAACAATCAGACATGAAGCGCCGATGTGATGCTCTGCAGATTAAACGCCCTGTGCAGCGTGTCTCTGACAGCTTGCTTCATTAGTTTGGCTAAGCTTGGGGATCTGCACCCATTAAAACAACACAGCATGTACCTGACAATCAGCTCCGCAGACAGACAGCCTGAATGTGTCTCTCTCTCTCTCACACACACACACACACACACACACACACACACATACACATGTGCGCAAGCATGACATGTTTCAGCCCAAGGAAATTTCCACTTGCCTAATTGGATGAAGTGTACAACTGTGAAATATATGCAAAATTAGCATGTGCCAGGCAGTGCTGTACAGAACGTATGCAAGATGAGCAGATTTAGAAGGACACAGCTGAAAACACAAACAAATGAAAATCAGTCCTATAGGCCTTGCACAGCCACTCCACCTTCTGGGCAAATAGAGAACCACAGGTGAAATTAATGCCCTTGACATTCCCCTCCATGCTGCTTAATTTTGAACAGGGAAAATGAGCTATTGCAAAAACTACCTAATTATGAGGCAAAGGTGGTACAATTTTCTAAAGACGCCCACTTTCTTATTAAGCAGTAGAATGAATAAGATAACAGCCTTGCAAATGCATGGCCCTATGATGCATGACAAAATGCTCTAAGAAGCTGTGTAATCCTTATGGGGCCCCATGTTCTCAGCATTATTCTCTACAGCTAAACATTACGGAACCATATGTGCGATATAAATATGCAGCTGTCTATTAAACACAGTGAATGAGACAAAACCTAAAGAACAGGAGCACAGGGACATATTTTTCTTTCTTAAGCCCTTTTGTAAACCTACAGTAACAGCTTCCTTAATGTCTGCCCATCCCCCACCCCACCCCCCACCTTGTCGAAAGTGTCCGCCTGGAGCTCTCCAAACGTTCTTCCATCCAGGTTAGAGACTGTGAGAATGTTTCTTACAGCTGGTGGGACGTAGGACTCCAGGGTTTTGCTCAGCCACTGCTGCCGTTCAAAAATTAACTCATTGCAATGCAGCGACGCTGGAAGACAGAGGTGCTCCATCACTAAAAATGATTATTCAGCTTCTCTGAGAACATGCACGCACAGAATATATTAAACATCATTAAAATATCACTGACAATTAAAAGTAATAAACACACACTTGACATTTTCAAACGCAAATTTTACATCAGGGCTGCCCCTTATATTGTGTTCTGAGGAATTAGGCAGCGGAGCAGCCCTTTGGGTCTCTGGGCCCAGCAAAGGCTTTGCTGCGAAATGTCAACAAACCGGGAAGCACGGTGATCAGGCAAACAGGATGAACATTATCGTCAGCTGACAGGCAGAGCCTGCGCTGTTGTTCTGTTTGTCTGCTCGCCAGAGCCTGGAGAACCAAGCCCAGGGCTACAGCGGGGAAATCCCAAGCTGGACAGACCTCAAATCTACCAAACATCAGAGATTGTGGAGGAGGAGAACAGATTTGACGTTAAGTAGCATGTGTGATTCACCAGCACGACAGCTACAGGGACTGCAGCCTACAGCACGACGCGCTACCTGGTGTGACACACTGGAGGACCGCCAGAGCTTTGCCCCCTGGAGCTGAGCACATGTCCAGGAGCCGGTCTCCTTCTCTCACGTCCAGGGCCAGCACAGGGAGCAGGGAGGCCGCGTTGAGCAGGTAGTATTGTTTCAGCCAGCCGGGCTGGTGCTTCTGCGAGGGGAAGCGGGTGCGAGCTGGATGGACGAAGCACTGCAGGGAACCACGGTCTACAAGGCTGGAGAAGCCCTGCAGGCAGAGCCGCTGCCTCAGATCCTCTGGAGCACAGAAGCGGTTCAGCATGATTCCATACTGCCAGCGGTGTGGCTGCAGGAGTACCTCCCTGGGGGGGGGGGCATATAAAAATTAAGATTTAGGTAAAAACAAAATGAGCTGGTCAAGGTACATGCCTTTTACAGCACTGAGAAACTGTACAGCAAACTCAGAAAATGGTTAAGCTATTATTATGTTAGCAGACCAGACCTTTATAGAAAAAAAACTTACTGGACTTAAAAAAGGGAGCCACAAGTGGATAGACAGCTTGAATATGTAGTGCACTAATATTAAATTGGACGACCTGGCTACCACCCACAGCTGGCCGAGCTCCTGACTGTACTGCTGGTCAAAGTGCTGCAAGACAACTTCACACACCTGCTTCCGAGGTCCCGCACTCACCTTCTAAAATACAATAAACAAACAAAAAAACAAAGGGTTACAGAAAATGGACTGATGTACGCATGCAGTGAAATACGACCAGTTTAACAATCTGATTTATGTGTATTTATCTGTAACTATCACCAAGACAAGAGCGCCTCCTTGCTCCCTCCTTGTCCACCTTTTAATCTCACCTGGTGACAGGGACTGGTGAACAGCCTTTCTGACACGTGGACCCGCCAGCTCGCACACTGTGACTTAAAGCATGAATGACACCCCAAAGCCTCGAACATTTGGTATTTGCCTCTCTCCCATTTTAAATTTCGCGCTCTCATGCCAAACAATATCAGCACATCGCGAACCATCTTCACTTTCAGCAGGATAACGTGACAATACTACCCTCACATAGAAAAGCATACGTATTAAACTCCATATTTAAACGCAAAGAACTATATCAAGTGGTTCCCTTGTATTTCTGTCCGACGTCTCGAAGCACCAGCGAACTTCGGTTCCGGTTTCATAGCCAAATGTTTCTCACATTACTTCCATTCATGAAAACTTTTGTGGTTCATTCTTGATCTTTCAACAAAGGAATGATTTATGAAGAGCTGAAGTTTGTTTATTTGCTTTCGGCTATGTCATCCATCAACCGAAGACATGTGTTTGAACAATCGTTCTGAATTGGCTCCTGCATTGAACGTTGTCATATTATTGTTTTATCCGACGTGTACTCGCCCTTTCTATATTTTTGTTGCGACAGACTCCGTTTCGTCCTTGTATAGCAATAAAACCACCTATAATCTATTATACTGAATATATTTCAAAACTAATATTTTCTGTGTTAAATCAACAAAAGCTATCCATGTTAAATGTGTGTTGAAACTGTTAATAGACTGGGGGACAATTTAGATAGGACCCCTGGTGTTTATGTGTAATATACATTCATCTTCCATACCTTGTATCCTTTACTGGGTCACAGTGAGACTGGAGCATATCCCAAGAAGCACAGGGCACAAATAGGGGAGTGTATATATACAGTTAAGGTCATAATTATTAGCCTCCTATGAGAAATGGGACATTTTCCTATATTTATGTCCAATTTTAACATAATTTTCTTAACTTTAAAAAGTAAAACATTCATTAATGTAAAACCTCCAACTAGTATGTTTTTTTTTTAAAAAAAAAAAAAAAGCTTCTACATTGCTGTATAACAACTTTATTGAAAATTGGGGTGGTCAAAATTATTGGCCCCATGTGAATTTGTCAGGAAACATTGTAGTAAAGTTAAATGTTCTGGTGTCAAACCACACCTGAAGCCCATATGGCTTGATCGGCTCAATCAGTTTACGCTTATATTCTTTGTAAAAAGTAATTTCATCATGCTAAAAACCAAAGAAATAAATATGGACTTCAGATAAATGATAGTGGAAGCTCATCTTATTGGGGATGGCTATACCACCATTTCTAAGTGTTTCACTGTGTCCAGAACAGCTGTATGTTGCATCACTGCAAAATATAAAATGATCCATTCTGTCAGAAACAAATCTGGGCCGGGATGCAAGACTTTGGAGAGGAAAATAATCAGAGATGCCAACAAGATCACTGCAAACTGAACTGGCCTATTCTAGACTTGAAGCTTCAAAAAAGCTTGTGAGGGCTCTTCATCGTGGGAAATTTCAAGGTCATTGGCCAAGGAAAACTCCATTTCTTAGACAGCAGCATATCAAAGCTAGATTGAAGCTTGCCCGGGACCATTTGAAATATGGGGTTGGATTTTGGTCTGTGCTTTGGTTTGATGAGACAAAACTGGAGCTGTTTGGCGCATGGATACAACTTTTGTTGAGTTCACCACAGTTGATCATGGTGGTGGGAGCATAATGCTGTGGGGCTGTTTTGCACCGGAAATCTTGTTCGGGTACAAGGCATAACGATGGACGATTATGGTGACATCTTAAAGGATTATTTGAAGAAATCTCCTGCCAGTCTGGCTTTTGGTCATCATTGGGTCTTTCTATAAAATAGTGACCCAAAGCACACATCACAATTGGTCCAGAAACCATCTAATCTGCATGAGAAGGAGCAACTTGCCATGGAGGGATGGTCTAAGATCTCTCAGGAGACTTGTGCTAACCTTGAGAGAAAGTACAGTAAGCAGTTGCTATCAGTTGTGAGTCAGAAAGGGTGCACTAATCACTATTGTCAGAGTGCTAATAATTTTGCCCATGCTATTTTTGTTTTCCTCATTTTAAATAGGTGCATCAGTAAAATATTTCAGTCAAACCTCTTGGAAATTGTGTCTTTGTTCTTTTGGAAGCAACTCTCATAAACTTTAAATACTAATAATTTCTTAGAAAAATTAACGGTTTTATTCAATTTTGGATAGGGGGCTTATAGTTATGACCTTATCTGTAACATCAATCCATCTTCCAACCACCTGGTCAGGTTCAAGAAAGGGCCTGGAACCTATCCCATGCAGCAGAGGTTGGAGTACACCCTGGATGGCATGCCAATGCATCACAGAGCACAATCAAATACTATGGCTAATTCAGTGATGCTAGTCTAACTACACGTCTCAGGACTGCAGAAGGAAATTCACACAAGGAGAACAAACACTGGGGGTGTGATACAACCGTGCTAGCCATTGAGCCACCATGTCACCCTTGAATACATAAAATCCGGCCTGAAAATGGCCAGAATTCACAAATAAAAGTGACATGAGATCATAGAGCTATGGGCCAAAACCACCAGAATTCCCCAAAGGTCGCATGAGGCCCTGGTTAAATACATCATAAATCATTAATAATTAAAGCTAGCTGGCCATTTCCACTCATGCTGTACCATACAATACTGCAAATGCCTCACAACCATCGTCATAGGTGACAATCCACAAAGTTAGCTTATTGAGTTAGAAAGACTTTGTAGCAGGTTCTATTCCAGCCAGATATCACCCTCAAATGAACCATTGTGATGTGGCATTGCCTGACTGGCCTGATTGAATGAACAGCTTATGGTTGTAACTGCTTATGAAGCAACATTTTTGGACCAGTGTTTTTTGGTTAATACTTTAAACATGAAATAGAAGAGTATCAAGTGCATAAATCCAATCATATATCCCTTTCACTGGACATCTGCCTAAGCGTGAAATTAAAGTACTTGGTGATTGGTGTAATCCTTAATTGTACAGACAATACTTTACCACACTTGAGCCAAATTTTTAATTAGTGAAACAAAAATCCACTATTTTTTAACTGAGGTAAGACCAGAGAACAATCTACCATGCCCTCTGTAATGTTTGGGACAAAGACAGTTGTCCTCGATTTACATCTCTGCTCCACGGTTTCGAGTTTCAAAACACACAATTCAGACATCATTAAAGTGCACATTCCAGACTTTAAAGCACATATTTTGATTTCACCATGTAGAAATTGCACTTTTCACACATAGCCCCCCTCATTTCAGGGCACCATAATGTTTGGGACATAGCAATGGTGTGTGTATATTAAAGCAGTCATGTTCAATACTTTGTTGCATATCCCTTGCACGTAACGACTGCTTGTGATTCATAGGCATCACCAGGTGCTGAATATTTCTCTGGTGATGCTCTGCCAGGCCTCAACTGCAGCCTCAGCTCCTGCCTGTTTCGGGGACTTGCCCCTTTAAGTTTCCTCTTCGGCATATGGAAGGTACGCACAATTGGATTAAATCAGGTGACTGGCTTGGCCTTTCAAGAATTTTCCATCTTTTAGCTTTGGAAAAACTCCCGTGTTGCCTTACCGGTATGTTTGGGACTATTATCTTGCTGCAGGATGAAGCGCCGTCCAATGAATTTGGAGGCATTTAAGCAAATAAGATGTTTCTATACACCTCAGAATTCATTGTGTGACTGTGTCAGCAGTTACTTCAACAGTGAAGGTAAGTGTGCCAGTACCTGAGGCAGACATTCATGCTCAAACCATACACCCCCTCCACCGTGTTTTACAGATGAGCTGCGATGCTTTGGAACTTGGGCTGTTCCTTTTCATCTCCATAATTTAATCTTGCCATCACTCTGATACAGGTTAATCTTGGTATCGTCTGTCCATAAGGCCTTTTTCCAGAATTCTGCAGGCTCTTTTAAGTACTTTTCCGCAAACTGTAATCTGTACATCCTCTGTTTTTGTTGTTAACTAGTGGTTTGCATCTTGCAGTGTAGCCTGTGTATTTCTGTTCATGAAGTCTTCGTCTCTGCCTCTGAAGTTTCTGATCTGTTGGACAGGCGTTTGGGGATTTTTCTTTATCATAGTGAGGTTTGTTCTGTCATCATCAGTGGAGGTCTTCCATGGCTCACCGCTGCATTCTTCCTTCTTAATGATATTCCAGACAGTTGATTTTGTAATCCTAAGGTTTGACTGATGTCACTAATTTTTTCTTTTTCAGCCTCATAATAACTTCTTTGATTTTCATTAGCACAGCTCTTCTCATGTTGAACACTGGCAACTACAAACTCCAAATGGAAGTAAGCCTAGGTTTCTTATTCCAGTGAACCAGTGAAACACACCTGAGTCACAAATGCCTGTGAAGCCGAATGTCCCAAACATTATGGTGCCCTGAAAAGGGAGACTATGTATAAAAAGTGTGGTCATTTTTACATAGTGAAACTGAAATGTATGCAAATAACTTTAAACTTAATTCTGGAATAGGCATTTTAATCATATCTGAATGGTTTGATTTGAAAGCAGAGGGGTAAATCAAGGAAAAATGTATCTTTGTCCCAAACATTACGGAGGGCACTGTAGTGAGGACATCCTTAATTTTACAAACAGTTTCTTATGATTTCCAGCAAAGCAGAATATGAATGCTACTGTGTGAAATTACAAAGGCTCAGTAGCAGGACCCCCAGGTACACTGACTCGTAGCCACGGCAGACAGCTTATACTGCACTTAATCTCATATTATACTGTAGGAAGCACAGCAACTTGTGTTTATAAAGCATGTAATTTAAGCAATGGGCCACAAAATAGCTGGAAAACACTTTATACAGTTTAATAGTGGATGTTGGTATAAACAAAAAAACCTGTATTGTAAAAAACAAATAGAAAGTGAAATCCAAGCAGCAATGTGTATGTATTCCATGTAGCTGAACACATTATCATGATCAGAGACCATAATTGATATTTCTGTAAAATGTTCAGTTTCCCCTACATTACTGGCTTCCAATTTTAAGGGGAATAATTAGCAGGTTATAGTTTTTACGTCAGAACTAGATGTTATGTACAAACAACTGTATTAATGTGAATGTTTACAGCATATAGTAATTTCCTATGCAAATTCTACATAGACCACGCTATAAATGAAATATTACAGATCAGATCTACAGCTTAGTGTCACAAAACAGCCTTAGCTGGGTTAATTGCCCCTCAGGGACAAATAAAGTTTTTTTTTGTTTTTTTTTTTATTTGAATTTGTGTTAGTCTCAGACTGGTGCAGAGAATATACTCTATGACTTGAGTATAATCAAAAAAGGGAAAATAACCATACAAATCACATGTTGAACTGCTTTTCTATGGTAGTAAGAACTTTTCTTACATAATAAACCTTGAATCTCTTAGGCCATGGTAATGTGAGTTTGAAACTGCTGTAAGGAAAGATAAAGGCGCCCGTGGAAATTTAGCTTTAGAAATGCTGTACAAATACTATCTGTAAAAAATAATTACGAAAAATAAACTCAGGGAGTATAAACTGGCATGTTCTTTAAGAAACCGTTATAAACAATTGGTGTTCAGGTCCAGCGTGTAGAAGTCTTGGTGCCACTTCAGGTGCCGCTAGAATCCACATGCAGCCCTGCACCTCGTCCCCAGCGGGAAGTACATCCTGGCCGCCGTTCTCCATTAAGAACTAGCTGTGCTGGCAATAGGTCCATGTCAGTACAGCCTTGCTCAGGCGGTGCTGTGCTAATCCCAGAGTGCAGTCTGCCCGTATACCTCCCTATACGCCACGCGCTTGAAAGAAAAAACAAAAGAGCAGTCATTTGTACGGAATGACACTGCGAAGGCCACTGTCAGACCTCTGCCTGTCGGCAGTGACAGGAGGGAGTGGCTTCCCAAAGAAATCTGCAGGAGGAGAGGGAGAGAGACAGCTCTGTTAGTGGGCCTCTTAGGGGCATTTCCGATGGAGAGCTGAAGAGGAACTGTGCATCAGTACAGGAACGCTCACCACGACATACTGATTCCTCAACAGCCTACAACACATACAAAGAAACCATTAATCTAAAGATAATATTCTTTTACCCTTTTAATAGGGATGCACCGATTCCACTTTTTGTGTACCGATACCGATACCTGGGCTTTGGATATTGGCCAATACCGAGTACCGATCCGATACTTTAGCAAAACAGACCTTACGGTTTTTGCTTTACTTCTGTCGCCATCCCTTATCTTAAAATATACTCAAACTGCTGAGATCCTCCGTGTATACTCGCCAATTTGCCAATGCTGGTGTTCTGTGCATTTATCTTTCCCAAATGTTTCTGGTTGACAAATCCCTTGCTAGATGCAAAAATCTGATTGGGTAGCACAAAAAAAAAAGCAGCAGCTTTGAGTTTTAACATAATGTAGCAATCAAGTAGGTTTGGTTCTTGGTAATGAGTAAGAGTATAAGCATATGAGCGTAGTATCGTCCCGATACCTGATGCTGGTATCGGTATTGGTGCATCCTTACTTTTTAAAAAATAAATTCATTATCTTATTTATACTTTTCCGCCTGCCAATAATAATAATGAGGTTTTCAAAACAATATGAATCCTATTAAAATATTCAAAATAACTATTATACCTCTAGGCGAAAAACATTTAAATCCAGGTGTCATTTTAATTTCATCACATAAACAAAAATCTGACATTTCAGATGCATTTTAATGTTACTGGAAAACAGGAAATAAGCACATAAGCCCAAAAAACAAGCATGTTAGTGATACGAACCAGGCCTCTTAAAAATGAAGAAAAAAAACTTGTCAATAGAAGTGTCTTTTGTTATTTGGAAAACTGATCTAAAACAAATTCAAGATTGAGATACACATTTGGCTGATTTTAGCTGAAAATAGAAGGTAAACAATGACTGGTTTAGGTTTTACATTATGGCTTCCAAAGTCACCCCTATGAAACATGCAAAGGATGCACAGACAGGAACATTGAGCAATGCAGTGGGTTAGTGACGCAGAGACAGCACCATGTCATAATGTCATCACAGCCAGTGTATATCAGCAATGAACATGCAGACAGTTCAGGTGGAAGTTTGAATTACCAGAATGCTTTGTGTCCCCAAGTGGCTCAAGTTTGGGAAGCCTAGTGGCTTTTGGAGTAGCCCATCCAACTAAAACAAAGCAAGAAGTACTGATGCTTAAGATGTTAACTCATCTTAGCTAAAAAGATCTTGTGACATTTACATGCTCAATTTTATAACACTGCCTGTACCTAATACAGATTACATGTACTTAAGATATGAGTAAAATGTAACCAGTCAGTATTATTCAAGTGACATTATAAACACTGGGCTTCCTCGGAACTGGAGTCATAATTGTACAGTTATTAGTCATGTCATGGTGTCTGTCACCTGGAGGGGGAGGGGGGGGCGTTCGCATCTCAGGGGCTTCCTCCTCCGATTTTAAGGGGTCCACCCTGTGCTTCCGCTTCAGCCACTGCTTCTTCGCTTTCTTTTTGGTTTGATCGGCTGCTGAAGCGTAAAACACACGTGTGATACAACCTGTAGTCCTGTGTGTCCCATGTCACTGGAAAGATTTTTCATAAATTAGGGCTGCCAGGCCACACAGCCATTTTTATGTTTTTTTTTTTCTTCCAAAATCCACTTTTTATTTTGCTTCGTATACATGTGTAGGACCATAACATTTGTGGAGACTTTTTCCTATCAGAGGAGCACGTGCACATGAATGTGAGGAAAAATGCGTGACTGACCGGAGTCTGCGCTGTCAGCAGTTAACTTCTCGCTCTCCTCCTCCTCCTCCTCCTCCTCCGGCTGCTGATGCTGTGGACTGGCCGGACTGCTGAAGGTCTGCAGCTCTCCACTGGGGCTCCGCTGCCCCTCAGAGATGTCCTCCCGCTCTCGCTCTTTCAGCTTCTTCAGCTTATTTTCATTCTGCACCCCCCCCACCCCCACCAGACACAACAGTAAATAAATATTTTCTCTCACGTGAAACGATTCAACCACATTTGATACCAATTTTTGTTGACTGCCATCACAACAACCACCGTATCACCAAACAAGGTTGTGTAAGCTGTACACCATCTTACTTACTAAATTACATTTCGTCATGGTATGACAGCAAGGAGCCCTGCCTACCACCTAGATTTGGTGGCAACGGAATAGCACAGGCAACAGACGATCACAGCACTGAATATGGCAATGACTCTATTTCAAATTGTGCAGAAGGCGGCAACGGAAAACCACTCCTATACCTTACCAAAGAAAACTTATGGGCAGATACGCCAGAATGAAAAACATTATAGAACTGGAAGACAGAACCGCTTCAGCAGAAAGGCACTTCACATGCAGCTGGGGAAGGGCTAAGGATTCTTCCGAGTATGGTTGATGTTTAGACGTGGTGGGATCAAAGACTTATAGAAGTCCAATTGATGATGTTGCCATGCCGAGAAAGAATATCCGAGACTGCAAAGACAGGATTACTATTGGAATATGGATTGTACAGAGTATGAGTCAGGGACAGCTGGGCGTGATAAAGATGAAAATGGATCCATACAAGTCAACATCTTAAGCATTAGCAAAATTAAATGGACTAGGCTACTTTCAGTTATATGAACACATCATTTACTACTTAGGAAAGAGGAAAAGCTGTGAGTATTTTAGGAAGTACACTGTAAAGGCTAACTGGATACAATATCATAAATGAACAACATATCACATAAATCCCATTCAATACAACAGTTACGCAGGCTTATGTGTCAAAGACTCATGTGGATAAAGAGGAAACTGCAAAGTTTAACCAGGTTCAGGCTGAGACAGGTCATGCAAATTATATATTACTGGTGCCGGGAGATTGGAAAAAGATCAGAAATTCAATTAGCTAATATGAACGTAGAAGCAGAAACAAAGCTGCAGAATGACTGATTAGATGGAAATCCAATGAAATCTTCATTGCCAATTCAGTCTCCAAGGAGCAGTGAAAAGCATCTTTACACTTCAGTATCGCCAGATGGGTTTACAGAAATCAGACTATTTTCTCATTGTCAAACTATGAAAGACCTCAGTTCAAAGAGTGAAGATACGGCCTGAAGCAGATTATGGAACAAATCATAAACTACACCCAAGAAATAGTGTGAATAATATACACATTGTCATCAAGGAAACATCAGAAACCAATTACAGACATTGGACTCACTTTATAGATGACCAGAAGAACTGTAGATGAAATTCAAAGTCATCCAAGAGAAATCCAATAAAAATGCAGTAAAATTGAAAGAGCCAAAGTCAATGTATTCAGGAAAGGCCAAGGAACAAGATGATGAGATGGGTGTATGGATAACTGAAAAAACCAGGGGATATCAGAAGGTCAATATGTAAAACTATGGCATTAGCTTTGGGGCCAGCAAAGACTTAAGAACACCATGGTCTGTGAGGAAAACAAATCAAGATCAAATCAAGCCCAAACTGAATCACAAATAATCAAACTGAAGTTGTCTTATTTCAGGTATATTATGATAAGACCCACTATACTGGAAAAGCCCAAAACAATTAGAAAAACTGAAGATAAAGAAGAGTTTGACCAGCAAACAACATGTATGAGAAGCCTGAAGACCTCTACAAAAGACAAAGTTCTGAAGAAACCTTTTATGTTCGGAGATGACTTTGACTTGACGGCACTAATTAATAATAATTAATGATTTATTATGAAACTAAAACTTCAGTTTTGTTTTATTTAGGAGTTAGCATTTTATGTATTCACCTATTTCAAGTAAAAACTACCCAGTATATAAAAAAGGGCGTGTGAGGGTTGCGTTGGGGTTAGATCTCAATGTCACACCTCTGTGATGACATCAGCAATCGGCTGGAAAGGGTGTGACAAACTGGCACCGTTTTCCTCCTCCCCTGTCTGCACAGTCCTCCCCTCCCTTTCAGCCTCTTCTCGCTCTTGTTTATCCCTGCGGAAGAGAACACCATTTCAGAAAATCACAAGGCTCTCACACAGGCTGGCTAACCTCAAGGCCATGTGGGGCGACATTATGGTCTGTGTCCAAGGTTACCTTCTCTCAGCTTTTTCTTAAAAGCATAAATGCTATCTCTTCAGTTTTGTGATTACCTTTCATTTAGAAAAACCATTATATTTAACTGAGTTTTTGTAGGGAACAATTCTTGCCTTACAGGCCATCCAAGGGTTCTTGGGACGCTCACCTCTCCTCTCGAGCTCGCCGGACTCTCTCTCCTCGCTCCCTCTTCTCCAGCTCCTCCTGAGCCTTCTGCTCCGCAGTATCCTTCTCCACGCGCTCGCTGATACCCTCGTAGTCCCTAGCAATGTTGTTCAGGAGCCAGTTTAGCCCATTCTTAATGGACTTGTCCATCTTCTTCCCGTAGCCAATTACAGCTGAGCAGGGCTCCTGCAGTGCAAATGCCACACAGTCTAAAAATAGTGTCTTTAACTCCATCTTTGATAATGATATGCCAAACATAAGTGGCAGAATCTGACCTTAGCACCACATTACATTCAAAATAACACAACCAACCAGCCAAAAGATACATGTTTGATTCCCAAAAAGAGTACTCACAATTTGACAGAGACATTTATTCTCATTCACAAGCTTCTCCAGGGATAGATGCTCTATGATATCTGCCTCTGCCAATGCACCATCTCTGTCTTGTTTGTTGGCCAGTCTAAGGGAGAAGAAAATAACAATGCCATGATTTTGCAATGACTAATGTGGGGCACAAACAGGGCAAATAGTTACGCAGCCAAAAACTCATGTTTCTTGATTCGAATCAGGAAATTGATGAACAAATCTAAGAAGTAGACTCTCTGGGGATTTTTCACAACTATCTTACAGTATATCACACACAACATATTCCATAAAATCAAAAGGGGAACTAAGTAATGGCTGTTTCTGGCTACATACAAGTCATGGCACAGCAATCTATTAGCTGATTGTACAGCTACGCACGTGATACGCACCTTTCCCATCTTGTATAACAGGTTTTTTTCATTTCTCTAACACAAAAAAACAAAACATGCTAAACTAATGGGACAGAACCATGTGTTTTCTGGAGTTACAATTCATAGTCTGAAGACCTGGGGGGTCCAAAATCCTCAATTGCCCTTGACACTAAAAAGTCCTGGTCATTTTCTAATTAATATTTAACATGGGGCAGGGGAAGGAGCAGTAACTGTTGCTCCCCCACGCTATTAGTCTTTATCTCCCCTAGAATCAAAGACAAGGTCCCATCTTCAAAGATCATAGGTCAAATCTGAGCTTCAGGATACATACTGTAACTCTGACTAAAACACCAGTAATTATACTACTGTCACCATTGATAAAAAGTGCTCAAACTAAAAAGCTGATAATTATAGTCTTTAAATTGTAATAGTTCTAGTTATCATACAACACATTTTCTGTGTCAGAAACTCTTTGCTACAGAATTTTCTCATTCAGAATTTATAAATATAAAACAACACAAAAATAAATGGATAAGTACATAATTTGTTTTTTTTACATAAAATGTAACAGCTGATACTTCAAAGGAAATAGTTTATATAAATGGCAAACCCTTTCAGAATCATAATGCTCTGAATGGGAGATTGTGCTGTTAAATTGACTCTGAAGAGCCTGGAGAAATTAAATAGGCAGCTAGTTTGTGAAACTGCATTCCAGATCATTTTTTAATACTTCCATAAAATTGATGCTTCTTCTTAAAGCAGGAAGGCAAAGCTGTTTAACCCAAGGGCTATAGTCCCTTATAGACAACATTGGAAAAAAAATTCAGAAACATACAGCGCACATTTCCTTGAAGAAATTTCATTAAGTCACTACATATTTATCAGATGGCCTCATGAATTGCACCATAACGGCTTGCACTCAGTATGTAGTAGGAGGTGTGGCTGTGGACTGGAAGAACCACATTCTCCTCCACTTCCTGCTCTATATGCATGAAGGTGCTACAAATATTTACTTTGGGGGGTGAAGTGGAGGGTATAGACCCCAAAATGGTTTAGAAAGTGTATGGAGAGGCCAAGGCTGAAGAAATATCCGAACACGTGCGCATCAAAGAAAAGTAACGCTGTCGGGACAGAAAGACTCCGTAAGATAGCAAGCAGATACCTGGCTTTGGTTCCAACTCAGCGTTTCACTCGTACCTGACAACAAGGTAACATAACTGTTTATGGCTTTGGCAGACCAGCTTTGCATTACCGTTAAATAGTAACATGATCTACAAACAGTTAAGTCCAGTGAAGATACATTCATTTAATATCTGCCTCACAATGAAGGCAAAACAAGCGATCAGTCCTGTGACACAAATATGATCAGAGTGGTTTCTTAACAACATTGTTTTCTAAATAAAGGTGTCGGGTATCTGTTCTGAAATGTCTCCAGCCACGTAGTACAAACATATACGCATCTTAAAAGATTTTTGTTTTGTATCTTTATAAACAATTGCTATATAACACACATTTAGCAAATAAAATCTTTATCACAAAATTTTAATTTCCATTAAAACAATTTTTATGAAAACATATCTTCAGACCGAACTGTTAGAAAGCAAAATGTTGCTGTTCGTCTTTGATGGAACTACATAATACCAGCGTATCTGTGCATCTGTTACACAACACATGTGTTCATATAATGTGGCGACATGTTTTATGACTAGGTGTTAAGAAAGATAAATTTCAGATTGTTGCAAATTATTCTTAATCTGTATAGCAGATTTGGTTGATGATAATTTAATCTCTCATGATCCACACTGGATGGAAAGTTACATCAAACTCTATTAATTCAATCTGCTATTTAAGTCAACTTCACAACTTTTAAAATGGAAGAGGAGAAAAAAACTACCCTGTGCTCTGTGTTTTATGTGTGTGTGTATGTATGTATATATAGCACCCTGGACACTAAAAAGCCCACATACTGAAGGTAATTGGTAACTCTCTCTCTCTCTGTCTCTCTCTCTATAAATATATATATAAATATATATATATATATAATATATATATATATATATATATATATATATATATATATATATATATATTAGAGAGACAGAGAGAGAGAGAGAGACAGAGAGACAGAGAGACAGAGAGAGAGAGAGAGAGAGAGCATATGGACGGGGGGGATTCCCCATACTGCAGTAGCATGAGGACTAAAATGATTAATGGCCCAATAATAGTTATTTAGTGTAAACTACAAGACTGTGTCCTTTCTTGAAATAAACCACTTACAATTCCATGTAAATGAAAATAAGACAATACCGTTTGTAAACCCAAGGTGTCACCCTCTAGATTTCTTGCATTTTGCTAAGTTTGCCTTTTATGTTATTTCAGAGCTAAAAAACATACTCTCTGCACTTCGAAAATAGTCAATGGAATTGCATGGAAGCCAGGGACTAGGAAGAATCTGACAGCATTTCTGTGTGTAAAAGAGCGCCTGGAAATCCAGAACAATGAAGGACCGACTGGAGGAGCTGCAGAAGACAATAGATGCCCAAGAGGAAAACAAGGATGACGACAACCCCTGCACGGATGAGGAGGAGGAGGATGATGTGCCCATCACTTCAGAGGCAGTGATCTTTGAGAAGGAGCCAGTGCTGGAAATCTTCCTCCGACAGGCACAACACATCCGAGGGGACATTTACCACCTGGAGGCGGAGGTCAACAAGTTCAGCCAGGAGCAGAAGACCCTGACGGCTGTTATGCGGAGCTTCAGCATGATGAAAAAGGAGAACAGTGTCACTTTGGACATCAAACTGCAGGCAGAGAGTATCTACAAGCAGCTGGACACCCTGCTCAAGCAAGTGAAGCAAACAGAAGCAAAGAGCAACCCGTCAGGAACTGCAACCCGCATCCAGCGTTCCCAGCATGCCATGCTCCTGCGCCACTTCCAGAAAGTCACATGTCAATATAATGAGACTCTAATGAGCAGGCAAGAAAAGTGCAAGACGTTCATCATCCGTCAACTGGAGATTTCTGGCCAGGAAACATCAGAGGAGGAAGTGGACGAGATGGTGGAGCAGGGCAGGTGGAAGGTTTTCAGCGAGAACTTCCTGGATGAGGCTAAGGTTACCCGTACGCAGCTCTGTGAAATAGAGAGGCGCCACAAGGAGCTCATTTGCCTGGAGAGCAGCATGAAGGACCTGCATGACCTCTTCATGGACATAGGCCTGTTGGTGCAGGAGCAGGGGGAACACATCGAGAACATCCAGGCCCAAGTGGAGAAGACACAAAACTTCACGGCGAGCATCAAGGAGAATATCAAAAAAGCAGCTAGGTACAAAAAGGAGAACCCCTTCAAGGGAATATGCTGCTTCTGTTGTCGCAATTGTGCGAACTGAGCTCAGCCAATCGCATGCGAAGGATTCAGTGTTTTTGGGCTCACTGCAGTAGCAATGCAGTAGTTAAGACAACACAACTTGCGCATAATGACTGCCCCCCCCCCCCAACACCAAAGAGCACACAAAGGACCTTCCCTTCCATCTGGCCAAGATAAAGGCCAAGGGCACGATGAACTTTAACAGCACATCACATCAGCAAGATGACTGATGTGGACTGAGAACCCTGTGGGGCACCAAACGTTCTCACCTGTTACATGAAACTATGGACATTTTTAAACATGAAATGAGGCCCATTATTCATAATTATAAGCACCGACCTTCACGGCATATTTATTTATAAAGTACACTGTAACTGTTAACTCTAAACATAACGATGAACCATTTATGTACAAAAAAATTTACTTTATTCATTCTAATAAATACAGTCAACATATAAGGCAGTTTGTGCATGATATGCTAGGATGCTATTTAACCTATTTTTTTATACATTAAATGCTGAAGAAAATCATTCCACCCAACAGGCTTTTTTAATGACATGCGACACAGTCGATGTCAGGATTAGTTCAAACACTTGCACATCTAATACTTACTATTGTAAAGGCTGTATTTGAACAATCTGACTTTAATTCACAGGCTGCCATTTCAACAGTTTTTACCCTTACTTCAGGGCAGCACACAGTAATAACAGACATAGCCCGAAAATGGTGTCATTCTCATGCTAAGGCATTTCCCTGCCATACCTGCAGGTCTGTCCGCTGTGCAGTGCTTGAGGCAGACACTTGTGTTAAGTGCCTACATTAGGCCAGGAGTGGGCTTCTCAGAAATGGTCTAACCCCATTAACCCAGCATGGGGGGGCTTTATAAGTGCCTAGCTGGACACCATGCCCAGCACGCGCCCATCAGCGGGAAGGATGGAGGCAGTATCGCTCAGACAAACTGGAGACGATTCTTTGATGAGGATGACGGGCAGAGGAAGAGTGTGTCTTGTGCCAAGTGCTTACATTATCCAGCTCAAGCTGGGCAGGGGGGGGGGGTTATAGGGGAGGGGGGGGGCTGCAAGCCTTCCATAAAAGAGGAGAGCAGCTGCTATACCTCATAACATTATGACACACAGTGTGTTACATTTTATGGGAGTCCCAGCTCAAAAAACTATGCAATGATTGTGTGTTTTATGTGTGTGTCCTGACATGGAAACAGGACTGTTAAGTGAAAATTATGTGATTTCACTCAATATACAACAAATGTTCATACTAACACACTCCCAAAAGAAAGACAAATGTCAGGACTGTCTGGAGTTGTTTTCCAACTGAAACCATACAGTGCCTTTTTGAGAAGCAACACTGCCACCTTGTGTTTCCTAAAGGAAGAACATGAGCACTTTGTTTATGGATCATTTTTAATAGAACAAAAAGTCAGAACGAATGCAAAAAATAACACTTCTTTTTTAAATCCATTGCCCCCCCCATCAGCATGCAGTAACGACATTACTCACACAAGGACAGGCTTCCCAGCAATGCGGGGGTGTCTCAGAACCTCTGCCATGGTGTCCTTGGTCTCCTGAATGCGCTGGATGTCGCTGGAATCCACCACAAAAACTACACCGTAGGATTCCGCGTAGTAGTTCTTCCAGATTCCACGGATCCTCTTGCCGCCTCCGAGGTCGAAGATGGTTACCTCGAACTTTCCCTGCTTGAGGTCCATCTTAGAGAAGCCCACAGTGGGGGCCACATCCTCAGGGTTTTCTGCAGATCAACAAAATTAAACACATGTGAATGTTTATCCTAATAAACGCTGAGTAGTTGTCATTTTGCCACCATTTCTAAATGCAATCCTGTTGAATAAATTGTGAAAATGTGACAGCTATTAATAAATTAACTACACAAAAACATCTTTAGGGATGCGATCCGAAGTAGCGGACTCCTTACTAGTTTTCTGGAACTGGTAATACAGGCTGCCACTTTAAGGACAATGAATGGGCTAACATTCATCTGGGGAGTTTAGTTTGACAAGACAAACAGCTGCTTGCCCTGCTTTTTACTTATTCCAGTACAAATAGAATCTGTATATCAAATGAGCCATTACTCCCCCCCAAAAAAAAAAACACAGACCAAGGGGGGGGTGAACAGTCAATGGGGGGGGGGGCGGGTGAACAGTCAATGGGGGGGGGGGGGGGTGAACAGTCAATGGGGGGGGGGGGGGGTGAACAGTCAATGATCCACAAATTATGACTTGTGAAGTCTCACCTCCCTGTATTCCTCTGACGGTAGCAGTCTTCCCTGCATTGTCAAGTCCCACCATCAGCAATGTTACCTTCCTATAAAGTATATAAAAAGAAATGAATACAAAATTAACATATTACTCTTGGGAGAACAAAATAATGTTTTAACATAGTAGTACATGGGTCAATCTGCAGAAATATTGGACATCATACTGCTTTTTTGGGCAGCACTGATATAGTGGTTGATCCCAGGAAGCCCATTTAACCAGACACCCATAAGAGGCACTGGCCCTTCTGCATTAACAGGAGCTTAGCTGACCAGTGTGCAGGGATTTACAGACTGTATGAGTCAGTGCTCATTACTGGAGCTACACCTGTGTCCACAGCACAATAACACTGCTCATTGTTATGTGTGGGGGTTCAGGCTTTCAGCATTGCATATCTGAATCCCCATTCATACACCTGCTATTCCCAACAGGAAGATAATACTTCAATAGTTATCATTGCAGACATATAGGTTTGGGCCTCCAGGGACAATATTATTTATATACGGTGATTTTCCATAATTCTTTCAATCCTACAGGTTTGAAATTGGAGAAGAAAATAACTGAGTGTTTCAATAAGGACACTGAAATGATTTCCTTACAATAACCCACATTATTTCAAGACAAGGGAAAACCAAACTAATAGTTATATCCTTCCAAATAAAAACTCTGGCTATTACATGCTGCTTAAAATTATTGTCTACATGATAATGTAATAGCGGGATGTGCTAATAATGTAATAAGAAATGGAACAATGCAAGTACAGTACTATGTTCAATACAAAAGAATTTTTTTTTAAAAAGCTGCAGAATCAACTACAAGATTATCAGATATGCGTAACTGTGGCATTTCAGCTGTCAGATCTAATATTCAAAGAGGCATAAGAGAAAAAATTCTCAGCTGAAAGGGAAAACCCCTTTGTTCATATCCCTGTCAATACAAACATACCCAAACACTGAGGCTAACCAAGACAAACACCAAGACTTAACCTTATGTTAACACAGCCGTAGCACCCCAGGGTCAAAGACATTAAGCACACGGCCCAGGTGGTTTCCTGTTACAGGGTGTGGCCAATGCTTCATTGACAGACCACACCACAGGTCTCTATACATCCCTTTCAGCATCTGGGGGCAGATTACAGGGGATTTACCATTTTCTTCTGTAAAACAGCTGCACAACAAAACTCTCACTTACTGCGTCAGATACAACAGACCAGTTTTCTTTGCTTCATCTTGCCTTGAACCTAACATCTTAAAAACAAACTTCCTCCCCACATGTCACTTATAAGTTATATTTGCACTAATAAATATGAGATACACATACATACAAACATGCATCCAGCATCTTGTCATTTTATTTTACAAATAAAAAAATTCAAAATTCAGGAACAATAACATTAACTTTACAAAGCAGAACATTTTTTGAAAATGCTCACGACACAATTATATTCATTTATGAAAAATATGTAATTTATGGTAAAAAATTTAAAAGTATCCAAAACGCAGTATTGGAGGTTCAGTTTTGGTGTGTCTACTGTACACAAGTGTACATCTATGAAAATTCAGTCTAACTTTTCAGGGTGACACATTGGGTCACATTTCAAAGACAGATAGTTAAAGATACTAGGAAGCATCATCTTGAAATATATAACACTGTCTCCTCCAAATCTCACATCCCCAACACGTTCAGAGGCACATTCGCTGTTTGGTGCTTTTTCCTCTCACTAGGACGGCTGTTGACGGGAAAAGCACCAAACAGCGAGAAAAACGTCGGGCCTGTGGAGTTTGCGCCGCGATCACAGAAGGTCGGAGCCATATGGGACGACATCTGCAGGATCCTGAATGGAGTGAGCCGTACCGAACACTCGAGGGCATCAACAGATGACAAGCGCAGCAGCTATTATCATGAGCGCAAGCACTCGCACCACTTCACGGCAGCTTTGAACAACGTGACAACTTCATTCCAACCTCTGGCCAAACCCCGTAACCCTGGGACGCTCAAAACTTCACAGTGACTGCCTTGGTATCACTTTATTCTCCCGTTAAATAATCGCAACAATGCCATTTATCATCCAGAAGCGCTTTCCCAGTTCAGGGTCGTTTGAGTCTGACACCCATCCCAGGAAGCACAGGGCTAGAGTCAGGGGACACCTTGGACGGGATGCCAGGCTATCACATGACATTTACTTACGCATAATCTGCCCCTTTGGGGCACTTTATGTGGCCGCATATTTTCTTTAGGATTGCAGAAGGAAATCGGAGTATCCAAAGGAAACCGACACAAACACTGGAAGAACATGTAAACACCGGGGGCGGGACACGATATGAGAATCAATTATTAACGTCGGACGTAGAGCACCGCAGTACGGGTGACATTTATTGTTTGAATCAGGCAAATAAACACACCATTTTATACAACACAAAATTCAACGACCAAGTAATCCGGAAAGCACTGACCTTGCTGGCTCCTTCCAGCGTTTCATCAAGCTGCAGCAGTTAGCCATGAGGCTGAACATCGCACTCGGGACTCCAGGACTTAGAGAAATCCACTCGTGCGACCGCAAAGCGAGCGCACTGGGCTGCCCAGGAAGCGCGAGAGATCCAGATGCGAGGCTCCACGCGTCGTTCCCATGGTAGGCCGCTGCTTCAGCTTCGGGTCATCCCGGCGGTGGGGAGACTTCAGGGGGTAGCGCACAAAGTAACGCGAGCTAACACAGTCTAATTTCCCCTCGGAAGTTAAGTACAGAGACCGACTAGCTCAAATTATCACGGTCTTACAGAGATTGACTAACTCAGACGTCTAAGACCGACTGAGCAGCTAATAAGACAACAGAGCGAAATAACGGTCCAACGTTACACACGCACTAACAGAATGTGCAGAGAGAGAGGCACCCAGAAATTAATACAGTTACACGTCGGCGCCGATTCCCTGTCAGTCAGCCTAACCAGCATCAGCTACCAACAACGCATACTGGAAGACGGCAGTCATGTAAAGCTGATAAACTGAGAAAAAAGATATTCCGCCCTACTGTTTTAGCGACTTAGCTGGCTATTCCGATGCACTTCATAAATTTAGAGGAGCAACTTTAATATATCAGCTACATGTCGGGCCTCTGAAACGGAATATTCGGACCGATACTTTTTCCACCGTTACTCGTTTTAGAAGTAAAAATGCGAATAAAAAGTGCAGTTTTGGCAACAAGTGGTGGTAATGTTTACACGTCCGGCTGCGGCTGCTATGGCTGCGATGGCAAATCCCCGCCCCCACGACTGTACTTGAACAAAGACAACGCTATTCTCCTTTACCATCACTATAGGTTTTTCGGAGAGCGCTCCTAGCGGTTGGGAGTAAAACTGTTGGTAACGTTTACAACGAAATAATCGCGGTTGTTTTACTTCAGTTGGCAGTGTAAAGTAGCTTAAAATGATTAGACACAGATCAGTATATAAAAATCCCGTGGACAATTTAGGATGCGTCACTGAATCATATTAGAAATGGATTGATTTAAGTGTCTTCTTATGCTGAAAAGTAATACCTGTGTTTTAACGATACGTAAATAGACTGTGCACATAACAAATCTAATATGTTTCACTAATGCACAGCAGATGGAGCTGCTGAATCAGAGTATATTTACTGGGGCATAATTCTCCGTAAAGTTGTAATGTATTAGATATAACATTTATAAAAATACAGTGCTACATCTGAAATTATAGATTTTATCTGGTGGTTACCTTACATTTCTACGGAAGAGTAGGCCGGGGAGTACGGAAGGGTACAGAGACTTTTAAAGCACTTTTTAAAATTGATTCAAATTAAGACTTATTTGATTGATTGATAATATTAATAATTTCCAAATGCGAGAATGATACTTCGACAAAGGGAACAAAAGTAAATTAGATTACCCATGTGTTCTGTTAAAATAGTATGCATATTTAATGCATACATTATACGTGACCGTGATGTATTAAATATGGATATTATTAGCGGCTCCGCAGTTAGCGCTGCAGTTTCACACCGCCAGGTTCATGGCTCCGGCTCCCACCCGCTGCTCTGTGTGTGCAGGGTGCATGGTTGGTTTCCGCTGGGTTCCCCACTTTTCCCCCAAAGTACAAAAGAATGCAGTCAGGTATGTCGATGTCTTTAAATTGCCCATACTGTGATGAATTGGCACCCGAGCTTCCTGTGTTTCCTGAAATATGCTCCAGGCTCGCTAGCTGTTACTCTGCACTGGATAAGCACTTAGGGAAGATGGATAGATAAACATATTACAAATGCAGATTTTGTTTTTAAAACCTGGCTTGAGTTACGCTGGCCTTTCCAGTGCTGGCGCATTCATTGTTATGGTCCAGGGTCACCCTTAGCTTTAGAAACGTCTTGAAGGAATAACGAAACCTTTAGCAAGGACATCCAAAATCGATAGTGCTAATTCATAGATTAGAATTAATGTAAAGATGCACCGAATGAACTAAAAAGAATAACATTGTAGGAAAGGCAACAATAATAAAATACAAGTATAAGCTTGAACTAAAGAATTGCAAGTTCTGTGCCCTTTGTGAGTTTGATGGACATATTCGATAAAGTCTGTAATTACTCATATGGATTAAGAGATATAGTTTTAACTCCTTTCCCTGCTGAACCACAGATCTAAGATCAATGGCATCATGCTGTTTCAAGAAAGACAATGATGAAAAGACAGTATTGTATCTTTTCCCCTCAGCAAGCATAATAAAAAACGTTATCAAAAGTAAAGCTGAGGGTGGAGCAGGGATTAGTTAAATGGAGATGGGTAAGGTCCAATCACAGCACCAAATCAGCACAGAGAGCGCAATGACCCATAGCCACTGAATCATTTAAGGAGCTGATCTAATGAAGTGTTTATCAGACTGACATGACCACGATCGCTATATAATCATTGTGTGATTATGCGCACACAAGATACTCAGCAGCGCATTTCCTGTGTTTACTGAAAGTGCCGCAGCCATCGGTGCTAACATCAGATGGACGCACAAGGGCAGCATTGTGTCTGCTCTGGTTTCGGAGAGATCTGGAATCTGGGAAACCGATCCGAGAGAATTCCGAGCTGCAGAGCCGAGAACGGCCTTGTTGTGACATGCTGATGTCACGGCTTCCAGAAACCCGCTTCTTGAATTTCTGATTCAAGTAACTCCCGTTATTTAAATATCATCTTTTCAAATGCGGGCAGCGTTTTTTTTTTTGTTCTTCCTGAATGTGATGAAACATTCTCTACATTTTT
The DNA here is from genome assembly GCF_048594095.1 of Paramormyrops kingsleyae. Lineage (NCBI taxonomy): Eukaryota > Metazoa > Chordata > Actinopteri > Osteoglossiformes > Mormyridae > Paramormyrops > Paramormyrops kingsleyae. The sequence goes on from NC_132812.1 coordinate 5,220,497, forward strand.
TTTACTTTTTATTTTTTTGATGCAGGAGATGGGAGGGGATTTTCAGAGATACGAAAAGGAGCACAGCTTCACTGTCTGTCTAAAAGCACAAATTATTTATTGCAATTAAGTACTTACAGCAAGAACGTCAGCAAAAACTTCCAGAACTTCCAGGTAAGATGGCATATGCCACACACACATCCACGCACACTGATTTGTAATTATATCTTTGTGGGGACTCTTCATTCATTTCTATGGGGAAAACTCTAATCACAATATTAACCGCTACCCAGCTATAACCTTACCCATTCCTCACCACACAAAATACGACTTTTTTACTTTTTTGATTGCATTCACAGATCTTTGTGGGGACCTGAAAAATGGTCCCCACAATATATATAAAAAAAGGTTTTTATGACATTCTGGGGCACATTTGGTCCCCACAAAGTAATATAAACCTAGTCCACAAACGCACATACACAGAGTACCAATCAAATGTTTGGGCACACCTACCCAAAGTAAGGTTTACCTACTTATTCTCTACAATAAGGGGGCATGTCTGTGGGTGGGGACTCAGAAGGTTGCCGGTTCAAATCCTTTGGTCGGCAGAGTGATCCCACTATTGGGCCCTTGGGCAAGGCCCTTAACCCCAATTGCTCCCGGGTCTTCTCTATGCCAGTTCCATGAGGTGGCCTCTGGGATGCTTTTCCAGCTGTCATAAAGGAGATCCCACATATGCTAAACACGCATTGGCTGCTTTTCCATCTCTACAGTCAAACTCCTCCAAAATCATCTCTACTGTGTTTAGGTCAGGTGGCCAGGTCATGTGATGCAACACTATCACTCTGTTTTGTAGACCTCTTACAGCTACATAAAAGTATCAGTTTGCACTGTTTTACAAGTTCAATTTTAAGTAACAGCAATATTACATATTGAGATCCTCGGACTGGGATGTTGAGTAACGACTTATAAACTTTGCATAACACTTCAAGTTTGAAATGATTTTCTAATATTCTGTTCCCTCTCGCAATCTACACAATCTATAAACATGCACTTATACAAACTGATGTCTCTAAATTGCTCTTTGAGTGTGACTGTATGTGTGAGTGAATTGGCTGAAACCCATCCAAAACATTGCCTGCCTTGTTCCCTGTGCTTCCTGGGGTAGGATACAGCCTCCACACCCATGTCCTGGAATGGGTCAGAAGATGGCTGAACAAATGTCTAACTCTGAAATCACTGCCTGTTGTAAGTTCCTAGGAGTTTTTAATGTCGATTTGCAGAAAATGTAGCAAAAATGTTCAGAAAAATTAACACACATAAACAGATTAACATCTCCAGGCCTTATATAGATCCAGGAAAATATTGCTGTAGTCATTTTATATAGTTGACTACACATAGAATTACCAAAGCTGGACCTACAGTGGTTTCTTAAAGGTTGACTGGGTAGGGGTGGCTGCCACTGTAGTCTCACACCCCGAGGCCTGTGAGATCATTTCTCCACCACTGCTCTCTACATGGGAAAGTTGCACGTTCTTCCCATGTCTGTGTGAGCTTCCTCCTACTCAGTGAGCTGCATTCCATACAGGTCTTCTGCAGCCTTTCCTTGGGTGAGTGTAAATGGAAGTTAGATAGTAACTATGTGCTTCAAAACAGGTCTGCTGGGGGGTTTTAATGTCCTTAAAAAACCCAACTTCAACCTGGTTGTATACCCAACGTAGATATGAGAATTCCCATGAATTCCTGAAGACTGAATGCAGTGGTAGTGCAAGCTAATGGAAACCTTATGGCATCATTTCATTGACGTTACTAAAATGCATATCATATGAGTCATCTTATAAGAGCGCTCTACTTTGTAGGCTGTATCTGTGAAACGTTTCAGCGTAAGAGTTCAGTAACTCCATAACACTAAAATACTAAGAGATGGTAAAATCCTGGTCTATATAATAATATATTTGGCCATTTCTTTTTGTCAGGACATGAAGTGTTTTTTGTACAACAGAAAAATCTTCTTACATACGATCAAAGCATATTTTATTTCAGTTGCAATTTTAGTTTAGGAGAGGAAAGAACAAGGAAAGACAGAGAGAATGTGTGGGATACACATACAGGCAATGAGAAATTCCAAAGTGTTACAAAAAACAAAGTCTGCAAATGTCAAAGGTAACAGAAGTTAACTCTGGAAAATCTATAGAGACAAGCAATAGAATAAAGGGAGAGACTCCAGCTCCTCAGAGCTTCTCAGACCTGCAGTCTGCACATGTTTTCCTTTTCTATGGACTAGTGATTCCTCTCCCCTCTAGAGCTCCAAGCCTGAGAGGAGAGCCTGGTCCGTGCATCGGAGGCAGGGCATCCTATTGGCTAATCAGCACGGTTAAGGCCAATGCCATTAGTCCCCAGGCCTTGCAGAGAGAAACCCCAGTACAACTATCGGAATGCCTTTTCTCATCTGGCATCTCTCTTTTTGTCATGCAAACTATGATTAATTGCAAAGTTGCGCTCATATTTTCCATAGCATCATATGTCAAATTCTGTTCACTCCAGCTCAGCACAATTGCTTACATAACAACCTCTAAATGATTCCTCCTAACATCAGTTTTTGTTCCCAGCCCACAGCTGACTTTGGGTACTGCTGGGTGTTTCTGCACACTGTGGACTTTGTGTATCTAATACCATGGCAGCGTAATGCTCCTTGAATTTTAATGAGAGTCTGGCACTAAGTGCACATTTTTAATTGTTTCTGCATTTCGATTTGTTGGATTTATTCTTTCCCATTAGCATGAAGCATAGAGAAGATGATCTGATGTTGTGTTAAAGGGCCTGTATTATAGAAACTTCTCTAACACCATCCATCTGTTTCACAAAGCCACTTACCCCATGCAGACCAGGGCCACGGTGAGCCTGGGGCTTGTCCCACAATGCACAGGGTGCGCCCTGGATGAGATACCCCTCCATCACAAAGTGCACACCTACGCACGCACTAACACACAATTTAGAGACACTAGGTCACGTAAACCTGGAACATGGGGGGAACCTGAGAGAGAGCCTGTGCAGAATTGAACCCACAGCCCTGCAATGTAGACTTGCCAACTTTGGTCAGCTGGCTGGCGTGACATTTTTTAATTCGAGTCAAGTCTGCACACTCATTTACATGCATGTAACAGTTTTATTACCTTGTAAATAGTCTGTAGGGTTTGCAAACTACCCCAAGGCTTTTGATGTAGCTAATTTTAGGTTTATAATGGAATTATACAGATTTGCCATAAAATCTCTTGCGTGAGCGTGAGAGTCTGAAAGCATGAGTGTCACGCCAGCCCTGGCAAGTCTGAGATCACAGTGCAACTGACCAAGCCTCTGTACCTCCCTCTCATACCGCCTGTACATTTCAAACTCATAGTCACCGTATACACAAAACACATAAACAAGTACTCATAAAAGTGAAGTTAACAAATAAATCAGCCAATCCGAAAGGTTTTAGAATTGACTGATGTTTAGAATAGATTAATGTTTGATCTTCTAAACAGTATCAGTGTTGTGGTTTAAAGGAGTCAGCCAGTGTCGTTCCATTCATCTATCTTCCATGACTGCTTCTTCATGGTGATGCTGTGCCTGGAGTCACTCCCAGGAAGCAGCAGGCGCAAGGCAGGGGGGCGGCCTGCAGGGGGTGCCAGTCTATAGCACAGAGTCAGGTACTGTTACTGTCAAATTTAACAGTGGCATCCTTCACATTTCATGGAACTGATGTGAACGGCAGCCACCGACAAAAGCATGCGATTGGTACCTTCTGATACATAAATACAGCACCTTTAGTTTAACATGCATTTTTTATGCCTGTATCAAAATAATGGTCCTGAGATATTTTATCACAAGGAAATGAAGTCATCAATAACACGAGCCGAGGGGGGTTTGAGGAATCGTTTAGATGCAGTGCGACCTTGTGTGCAAAAACGGAGACGGGGCAGAACAGATTTATAATCCACAAAGACTAGACAGAAACAACCCTTCTTACAGGGCCAATCTATCATGGCTGCTTTTACAACTCATAAGCAAAGTCTAACAGGATTCGCTGTATTTGTCACTGGTGTTTTGTCATTTTGTTTCTGGGCAATATATTTGGAAACAGGATTTATTTACGTGTGACAGAAGTGACACATATAGAAAAGTGAGGTGCCCTATAGCTTTTAACTGCTGCTGTCAACATCTATCTGTAACCACTGACATCTTATGAGGATTTATGGGTCTGGATGTAAATGCAAATTATTAAAGGGGACTTCACTTAAAGGCATCTGCTTCGTGACATCGATTTCAAGGAAATATAATAAATTCCGTGTAGGAGTATAAATGTGGAGCAGATGCGTTGAGTTTAGGCACTGGCATCTCCTGTTTGTCCTGAGGCTGAGCAGAACAGGAAGAGCTTCAGTGGAAAGACGCTAATGTTCAGCAGAACTTTGCTCAGACACATGGCGGTGTGAGGATGCTGGCCACCTCTGCCTGAACAAAAACAAGAGTGGAGAAAGAAAGGTGAGAAGGACATATCTAGGGAAAATGAAGCAGAAACTATAGAAAGCAGAATGGTTGAAAAACTAAAATGAATTTTGAATACAGTACTAGTGGAGGTGTAAAATCCGGGTCCAGAAAGTTCAAATCCAAACCAAGGTTTTGTTTCAACCAACCACAGTCACAGTCACAGAGTACTCAGCTGGTTGGTTGAAACAAAACCTTGGTCTGGATCTGTACTTTCTGGACCCGCACTCTGCACCCATGAATACTGGTGTAGATATGTATAATGTTCCACTATCCCCACCATAATTGAACATTTATATAAGCAATTAGGAAGTGATCCATTTTATATAAATGTATACCTGTTCAACAAACTGTGTTTAAAGTCACTTTAGGCGCCTGTCCAGCAAAATGCATTCACTGTACATAATACAGGTGAGACGACTGACAGCGACTCTGTTTGTTAAATCTGCTGTCCGTATGAAAAGTGACATTCCATCACCAAGCAGGTGTGAGATGGCTTTGCTGCCCAGCGACCCGTTACGATGAAAACTCACCAGAGGGAGAATCAGATGACAAAGGATTTTGTGTTGATTAAGTCTATCTTTCTCTCTGTCCAAAAAGATGATTTATTGGTATGTTGTGTTTTGCTGCAGCCCCAAATTCTGATTTCATCCCCTTTTATCTCGTTTATGTGGTTGTGTAATAATGTCCTATAACCGATAATGCTTTCCTATCTAACGCCTCATCACAAATTCTCATTTACCACCATGACTGAAGATATCCTTGCGAGCAAAAACACTTACAACTACTAATAATTTCTTTTCCACTTAATAAAAAGACCAAAACACGAGGAACACTATGCGACCCTATTAGCAGACAAACTGTAAAAATAAATCTGCTGTGTGTCTCACATACGGTTCCACTAGAACGTAATCGCTAATCCCCGAGGCCGTACGCTAAAGTCACTCGTTAATCTCCCAACTGTTAATCTCAGTTTCCAAGCTAAAACTACCATGTCTACCTTGTTAAATTTAACAGTACCAAAGAGAACCTCTTAAGTAAAGAGATTTTATGAAAATCTTGCCGTGGGCATTCTGTACAAATCAGCTGTGATATAAATGGTTATGTATACTGGCTGAAGTGTGGAAGAAGGATTTCTGCTTGTGAGCAATTGGTGTGCCTCTCGATTGCTGCCAAAAATTATAGCTGGAATTATTTCTTAAGGCGGTGTGATCAGTCCCAATAAGATGGGGCTTCCCAGTACAAATCTCAGTCAGGCAATCGTTCGAGTCACACAGCAAAAGCAAAGGCAACAAGAAATATGTTTGGACACTACAAGCAACACACTATAAATTATGAACATTATTACAAAGTTAAGCTCCCACTTCCTCATAAGTAGCATGAAGTTAATGTCTCACATTTGTATTTCACATAAGCAGAGCTTGTATATAAGGCACTCAACTGAGACTCTAAAAGTAAAAGGCAATTCCCTGAATTTTTATGTTAAATTATCTTCTCAGATTATTGTGTTTTAGATTAGATTAGATTAGATTTCATTCATCCTGTGGGAAATTATTGTGCCAAGGCACAGCTCTCACCATACAAGATTAAAATAACAACCAGTTTAAAATCCCAAATATAGATGAAACAGTATAAGCATAAGGACAAAAAAAAAAGACGATGAGGTATGCAGATGAGGTATGCGGGGTAAGGTGCCATTTTGCATCACGCATATAAAATACACCATAAAGGATCGTTATAAACACATGTGATGAGTCAGTTTAAAATAACTATTCACAGAGAAAAGATTGGGGTCACACTTCTGAATTAACTAATGTCACCAAATACTATCCGAACTCAAGATATTGAACGGTTTAGAAAGAGCATCACGTCCTCTAGCATTAAAGATTACCTTTGTTTAAAAAAAAAGGAGGTAAAATGAATGAATTCCTGGCTTTTACTGTAATATTCTTCTCCTCCAAAGTATGAATTACACTCCAGCCACATGGCTTGCTGACCCTGCACACAGTTTCACCAAAACAAATCCAATCTCCTTCAGAAACCACTTCATCTGAGCTGGAAGTCTCAGCATCTTAATCCTTTCCTGAAAGAGAATGGCTATCTCTGAGTAAGAAAAGCCCGCTGTGATAGTGTTACGTTAATTGCAAGGGATGGGGGGGTGTTACTGTTTCTTGCCCTGCAGATAATTTCCAGATGTCCCTCTGGCCACCTGCTCCCCTAGGATGACTTTTGACACCTGTCCCATAGCAGAGGAGAAGGGTAATTGCAGTGAGGTCAGCCCATCACATCTGCTGTTAAGATGGATCCAGTGGGGATTTTCACTACAAACTGAGCAGCAGGTCCAACGTCTGAGCTCCGCAGTCTGGTGTCCACAGTCTGAGGTTCACAATCTGGGGTCAACACTCTGGGGTCTGCAGTCTGTCGTCCACAGTCTGGGGTTCACAGTCTGGTGTCCACAGTCTGGGGTTCACAGTCTGAATTCCACAGTTTGGGGTTCACAGTCTGAGATTCACAATCTGGGGTCAACACTCTGGGGTCTGCAGTCTGAGATTCACAGTCTGGTGTCCGCAGTCTGAGGTTCACAGTCTGGGGTCAACATTCTGGGGTCTGCAGTCTGAGGTCCACAGTCTGTCATCCATAGTCTGGGGTTCACAGTCTGGTGTCCGCAGTCTGAGGTCCACAGTCTGTCATCCATAGTCTGGGGTTCACAGTCTGGTGTCCGCAGTCTGAGGTTCACAGTCTGGTGTCCACAGTTCACAGTTTGAAATTTGCAGCCTGAGGTCCACAGTCTGACATTCTTATCCTGACAGGCTAACAATTTAATGGTAACAAACTGAAGTGTTTGAGAGAAAGCTTTACTTTAGACACAGAATGTGCATGTACTTTAGAATCTACAACTTACATTTCTACTGGATTTACATAATCTGATTTATAACTAATTCTTAATAACATTTTTAATAACAATGATTTTTTAAAAAGATTCTGTCTATATATATTACACAACACAAACATTTTTAATGCATACAACAAAATAGATACAAAAATAATGGACATTCTGTGTATCACATATATCTTATGGTAGTATGTTATGGACTTTGGATGCTCTCTGTGTTCCTGTGACTTTCCTCTGGTTGATCCAGTCCAGTTTGCGCCCACGGTCCAGCGGCATGCACTGTAGACGGATTGGCATCCATACATTGTCCTTAGCCTCTGCCCTGTGATTCAACATGTCCCCTGTCCTTCCCGAATAGGTTCATGGAGGAGGCATGCATTCCAAACAGTAATGTTATGCCTGGTTAGATTGGGTTTGCAGCGCTAATATGTAGAAATTATGTCAGAATGCTAAAAAGCCACAGGCATTTTCCCACAAGCCACTGCACATGTGACTTTCCTTAAGCCTATAAACCAATAGGAAATATTTTACACCAGCCTGAAGCCCAGCATCACTTGTATATCCTCCAGTCATTTTTTTTAAATCCCACAGGATGTAGATGAGTAGTTGTGATGCACAGCATGACAATCCAGAATTGTACTATGTATATGCATCTCCCAGGGATCTGATGTTCTAGCTAAATTTATGAAGCAAAACTTAATTCGCATTAGTTTTCTTTTGGGCTGAAGCTTGACTTGCAATATTCTACGATGCCATGCGTTATATGAACCTATTACCTCCCCTAGTTTGGTCGAGCTCGATGTTCAGCTTAATTCTGTGCATTGAAAATAAAATCGTTGTGCAGAAATAATGTAAATGAAATGCTCTTTTTAAAAATGACCTGCATCACAAAAAAACAGTTTGTCAGCAGAGGGAGCTGTAGCAGCATAGATTCCACATCAGCTGGCCGCACTCCTGTTTAAAATTTATGTGCAGTGAAATAATTAGACTCACATGCTCTCAGACAGGTTAAATAGTATTACTTAAGGTACCCTGAACATGTCTTTTAAAATCTATTCACTCCCCTATAAAAAGGTCTCATTCATTTAGACACCTAAGAGAAATAAAACAATTTCCTTGCTGCACCAATTTTCCTGCACATTAGATTTAATGTGTGGCCATTATACGTGAGTCCTCAGCTCTTCTCCCCGCTCAGCTCTGATGCTGCACATTAGCACAGATCTAATCACGACTGAATGACGATACTGGGAGATTAATGGCTTTTTTCCACTGGCTTGAAAATGATATGCAGAACTTTTTTTGCACACAAATGGAGGGAAAACCAGAAGCTGGCATCATATATAATCTCAGTTTCTTCAAAGAGAGTGAATATGCATGTGCTTTTATTTGCCATATCTGATAAATAAAAATAAATAAATAATAAATAAATGGATGGATGGATGGATGCATAGATAGATAGATAATAATACAGTTCAGCCTGCTTCTATTCATTTTCAATTACTTTTATTACAACTTAATTCAAAACATCAAAGAGAGTAAAAAAAAAACATGAAAGCAGCTGTTTTACAGGGCAGACGATTTGAATATTAGGCAAAACTGTTTAATTTTCAGCTTTAGATTCAATGCCAAAGTCATGTCTTTTCTGCATGTTTTTGAACACGCTTTGCAACACAATGGCAAACAATACAGATGAGGCGGAGAAACCTGGACAGATTACGAGGCTCCTAACAAAAGGAATGCATGGCTCGTATATTCTAGCCATAAACTGCAAAGCACCCATATACACACACCAAACTGCAGAAATGACCATGAAACATGTAGGAGGATATTGTTAATGATCAGCCCTGCATTAAAATGCAAAGCACACTGATTCCATATGCAGATACAGCTAATGCTATGCAAAAATTCAACCATCAGTGCTGCAGGTATGAGTCCAAGGTTTCTGCTCCTGGAGTTGCTGTGCTCTCCAGCCAGCCCTTCACAAGGTTATCTGAAGACCATCTTCTCTACTTGTCTTTAAAAATGTACTTTTTTTCCTTCTTCGTCTTCTTCTGGGATTTAATGACATTAATTTCCTGGGACTTTTTCTCCGGCTAATAGCATGTGCATTTACTGCTATTTTTGAATTATGTATTCTTTGTCATGAAATGAAAATATGTAATTATGGCCTCAAGTCACTTTCCTGATGCAATTAAAGTGCAATTAATCTCAAGGTATCGCATGCATATCATATATATGTCAAGGTCACGTTTTTGTTCATGCGAACGTTCTACTCAAGGTAATATATCTATTAAGAGGAGCCATGATAATGATTGTAGCTTTATTAATTTTTCAAATAACTCAACTGCCTGTGGATCTATGTTTTCCCTGTGGAGAAATGCAAACAAGTGGGCTCCAACCCAGCCTCACAGAGTAACATAAAGGTGGTGACCAGTACCAACGTTACACAGTGGGAGTTAAAAGCTAAGATGACCTCAGCTCATTAGAACAAGACTTTGGCTGGCCCACATTAGGCTACCAGCTGAAGAGATCTAATAGTGACACTTCCTAATAATAGAATCACACATGTCATTAATTTTTTTCCTGTATTCATAACTTGTTGACAATGATATCTATATCAGCTAGAGTAAGTCTATTTTATCATTTAAAACTATTTTTGTTTCTTAATTATCCACAACTAGCTCATTTATATTCAGTTCACTGTTTTTAGCAGAATATGAAACATTCTGCATGCATATTTTTTTTTTTGATAGTGAGCTTTTTATTCAAGTTTATTTTCACCCGTTGTGCTGTTTGCTGTGTTGTTGTTGACCTATACTTTCATACACATGTATGAAATATTCAGTGAGATTCTGAGAGATGAAGGGAGACGTGGGAGCCTGAGACAGGTCATCAAGCTCCTCTGGTGAAACCAGGGCTTAGAAATTTTAATTCACACGTGCAAATATCATGCAGGTCATATGAGGAATTAGCTGAGCTTCAAGTATGGATTTTATAGGAACTTCTAGAATGTTCAGAATGTTCTAGAATGTTCAGAGCAGGAAGAGGATGTAGAGTGGAAGGTCAATGAGCCTATACTTTTCTGTTTGGTCCACTTCTTGCAGTCCTGAAGAGACCTTGTTTTTTCACGGAAGATTCAAAACCACATTTCCAGTCATGCATAAAGAACTGCCAGCTTCAAATCAAGGCAAAGAGGGATAAGGTGACTCAGATTCACTCAGATTTGTTGTAAGAATTATCCAGCCCATAAATGAATTTGCTGTAAATCTGTGAGCTGTGCGTCATGGCAAAGAAATCCAGAGGAGAACCGCACAGCACTATGATCCATCCATGGAATGCTGGGGCATTACGGCCGCCGCACTGTTACAGTACCTTAAATCACTGCTTCCCTCTCGGGCCCTTGGGGACCCCCAAACAGCTGGGAGGGAGAAAAACCTGGACTGTCATTGGGTCCCTGAGGACTGGGTTGGAAAACACTACCTTAAATAATCACCTACCTGTATGGCTGAAGGTATAGAGTGTGAGCACCACAAGCGAGGAGATCAGAAAGACCCAACCACACTCCACAGTGTTGTGGAAAATTCAAATCAACCAACAATGCACCATATATTTTATTTTCAGTCCTCAGGGGAATCTCTTGAGTGTGATTAATTAAACAAAAAACTGTCTATCTTTGTTAAGTCATATTGAAAAGAGTGATTGGGTACCATTCAATTAGGAAGGCTCTTTCATCAGCCATTTTCCATTGTCATATTGCAGGAACACATCTGGGAATGCCCATGTCACTTACTGGGGTCTGCCTCTCAGAATCGGGGTCATTTATGCAGGGCGGCAGCATAAGCATTCTCCTCTGCATAAAAAGTGGAAGTTAAATGCTTCTCTTTTTTACAATATGGAGAGGAATTCACATCATTTTTCAATAATATAGCTCTATGGAACAATGGTAAAAATCATCTCCCCTTGCCTTTGGCTGTTGGTGTTCTCTGAGAAGTGTAATTAACAATAGGGTTTAGGCTCCTCTAATCATGAATAAAAACCAGATTGTGTCTCCTTCCATACATGTCAAGGAATGTGTGACTGATAATTGCATTTCACTCCTGGATCTTCCTTGGCTTTACAGCCAGCCTTTTCAAAGGTGAGCCCGTGTATCCATTTACACCTGCTCGTCATTTAAGGCGTGAGATAACAATCATTCTGACAGTTTGCATGAAGGAGGCAGTGATCAAATTACAATTATCCAAATGTAATAGCAAAAACAAGACTTGAACAGAAAACAGGAACAGGACAAAAACTTAACATTTAGCATTTAACAGATTCCCTCAAATTTGTATCAGCCAATTTCCTGAAACAGAAATATATAAAATATGAAATAATATCAGGACAGCAGGGTGATGATTGGATAGCAGTCATACCTCCAGAGCGGCGGGTTTGACTTCCATCCCTGCTGTCGTTAACGGCACAGGATTCCTGTGAGCACTCCGGGTTCCTCCCACAGTCCAAAAACACTTTGGCTAACTGGCATCCTTAATTTGCCTGCAATTTGTGAGTGTAGGCGTGTACCCTACGGTGGACTGGCATTCCGTCTAGGGTGCACCCCTGCCTTGTACAGGGTTCAACCTCAAGCCCCACGCGATCAAGACAAGCAGCCAGAAAATTACTGCACATTTGGGTCCCGCATCTGAGAATGAACAACATGGGGTAAAGTACAGAGATGTAGGTACTTGTCATGAAACGGATGTCATTTACAGCCCAGAAAAGGGCTTGCAACTCAAGAAGACCTTGTTTTAACAGATTCTATGAGGTGTATCAGTGTGGCTGCCATTAATCACTTAATACCCCCAGGAAACCGCAGTACTCACAAGCTTTTTGCTTTTTAAAGGATCCAGTGACCAATAACAATAACAGAATTCTTCTTTTTCAATTCATTTAGATTAAAAATTAAAATGTAATACCTCCGATAGGGTAAAGTGCGACAGAGAATTAAAAGTAGAGCCTCTCACACAATGTGAAATTTATATACCTCAAAATAAATATGAGCCACTCTGTTTTCTAGTCTCTAGTTGTGTGTAATCACATGCAGAATAAACATCCACAAGTGTTTTATTAAATTTGATTAGTTTTAAGGGTTATCACAGTAGTAATGAAACGTTCTCTGTCTTTACTATTTATTTCCAACACCTATTGTGTTGGGAAACAGAGATATCTGTGCTTTTGAGTTGTCAATATTAACAGCTTTAAAAAAGATTAAAAAGTGTGCAGTAGTCTCACTCCCTATGGAGCCCAGAAGCTTATGAAGAGGCCAGCCACCCGGCACGTCGCAGTCACTCTGCTCTAACGGAGAGGCCTCTATTCTTTGCAGCAATGCACTTTCATCATGCATTCAGATTCCCCCAAACAATTCAGTTTTCACCAGAATATACTCCTCATAATGAAACAAATTCATCAAAATGATCCATCCCTTGGCTTGTCTGTTGCCACTATGCAAGGCAATTTTATACTGGGAATGTATTTGTTTGTAGTCTTTATCGCACTCTAATTCCTGATTATTTTGGAATATTAATAAATCTCTCATCAGATAGTCCCTGCCGCTCTTTTTAAATAAAATGTCATTAATACATTATTCTGACCCCTTAATCTAACAGCATCTGTCTTTACTTATTTTATTTAAGGCCACATCCCCTGTTTTGCCCACTATATATATATATATATATATATATATATATAAATATAACCAGTGATTATTGTGTTATAATGAATATGGTACCATTGAGATCCCATTTATTTGAAAAGTTTGAGTCAGTGTTAGTAAATTACAGGAATATGTAAACTGTAGTGCTACGCTAAAACATGGGTAATGGGTTGATCCTTAGAGGTGTCTGGGACACGACCAGCCTTCATCATCCTGCCTCTGTCCAATGCTGCCTCTTAACCGTCTCCTTCACACCCTATCAGAGGACATCTGGACTCTAGCAGTCCCCGCTCACTCAGGGTGAAAGTAAACTATGGGGCATTCTGTGTGGAATCTGCAGCCAGTCAGCGGGGCTGTCGAATCGCCCGCCAGTTGGCCACGTGAATTGGGCGCTATGAAACTCCAGAACACCATGTAAATGTCACTATGAGCAGGGAAGCAGGTGATCAGTCATTGAACTGCTCATTCTTTCAGGATGCGAGACCCCCCAGAAGTGGCATCCAACCTGGAGGCAGGATAGGATGCCTACTGATGTCTAATAGATGTGCAGAAAGGATCATCTGGGTGAAGTAGATAAAAGGAACAACTGGGTGAAGCTCATTTCTGGATTTGCTAAATGATTCCTCAGATTCTCTGCTAAATGCTATTTATAAGTTCGGAGATATCATGTCACAGACATAAGTGAAAATGAACAGACTCTCACACATACAGACACACATTCACACAGACACACACAAGTTTGTATCTATATCTTTGTGGGGACATCCATTCATTTCTATGGGCATAACCCCAACAATGACAACCTTAATTCCTACCCAGCCCAAACCTTAACCAAACAAAATACAAGACTTTTGACTGTGGTCACAGATTTTTATTAAATTGAGTTTTCCCTTGTGGGAACTGAAAAAATTGTCCCTATAATGTCAGAATAGCAGGTTTTTATTACATTGTGGGGACATTTGCTCTCCACAACATAATATATACATAACCCCCCAACACTCACACACACACACACACACACACATATTGCCTCACCTGCTGAGGTGTTAATCGATTGAGGAATATCATGTCCCAGCCTGAAAGGGAGAAAATGGCGTCTTTGGGGGGCCGTGGGGAATAGCACTATGCCCTTAATTCTGAGTTTTGCCATCCATCTCTGTGAACATTTAATTCTCTGTTGTGCAATTCCTGAAAAGAAAACACATGCAGATGCCTGCCCAAAATTTCATAAAAAATGTAAAAAGCAGCACAGACTCTCCACTCGCAGTATGACATGCTCGTCCGAAAACATCTAATCCACATGGAATGCATCTCTGCTCTCGGATGGTCCAATGCAATATTTCCACTCTCATTCCCCATTGATTTAAAGATAATTTTTTTGACAGCTTTTCTCCTTTTTCATTTGGTCAAAGGAACTCTAGTGTGTCAGACTGTAGTGGCTGTTAATATCAGTGCCTTCAAAGGATTCCTAAAGGTTCTGAATGACTTCATGCGTAAATTGGAATAAATGGAGTTTTTTTTCTAAACTTCCCTGTATTGTGGGCAGGCTGATAGACAATGTAATGAAAATAATAACATTTTTATCGATATCTGTATAAACACCTAGAAAAGGTCGCATTTTTCATTTCAGTTTCTAAATCAAGTTTTTCATTCATGTGTACATTTTAATTTCTTGAATTCTCACTATAAAAATAATGACTTCCTGTCCAGTGAAACAGGGTTACCAGGAGGACTCATGCTGCACAGAGAATCACTTTTCACCCGAATAACGAATCCAGTGTCAGAAAACTTTTCGCTCAGCCCACAGATGAGAGATGTCAATCTGAGATGCCATGGAGACGAGCTACTCAGCTGAGCCTATTGGACACGCTCAGCCTACACCGCCAGTCTCTGCTTAATTATTTCCATTTCTCTTCAACATGCATATATTTTCCAGAAATGCGTTTGGGGGGGTGGGTTTTTTAGTGCTTTAATGATGTACCAAACTATTTACATACACAAGCATAACTACTTTGCACAACTGTTTGATCACAACAGCTATCATGAAGATATAAGACTTACATATACAAAGGCTGTCTTATTTAATGAGCAACATTTCAGATTAATACTGATGAATTAATGCAAAGTATCGATTGATTGATCCATCAATCCATATTCTAACTGTTCATCCTGATCAGGCTCACAGGGCCCAAAAAAATCATTACATGTATTTAGAAAAAAATCTTATAACATTGAAGTAGTAAAGGTAAATCATTTTAGCTTTTTTGAATCTTTTTCCACCCAGGATCATCATCAGCAAATTGCCTATATTGCTTTCTAGAAGTGTGATGTTTCATCATTGTATTCCATTGTTGTACCTTTTCTTGATAGGCAACTAAGTATTGTCGGAAAGATTGTTTTTGCTTCACAGTATTCGTTGCATGCAAAATGTAAATGTTTATGATGTGTTTCTATGATACTATTCCATAATCAATTAGGCTCAGCACTTTTTTGGAAGATATGATGACACAGCAAAGGAATTCCAGGGACGGATCTCCTCCAACTCCCATGAGACCAGGCCTGTTTTTGTTGGCTCGTCCATCCATCCAGCCATCCATTCATCCATCCATCCATCACTTCTTTTTATTGCTCCGACCCCCAAAGGCTCGATTTGGGGATAAACACGGCTTGGAAAGCCAAACCACCTTTTTGATTTGGTGCTTCATTGTTAGTCTTCTGGTAATTGGTCAGCTGACATTTTTTAATACGCAAACCAGACCCTCATTTGAGAAGGGCTGGGAAGAATTACGCCCCCAGAGTGCCTGTGTCCTTTTCCTTTTCAGATATCCCCTTATTTATGATGCTGGCACCTCTTTAAATACAGTTTGTTGTTTGAAGGGATATAACCAAAGCTACTGTCCAGCATTATACAGAACTTCCTGAGGTGAAAGTGTGAATAGGTGGTCATTTAGGGGCATGAAATTGCTTTACTATAGTGTTTACATAAAATCGTTTAATTTGAAATTTATGTAAATCCATCCATCTCACAACTGCTTATTCTGAATAGTGTCTTGGGGGTTCTGGAACCTCTCCAAGGCAGCACAGGGCATAAGGCAGGGGTATACCCTGGAGGGGATGCCAGTCCGTCACAGGGCATAAGGCAGGGGTATACCCTGGAGGGGATGCCAGTCCGTCACAGGGCATAAGGCAGGGGTATACCCTGGAGGGGATGCCAGTCCGTCACAGGGCATAAGGCAGGGGTATACCCTGGAGGGGATGCCAGTCCGTCACAGGGCATAAGGCAGGGGTATACCCTGGAGGGGATGCCAGTCCGTCACAGGGCATAAGGCAGGGGTATACCCTGGAGGGGATGCCAGTCTGTCACAGGGCATAAGGCAGGGGTATACCCTGGAGGGGATGCCAGTCTGTTGCAGAGCACATACAATTTATAGAAGTCAGTTCACCTAACTGCTTTTGGACTGCAGGAAGAAACCAGTGCACTGGCCATGACACCATGAGAACGTGTACAAAACACACACAGAGAGAGAAGGTGGGACACCAGCCCACAACTAGGATAAGCAACAGTGCTGTCTACTGAGCCACTACCCTATCCTGTTGTGCATGTACACCTTCAGTGGTTGATCTTTGTGATTCCACCTGTATGTCATTGTTTTGAAACATTTTTAGTGTTATGTCCTTATTCTTCAGCTTCTAAGCGATTTTGAAGCTGTACCTTCTAGTTTTAGAAGATCTTTTACATTCTGTGGGGGCTGGATAGTGTTGAAGGTCCTTTGTAATGTCATTTCACTCTTTTCACTTTCAATGTTCTCATGTGTTATATTCAATGCATCTATTGAGATGTAAACTGAAAAGAGGTGTTGGATAAAGCACGGGATTATTGTAATACTGGTCATATTTCGCTTTTTATGCATTTGGAGGTTATTTAACTGCTTGGCTGCCTATTTTACATATTTACTGTTATTTAACTGGGGCACCAGAGATGCTGATATGCAGAATGTGCCAGTTCATTCAATGGGTGAGGAACACCATTTCTCACAAGATGTGTCTCTGTCTAATACAATTTTTTTGGGTTTATTAAATATATTCCTTCAGTCCATTTCCCACATTACCCCTCAGTATCAACCTGCAGATTGCCCACTGAAGTCTTTCTGTAAAAAAGCACAATTTATACTGTATATTGGTTAAAAATATAATTTTCCTTTTTAAAATAACCTGCTTATCAAAGGTCAAGTATTTAAATGCATTTTCAGCTTTTTTCTGTGCGCCTTTCCACCATGCTAATCTGATTTGAGACCAATTATTTCTCTCATTTGAAAATACAGAGTTAACGCTTATTGAACTGCAGCTCTCCCCAGGTGACCTAAATATGATGGAGATCCATTACCAGCTCAGCCCACACTTAACACTCGCGTATAAGCAGAAAAGCTGGATCTGATTACAGGCTGCGAAAACTGCTTTTCTTTTTTTGACTCAGTGTGCTGGGGGTGGAAGTGTTTATCATATTTATCATTGGGTAAGGATGGTACTAAAATGCAAAAATGCCCTAGCTGGGGTTACAGTGGTTGGTTTAATGGGTGATCATTGTTTTCTGTGTTTTTTTCTTCTCAAGAACCCTGGATGCTTCACCTGAACTCAGGTCTTTAAAGGGCAGGACTTGTAAGCCAAACATAAGCAGGCTGGTAATATTATTTGACGCGGGCAGCTATGTAACTATGTCTGCCTCCGAATGCCATTTGATTTTTATGGGATGGCTGAACTTTGCTCTGGAAGATTTTTTTGGTTCTGCATCTCAAAGCTACTTCCTGAATGAGCTATATTTACAACTTTGGAAAGAGAAAAGAAAATAAAAATACACACACGCGCACACATGCATGCACACACACACACACACACGCACACGATCCTTTAAGGGTTATCCTCAAAACATTGGTTTTTCAAGAGGAGCCTATTCAGGGCACGTCCTTAAGCTAAGCCTGTTTTTGCTAAAAGGGCATCGTTATTATTACAGCGGCAGAAATATGCTGCAATTCATTTTACACCCCATGCAAAGCGGCACCAGGCATGACACAAATGTCTTTGCTAGTATCAGCCAGACGCAGCTGTCATTTCCCCATCCTGCGCCATAGCAAATGTACCTGCAGTCATCTGTGGGCGTGTCAATCTTAAAAAGAGGCGGAGTCAGGTGCGTTGTTGCCATATTGCTACCTAAATGCAGCAGAAAGCGCTACTGACCAACAAAAACCTTTTCTCAAATCAGTGGCTTGGTATTTCACTGTAATTTTAAGGGCACGTTATCGAGATGTAACATGTGACTACTTTGGTACATGTACAGATGCCTTTCACTGCTTGTCACACACACTGGGACGCGTAGCAGTGCACAAACGTGAAAGATAAAAAATAAAAAAATGTGCAATGTGAAAAATCACAAATCAATTTTTTTTAAAGAAATATATGACGTAATGGTTAGTCATTATATTCATCATAATTAGTTAATCGCAGTAATGATGACTGAAGTTGGCTAATTATTATAGTGGGACCCCCATGTCTGCAGTTGCAGTAAAAAAAAAACGTTTAGGAACTCCAGAGACGGTTCATAAGTTTTAAACTGCTTACCAAGTGAGTACGAGCTGTAAGCTGGAGAGTACCCACAATCGGCAATAAATCACAAATAATTTTTTCCCATTACAGGTTATGTACAGGTATCAAGTCCAGCCCGCTCCATCGGCCTGATCCCTGTGTTTCTCTTCAGGTGTGGCTCCAAACTAGCCACGCCCCTGGCTTGTTAGTCCTTCCTATCATCTCTGCTCTCTTGTGAACCTTCCACAGCTGCCTCATGTTTGCTTCCTGTTAGCCATGTATATTCGCGTATTTCAGTCCCGTGATCCTAGTCCAGTCATTGTTCCCTTTCAACGTGTGCTATCCTGCCTGTTCCCTTTAATAAACACCCCTGCGAGGGGTTTGCTGAACCACAGCCTGCATTCAGGTCGTCCTACTCCTGCCGCTAAACGTGACAACAGGTATATGATTCAGTATTTTTCATTGTAAAATGTGTAATAGCAGCCTGTGTTTTTCCATTGTCCTTCATCCTTTGTGGGGTATAAAAAGCATGATTTTCATTTCCCCATCATTCCTTGATACATGATATTTTTTCATTGTTATATCGTCTTTTGAGAATTAGGCTAAAACGTCAGAATCCCTTTCATTCGAAAGAGTACAGTGCAGTGTGATAATGTACTGGGTGGGCCATTTATATGGATACACCTTAATAAAATGGGAATGGTTGGTGATATTAACTTCCTGTTTGTGGCACATTAGTATATGTGAGGGGGAAAACTTTTCAAGATGGGTGGTGACCATGGTGGCCATTTTGAAGTCGGCCATTTTGGATCCAACTTTTGTTTTTTCAATAGGAAGAGGGTCATGTGACACATGAAACTTATTGGGAATGTCACAAGAAAAACAATGGTGTGCTTGGTTTTAACGTGACTTTATTCTTTCATGAGTTATTTACAAGTTTCTGACCACTTATAAAATGTGTTCAATGTGCTGCCCATTGTGTTGGATTGTCAATGCAACCCTCTTCTCCCACTCTTCACACAGGGAAAGACAGAGGGAAACACATCATCATGTAGCAATTTCGCATATCCAGTGGCCTTGAGGTTTCCATTGATGAAGAATGGATTGATGAAGTTAATATCACCAACCATTCCCATTTTATTAAGGTGTATCCATATAAATGGCCCACCCTGTACAATGTACTGTATACCATATGGATGTACATGAAAATCACATTATGTATGGGGTCCACAGACGGTTTGCTATTACCCACGGTTTCAGCTATCTGTGGTATGTCCTGGAATGTATCTCTCTCGGATGCAGGGGGACTGCAGTCATTGTTATTATTAATTATGAAATTCACAGAGCTATGGTGGAATCCTGATGTTGCCATAGATGGTCTACTTGCATGCTTTCACTCACGAATGGGCAGATTCGTTTCCTCTGCTGAGAAGCGTTCTTCTCCACTACCTGGCAAATACGGCATTATAATCGCAAACAGCCAAGTTGCACATGCACCTGACTCTTAAAGAGAATGTAGGATGACAGTCTGATTGGTTTATACCATGTTACGCATCAAACACACCCATGACAAATTACGAAACTTAATACAACCCTTTTGGACCATGCGCCTGGTACTGTAACTATTTTTCTGCCGTTAAACTAACAAAAGCGAGTTGGCCACACCCCTTAAAACACCTTGTGCTGTGTTCTTCAGACCGTGGGCTTTAATTCGTTAAAATAGGGCCCAAAGTGTTTGTCCTCTGAAGAGTCTGCCTGTGCTTCATTTTCCAGCCTCACAAATGCTTATATCACCCATAGGTGCAGTACAACACAGTGGTGAGGGAAGAGTTCTGATCATTACTGGTTTTCTATATCCTTTCATACCAGATAGAATTGTTTTTCAAAGTTAATTAACCCTCAATGGGGATAAATGTCTGTTATAGAACACTGGGTAGCACTGCCATGTAAATAAAGGAAGATTTAGTGTGAAATGAGGAGGATATTCAGAGTCCACCACCAATCAATTGTCCCCTCTCCTTGTCACCTGATGAA
The DNA here is from genome assembly GCF_048594095.1 of Paramormyrops kingsleyae. Taxonomy (NCBI): domain Eukaryota; kingdom Metazoa; phylum Chordata; class Actinopteri; order Osteoglossiformes; family Mormyridae; genus Paramormyrops; species Paramormyrops kingsleyae. The sequence continues at coordinate 5,241,193 of NC_132812.1, forward strand.
TGTGGCCTGAGATGTCAGGCATCTGTCTCTGCTTTGGAAACATCCGCCAAAAAATGCGCCAATGTACGTCACACCAGGACTTCCCGAAACTTGACTAGACTCCGCCCACTCCGAGCTTCCTGCCCTGTAATTCACCGGGCTCTGGCCATTCCTGACCAAAAGCCGTGTGATTACCACCCCGGAGTCCTGTGTGGCAGCAAATTAAGCACAGGAAGGCAGGATCAAGGGTGTCTGCTAATGGAAGTCATTTACCAAATTGCCCGGTCTTGTGTTCGGCTGCTAGCATGCAAGCCCATTACATGCTGTTTACACTGCTCTGATCGCTCCACATCAGTGCTTAGCCGCGAGAAACAGAGGCAGCGCTGGATGGCCGACGAATGCCATGCTGCTAATGATCTGTATCTTGGTGTCATCCTGAATCGATTTAGGAATCCATCAACGCAAATGGAGCCTGGGCACTGGGAACCCTTCTTGTGGGGGGTGGCAGTGTGGGGTGGGATGACCCCTTCCCATGCTGTCCTCTTTGCTGTTTACCCCGGTCTCAGCCGGCTAGGGCGATCTGAGTCGCACTGCTGCGGACGCTTGACTTTTACTCAATTAAACTCATTTGTGTCATGGAGCCTGGGGATATGTCCGCATCTGGGACCCTGGTTCTTGCGGAGATTGGGGCTCCTTGGATGTCCCCTGGCCATGCTGAGACTCAGAAGCACAGCGGCTTCCTGCAGATAGATGCACCGACTCTGGGAAACTCTGGCTGCGGTGAGCCGTTCCCGAAACTCCACTTAGACTCCTCCTCTCTGATTACTGTGAAGATCTGAGGCTTGAGGGAAGAGGATGGGAGCTATGAAAGGACATTGATATTAATGCATTTGTGCACCTGTGAGCTCATTTATTCGGCTCTTGTTTATTTATAAAGACAGCTGCATGTTTGAGAGCTGATTAAATTATGAACATATCTTCTGAAAACAACAAAGGACATTTATGACTAGATAACCTATACAATATAGAGCAATGACATAAAATATTAACAATTGATATTATGATTGTATTAATATTTAAAACATTGTCATAAATTGTTCCCAATTTTTTACATGGTACCATTGTAATGGCGTTGAAAAAATTGAGAATTTGCCATGTCTACCTCTAGTGGTCAATAACTACTAAATATGAAGTCATTTGTACAGTTTTATTCATTATATACAGATGACAGCATCTCAGTGTTTCTGAAACAGCTTCCACTCACATTCCACACTACTTGAAAGATGCCTGTGGGCAGAAATCAGTAATTTAATGCAATTCATGTAGTTCTCTGGAAAAGCACCCAAAAGAGCAGCCGAAAGCGCGGGGGGGGAGGATTTCCAGACCGACACATCAAGAGAATCCCCCATGATTCTGGGCTGTTATAAAGTCACTCCGCTTGTTTTAGATTAGGCGGAAGAGAGACCGCAATGACAAACGATGTTTACGTGAGCCTTTCCCGTCACTAACGCGGCTCCGCTGCATGCGCTGGGGGATGGCGTGTGGCTGTGGAATAAAGTCGGTGCTGTGAGTCACAGACGGCAAGGTGGTAATGGGCTGCAGCAGCACGGCTGCACTGGAGCAGCTCTCGCTGGGACAGTGTTTGAAACGCGACGCCAGGTCCCACGGGGGTCACATTACGCATCTCAAATGGCACAAATGGAAGATTCCTTCCCTGAAAGGGTATACAGGCAGTGCAGAAGGGCTGGGCTGACGGGGCATTTATGCACAAGCAAAACAGACTAATAAGCTCCTATCAGTTAGTTAATACCTTTTAGTAGTAAGACTAATGAAGAAGCTACCGTCTGAGATTAAATTACAGTAATACTGCTGTCACGTTTCCAGTAACAAGTTGGGTCAGATACATGCATGTTGTATTACAATGTAAGAAATACTGGTTCATTTTGAGAACACCATCATTAGAACTGACATATACAGTCCTTAAATATAGCTGGGGATAATAAAAGAAAAAAGTATGAAAGTCTTGGACATTGCTCAACAACATGATTATAAATTTGCCAAGTACTTGTGTACTTGTACCGGTACTGGTTTATTGAAACACTACTATTTTTATATTACTGATGTATTTCAGAAAAGACTGTTTCTTACTAGAATCAGTTTTACCAATCCTTTCCAAACGATACTTCTTGCCGCCCTTTGGTGTGACGGTAAGTGGGGAAGTACTTGTGTACTCATTACTAGTACTGGTTTATTGAAACACTACTATGTTAATATTGCTGAGGTATTTTTTCAGAAAAGACTGTTTGTTCCTGGAATCAGTTTTAAAAATCCCTTTGAAATGATACTCCTCAGCGGCCTTTGGTGTGACGGTAAGTGGGGGCGACGGGGACGCCTGCCTAGCTAAACTTTCTGATGAATGCACTAAGCCACCTAAATATACATCACAGGGAGAGGAAATACGCTCAGTGTTGTCATTGCATATTGAATTCCTGAGAGACGGCTGTGTGTGTGTGTGTGTGTTTGTGTGTGTGGGGTGCGATTGATGGTGTCTTGCGTGACAGACCCTGAAGAATGTTCTAGCGCGCATGCTTCCCCGTTACTCTGTGCCCCCCCCCCCCCCCCCCAACTGCTGTGTCTAATGAATTAACAGCCGAGGGTCCCAGCAGCGGCAGCGGGTCCCTGATTATGCAGAGTCTGCGCTGTTAGGCAGCTCTGACACCCCCGAGCGGGATCGCTCACGCCAGCCGCCCATTCCCCTCTCATCTGTGTGCTGTCAGGAGTCTGCCAGCTGTCGGCGAGAGAGCCCCCGCCGGAGGGCTGCGAACGGGAGCCCCGCGCAGCCGGCACATCAGCCACATGCCACCAGCCCCCCCCCAGGACTGACACACAGGCACAGAGGACCACTTGGCATAATATTTCTCATGGTGGATTTCAGAAAATGTCTTATTTAGGTGTTCAGAATTTATCAGTTACATTGCAGGGCATTAGAAAAATAATGCACAATATGCAAAAATAAAAAAGGTGCAACAAAACAACAAAAAACACGAATGCAGCTCAACACCGAGTTTTTCCATTTTCACTTAAACGAAAAAAAGATTTTTAAGCGCTGGAGCGTTTACAGATGGTCTCTGCGTACTTTCCGAAGATGCCAAGTTTCTTAAGTAAGGACAGAGATGTATTTTGTGCAGCACTTGATCCTGGATGGAAGATACAGTAAATCGACACCAAATAGCATGAGTTCCACTGTTGAGAAAAACATTTCCAACGCAGTATGTCGAACACCACAATAACCTGCCAAACAGATACAGCCGCCGCACAAGTCCTACACCCACACCAGCACTGAGGGTGGCGGGAACCAGGGGACGATAGTTTTTCAGGGAGTGTTTCCAGTAGCAGCAGTGACAGCAGGTCAGAAGAAAAATGAGCACTTTTTACTACAGAGACAACAGCACATCAGTCTGTGTACAGCAGTGTTGGACAGTGCAGGTGAGGAAGTGGAGGACAAACAGAGGCAGAATGATTCAGTCAAGAGCCCCTTGAAGGAGTAACATGGAGTTTCAAAAAGAACCTTCTTCCCATAGCAAAAGGAAGACTAGAGGTGAAATATTAGCAGGAATACAACTGGACCGATGTTCCAAATTCCCCAGTAAAACCTCAAGCTGGTATTTATACAGCATTTTTCTGCCTGTCTGACAGAGGACCTCTGCACTGCAATGCTTTAAAGTTCACAAGACAATTAGATTGATAAAGAAGAAAAATCATTCTTCTGACATGCCAAGGCAATTGCGTCAGAATTTTAATAATGCCTTAATGTTTACAAATTCTTTAGACTGTAACTCAGCTGCAGAGTAGAGAGATAAAAGTGATTCATAAAACTGGGGAAAGAGGCATGCTGGAACGTTAAGCTCCTCCGTTATGCTCTAACGGCAACCTGATAAATTCATTCTGCAAATACAGTCCACAGAAACTGAGAGGCAAAGCCAGTGTGTTAAAAGCCCTGTATGGAACACGCTGTTCCTCTGAAATGAGCAATGATCTGACAGCTGCTAAAAGTCTTTGACAATCAGCATCATTTATCTGGGGACTCTTGCCAGAATCCAAATGTTGGCCACTGGGGATGTCAGGCAAAGCAAACGGTGAGATGAATGTCTTTGCCTTGGTGTGGATGACCAGTGAAGCCTGGAGGGGAAACGTTGTTCTATATTCTGCTCTTCCTCACTTTGGGGACTTTCGCTTAAGAGTGGACCTCCTTCTGACGAGTCTGAAATCTGACGGCACTTCGTCGTGTGTGTGAGGAGCCTAGTGGGTCCGTTTGCAGACCCCGGAACAGCGAGTCCCCTCACCGCTAGTGTGTGGCAGCGTTTTATGAAGTTACCCGCAAAGTTTATTGGTTTGCTTTCAGTCATGGACTGCTGTCCCCCGAAAAGAAGTCAGCTTTTAAGATTTAGGAGCTTCTCCAAACACCAAGAGTACGGAAGGGATATGCAGAGCTGCCAGCTGTTTTTGACGCGTACCTTTTATAATTGCTTCTTGTTAGCTGGCTGAAAAGGAAGTAAATCTGAAAGAGCAGCTGTGCTTTGGGTGGGCTGCGTTTCATAGGCGAAATAATGCTGAGGGAAGACAGGACGTCTCAACAACTCGAGAGGGAAGGGAGGGAGGCTGTTGAGCTACCAGCTCTTTGAGTATTAGAACATTTGGATTTGGAACAACTTAAAACATGTGTAAAGCTGAGCGCGCCGAATTGGCCCATGTGACCAAGCGCTGAGGATTCTGGGATGGCTTTGTCTGGAGTCCCTCGGCACCCCGTGGTCCGTGTTGTTTAGCGTGTGAGTTATGGTAGGTTCCTCCTGCCCCCTTTACGCCTGTTTGGCGGCCTCCCTTCCCAGCATGCCGCCCACAGCCATTTCTGTGGGGTCTTTGTCTGCTTTCCGGTGTAGATCCTGGGGAGCCCCATCAGCTTCTTACCCCTGACCTCCAGATGTTTCTAGGGCACTGAAGCTCCTGCCACTAAAACAGGACACGGCCTCATAGGTCTGCAGTCACATTGTCTGATCTCTCCCTGCCGCGTGAGCCAGACTGGGACTCCCCTGTTAAGTGACAAGGTAAAAATACGCCGTTACTGTCAAACCTGCGACTCATTTAATAAATACGCAACGTGGCTCTGATTAATTAGCTGGAGCCTAATTTCCTGTTGAAAGCCCGACCAGCTGCCGAGCGTTCTCCTTGTGATCTGGTTTCCATTTTTAGCCACTGGGGCTTAGATCGGCAAAGGACTGGGCTGCCAATCGGGACACACGCTGCAGACATGGCAGCATCGTCAGGGTGTCTCCCACAAATCATCACAACAACAGTCAGCTGAGGAAACAGTGCACTTTTCCCACAAGCATCTCCTCCGCAGCAATGGGGTGGAAGGCAAACAAGGGGACATCACAGGCATAAGTAAATCTTCGGCACAGACTCGCCCATATGTTTTAGATCTGGGACAACACAATATAAATTGTACCTTTTAAAAACCCAGTTGTTAATGGGGGCAGAGCCCTGGATGAGAGACGGGGTGGTTTTGGGAACGCGCTCCCTGAAGCCCAGGGGGTGCAAATGTAATTCCACAACCATCCGACGGCACGGACGCTGCCCACAGAGCCGCTTCTCAGAGCCCTTACATCACGTGACAGGCTTTCACTTGTCTTTTATCTAAAACGGACCTCTTGTGTGAAAGCGGAGGTTGAGCACTTGGACAGCTGTTTCAGAAGTGGCCACTCAGAGCAAAAAAAAAAATAAAAATAATGCAAACTCTGAAGGTAAACAGTTCTTGTGCCAGCGCAATATCTGCCACGTTTAAATACCATCAGCATGAAGTACTGTTGTGATTTCGCATAGGGTTTCTCACTAATGAGTCCATGCAGTACCACAAACTCAAACAATCCCCTTGTAAATGAGTCTAGCAGAGCGGGGGGGGGGGGGAGTGGAAGCGTGGAATGCAGGCCGACACCAGCTCTGGATGCTCGATTGTTCCTCTGGCACGACAGATTGTTTCAGAACAGTCGCTGCGGTCTTGGGTCTTCCACTTGAAGCTGTTCTTCCGGACCATCCATCATTGTAAATGTAACCTGACTAAGAGGGTGGTGGTGGGGGGGGGGGGGTGTAAAAAAGCCTGCATTGTCATGAAGCACGAGGGAGAGCCTTCTAATCAACAGGGGCAATGTTCTGGAAAGATCCATGGTTTATCCTGATAACGCTCATTACACACCGTTGAAGTTTAGGACACTAACCACCACGTCACAAACTGGATTTATTCCCCATGTTAATGGTTTCATGTAAGTTTTGGTAAAATATTGCTAATTGATCCTGTCAAACAGGTTTCACACATATGTAACCTAGCAAGACAGCTATTGTGACCAGAACATTTGCACCCCGGAGGCGAGATAAAGCAGGGAAGCTGAAGACTGCTGACCGTCACTGACAGCTGCTTCTTTCCTCCGCACATACGCTGAAGTGGATATTTGTTGTGAGACTTGTGTTTAGTGAGTCACATTGACCCCCAGCATCGTAGATCCTGAGAATGATTGATGAGTGAGTCAAGGCAAAGGGATTCCATGGGAAAGGGATGTGAGCGTGAAAGAGCCTCTGGGCTGGGGGGGGGGGGGCAGGTCCCAGCCCGCATGTGAGGGAACCGTGACACCGTGACAGTCATGTGGATGTCCTAATGCCCCCCGCCAGTCATGTAACACAAGCGGTCCTCAATGTTATTCAATCACTTAATCGTCTCTCCTTGGGAATACGTATTAGTGTAATTTAATACCTAATGCACTTTAACAAAATTATTCATCAAAAACAGAATATTCCCAGCTATTGACGTTTTACAATTATTTATTTGTCAGATGCTTTTGTCCAAAGTGACATACAAGTGAAGTAAATAGCGCAGGTGTGCATTTAATAGGGAAATTATGTAGGATTTTTTCATCGTCTCTCTGGAAGGTTTGTCATGACACAGTACGCTTTGTTCAATTTTCACCTGTAATGTGATACAGGCTTACAAATGCTATTTCTATTTTCCAAAATCATATCACCCATTTATAAGCTGAAGGTTGTGAATCAATGAAAAGGATTACAAAGAAGTGTAAATTAGTTTTTTAGATTTATTGAAATGTAGGGAGAAGAATCCTTTCGTGAGAATTTCCACACTGATATCAGTGTTGTTTGGCGCATTACTTCCAGCCTTTCCCAGAGAATGAAGTATCTCCCAGCTTTGCACGCCAGCTTAATGCAACATTAGCCCCTTCTTCTTGACGGATTTATTCAAGATCTGTTTGCTTGAAGATGTCTTACGAGAGCAGTTTTTGCTTCACTTTCCATAAATTCTCTGTAGGATTCCACTCAGCACTGACTCGGCCAAGTTAAAGCTTCACCACCTACACTACTGCAGTGAAATTACATCTCTCTGCGACGGACCATTGTCCTTCGAAAAGAAACATTTTCAACAGCTGTGTCCATAAGCCAAAACAGGATTTCGCTTGTGTTTCCTCATACTAATACTTTGCTCTGCAAAAGAAGGCAGTGGCGGAAAAATGAAAAAAAATCACTTATTTTATCTTATAAAAACTCAAGTCTGGGTCTGGAGGTGGCATCTTCACGGCTTCTCCACAGCTTCTGGAGATATACAGCACCGTAAAGTGATGTCCAGGTCTGCGCTACGGGGCACTTCATTTAACCAAGTCTGTGTCTGTCATTTAGGGTATGGTGTCATTTATTTATGGCATGGTTCTTCAAACCTTTTGCTCTCATGAATTTGGGCTACATTGAGGAGAACTTGATAAAACAATATTGACCCAACAAGTCGCACACCGGCCACACAACTTCAGAAAACATCAGAGAGAAGGCTGACACTCAGCAACCAGAATATTACAAAGACAGGGGGACTTTTGAAATATTTGTCCCTTCCTGCGGAATGAATTGTGGTTGCTGTGTCCACCTCCCATTCTCCCCCCCCGCCCCTCCTCAGGGGAACCTTTCTATCGAGCTTTGATCACCCTGGAAGACAGAGAATGATGGCACACCTTAAAAATGACAAACAGTGCCGTTAAAGTCCCAGCTTTATTAGCTTGCACCGCATTCCTCTGGGTTTATGTTGCTTCTGCATGGGGCCTTCACAGCACACCTCCGCCATGGCAATAGGAGGTACAGGGTAGCCTGTTGCTTCTGCATGGGGCCTTCACAGCACACCTCCGCCATGGCATTCGGAGGTACAGGGCAGCCTGTTGCTTCTGCATGGGGCCTTCACAGCACACCTCCGCCATGGCATTAGGAGGTACAGGGCAGCCTGTTGCTTCTGCATGGGGCCTTCACAGCACACCTCCGCCATGGAAATAGGAGGTACAGATCAGGGCAGCCTGTTGCTTCTGCATGGGGCCTTCACAGCACACCTCCGCCATAGCATTAGGAGGTACAGGGCAGCCTGTTGCTTCTGCATGGGGCCTTCACAGCACACCTCCGCCATGGCAATAGGAGGTACAGGGCAGCCTGTTGCTTCTGCATGGGGCCTTCACAGCACACCTCCGCCATGGCAATAGGAGGTACAGGGCAGCCTGTTGCTTCTGCATGGGGCCTTCACAGCACACCTCCGCCATGGCAATAGGAGGTACAGGGCAGCCTGTTGCTTCTGCATGGGGCCTTCACAGCACACCTCCGCCATGGCATTAGGAGGTACAGGGCAGCCTGTTGCTTCTGCATGGGGCCTTCACAGCACACCTCCGCCATGGCATTAGGAGGTACAGGGCAGCCTGTTGCTTCTGCATGGGGCCTTCACAGCACACCTCCGCCATGGCAATAGGAGGTACTGAGCAGCCTGTTGCTTCTGCATGGGGCCTTCACAGCACACCTCCGCCATGGCAATAGGAGGTACAGGGCAGCCTGTTGCTTCTGCATGGGGCCTTCACAGCACACCTCCGCCATAGCATTAGGAGGTAAAGGGCAGCCTGTTGCTTCTGCATGGGGCCTTCACAGCACACCTCCGCCATGGCAATAGGAGTTACAGGGCAGCCTGTTGCTTCTGCATGGGGCCTTCACAGCACACCTCCGCCATGGCAATAGGAGGTACAGGGCAGCCTGTTGCTTCTGCATGGGGCCTTCACAGCACACCTCCGCCATGGCATTAGGAGGTACAGGGCAGCCTGTTGCTTCTGCATGGGGCCTTCACAGCACACCTCCGCCATAGCATTAGGAGGTACAGTACAGGGCAGCCTGTTGCTTCTGCATGGGGCCTTCACAGCACACCTCCGCCATGGCATTAGGAGGTACAGGGCAGCCTGTTGCTTCTGCATGGGGCCTTCACAGCACACCTCCGCCATGGCATTAGGAGGTACAGGGCAGCCTGTTGCTTCTGCATGGGGCCTTCACAGCACACCTCCGCCATGGCAATAGGAGGTACAGTAAAGGGCAGCCTGTTGCTTCTGCATGGGGCCTTCACAGCACACCTCCGCCATAGCATTAGGAGGTACAGGGTAGCCTGTTGCTTCTGCATGGGGCCTTCACAGCACACCTCCGCCATGGCAATAGGAGGTACTGTAGAGGGCAGCCTGTTGCTTCTGCATGGGGCCTTCACAGCACACCTCCGCCATGGCATTAGGAGGTACAGGGCAGCCTGTTGCTTCTGCATGGGGCCTTCACAGCACACCTCCGCCATGGCAATAGGAGGTACAGTACAGGGCAGCCTGTTGCTTCTGCATGGGGCCTTCACAGCACACCTCCGCCATGGCAATAGGAGGTACAGTACAGGGCAGCCTGTTGCTTCTGCATGGGGCCTTCACAGCACACCTCCGCATTGGCATTAGGAGGTACAGGGCAGCCTGTTGCTTCTGCATGGGGCCTTCACAGCACACCTCCGCCATGGCAATAGGAGGTACAGGGCAGCCTGTTGCTTCTGCATGGGGCCTTCACAGCACACCTCCGCCATGGCATTAGGAGGTACAGGGCAGCCTGTTGCTTCTGCATGGGGCCTTCACAGCACACCTCCGCCATGGCAATAGGAGGTACAGGGCAGCCTGTTGCTTCTGCATGGGGCCTTCACAGCACACCTCCGCCATGGCATTAGGAGGTACTGGGCAGCCTGTTGCTTCTGCATGGGGCCTTCACAGCACACCTCCGGCATGGCATTAGGAGGTACTGAGCAGCCAGGCCGCACGTTATGGCCGACAAGCCGTGGGAAACTTCAGCATGTGCCAGGGCTCCCGTTCTGTCGCTTTACACTCTGTACATATCCTTTCATAGGCCTGTCCTGCTCGTCTGGCCTTCCCTGAGTATTCAGGTAGCGTACAGGGGCCATTTCTAAACACGGATCTGCCACATCTGGCTGTGCTGCATGCCGCACATTTCTGCAGCAGAAACAAAACCACTCAAATAAATCTGCTACAAATTCATGTCGGGATAGAAAATAGGCAGCAGGGTCTCTGGTCAGCTAAAATATTTCCTATTGACAGCAGTCGCTCCTTGATCCAACGAAGTAAAAACCATGTCTGACACGAGGAATATGAGACTGCAGCTCCTCAGTTACATCTTCTGGCCACCGGTGGCTTTCAAACCAGCATGAGTGTGTCTCCTTCACAGAGTGATTAAGCATGGAAGTGGAGACATAATGAATGTCTCCCGGCCTGAGCCTTAGAGGGATTCCCACGGGGTGGTGGGGAGGGGGGGGGGGGGTGCACACGAAAGATGTCTGCCTGTCACTTAGAGCTCAGTCCACAAGTTTCAGCGGCCCTTTCCACAGTACACCAACAGTACGTCGTTTCAGAGCAAAGACAGACTTTTCATCTTACCATATACCTGACCCAAGATAAATGAAACACAGATAAAGCAGAAGGTGTCTTAAATATATCAATGTTGTAATAGAAAATAAGTCAGTTACGCAAAATACCGTATAGTGCAGTTTTAATACAAAAGCTCACAGAAGCTGACATTCTTTCACTGCTACAATCAACCATATTGTATTGTGCAAGCAAATTCTGATTTTCAACAGAAATTCATAACAGAAACAAAAAAAAAAACCAACCAAAGTTTCTGAGCATTCATTCTCGGAGAAAAAAATTTTTGCATTATGTTTATTATAAAAAATATATGTTCTACTATAAATAATTTGACATTAGTAGAAAAGCTATCTACATTTGCACACCCAAAGCCACACAAAGACCACACTAAATAAGAAGAAAATACTGCGGCGGTGGCGTTAGCTGCTATGCCTGCTTCTTCTGATAAACATGCATATTAATTATATACAAGAAGTTTCTGTTATGGTTACATATGCATCAGCATGTTTTATGGCACAAATGTTTTCAATTTGATAACTATAAATAATATGCTAATTCTTACTGCTTTTCAACTTGTGATTCAGACAAACAAAAACACTATACAGAGGGAGATAATATTGTCTGGGCTGTTTTAAGTCAAATAACTGACTGACAGTTGTATGTTGAATGGGGGCGCTGAGTGGCTTAGCTCTGCGCCTGCGATCAGAATGGTTGCCGGTTCAAATCCATGTGGTCGGCAGAGTGATTTCACCATTGGACCTCTGAGCACAGCCCTTAACCCCAATTGCTCCAGGGACTGGCTTTCTCAAAAACAAAAAAAGTATACATCACATTGCATGAAAGAGTCTGCTAAATGCATTTAAAGAGGAATGCACTGTAGTGTTGGGACAAGGAGAACGAGCCAAAATCGATTATGTTTGTTTTTTTTTATTATTGAATAATTGTTTCCAGTGGCGACTTCACAAATCAAAAGCTGCTAAGAGAGAAACTGCGAGGCGTCTCCAGAGCGTGGCTTTCTGTGCCATTATGCTCTCTGATGGCCAAGCTGACTCAGCTCCCCCCTCGCCGCGCCGACTCCCTCCCCCTCTCCCTCCCCCTCTCCCTCCCGCTGTCTCCACTCGGGACAGAGAACGTGAATCCTGAGGCGCCTTCCCATATGGGGGGAACAAAGCTTAAACACTGTCACCTACTGCTGTCAACACGGCCGCTTTCAGTGTAAACGGCAGTTGTTTTAAGGTCTGTTACATCCCCGTGAGCCAAACACAGAATTTATATTGAAGCTAAGCAGTATTTTAGACTTTAATGTGTTTTAGTCGAAGCAGGTCCTGATAACCAGGCAAAAAAAACACATTAACATCGTTAATAATGAGAATCTGAACGAGGAGACCAAACAGAACGGTCTGTGTTCATATTATAATTTCTGTGATTAGTGACAAGTCGGATAGTTTTCGGCTTTAAATAAGAATTTTATTATTTTTTCTTATATTTCATTTTATAAAACAAGACATGGTTTGGCCAGCACAGAAACAAATGAGCTGTTGTGAGAACAGGCAGCGATACTGGTATTTGGGAAAAGGCGTTTTCCGGAACACTACAGCAGTCACAACCAGCTGCTGTATGACTTTTCGGACCATCTCGAGCCCCCCCCACCACCACCCACCCCCCCTCCCCAGACGAGATGGTCAAATGCATCCCCGGGTCTGATTCTGGGGCTCCAGCTGGGTTTCCATTTGCAGATGAGGGGCGTCAGGCTTAAAGCCAGCTTCCTGAGCGTTGATCGAACAGACGTATTTCACCTTGACGACTCGGTGCTCCAAAGTAAAAAGCCACATTCGCTTGCTTGTTTCTGCGCTTCACATAAACATCCCTCGATAATCACAGAAGTGCTCTTTCATGAACTCGATCCACTGATCTGAGCAATCAGAGTGGCAGTCCTGATGAATTACAACCAAAAGTAAACATTGCAATGTTTATTGAATCATTCATGCTAAATGGAAACTAAAGTCATGTCCAAAACCAATAAACAGAACTTCAATTGCTTTTACGAGGCATGAAATATGATCGTCTCTGGAGTTCCTCAAACATGTATGACTGTGGACCAGGTGTACTATACTTAGAAAACATGGGTATAAACATGTGGATAAGATGCAGTTGCTCAATTAGGTGTAGAAAAAAAAGTGTACATGGTCTTTTATTTAAAAGAATTGTTTATGCCATGGAAACAGAAACCTGTGATAATTAAATCCCTGAACAAAATGCTGCATTGTCTAAACAATATATCTTTGATAAGTGCACCCGATTGCCCGCCACACACATCCCTGAATGTGGACACTGAGGACTTGTGGGCTAACGCTACTCAGTCAGTCACATATTTACACAAATCAGCAAGTTGCCAGAAAAGTCTATTGTCATCCTTCTAAAAATGCAATTTTTCCTTTTGCCAGAAACCACACGTGCCTCTTCCTTTAACTTGAGCTTCAGGTTCATTATTCAGGTTCTATAAAGCCTTGTTTTCAGTTCATTCCAGGACTGTATGGCCTAAAACGACCATACGGAGCAGTAGAGAAATGGAGGTCGATCTGGTATCACAGTCTCCAGGGAAGGAGGCAAGAGGCCCAACCTGCTAGTTGAAGTTAATTTATCTCAGAGTCCAGGTGCTGTTTCCACCAAAGGGAGCTGTTTTTCTTTTTTTAACTCTGCATTTCAAAAGGTGTTAAACACTCCCTTGTCGTCCATTAAAAGCTTTGGTGTTAAGCACTTGGACATAACTGGATACAGTCATGTAGCGTTTGCCGTTTCCTGTTAGCTGATATCTTCTCATGCTTACTGGTCACAATTGTTTATCATTAACATGCCTCCTCCCCCAGCAACACATTAACTGATGCCATGGAGAACCGTCTCTCTTTCTGTTAATACATCACACAAGTGACCGGAATGTCTGGGGGCGGGGTTAGGGAACTGGGGGGAGGGGCGTCACTCTTCCCTAAGCCCTGGGTGGTGGGACAGTATCCTACGAAGCCGCCATCTGCATAAATATCATAGCGTTTATCATTCGTTTTCGGCCTTTGACTCCGACGCTTCACCTTCTTTCCTTTCACAGATTGACGCGGGAACTGGGGCCGTTCTTGCCGTGAGCTTCGAGGGTTTTGATGCCACTCATCTGAGCTTCTGTGATCGTCATACCAACTTCGCAGAAGTCCCTGTGAAACAGAGAGGTGTCATCCTATGATAGAGAACACGCGTCCCACGCACCACTGCACCTCCACACCTCCACACCTCAGCGCTAAAATATCCTCTCATATCAAGTGTCACAGGAAAAGGAAAAACAGCTACAACTCTTACTAAAATGTTTTTTGTAATTATAACAAACATTTTTGTTAGATAAACTCAAACCTTTTTAAAGTAGGTTCAGGAGAGCAGCAGTCATTCTGAGCATCATTGCAAAATACAGCTTTAATTAGCCAAACGGTTAAATGTTACTGCACTGTTATTAAATATCTGGTGTTTTAAATGTACTCCCATACTAGTAAAAGTTCATAACAGGGTGCATGTAGATGTTACCCAACAATCTATTGTGTTCCCCAAATTCCTGAAGCAAGCTTGTTCCATGATGTCATTTTGTTGTTTTAAATGCAAAACAAATGTTTAATGAAAAAAAGTTAAATTAAATGGAAGGAAAAAGAAATGTTATCATTCTTGCTAACCCATACTGCAGTGGTCATATTTCTGTCACGCTACTTCATTTTTGATTTATTTGTTTATTTTCAGTACAATCTCCCATTTCAGAAACATAATAGGGTTTAATTATTCTACACGAGAATTGTTTAAACCTTTGAATCCCTGAACGTGGTGGGAATATGAGGACATCCAATGAAATAATTAATAGCACCTTAACGTCACTGTAGATTATTGCTGTATATGTATTGCACCCTGGAGAAATGCCATCACGTTTTACATACACTGATCTCCAACAGCTGTTAAACCACTTCAGTGCTGGTGAGTGGAACAGTACTACATAAACTGAGGTCCATGTGACCAGGACACTCATCAAATTAGTTTCATGCAGTAAACGCATTTATAAACTTACAGCTGTTACATTTCTTCACAAACTTACCCTATAGATGCATTAACTGCATGCACAAATATGAAAACCATTAAAATAAGAGACACTGAATGTTCCACAGAAATCTTTAAATGTCAGGTGATGTCTAGGAAATTGAGAAATGATCTGGACGGAGTTAGTATGTTATGCAAAGGCTACAGTACGACACTGAGGCTGCCCAGTGGGGCTCAGCCTTCCCTGGTCAGAGACATTAACACAGCACATTAGTGTAAGCAGACCTATGTTAGTAGAAGCACAGCCCTCCTGTGCGCTTGGTGTGACTTTGGCTCTGGCGCTCGGAGCTCACGGGCACAGTGAGCCGTGGTCTAGAACCCACCGTCGGGCCTGTTGGAGTTAGAGGGTGGTAACTCCCATGGACGGCTCCCATTCAGGGCATGACGCTGCGGGCCTTACATCGCTCAGGCAGATTCTACGGACAAAGTAAACCTTTAGATTGACAGCGACATGGCCCCGGCCTTCCATACTCTCTGTTTACTGTGCTGGCTGAATCATAGCTTACACTAAGAGGCATGAGGATGCTTGGCGATGGTCAAGCATCTAGATAATGGACAATGGGTGTCTACTGAGAAGAGCGATTATTCCCCTACTTCCTCCACTAAGCCATGCTGTTTCAGCAAAATGCTGATCGCTAGTCAATAATAGTTCATGTGAGTTACTAAATTGCCTACTTTATTATGTGTCGATACTCCAGTGTCAACTGTTTTTACGTTTAACTGCACACAAAAGTAATACACACTAGAGCAGTATACTGTATGAAGATGAAAATGATTTGATCCAAAAGAAGCATATTGCTGGTTAGCCAGATGAATCTGGTTTATTCAATGAGTTCCAAACACAGGCAATTATGCAACATATTGTTCATAGTTTTAATGCAATTTGTAACTAGAAACAGTATTTAGAATAGCTTAAATTGTTGTCTATTTTATAATAAGATTTTAACTGTTAAGATTAACTTTTATGTCAGCTGGCTGAACACACGAGTCACTTAGCACATTACAGTATAACGGTCCTTTAGGGTGAACAGGTTCATAGGTCAGAGAGAGAACAATTACTGCTTCTGGCTTTAAGTTATTTACCTATATGAACAAAAAGAAAAACAATTGCAATAAATGTTAATGGCTTCTGTGTTAAGGTCTTGCCACATTTAGTCCAGTTGGTGCCCCAGGAACAAGGCTCTGAATCGTCAAATCATTCACAGTAAATTGTCAAAATCAATTAAGCAGAATGTCGGGTCCCCAGAGAGCGGTGCTGTGAGTTATCCTCCAGCAAGCCACGGCTCAGTGTAACTCAAAAGCCCCGATCAACGGGATAAAAGGGGATTTCGGGGGTTATTATTTGAAGCTTGCAGGAATCGGTCGAGTTCCTTAAGTACAGGAGCTGCTGGATTCAATTTGCCAGCCGGTGTGCAGGCAGCTGACTCTGTCAATACTGCAGCTTTATTTAAGTCCTTCTTTTTTATATTGTTGCTGGACTAGGAACAGAAGTAGACATAGTTAAGTGCAGTCATTACTGTTTTAAATCAAAACAGAACTCCCACATAAAAAAAAAAGAAGAAAAAAACAAAAAACAAACTTGATGGACGCCGATTTCATTTTTCATGGTGGTAGAAGAGATCATGGATGTCTGCAGTTTGGAAAACAGTCTCTGGGAAACTGTCCCTTGCTTATTTGTGTCTCATTTGACCTCTTCTAATTACTGCTAAAGGCTTTCCACAATATTAGGCCCACATAAACATATGCAAGTCATTTATTTTTCTACTTGATTCAAAGAGCTTTTGTGCTTTAACAGGCTGGGAAAACTGGACTCCTGAAACTACTGAACACAAGGATAAACAGGATGGAGCAAGCAACTAGCAAACTTGGGAGGTAAAATGAGCATTTGCTGAATAACAAAACAAATTCAAATGAAACAAGCTAAAAGGCCCAAAAGCAAACCATTATGAAAGATATGAAGGTCATATTTTGAACTAACTAACTAATGTTTTGGTAAGATTCATCCAAATTTGTTTAAGCAATTAACCTTAATTAATCAGTACCAGTGAAACTATATTCATGGTAAGGAGATACTCAGTGTTACTATTACAGAAATCTTCATTATAGAGTGTCGACAATCTGGGCCAGTCCTGGATGACTGCATTTTGCTGTATCGACCTAAATAAAGGGGTATCGAACACATCTCAGACTAGTATGTTTTAGGTACTTACTGCTCTGGTTTGGAGCGAATAAGCTTTCGGATCGTGAAACAGTGCTAAGCTATACTGCAGAAGGGGGCTTCTTACTGGGCGGAGGTCTTGGCCATGGTGTCACAGGAGCTGTAGCTGACCCCGCTGAAGGCATCGTGGCAAGGCACCTTCCGCACACCCTCCAGCCAACCGCCCATGGTGTGGAAGGTCGTGACATCAGCGCTGGTACGGTCCAACAGGAGGTTGGGAGGCCTGAGGGGGGGTGGGGGGGCATTAGTTGGGAGGATGCTGGATCACATAGCATGCAGCCATAGAGTCCTCTCTCAGTGCTTGACATGAAATAAACCTGATTTACAAATCAAGGGGTAGCACTTTGGTCACACTTTACTTGAGGGGACATGAACAATGTAGTACCACACACTTACTTAATGCATTAATTAGCCAGTAACTCAGTGTTAGATACATACTGATCCCATGGTTGTTCATCATTAATCATTCGTGACAGTTCATGTATTCCATTCAGACACTATTAGCTAGCAGTTAACTATTTAGTTAATAATGGTAAGACTTCACTTGAGGGGGCACAAATTTCTTAACTCATTTACTACTCAAGAATAAATCATGAACCAATTATGGGTTTCCTCGTGAAATACATGAACTGTCATGATTGATTCCTGATGAATGAATATCGAATCAGTACTTAACTAACACTCAGTTACTGGTTAATTGATGATTAAGTGAGTGTGAATTACTACATTTTTCATGTCCCCTCAAGTAAAGCAACCTGGGTCAAATCATGTAGCAGTTACATGCTTACTTAATGCCTTAATTGACCAGTAACTAAGTGTTAGTTACATACTGGTCCCATGTTCATTCATCATTAATCAATCATGATGTTTCATGTGTTTCATACAGCAACTACATTAGCCCATAATTTGTACTTGAATAGTGACTGAGTAACTAAGTTATTTGTTACCAACCATGGCAAGCTCCTCCCCCAGCCCTAAGGCCCACCCACATCACAGAAACACGTGTTGCTTCTTCCATCACGCTGGAAGCGTCATTATGGAGAAAATGCACCACCCAGCGGAAATGTTAAATCTCAAGAAAGCAATCTGTTGACTGATACTGCTGGGTGTCTTTTCATAAAAAATGTGATTTTACAACAGTCATACGCCACAGAGCCGGATTTCTGCTTCGCCATTTCCCAATACCCTTGCTGTTGCTGTTCACACTAGGGAGATGTTTTCAACAGCTCTTCACAACAGGAAAAAGCAAACGCAATACATTTGATTAACCCAGCTGGGTATTTACCCCCTGCCTGATTTTCAATATTTTTTTAAACATATTTTTGAAATGTTCATATTTGCTCGGATCTGGTATATTAGGTCAAAGGATGTCCAGGACTTAGCCCAGATGCTGCATGACTTGGTGGTCGTTGTGGAAAAAAATATAAATAAAATTCGGCCTTGTAAGCCCATCCTTGGCAAGGTCCCAAAATTGAGTGCAAGGCCTGATAAACACGTAATATTCAGGGGTAAAGTTATTGTTAATCCCCCTCATCCCAAATACAGTTACATTGATTTCATTCAGCAGTTGGTTTTGTCCAAGGTGACGTAAAAATGAGGCAAATAACACATTACAACCATATGGCTGTCAAGGAGTCAGCGAGGCAGAGCGCAGTGAGGCAGAGCTTCCAGTGAATAGCATGGGAGCTAGAGCTATGCACTGCTTTCAAACATAGTACAAACCTAATAAGTCATAATACTCAATCAGCAGAAAGTGCAACATTAAGTGCATCTGGGGAACCTGGAGTAGTATTAGGCTAGCGGAAGATAACATAGAAATGGATAACTCAGTTGGTTAAATGCTTTGGTGAATAACCAGGCCTGATTTGGAGCAGCCCCCTCCGATATAAATCTGACTAACCTCAGCCCTTATGGGCAGTATGAAGTTGTCAGCACTCAGATAAGGCACATCATGCACCAATCAAAAAACATTCCTGAAGAACTCTGGGAAAAAAACAAAAAAGTTGTTGATGCCTATCAGTCTGGAAGTATGTACAAAGCCTTCCAGTTTCAAAGTCACTGGCGCTCCACCAAAGCACCATCAGAGCCTTCAGGCTGAAATATCTCATGATCTAAAACTGTCCAGGAAGTCACAAAAAATCCATACAAAATTCGGCAGGCCTCTGTCTCCATGATGGGTGTATGTGACTCCACAAAGGCAACACCCAGAAACGGGATACGACACAACTGAAAATGACTTCTTAGTAAGAACATAAATGCTCCCGTCAAGTTTGCTAAAAAGTACCAGTAAAATCCTGAGGATTTGTGAAACAATCTTCTGCAGATAAATGAGGCAAAACTGCAACTTAGCCATCACAAGGTCAAAACCTCAAACCTGTGGTCATGTGTGGTGGCCATAGTGCTTTGGCATGATTTTACTGCATCGAATCCTAGGTGGAGAACCATCACAGGGGAAGGTGCCTGAGGTTCCCCTATGTTATGTGACTGATCAATACATACAGAAAGTTCCAGGTTTCAGCAACTGATGAGAAAGGAGGTAAAACATTTGAGGATATTGTTTTTACATTCTGGAGCATCAGCTGTTCCATAACTGTATTAACAAATAAATATTGGAAATTATATGAAATTTATACATCATAGTCTTATACCAAAGTTAAGATCATTTAAGCTACTTTTTCTTTGAATGCCAAAGACTTTTGCACAGTACTGTATGTGTGTGTGTATATATATATATATATATATATATATATATGTGTGTGTGTGTGTGTGTGTGTGTGTATGTAGTTTTACCTCAGTATGAGAACCAGCTTAACTTCAACATAGCTGACTCTAATACTGAGGTGATACTGAACTGCCTGATTATCTGTATCAGGTGTGTTAAATTAGGCCTGTACTTAAGCTCTGCAGGGTGGCAGCTCTCCAGGAGCAGGGTTGGGCAGCCCTGGAATAAATGATGCTTTAACGTTTTAACGTTGGTGTAAAGCTATGATGTTGCAATAAAACTACATCTGTCAAAGTCTGTCAGCTTAACCATTTCAAAGCCGCTCCTAAAATCACCCCAGTATTTGCAGCAACTGTCCAATACCCCCATGAATTATTTCACTCAACCACTACACCACCTTTATTGGCAGATCAATACCTCATTGAGTTATTTAACTGAGTAAGAGAGCTGGTGGTGGTATGCAACAAATCCAAAGAATGGCTGGGGTGCCACTGAGGAGAGATTTTTTGGAGAACAGAAGAAATTCTGGTTTACTTTTTATCGTTACTGTTAATTTGCATATGTTCTAATGTTAAATACATTTTTCAGAAGCTAGGGTCAGATAGTCCCTGAACTATTTGTGATTAAGGGCCTTGCTCAAGGGCACAACAGACAAATCACTCTAACAATGCAAGAATTTGAACGTTGGACTTTCTGATCAGAGACACATGATCCAAACCCTCTGAGCCACAAGCAGTAATCAGGGAGCTCTCATTCGCTTTTATATAATTCAGGTCGTGACTGAAGATCTGCTAACATTCAGTGTCAGATATGCAAATATGCAGAAAACCAGACAAGGGGAAAATACGAATATGCAGAGCTGTGTATAATATTCCATATATTGCACAATAAGCAGAATCCTTGAAATAAAATCTTCTGAAGTAAAAACTTAGACCCTGGAATTAAATTCCATAACAGAACAAAACCTGTTTAGGTGGTGTCTTTTTGACATTTTAATAATCTTCACACTGAGCAAAAGTTTAAATGAATCATCTACAGATATGTCATACGGAGCACATCAATATTATTATTATTTTTTCATTTTGCCATCACTTGTTCTGGCTGCAGGAAATACAGCAAAGAAAAACTTCTAATAAACCAAGCATAAAAATTAATGAGCATTTGTGATTCATCTATTTTAACCAATTATAATTTTGACCTTTTAGAACTTCCCCAATTAACCTGCTATTAGGCAAATAATCGTCCTACTAGGTAACACTTTACTTGAAAGGGTCAGAAATACTTAGTAATAACTCAGACACAAATCATGAACAAATCATGAACAGATACAGTCGCTACTTGAAAAAAGATGTCACTATTCAGTAATAATGAACAAACATAAGGTCAGTATTTGATTTGCGTTATTCATGACTCGTTCCTTCAGTAGTTCTGCCAGTAGTTCACAAAGGATTACAGAATTAACAGATATAGTAACAAATATTGTAACTGCTTGAGACACAACATGCATTACAATTCATTAATGATGAATTAACATGAGATTAGTCTGAAACTAAGACTTAGTTTATGGTTACTTAATACATAAGTAATAGCATAATACTATTTAATTTGTGCCCCGTCAAGTAAAGTGTTTAATAGTTTTTCATATCTATCGGTTATCAAGCTGGGTAGCTGGGTAAGATACTATTACTACAATTAATACAATTTGCAATCTTATAATAAACACATGCTAGATACAATTATATTCCTCTCCCCGAAGGAGACTCACTCGTTCATAAATCTGGCATGCGAGCTGATTAATGACTGTTTCCCTTCCCCTCCAGTGCACATAATAACCATTTTGTTTCTTTTCATCAATAGTTATTGGAACATGAATAAATACAGACGTCTATGCTACACGCTCAACTACACACAAAGTCTTTCGTTTAGAACAGTACAGCATATAAAACTGATATGAGCCAAACGGATAAATAGCTGCAGTAAAACACTTTGATAGCGTCAGATATGTTTTAAATTTATTCTTCATGTTTGAAAGGTAATTCTGAGAAAGCCAGTAACTGTCAATGTAAACGTCTTTTTGTTTGCCAATGGGAAAAAGGCATTAAGTTATAAACTCGTATATAGGTCACTGTGGTAGTCAAACCCAATTAAAGGAGGCCAGCTGTTTAAGAGGAGAAAGTGTTGCCATATAGTAACAAGGGACAGATCAGTCTCAGTGGACCAGAAACCATTTCCTCTCCTTGTTGGACGCTATTGCACAATGTGTGACGCTACGATGTGGGAACAAAGCGATCCAGGGCTCGTCCCCCCTGAGTTGAGCAGGTGGTTGTGGGCTAAGCGACGCCGTAGGAGGCAGAGAGTGCGGAATGTGTCCCTGTCCAGGGCGAGCGGGCGACCGCGTACCTCGAGGTGGTGTTAGCTATGACTTTCAGGCTGCCGGGGTTGCGGATGAGCTTGTCTAGGTAGCTGACGATCTCGGTGAACTTGGGCCGGTTGTTGCGGTCCTTCTGCCAGGAGTCTAGCATGAGCTGGTAGAGAGCCGCAGGGCAGTCCATGGGGGGCGGCAGGCGGAAACCTTCTTCCACTGCCTTGATCACCTGAGCACCAAGTGACCGGCGGTCAGGTCAGCGACATGGGTTACCTTCAGCTAGCGCCTATTGGCATCGTATTCAATGTTATTCTTAATCTTTCTTATTCTCATCTTATTAATTTATACTGCCCTCACTATACACCAAGGGGCATAAAACATTGTAAATCAGTTATAATGGAATAGGCTCCCCTACATAACAGCCTAAGAGCAGATTTGGTTGGGAGCCAAACATTCAATTTCTTCTTTTGTTTAAAAGAACTTGAAATGATTAACTAATGACATAATAAATATCATGTTCTTCATTTTGCCTTTCAACGTTGCCTTATCAATGACTGACTACCTCAGACTAAATAAACTGCTATAAACTCTAAGACGAAATACGTCATAATGCAGATGTTGCAAAAAAAACTGCTGAAAGTCACAGATGGCCTAGTCAGCACAGGCAGAAGACGAGGTCTAAATTTTCAGTCGACCCCCTTTACATTTTTAAGTAATACTTAAAAAATGTTCGGATTGTATTTGTTCATCCTTTCATTTCACTTTGGCTTTGCATGAGACTGGAGATTGACTTGCGTGTCGTGCAGAAACCCTCGTTAACAGCGATGTACTCACGTCCTGATTGGACATCTCCCAGTAGGGCCTCTCCCCATACGACATCACTTCCCACAGTACGATGCCGTAGCTCCACACATCGCTAGCCGACGTGAACTTCCGATACGTGATAGCTTCTGGCGCTGTCCACCGGATTGGGATTTTGCCACCCTGCGGAGTGACATCAGCGATATCCCATCAGCTACTTTTCCCTTTAACTTTTTTCTCAGACTGTCAAAAATCTTGCACTGCCAGGGGTACGTACTTAATGATTTTTCCAGCCAAATAAGACACCTGACACTGCCCCCTAAGGGCCTTGAAAGTAATACCGATGCTCATTTTGTTTACAATGGCTCTAGAATGTCATCTCAAAAGACAAAAGATCGCTCAACAGACCATGATTTCGGCACGCGAGGGTTATACAAAAATGAGCTAAAGCTGTTTCACAACTATATATTTTAATATCATTCATCACATCATTTAAAGGGAGACTCATTTTTTGCTAGCAGCCAGATTATTGTGAATAATTAAAAATGTTTCAATTCCAAATGTATTGTAATTGTCCGGAAAAGAATATGCTTTTAATACACTGAAGTATAAAACGTACCTACATATGTCAAAACTGTACAGCATGAAGGGAGTCTATTATAAACACGTCTGGTGACTACAGGTCATCTGCTGCTATGAATCTGACCACATCTCTGACTGCTTATATAAAACTTGCTACGTCCTGAAGCCATCCAGCTAACTACCCACAATTCCAAGGTAGGAGTGATCCCAGAAATGAGAACGCAGAACATTTAATGGGGAATGCCAGAGAACAAATATTTAGACTTACGCAACAAATGCACCGTTATACAGAAAAATGCAATGGCAGAAACATTAATAAGCAATAAAGAACAAACGAGATTGGCTCTGGAAGACATGCTCAGGGCTGGACCTGCTCGCCATACTTTCCCACTGGAAAAGCTGTATTTACTCTGCTCGGAGGAGAGCTCTGCAAGGCTGCTGGAGTTACTCAGCTCCCAGTCGTCATACTAACAGGGAGAGGCCAGCAGCCAAAGCTAACCGGCTCCCCAGCCAAGTCAAACTGCTGGCTCCCTCGCTCTGAATATACAGGCCCTCAAAAAAATAAACCTGCTGGTGTCCTGCCCTTCCCACGTGAGCTTAGGCAAGCAGCCCGTTCTCTGCAAGCAGCGGGATCACTGATCGTTAACGTAGGAATCGACATCCGCACCGCCTGCGCTCCCTCAGCGCTAATGGTACTGGGGGGGTAGGAGGAGGTGGTTCTGACCCCCACTTCGTAAAAATGTCGTTGGTGAAGGAGGCACTGCAGTTGACTTGATATTAAGGTATAAAATGTAGCAAATATAATTCATGTTAGATTAAATTCTCATTATAGATTTATTATGTTTTTTTTATTATTTGAATTGTTTTCAGAAAAAGCTAAATGTTGCTCAAATGAAGCAAGGACTAACAAAGAGTGTGTGTATTACAAAGTTTAGTTCACATTGCACGGTAATAGGTAAGTGCAAAGGCTGAAATTAGCACTCATTTTTCAAGAAACAATGTTGACTGATTGAAGTCCTCAGCAATCAAACGCTAAAGAGAATATCAAAGGATTTGCTCATTTGAATTTGCTCATAAACAAAGAAACGCCTCATTTACGACAAAGCAGAGCATTCCGTGGGTTCAGTTACATGGTTTACGTGTGGCTTTCGCAGAAGCATGTGGGTGCCGTCTGTGGAGGTGAAGATCTGCTCTGTCCTGCTCACCCTGGTGGTGTAGGCGGCCTCCGGGTCGTCCTCCAGCACCCGCGACAGCCCGAAGTCGGACACCTTGCACACCAGGTTGCTGTTGACCAGGATGTTGCGGGCGGCCAGGTCCCGGTGGACGTAGCCCATGTCGGAGAGGTACTTCATGCCCGAGGCGATGCCGCGCAGCATGCCCACCAGCTGGATCACTGTGAACTGGGCGTCGTGCTTCTGCAGTGGAAACGTTCATTAACAGGGGCGTCACTGAACAGACATAGCGACAGACCCATACACATTAATCAACTTAAAGATCATCACACATTATTCACATTTACTTGCATTTATTTATCAGATGCTAAAAGCGGCACGCATGAACAGTTTTCATGAGAGAGCAAGGTCAGGCAGCACCAAGAGCAGCTAGGTTTAAGGACCTTGCTCAAAGAAAAAAGAAAAAAAAAACGCAGAGTACTGTAACACAGCTGTAAGTGACCAATTCAAGGAAACACTGTTGTCTGGTGTAACCTTTGTATTTATATATATTACTAACGATACCAAGGCAAATAAACAAGGGCACTTGCAGTGTTCTAAATACTTTCATTACTGATCCACAAAAGTGTGTAAGACTGAGATGGAACTGGCAATCAGGAGAAGAGAGACTAGAAGACATTAACCAGCAATGCAGACTTAACCGTCCTCTTCTCTGCAACCAGATCTGCACTAAACTATAGCACCTCCCTTTATATAACAGCAATGGTTTCATATGCAATCCATTCTTAGTCTGATATAAAAACTGTGGAGATCTGTGTGTCATCTGTATGCTGCCATTGGAACTGGGCTGTTTCCAGGTTTTATGATTAAAAAGCTCTAGGTTCAGACCCCTTGAATGGTGTTTATTTTGCCCCTGTGAGCAGGAACCACAATCTAAACTCCTTCAGCAATTATAGCGCTGTTAGAAAGCCTGAAGCGCTATACAAAAAGCTGCCTCACAAACCAATAATAATGATAAAAAACATAAATAATGCAATTTAGATAAAGTATGCACAGCCAATACTTTCAGTATGTAGATGATGGTTTTAATTTTACTTTGAAAGTTAATAAAATACCAAAAAATGCAGATACTGAGTGGCTGCTGAAAGGGGGATATATATGGTCTCTCCCCTGAGTTGTAATATGATATTTCTGATGTTTATTAATATAATGCTTATTCTTCAGCATAAAATAAATATAAATAAAAATGTATCTGCAATGACAAGCCTCAAAATCCATCTTTTTAAAAGCACTGTCAAGCCACCATCAAGTCTGCTTGCATCAATGAGTACTTGCTTTTTAAATCATAAGCAGCTCCTGCTTTTTCAGTTATTTGTAATATCTAATGAACCGAAACGTGCACTGGGTCTGAATCCTGACAACAAAGAATGTCTACAGGCAAAAGACAGCACAAAGAGCAGAGCAGAGAATGTAGAAATGTCTGATGAATACACAGATATTCTTGACTTCTCATATTCCGTTGTGCACTTTTACATTTCACAATAATTCCTGGGATGACACCCTGCATTTTTGCACTCTGTGGGGGCTTCACTGAGGAGTGTAACATGCTTCGGGGGGGTTGCTGTTCACTGGAATCCACCCCCAGCACTAGAGGGGGCCATGAGACAATAAGGCTCACATTGGAGCGGTGGAACGGGAGGGAGAGACACTGGTGTGCCTGGCCCACCCAATAAAAAAGTGACCTGGTATGCACTCTCTGCACCCCCCCTCACACAGCACACCTGGGATCAAGCCTGAGTTCCCCCCCCCCTTCCTGTGGAACACATGCTGTTGGCTGGCCCACTGCTGGACAGGCCTTTCCTGACCGCTTGATTTTATTTCTTTGCAGCTGTACTTAGCTGTGCTTTTCAACCAGAGTGAAAGTGCCACATAGCAAAGGTTACAGACGCAGCCCTCCTGTGCCGTGATCAGGAAGCTGAGGGAGGGAATTCCCTGATCTGTCCCAGGGTGGCGTGGTCAGTGCCAGATGCGGCAGTTTGGGCTATAAAGGGTTAAGCTCCTCCAGGACTGGGGGCAATGGGAGGACGGCGAGGGCTCTAAGGCCCAGAGCGGTTCCAGCAATAACCCGTATCCGGTTACATTCGAAAACCAAAGGATGCGCTTATCACAAGCATTGTGACACAAGGCAACTCTGCCGGAGATTTCTGGGAATTTATTCTTCTGATGTTTCACAATGAGGAAAAAAACACAATTAAAGAAATCAAAAGAGGAACAAAGAGAAAGCTAGCTCTCTTGGCTAACATTAGCAACACAACTCCTGTGATCTCGAAACAGAGGAGGCGACGTCGTACCGTTGGCTCAGTTAGCGCGCACGCCCGAGAGTGGGGCGTTCTCATTTCGCACGAAGCGATCTCCACAAACTACCGCAGAGACGTACTCACCCGGAGGAAGCTGTCCAGTGATCCATTCTCCATGTACTCGGTCACTATCACTACTGGTTTACCTGGCACGGCACACATAAAGAAGATTTTACAATTTGACAATGTACATATTATTGCTCTTATACACCTCCTTATTTAAATGTCCCAGAAGCTCAAGTCACTGGGACGTAATGGACAATTCCACAACTAATTAAAAAGATTTAAAAACGATGACAGCATACCTTTCAGAAAAGTTAATGGTTTAGGAAATGATCCCACTCCTTTTGGACACATGGCTTCTGCTGCCAGTATTAAGCACAATGAAAATCAATCATTTACTTATGTGAACAGAGGTTCTCCGCAAAGGTCATGATGATATCAGAAGACAACGGCTCATGGTTATGAACTTTAGTTGTTACAAAGCTAAATGATAGAGGAACTGTTTTGTTTTTGTTTTCACCTTTCATTGTGTATACATACTACATTTCTGTGCTACTTGTTCATATAGGCATAAGTTGACAGACAATTAACAGACATGAACATTATCTGCTTAAAATTTCAGCCACAACATCTCTATATAAATTATTTCAGTATTGTTTAGGTTAAGTATTTCTCATGTCATTGTTGTTAATGACGGCACTTTACTGCTGTGTTGGTAGCTATTAAACAACAATTTTAATCTATACAAAATAACAGACAAAGGATGAATGCATGACCTGTGTTACAGTAAAACACAAGCTGTTGCTACAAACTGGACAGAGGTGAGAAATTACAGGAGAAAGAATTATAATTAGACCAGGGTCATATTTTACATCTCATTCTTTTAGCTGAAAAGCATAGTAGCTAAAAAACACAATGCGTTTTAGAGTATATATATCATTTTTATGATATTAAGAGTAATAAACTTTAAAATAGCTGAATAAAAGTCCTATATTGTTACAGCACAGTAACTGTCTGTTTGTATATAAATGAGTCCATTTAAAATGACGAGTGTTTTACTTGTGCTGGATTTATGGAGTCCTATCCGGATACCTACCTATGGGTGTTATAAAAGACACTAAGTTTAAGAGCGGCATTTTTCACAGGCTGCTCGCTGGCGGGACCCCTGCCTGCTCAGCGCTTCTGGGACACGCCCAGGAAAAGGCTGCCAAGCTGGAGCTACGCTTCGCCTGCAACATTGCAGCAGAAGCAGCTCAGCGCTCGTAACAAAGAAGTGTTGGAGAAAAGGTTCCGCCCTTTTTAAGAAGAGGATGTGTATGGAGCCGCAGAGGTTCAAGAAATTCCAGGCATGCACTGTCACAATGGCCTAACTGAGCTCAGAGAAACTGTCCATAAGTTAAATCAGGCCCAAAGGTTCTATTTTCTGTTGTCCTGACAAGGTTTATGGCCCTGGTCGCTTTTGTGGTTGCCTTAAATGCCACAAGATCATCTGGGTTGGAATAATACCCCCCCTCTCCGAAAGCCTTGATGAATCTGCCCCTGCACATCAGTAGACTACCTTAACAGGTTCAGCAATAACAGTAAACTCACGAACCCCTCACTGCCTTAACCCTTTGATCCCAAACCCAAGCCCATAATCAGCTCTAGCGTAGCCGGAGGTGCCCCGCAAAGCAGAGATGTTTGGGCAAAGCTCTGGCCAAAAGCAGCAGAGTAAATGAAGTGTGAAAAATCGGAGGATTATTCAGAATTATCTCGGGCTCAGTCCATGTGCAACGCAAAGTGCAGGCCACGCGAGTCGCACGGAAACCCCCACGGCAACTGGGGCTGCTTTTCATCACGCGCGCGCAGCGCGGGTCAGCGCGGCCCCCACCCCCCCAACCTCCCAAACCGTATCCTGGGAGGACAACCGAGCTGCCGTTACAAATAATTATGCTTCATGTTTATTTGTTCAGCGTTCAAACTTTAGTAATGCAATGGTGTATGTTTTATTTGATAAAAAAAAAAAATCAATTTATTTCCCTTCACTCAACAATAAATAAATCAATAACTACACACATTTTGCAAAACATTGAATACTTTACAAAATGTAAATAAACTATAAATACACAATTACAAAGAAGCAAATTAAACTTGTTAAAGCACAATCATATGTCCTATCCATAGATCACACTAATGCAGTTTTGCGACTACTGGTCGAGATAAAAGCACTGCTTCAGTAAAGCACTATTAAATTAAATGCACATAGAAAAGAGTAGTTAAACAACCATCAAAACTCACTGTTCTAGGATATTTTATTGTGAAGCAGCACGTAGACTTAATATTCCCAACAGGTTCCAGGATTACTTCTGCTGATTTCTTAAGATCGCATGCACCGCTACAAACGTAAGCCAGAATTAATAGCAATTTCAGCTGTCTTAACTTGTTAAGATTCTTTTCTGTATATATTCATTTGAAATAGGCGGTAGCTGTAAATTGCTGAAAGGGAAGAGTATATGTGCACCTGCATATTTTACACGGGGAAAGCTAAACAGAGACTGCCATTTAACTATCTTGGAGCAGGGCAGGGTTGAGGTAAAGTTCAATAAGAGACACACTTAAAACACACAGGCATGTACACACAACCAAAATAAATATTAATATGTCGGTGAAACTGTCAGTGGA
Organism: Paramormyrops kingsleyae; assembly: GCF_048594095.1. Taxonomy (NCBI): domain Eukaryota; kingdom Metazoa; phylum Chordata; class Actinopteri; order Osteoglossiformes; family Mormyridae; genus Paramormyrops; species Paramormyrops kingsleyae. The sequence continues at coordinate 5,270,965 of NC_132812.1, forward strand.
AGACAAAGAAGCTGTGTCTCTTGTATAAAGGCTAACATGTCTTAATAAAAAGCAGATTATATATATATATATATAAATAAAAAATATAGATATCAGCCAACTTAATGATATTTATTTATTTTGTCTGCTAATACCCAGTACTAAATCACTGGAACTTTTAAACCTAATAAATGTGATTTTCATATAGATCTGGCACTGAGCAAACAACAGGAAAATAACTGCTGGCAGCTAATGGAAACCAGGCCCAAACGAAAGAGGAGCACCGGAGGGGCGCGCTGACTTACTGGTAAAAGTATGATCTCCTCCATCTCCATGCTGAATCATTCACAAATGGGAATATGTCTATTGCAAACACTGTTTGCAGTAAAGTGAAAAATTACTTTTAGGCAAGACTGCCGGATAAAATCTCAGATAGGGGGCATTTAAAAGAAAAGAGTGCAGAGCCAGGAAGGGCACTTACTGCGAGTGACCACACCCTCCAGCCGGATGATATTGGGGTGGTCAAACTGGCCCATGATGCTGGCCTCGCTCAGGAAGTCCCGCCTCTGCTCCTCCGTGTAGCCCGCCTTCAGCGTCTTGATGGCCACGCAGATCTCCTTCTTAGAGGGCAGCTTTAGGCGCCCGCAGCACACCTCACCGAATTCACCTGCAGAAGGAGACCAGGGGCTTTTAAGAAGGCAAAAACGGAGGGAGCTACCCCACTCTGGCTGCAAGGCAACAGAGGAACACGCCCCATTATGTAAACAATGCTCTTCATTTTCAGCGACATCAAAAGCATAAAAGTTTTCTCAGCAGATGCATTAAAGAGATTACAGCGCTGTGTGTGAGGAATTAGAACATCGACCACATGATTTACGCATTCTGGATGCCTACAGAATTGACATTGATTATAAAACCCTGACATATTAGGCATGAGGTTATTTCTCTTGTGTCGTTTTCTCATGCAAATACAGGGAAAGTGATCCTGCCAGTTATTATACTCTGGTTCAGAAAGAGCAATCCCTGCAGTATTTTAGGTCATGCAGCCTTTTCACGGGCGAGCACTTCAGCGGAATGAGCAATGGCACCGATTTCAAATAAGGAAAAAAAATATTGGATATGATGTCATAGCAGCCACGTCGCGGGCAGAATCGCGTCCAGCTTCAAGGACGCATGCGTAACCATTTACAGTGTTTTTTTGGGACCAGCGCTACTAATGTCTGAAAAACCTTAATAAAGAAACTGCAAACAGCAGCGACAATGTATGTTCTTGCGATGCTACAGTTCCTTGTGTTTGATCACATAACCTTGATCTCAGTCAACAAGATGCTAAAACACACAGGGACATTTTTATTACTGTAAGAGCCCCAATTTGCCAAAATTACCTCTTCTGCTATTTTATTATTAATATTATTATTAATATTGCTGTTGTTTTATTGTTACTGTCGTTGTTGTTTACAGCTTTATAATTAGGCCTACGGCAAGTTGGTAAGTTTCTGGAATCATATAATTCTGAAGAACAGAGTTCATAAGCGGATTTCTGAAATGATCTGGGTGGTTTTGCTGATGACACGTAAAGAATAAGCCTGTCATTCTTGAGGATTTTTAAGAGGCTGTTACGTGAATAGGAGCCCCGCGTTTCCAGGGCCACAGCCGTACACGCTGCAAGGTGAGTTTAATTTTGCCAAGTGTATTAATGCATATCGGCCTTATTATATTCACCAGGAACTGAACTACTCAGAGCTGCCAGGGGCCTGAAGAGCAGACACACCTGACAGGAAATTCTGATTTGTGGGTAATAATTACTAATAAGTGATGTATGACAGGTTTAAAGCAACTGCTCAGAGAAGAGTTATAGCTCTTTGTTTTATTCTGTGCATTACTTACTCGAGTCTCTGTCAGAACAATGTGTTCCTGTGGCTCTTGCTTAAAACATCAGGGATCGTGGAAAGTCTTTGTGTGTGTCTGTGTGTGTGTGTGTGTGGGGGGGGGGGGGGGGTGTATGTGTAGGGCAGTATATGAAGTCTTCTACCTGCACCAACCACCTTGTCGATGGCAATGCAAGAGGCGTCCAGTTCTTTGGCAAATTCATGGACGGCCTGACTGGGGTCCTCGTAAGTGTGCGGGTCCACATAGGTTCTTACGCCTGGAAGCCTCACTGAAATGTAACACATGACAAATCACACATAGTCACACCTACACCAGAACACGAACGATCATTAAATGTATCACTGAAAACAAACCATACAGATCGAGTCAACTACAGTAATTCCCAGACACCATGGCTTAGGGTACTAAAATGTATCTGTGTACAAGGGAGAATTTTTTCATGCCCATCTAACTAGCCAATTGATGAGGCTTTACAATTTTAAGGAAGAACATTAGTACATAAACATACATACTGTAACTGTGATGATTAGGGCATTTCTTGCAACATAAATCTGTTACCAATTCTGGGTTTTCTATATATAGTTTGTTTATTTGAGATAGAGGAACAGCATGGATGCCTGGATCCCAGCATACATATATACTCAAATAATAAGGCAAAGTAGAGCCACACGGACCAACAGAACACACAAACAGTGGCGCTTACAGTGACCGTTTCCGTAGTTCATCCTCTTCTCGTCAGAATGCTTTGATCTTCTGTGCCCACAAAACCTGCCAAGACAGTGTTAATTATGAATTACGCAGAATGATACACTACAAACCAGAACATAACTTATTAGCCTCAAAATATCCTTTGGATACAGACTCCAACCTGCGAAGATCAGCTCTTTGCTTCAGAAGTTACTCATTGGGTCCATCTTGTAAGCACAGACAAATATAATAGTAAATCTAATAGTTAACTGTGATAGTTAAGAACACCTAGGGGGGGTCAGTGTCGTGTGAGAGCGCATGAGGCCACTAACCGGCTAACAAGGATGTAGCCAACCACCGTCAGGAAGATGATGACCACAGCAGAGCAGATGGCGATGAGGATCAGCTGGCTGTTCTCACTGGTGATGGAGAAGGCTGTGAGGGAGAGGGCAGCGAGAGAGGCGTCAGGCCAAGCCGGCCGGGGGGCGCCGAGGGGGGGGGGGGGGGAGGGCAAACGGGGGCCGCTCTGCTCCATGCGCTCCACTTTCCTTGTGTCACCCGGGGGCCCTCGTGCCTGGGGAGTGCCCCAATAAACTCCAGCATGTATTTTTGCTTCGGTCGTCAGCCTCTAAAGTCTTTACGACATCAAGCTGCAACATCTCGGCCATTATATTTCCACATGTCCATCGGGGCTGTCAGAGCCAAGAGTGGTACATGGGAGAACAGCAGGAATCCATCATCTAACTGCTGTTAATGTTGAACACGTTAACGACGGAGACAACAGCTTAGCTAGAATCCGTAAGATAATGGTTACAGTCAGATTGTAATACATGCACAGCCCTTCACATCATGGCAATCTGTAGAAGATTTACCTAGTAGGAGACACTGTATAAGTGTGAAGGAGAGGGACTTACATTCCGGGGTGGTTTCGAACTCGAACTTCTTACTGCTGCTGCCGTAGCCGGCGGCGGTGCGAGCCCGTATCTGCACCGCGTACGTGGTGTCCGCTTTCAGGCCCGTCAGAGTCACGTTGGTGCCTTTGGCCCTCAGGATGGTGTAGCTCGTCTCTTGCTCCTGCTTTAAAACGCAAGATTTGGGGAACGGTGGGGGGATGGGGGGGCGGAGTTGGGGGGCACATTAAAACCTGAGTGTAGATGCTGGACCCAGAGCCCCCCTCCCCACAGGCTGAGGCTCCCCCTTCGCAGACATGCGTTTATGATCGGGTGCCACCCCAGCACTGGATGTTTCTTCAGCATTCGCTTGATAAATTGCCACCTTTATATTTTCCACGGCATCTCTAATGCTTCTGGAACCCTCCCGGACCTCTCTAACTGTGAAAAAGCACAGGATTCACAGGCAGGCCTTACGCTCAAAGCCATTGCTTCCAGATGTTCTCCTAAAAGGCTAAAGCTGCTGAGGAAAAATGAGTGGCTGCCTGACTTACAGTAATATAGGAGTCACGGGAAACAAAGGCCTTTTGTCGGGTCTCCCCTCTACTGTGCTCGTATGTGACAACAGCCCCGCGTGTATAAGAGGCTTCTGGATCCGGTTCAGCATCTTCATTTCAGGCACGGAGACAAATACATTTGCACTTCATTGAACTCCTGAACTTTGCGTCAGGCCTGATGACCAGAACTACCACGGTTGCGCATTACGTTCAAATAACTCAAAGGAAATCATATTTGTAAAATGACTTTTGAAATCAAGCCAGAAAAAAAGCCAACAGCCTATTATATTTCGTGTTTGGAGCAAAATTCATTTCTGGATATCAGGCATTTCACATCATTTCCACGTCAGATAGAAAGCATATATAATCTTTAGTTAATGAATCTTTTTTTATTATTTATTATTTTATACCAGACAGAATTAAAAAATAAATTGAAACACAAACTAACTTTAAAATTAATGTAAAACAAAGTCTAAACTAATTAAAGTCTATAGTTTTATCTTCTTATTACAATTGTAGAAGAAAATTATTTCAAAACAGAACAAAAAAAGGCCTTTTATAGCCTAAGTGGTATTGCTTACATCTCCCATTGCCACATTTTCAGTACAGGTTCACAGTTAGGATGGAGTCCATTCAAAAGTATAGGGGATAAGGCACCAGACAGAATGGAGGAGCGAGCACGCTCTCTCACATACACACGATGCACACACACACACACACACACACACACACACACTTCACACTTTATAGAGACTCTCCATTCATTTCTATGAGCATAACCCTAATCCCAACAATGACAACCTTAACCGCTTAAGTAACCAAAAAAAAAATACAAGACCTTTGGCATTTTTACCTTTTTGATTGCAGTCACAGATTTCTATAAAATTGAGTTTCCCCTTGTGGGGACCGAAAAAATGGTCCCCACAATGTCAAAATAACAGGTTTTTATCACATTTTGGAAAAATTATACACACTCTCTCTCTCACACACAAACGCACAAACACACGCAGACAAACACACTGTGGATAACTGAGAGACACAAGTTGATCTATGTGCATGTTTGGACAGCATGTGGAAATCGTAGTGCCTGCAGAACTGCAGAAAGTCCCAACAAACACAATTATCATGCAGAGGAGCCCAGATGCATGCTGTTCAATTGTTCATAAATTTACGTTTACTTGTGTGACACTCAAAACAGCCGCTATAAACAGCACAGCCTATCAGGCACACTGAGCAACACTCCAGCTGAACAGAAAGTTGGAGTGTTTAAGTTTTCATTTTGTTTCTGAAATCAGTGCTGAAAATTTTTAAGATTTTATTTTCACGAGAAAACCAGAAAAAAACAAACAAGCCATAAGCGTTTGGAGTTATTATCTGTCCGTGTTTCTTGGACTTTAATATGAGGTTGGTGGCTGTAATGGTTCCTGCTTAATCTGTCCCCAGATCAGTTTCTCATCTTTAACTGTAGCCTGTTTTGAAATAGCTTCCGAATGACCCAACAAGGCTGCTTACAAGCACAGCACCTACCACTGTATTGTTTGTACATTAGAGTGGGTTTCCCAGATCTGTTCGACCTTCTGTTCTGTTTAAACCAGAACCAGTGAACGAGAGAAAAATGTACAGCAGCCAAACACAAATACTGTGAGAGGAAGGTTACGGCTCTGTCGAGCAGCACAGCTGACTGCTTTCCTTACTTTTCCATGTCCTCATGTCAGGTACATTTCTTTTTTGGAAAAAAAAAAATTAAAAGAGTTTTATACCTTGCATGGGACTAAGCTGCTTATGTGCAACAACTATCACCGTGGCTCTTCGTACCTTTGAATGTTTTTTCCAGAGCAGTACTTACAGTATAATATCTTCGTAAATTTATTATATATAGTAACCTTTGATGGATAGTATTGTACCGAATGAGGTTTTGATTGGTGGCTGCTACTGTGACTTTGATTACAGGGAGATTCTTAGTTTCTATAAGCAGCTGATGCAGCAGCCTAAACCCCATTAGAAAGTTTGGCGCTCATTTTCCCCCATCGGCTGCTATAGCCCAGCAGGGTGATATAACAGGCAATGGACACCCTGATGTTCCCAAGTTCAATGTGTCACTGGGTCAACAAGGGAGGGGCTTGCCTTTCACTTCTTTAACCAATCACAGTCTTTGTTGTATGATATCAGCACATTGGTCCCTTGTTTTCTGTTCTTTTTTCTTTTCCAGCCATCAAGCGGAGGGTGGTGTGTGACATATGATCGGAAGGCTGCTGTTTCAAGCCTGTTTTAGCTTGTGAGAGTTTTACTTACACAAATATGTTGAGGGCAGAGCAAAAAATGATTGTTTCAGAGAGATAACCAATTATATTATCGAATAAGTGACTAAAAGAGGTGGAAGCACGACATCTGATTGGTTGGTCCCACCCCCTCTAGATGCTTAGACCCACCTCCTCTGCGATCTCATTCCTTATTTTTCTGAACCAATCATTTTTCGTTCTGCCCTCAGAACATTTTTGTGTAAGTAAAACTCCTGTGATCTTGACTTTAGCCATAGACAGAAGTACTGTTTTATTTCTCTACCTTTCACTTAGCTAAAAATCAGTTGAGACACTGAGTCATGCTAAACACTTAAACGAGTGATTCTCACAGATGAAAGATTCATCATCATACAGTTCAATTTGCCTCAAAGAAAAGCCATTTTGTGCCCATGATGTCAGAAACATTTACGAGCCCATTGCAAATTCCGGCTTTACAGTAAAATGGCCTTTAATCAGCCAGGGATTATCGGGTCACATTCACCGACTCGCCGTTGCACCTGAGGCCAAAACTTAAAGCCCTGTTGCTTGTAAATAATGAGGAATGTTAAGGGGATTACCAGCGACCCATGGCATATCCCACAGCGTGGGCACTCAACTGATTGCCCACAAAGAGATTAAATAAAGGTCCTCTGGGCAGACAGGAAGGTGGCAACACACATTGCCAGCTTTCATTTTTGCCAGTAAAGTGAGCAATAATGTTACAGGATTTGAATTCAGCATCAAACCGTAAGACATCGGTTAGGCTGCTGAGATAGGAAAGACGACATTGCAGAAAAATGCTAATTCTCACACTCAGACCTCAGCAACACGTTTACTGCACATAATAAACTTTCAACTCATTAAATCAGATGTCTGTGTCTATGTCTATGTCTAATAATATAAAAAAACAGCTGTCAGTGGACTCCCGGGTACCCAGTAATGTTAACACTAAACCCTAGGAGGGAATATGATATGACAATTTATATAAAACCACCTAAATATGAATATCTGGAGACAACATAAGGTAACCAGCACAACTTACTCCTTGTTCCAGTTACATATTGTACTTATAGTAGGTATATACTCTCTTACGGAAAAGATTTTTAAAGTTGATAGAAAAATTGGATAGGATCACATGTAAATACATAATGCTGATGCTTATCTATGATGATCTATTTTCATACACACAATTTATTGTAGAAGTAACTTGAGTGACATCTTTGAACTTACCTTCTCATAGTACTTGACTTCATAGTCAAGGATGATCCCATTGGGTCTCTCTGGCTCCAGCCAGGACAGGGAAATGCTCCTTTGAGATGTCTTGTTCTTCCGGACGACTGTGACAGGAGAAGGTGCTGCGGACATAAAGGGGCAGAGAGGGAGGGGCTTACTCTCCAGAGGGCTAGGGGCGGCAGTGCTGGTCACGCAGAACATCATAGCATGCAGAACGTATTACAGAGAATCATCATAAACCATGTGTCTGCATGGGGCTGTTGTATACTGTCTCTTCAGCCCTTTGAGAAAAAGCTCTCTGCCTTTCTCTCAAAGGACAAAGAAGGACAGAGCAATGGAGAAACATCACTACTCAGGCCCCCTGTGAAATCCGCACTATGCAGAGTGTGTAACTCCATTCCACTGGATCTGAACCTTGCTCTTTCACATCCTCGGAGCTGCCCCAACAATTGTATCCTGGGGCAGAGCAGTTACAGTAATTGGCACCACCCGGGTAAAATATAGTCGAATAGCCAAGTGCACAGGTGTCACCGTGACAACAATGTCACGTAATTAATTACAAGTGAATAAAGGGTGACTTGGATTTGTGAGGCCAGATGTTGGTTTGCTCTACGACCTCACAAGGTCCCAGTCTGCTGTCCCAGTCAGGCACAAGGCACTCTGCTTCCCTTCCGTATTTTTTCATTGTCTAATTTATTATTGTTATTATTATTTTTTTTTTCTGCCTACAGTCCTGTTACTGTGTGGCTGCACTGGGGAAATGAAGGCATCTAACTGGCCCACAGTTTCAATTTTATTATCCCACAGGAAAAAACTCTGTTGTTCTTTGACATGTATGATTATACTGTACAAGTCTGTTTTTCCTTTCTGCACATTTCATTAGAAGACATCCAGAAGGACAAAGGCTGTTTCCTGCCATCGTCCTCTCTCATCTGACAAGGAGCCAACATTGAAGTTTTAAGCAATTATTTTGAATAATATCAGCTATGATCTGCAAGGTCTTGTATAGCAAACTAATTTCTTAAAAGACATTATATCTATTGTATCCATAAAAACAGAGTACAGCTAGGATGAATGTGTGCGGCCCTGAAGGAATCTATAGTTTTTGCTGCCAGAATTGAAAGCAGATGTTAATTTACCGACATTTTGCCGATACTCCTAAGTCTGAGCCAATCTTCAAGACGGCGGCACACAGCCATGTTTGACAGAGACGCTGAACTCAAGGATAAAGGCGAGACAGTGCCCTGAAGAATTACTCCTAAAGCCACCAGATCATCCCCGTAATTCATGGAGGAAGTTAATCATCTCAGCACATTGCAGATTTACTTTATATATTCCACATCGCCTTGGGATCCATGTGTTGGAGATGGATTCGTTGAGTATGGCAGTATATAGATGCACACACACATCTGGACAGAAACCGACCATAAATGCATACACTGCCACAGCTGAAGTTGCCATAGCTCAGCATGCAGGTCTACTCCAACAGGAACATGGCCTCCTCCAGTTTCTCATCTCCTCTGCACGGCTTCGGCAGCAGAGGCCATGTCCGTCTTGCTTACCCCTCAGCACGTCTCGCAGCATGCCAAGGACAAACACTGGCAAACGTCTGTTTAGTTCTCTATACCAGGTTCTGCCCACATGCTCTCTAGCCACAGAGCTCTGTGTAATAAAGGGTCCGTCAGTCACACAGGGCGAGAGATCATTTACGGCCTGACGTTCCATCCCAGGCTACAGCTGCCCCCCCATGGAAACTTCATCAGAACGGAATGGAATCTCCTTCGGTAAGCATGCGCGACCCGCTGCTTCCGGAAACGTCCAGTAAAAGTCAGAACACGTCTGCGAGGTGAGAGTTAAGCTGTACTTTGCCGTGGCATGCGGTGGGGGTGTCGGGGGCCTGTGGGGTCCAGTTGGAACCGAGAACAGAACCACATGATACAAACAAAAAAGCTTTGTTTACTGCAGAACGCATCGGGAACAGGATGCATACTGCTCAAGCATGCTGCATATACCAAACTAAAGATGGAGAGAATACAAGAAGCCAAAAGAAAATGAGTAAGTCAGGCACTGATGCCAGGTACAAGAGTCTAACCCGTAGTCAGGGTTACCGGGTAAAACAAAACACAACAGACCAATAAATAAATCTTTTTGGGAATTAGGGACACATGGAACTAATCAGCACAAAAAAGCGCAGTCACCTGACTTTCCCTCCTGTGACGGCCACACACCCCCCACACGGTCATGCTCGCTTTGTTTGTGGGTCTGGTTGCAAGCCCACTTCCCCACAGCTGATGATGTAGCTGTCCTTCAGCCAAATGCAGTTCAGACGAGCATCACAGCTGCACGCTGGAGGCAGCTTGCTGCGGTTTCACACTTCCATCTGCTCGTACCCCACGGCTCTGCACAGACAGCTAAGCTATAGGTCCTGGCCTGAAGAAGCATCACCACACAGACTCAGTCTCCAGGGATTCGCATTCTCTAGTAATGCCCATTGCAGCTGCAATAAAACAATGTCTACATTTTTCCTCTGTTTTGCATGTTTGTGCACTACACTAATGAGGTGCATGCTGGGACACGCATGAACAATGATAGAACCCTCCGCGGGTTCCCAAGGAACCCCTTCGACCAATCACGAGGCTTCTTTCCCACAGCCATAGCCTTAATGCCAGAGTCCCTTGTGCCATACAGAACAGGCTGGAAATCAGGAGTCGCCTGAACAGTGTTAAAGGTGTATTTACGGCCTGCACGTCTGGGAATTTAAAGGCATGTTAACACAAGGAGTGAAAGGTATAGCAGGTTCGCGGCATACAGTTCACCAGGTTGAATTCACACAAATGGCCCACAGCCACAGGAAGCCTGTCCTTACAGACGTCAGGGTTTATATAGTAGGCTCTAGAAACATCTGGAAATGGACGGAAAACTAAAACACATGGTGGACTGGAGGATAAATACAACAATGCAAAGTCAAGTTATCCAGATATAACTGAGATTCAGCCCTCAACCCTAAACCCAACCGTAACCACGACAATTTAGGTGTATCTTAGGTGCACTTCAGATAAAAAGCTTTGAGAAGAGTAATTTTCGTTCACACATATGGAATGAGAAGGAGGATTTTTTAAAAGCAAAGTCAATTGTTTCCTGCGCAGGAAGGATGGCAACCTATTAATCTTGTGTATGTGATCGCTTCCTATGCTCACTCTCTGTGACACCCATAACCTGTGCCTTTTAGACCGCTTTGAAGTCCCTGCACTAAATCACCTTCCAGGCCCTTCACCCATCATGCTTAAAAGACAGAAGGGAACTGACAGTACATAGCCCCCATCGAAGAACAAAAAGAGACACTCAGCCATGGAGGAAACCCAATCCAAATTGGGAGCAGATGTTTCTGAGCCTGAAATGTCAGGTCCTTAACTGTAACCCAGAGAGCTGCGACCTACACCCCAATACGGTAGGTCTCTGTACCAGAATACAGAAGAGATCTGGCTGTTGTGAGTAACAGGAAAATATCAGGGGTAAAAAACTGCAGTAAAATAGGAAAGAAACCAACATCTATACTTTTGAAAATAAAGCACTGCTTCTTGAACCAATTCAGCTGCACATATCTGCCGTTTTATTTTTCTCGGTGTATGTTTGTATGCTTACAGGGGGGTCAACCACACCTGTCATTATTTGGGTCTTTACGATTTACCGTACCATAACCTCGCACTGTCCTAAATGGGAGGATGAAAGCATTTCTCAGCTGCATTTTTAACGTCAGGCAATGACAAAGCCTGTCATTAAATATCTAGCTATACAAGTGTTAAAGCACATTTTTAACGATAAACACTATATTCAATCCAGGGATCTGCTGAACAGCTTAATAATAATGAAACACAGTGACGTTATATTGGACACGGCCTGAGATGGCCAGTGACTCTGCTGCTCTAAAAGAGGGAGGGGCTCACCAGCTTGGTTTGTTGTTATTGTGACTGCTGCGTATTGCCGCTGGGTGGGCGCCAGCGCGGAAACACCATTGAGGGCCTCAATCTCAAAGGTGTAGTTGGTATGGGCCAGCAGGTCGGCCACGGTGACCGTGGTGTTACTGAGGCCCGTGGGGCGTGGCAGGAAGCGGACGGCCCCCCTGCAGGGTTCGCACTGCTGCTGGCCCCGCCCACACCGTTTGCAGACCACGTTGAAGGTCACGTCCTTCCTCCCTCCGGTGTCCGTGGGCCAGCTCCAGTCCAGGATAACCGAGGTCTCATTGATAATGGAGATGACATTCCGGGGAGCCGAGGGCGGCCCTGCAGACACAGCAGACGTTTATCAAAAACTGGGTCATGACATGACTTGGTGAGTCCGCGTTTCCCCTACGAGGGTCTTCACATGCTACACCCACGGGACCAGAAAGTAAAGGCTAAAAAAGACAGAATTAACCTAAATAAAGACACCAGATCCAGCTAGAAAAGCCAGTGCAAAAATACACATGATTTTTTTTTTTGGGCAAATTATCACTAAGAACACACATTAAAAACAAAACGTCTCCCTATAAAATAAAAGCCTGACCTCTGTCCTTCTACAATAGCTGTGATTTGAGCCAGAAAAGCCATCATGTGCCACAGCAATTAGTCAGTGTTAAGAATTGACAAGGGAAAACATGTCCCCCTGAACTGGAGCTTGTAGGACTGCTCTGTGCTTTGATCTGAAGCTGTAAAGACCGGTGTTTGACAGATACAAATGGTGGCTTTTGCTTTAGAACTTGACTCAGGGCTTAATTCCAACATTTCTTAAACCATTTCCCGTTCCCTCCACAGACCAAGAAGAGATGATATCAAATTTATCCGACAAATCACCTGTAGGGATGTTCTTTCGCCTCTCAGACACAATAAGCTGCCTGTGAGTGTAATAAAAGAGTCCACATCTGCTTTGGTACAAAGTATAAGCTCTGTACAGACACTGTTATCCCCCCACATCTTTTGTGTATCTTCTGTTCTTGGGAATGTAGAATTATCACTTAACGGCAGTAAGGTAAAAATGTCGGTCTTGAAGTACAACAATGAGAAAGCAACGAGTTAACCAAGTGGGTGCAATGAAACTGCAACGTGAGAAGAAATTACAGTGTACACCCTTGAGGCAGCTGTCTCTGAAAACTGAGTGAAATCTCAGAAAGCAGCACAGGACACCAATTTCCCACAATCCTCAGATCAGGTTTGACGTCAGAAAATGGAATGTTTTTACAATTAAAATACCTTTTTAATGTTTCCAGAATGAAATGCCACTGTTACAATCATGCACAGGACCAGAAAAAGCACAGGCTCACCGTTGTTTAAGAAGGTAATTTGGTGTAGACAAGTACAACATAAAAAACAACGTCTCAGCCCATTTCATTTAGATTTACATATCCCCCACAATCCACTGCAGAGCAGCGCCCAGTCACACAGCTGTCAGGAAGTGGGCTATAACCATTACGGTGAGAAACCAGGACCCAGATTCATCCCTCTGTACATCTGCTTAATGGTATTTGACACTGATTCTTCATGGACTGCCAATGAAAATCCTTTTCAGAACCATGTGATCTACAGCGATTCTAAGCCACAAACAAAGTCTAAATACACAACTCTTGGAGGATGGAGATTATACCTGATTGCCTATCTCAGTTGATGTATATCTAATTACTTTAACAATTGACAAATGATTAATTAAATGCTGCAGCAGCACCGCAATTTCACTGATATAGTTGTATTACAACTAAAATATCTAACGGATTAATCTACATGCTGCTTATTAATATCTCTTATGAGCAATTACTTAAAATAATTTAATATTAAATTGTTAAAAGAAGGGCATTTGAGTGAGATGTTAAATAAGTACAGCTTTAACACAAATAGTGTTACAAGATGGTTACAGGGGTTCTGTGAGTCTCAGTGTGGAAGATTACTACATTCCAAAGAGATCCATAAATTTGCTTGCTGGCACATTTTTGCCATGTTCATACCAGCATTGTGAATGAAACAAAGCTGACCGAGAAAATAAAGAGAGAATAAAAACAGTGAAAAGGGGAGAGATGACATCTAAACTCTGAGAAAAGGACAAATGGGGAAAAAATTATAGACTTAAGAGCGAAAAATGGGTTACAAGGACTCATTTCACACTGATAAACATTCCTCACAAAACTGCTTTAAGCCTAACAAATCACATTTTTCAGCTGCACAGGAAGGCAAATTCGTGTGACATACTTTTGGCCTTGCTGTGCCAGCTTCAGACTAGGATGAAAAATATCCTATCCTATAACATATCATATATCGTATCCTTAAAAGGTAACACTTATATTTTGCATTGCAAACATAAAGGGGTTTAGACATACTTTAAAATATCTTGTCCCACAGGACCAATCAACCCTTAGTAATTTAATATCATATTTCATTAATAAATGCTCACTTGAACTGCCCTAGTCATGGTTCTGCCAGACATCCAGACCATTCTACAAGAATCTGGAAACAATAAGAGAAAAATGCCTGAAAAATGAAACCACAGAAGAAATCCATATGCACCCATCTACGCCATGGACACTTAATGCAAACAGACGGGCACGGACCTTTATTTATAGGTGAGCCAGAAGTGCGTCTCTGATCCGTGCCGGCTCTGTCGCATTAGGAGATGGGCCTGCTGGGCCGCTCTTAATTGGTTTGTTTTATATATTTTGAGATGCTCTGAATACAGACACACTGCACGACCTCCATATGACCTTGTCTTGTTCTGAACTCTTTCTCTGTGTCCGTGACTGACGTTCTCTTAACACCTCCCAATTAAACAGCCTATCTGAGACGCTCCGGGTGCGTTTCATCTTTAAGAGCTAGCGGGCCACCAGCCCATCCTGCGAAATGCCGTCAAGATAAGACTCGCACCTTCTGCCCCAGGACCTCAAGCGGCATTTCCGATTCATATTCAGACGAGCAGCTGCTTCTTACTCTACATCCAGCAGATGCAGCAATTAGCCCGATTCCTTCGAGGATGTATTTAGTCAGATCTATTAGCACGCCAGCTATTGAAAAGCATTATGATGAAGTTACTTTGCGAGCTGATGACTTTCTTTTAATTAAGATGCTATTTCTGATTGCAGAAGCAGTTGTTAGATTCAGCACAATGCGTTTGTAATCCACTGTACAGTGGAAATAGGTGCTGATCTTCATGGCCCTTTTAGAAGTCCATACTGTGTGTCTTGTACACATGTAATTTGGCCTCAGATTCATCATGGTTTTCAGTTTCATTCACTAAATCACTGCTAATAGCCAGAGCATAATTTATAAACAGTATGCCTTTGACTGTTTGAAAATTTGCTCTGGAATCTGCCTGCCACATGTATTTTCTGCAAAAATAGTCTATTAAAGTTATAAACGATCTCTGGGCGAAGCTCAAAAACTCTGTAAACAGACCATAATACAGGCAGTCCCCAGGTTACGAACGAGATCCATTCCCATAGTCTTTAAGTGGAATTTGTAGGTAAGTCGGAACAATAATAATACAGTTCAAAATAAAAACAATTCAGTTGGCCCCATTTGCACTGCAACTTTCCTCATTGTGGTTACATATATTGCAGGGTCTGCATAAGAAATTAAATGGGATTTTTTTTGGGAGTTAGAAGTTTAACAAACACCATTATTTTTGTTGTTCAGCACTATTAAACATTAAAAATACCACTAAAGGATTTCAAATGAATTGATTATACAGTGGTACCTCAGAACTCGAATTTAATCCGTTCAGAACTGCGGATCGAATCCTAAAAAGTTTAAGTTTCGAATTTTCCCCATAAGAAACAATGGAAAACCAATTAAGTGGTTCCCGGCCCCGAAAAATTACATCTAAATGTGTTTTTTTTTAGCATTTAAACAAAAAAGGAACCGGATAAAACAAGAAGAGCATATACTGTACTAAACACATCTAAGCACATTTATCAAAACAGTAATTTATAAAGTAAGAAAATAAATGTATTCAAACAATGTGTAAAGTAAAAAAAAACATTGTGTCCTGCCCCGATCGTCCGTGTGCCACGCCCCCTCGTTAACCCCGTGTGGAATCCCCGTGTGGAATCCCCGTGAGGAATCCCCATGTGATCAGTTGTTTCTGGTTGTTGTCATTAGTCGTCTGCATTTCGTCCACGTTTCAGTTTGTTTCCCCAGTCCGGTCATTGTATTGTCCGTCTGCGTTTTGCCTGCCTTACCTGTAATTAAACCCCGTATTCCCCGATACTCTGACGTCTGCGCCTTTGTCTCCGGCACGACAATATTATTATAATTAAATGTATTAATGGTTTATTATTAATATTAAAATAATTAATTAATAAGAAATCTTTATTTTTAAATGTATTTTATTATATAATGTAATGTAATATTATATAATTGTCTAAATGCATTTTTACTGTCTAAATATATGTATTCAGCTAGTGTAAACATGCACGATGCTATCACAGCGAATGTGAGGCTGAAGCGTTACCC
Organism: Paramormyrops kingsleyae; assembly: GCF_048594095.1. Lineage (NCBI taxonomy): Eukaryota > Metazoa > Chordata > Actinopteri > Osteoglossiformes > Mormyridae > Paramormyrops > Paramormyrops kingsleyae. The sequence goes on from NC_132812.1 coordinate 5,286,948, forward strand.
TTTGTTTTTGCTGAGAGACGTGCCGCGTGACTCATTTCCTCGTCCATACAAATTATCTTAGTTCGGCGTTCACGGTTTGACTTCTGAGATTCAGATCGAGTTCTAGTTAAAAAAATTTTCAAACTGGTTGGTTTGACTTTTAAGAAATTCGAGTTCTAATGAGTTCGAGAACTGAGGTACCACAGTACTAGCACTATTAGTTAATGTCATAAGGAAATTGAAACAGCAAGGAATATTTACATTATATAGCAAATTATTTATCATGACTTCTATAATAGAGAAGAATTAGCTGTATTCAGTGTGTGATTTCTCCATGGAGATGTTTTAGAGGTGACATGAAGGACACCTACGGGAACAAGCCATCGAGGCGGGGTCGTCTTCAGAGCGGAAGTAGTTCCTGTCACACATGCAGTAGATGGACCCCTCCAGGTATGTGTGACTGTTGGGGGGACACTTGGAGCACTTCATGTTGCCAGAGGAAGACTTGTAGAACCCCGGCCTGCAAGCTGCAAGAAAGACGTGAAGAAGGAGAGCTTAACGAAGAGCTTAACGAAGAAGCACTAGTATCTAGGAGAGCTACACCAGAACCTGGCATTCTAGCTACATCAAAGCTAGCTACTAACCAGGCAGCAAAGTAAAAGGCTACATCAAACAGGAGGGCAATATGTGTTCCACTGATATGATTAGAAAACCCAAAGTCTGTCTTAAGACAGCTGAGCTGAATTCAGACCAGCAAATAAAAATAGCTAAGTGAGCAAGCACCTCAGTCGAAACCTGATGAAGCAAAAACAGAAATCAGAATTTCCTAAATTATTCAGAAACAGGTAACCAGCACTCACAATCAAAAGACGATCTAGCAACACAACAAACAGGCTTTGGCAGATCTGTAAGTGTGACATCGGTTTTACTGCCCATATTAGGAAAGACTTACTTACACTGATTATCCAGCAAAGCCATAAACCCAAGGAGAATATTCTAGTCTCTGTGCAAAATAAGAGGAATCAGGTTGAAATGAACTTCCGCTCTGCAGGGGTTTTCATAGCCGTACAAACACAAGCTACTCTTAGAAGTGGGGACCATAGCAAATCAAATCTAATGCACCATTTCCTTGCCAGGCCAACCATCAGCTGACCAGGATGAAAAAAATCACACAGCTTACTGGGATTCCAGTGTAAGTCCTTCCTGTCCCAGATCACAAACATATACATGATCTTCCATATTTATTATTCTACATTTTAACTATCACTATCAAATCCACTATCTGTACCTGTGCCTGCGACTGCATGGACTAAGTGTGAAATGCTGAAAGGCTGTTATTGAGGTGTGGATGGAGACATCAAGGCTGACTCTCTGAGACCAGGCTGTGAGGACCAGCCCAAGCCTTATACCACTCGTTTCACGTTGCCACAATGTCAGTATCATAAAGATGTTAATCAGTCTGCTTTCAACTTCAAGCCTCAGATGGGTGACAGTCAACAGCGCCACTCTGGACAAGAAACCTTTCACAAAATACCTAATCCACTGTGCGCAAGTGACTTCTGAAACTGAGCATCGTTGTGTAAACTCAGCCTGCGTCAATCTTAGTGCAGAACAACAATCCTTTGTCAATCGATATCAGAGTATGTCACAACACCAAGTAGCACAAGGGTGGATAAATTTACTGCACCATCTCCCACACTCACAGACTGATACAGCCAATACCTTCATTCAGCCTAATTGCCTGTGTAACCCAATCGGGTGGTTCACTCAGTGGGGGTGTGTAGCCTGATCAAGGGCCAGCTTACAGCATATGTCTGAAACAAGTGCAAAATCTACCTTAAAAAAATGCTGTTTCTCTCAAAATGCAATGTATTAAACAACAACGCTAATCATTTAATTGTTTCAATATCTTATTGAACAATAAATACAAAATATTAATAGAAAATAGAAAATACACAATAAAATATATTGTTTTATTAACTTGCTCAGAAGACACTTGCACAGTAGTTATTTTTTAACTTTATATATATATTTCACAATACAGTCCTGATAAGAATAATAATAATAAAGCTTGCTTTAGTATACAGCAGAAAACGATCAGGGAATGGAGCCTGATTTAAAAAAAAAAAAAAAAAAAAAAAAAAAAACACAAATCCAATTACACCAGTCAAACTTATGTCCCATTTATCTGTTTTGTCTTCATTCCCTATAATGTTCCAGAAATACACTGCGCCTGCTAAACACTGAATTTTCCATTTCAAAGGCATAATTTTGTGGTGTTTTAAGAACTTTAATTGGAGAATTCAAGTAGAAAAGTAAACCTTCTCATTGGATGAAGGACACTTAAACTTTAGTCTTTTATCCTTAAATGATCCCTAAAGCTGCCAGAATCTAAATGGTCACACTGAATCAAATTCTATAGGATATTTATAACACTACCCTGAAAAGCATAGTTATATATTTTGACACTCGATGCCATTCAGTCCTCAACCAAGAAGGGACCCAAATGAACTAAAATGTTGGTGCTTATGTATTTCGTTTAGCAAGAAGGATCCAAAAACACTCCAAATGTAAATTCTCCAATGTAAAAAAAGTTATCACCCACACTCTGGATAAGCAACCTTAAGAAGAAAGTACAGTACTTGAGAAATGCTTGCTGAGCAGTACTTGAATGGTACTTGTAGAGCAGTACGTGTGTCTCACAGTGCCCTGAACGTTTTGGTTATTCCTCCATACAGAACCTCTTCATCTAAGTGAAATACATTGATGTATGAATACAAACTTCTCATTCCAAGTTTTGCTTAACTTGAAAATCAATAGTAATTAGGTCAGGATTATGTCAATCCAAAAACGTGTTCTTCAACTAATTGCCGTTTTTCAGCCATTCTGAGTCAGGCTTCCAAAAGGCATTGTCTTGTTGTGTGACCCTGCTGCACCTCAGCTTCAGCTGATGGACAGATTACCTGACATTTTCCTGGGGAATTCTCTGGTGCAGAGCATTCCTTCATGCTTGACCACTGGTTAATTCTGTTTTTCAATTTTTGTCGGAAATAACAAGGCCCCATGATGTCCAAAGTTAACTTTTGACTCGTCTATTTTTCAAGAAATTCCTGATAATTATCCTGAGAGTTTTTTTTTTTAGCAACTTTTCGATACACATTTATATTCTTCTTAATAAACAGTGGTTTTCATTTCACAACCCTGTCATGCATCCCGATTTCTCGGACTGTCTTTCTGATGGTGACGTCGTGAATACCAATATTTTCCATCATTTTCAGGGGCCTGCAGACTCCTGCAGGTCAATTTTAAGTTTTGCTCTTGGAGGGATTTTTGCAGAATAACCACTTCCGAGAAGAATCACTGCTGTCTTAAACATTCTCCGGTTTAACATTATGGCTCTGAGTGTGATTAGTGGAACTACAGACCCTGATAGTTTACTGAGAGATATCAGGATATTTTTGTACAATCTTAAGTAATTTCTTTTGATTGTTACATAATGTGCCACTGGAAGATATTTTCTGAAGATTTCATTCCAATGGTAAAAAGTGACCCAGATCAGCAATGTCACACAGCTGACTGAAATTATTCATGATTATTTACAAAATATTTAAATATCTGAGTTTAATCAACCCATTGCCGGGGCAGAAATGCCTGGGAGTCAGTCACACCTGAATATCACACCTTACATTAATGAAAGAAACACAAAATTGTAATATTCCCATTATTTATTTTGTATATTATTAGAATCTAAAAAAATATCATTGTTCATATTCACAATGTAAAAAACAGTGCGAGCAAGGATGCACTTATATCTGTTTCACATGCAAAACTGTCACCTACATTTTGACCTGTGAAACAAATGTGGAAGATTTGACTGGAAAAGAGTTACAATGAAAACCAGGTGAAATGTAGGGACTCTGGAAAGATATTGATCTTTAAATGGTATTTTTCCGGAGAATATGCAGCATGAATTTCAATGAGGTGATAAAGTCTATCAAGTGTCAGCAGCTTTTTTTTTTTTTTTTACTTCAGCATGAGATCTTTATTTGAAACAGATGAACCATTTGGGCTGAGAAGCTGTTATGAGAAAGATTCACTTCCCAGAGTTATAGGGCTTTGAAGCTACATGAGAGCTAAAGAAATATTTTCAGTATCACAGAACAGTTAGTATTCAACTAATCAAACAAATAGCCAAGCTAAGCCACTTACACAATTTGTCATTCAAACACGCGTATTGGCCGGGCACACAAACAGACTCATTTACTACACGCACTCCAAGACACTCCAAGTCTCCAGAGGCCAAAAGCACTTAAGAGTTTGCGGCATTATTGAGAGCAGATAAGTGACTTATGAAAGCCTCTCATTTCTGTGGGTGCTCATCCATACCAGGTGCAGAAGGAGGGCACCTAATTGTCCATCAACCTGTAAACGACTGGCGCCACTTGTACGCTCAACGGCCGCGCCATCATCAACAATGCAGTCAAGCAGAGGGCCTGGCCAGTACAAAGAGCCAGAATGGCACCCACTGGCACTGATTTATCCAGCAGTCCCTCATTCTCCTTTATAAGGATCACTTCTTTTCATAGTGATGTCCATCACTAGGATTGGGTGATACAAACAATATATCGACTTGGAGAAACTGTTGATATGAAGGGGTGGCACAGTGGTGCAGTGGTTAGCACTTACATATCTGGGACCCAGGTTTGAGTCTCCGCCTGGGTTCCATGTGTGAGGCGTTTTATTGTTCTCCCCGTGTCATCGTGGGGTTTCCTTCGGGTGCTCTGGTTTCCCCCCACGGTCCAAAAAACATGCTGAGGCTAATTTTAATTGCCAAATTGCTTGTAGGTGTGCATGTGTGGGTGAATGCTGTGTGAATGTGCCCTGCGATGGGCTGCCCCCCCATCCTGGCTTGTGTCCTTAGTCTCTGGGATAGGCTCTGGACCCCCTCTGTCCCTGAACAGGATAAGCAGCTTCAGAAAATGGATGTATGGCTGTTGATATGGAACATTGCTTGATAGTATAGCCTATCACATCACAGAAATAAATGCAATTCCAACCAATCATGTCGTACTCTTTCAAGAACCCATAACCTAACAAACGCACAGCAAGGTTGACTGAGTTAGCGGAGCATGCTACTGCTTTGGTAATATCACAGAAAAGATGAACGAGGAAACTTTGGTGGTTAAGAAAACAACATCTCAGTTACTACAGCATCTTTCTAATGTGGATAAACAAGGCAAAAAGACTTCAGTGGAGTGGTGATACTAGGCTTGGAAGGTATCTAATCTTCTATACCATCATAATGTACAGACATTACACTGTGGTATACTTTATTTTGGCAGTATTTTAAAAAGAAAACCTATTGCAGAATTTTACAATAATATTTGCCAAACTGGTGGGGGGGTATGATTAAATTCAAAAGTACCATGGTGTAGGGTATTACCATAATACCAGTCAAGCCTAGGCAGTACTTTGTCAGTTTAAAGTCTGACACGCAGCAGACTGGTGCTGTACACTGGAAACTGCCAAAGCCTTGCACCAATGTTCATGTTTTGAGTCTGTTTAAGGGGAATCCTAAGTTGAGCCTTAAAGTAAAGAATTAATTATGTTTATTGCTTTGTAATAATACTGATTTCGACTGATATGAAAAAACACATGATAAAATATTTAGCCATATCGCCCAGCCCTATCTATCATTAAGTTTTTATCCATAAACTGGATTAGAAAAAAATGAATGAACAAAAGCACATGCTAGTGTTCTTCAGCTAGCATGAGCCTTTCACCCGCCCAGCTTAGGAGGTCAACAGCACTCCTGTTTTTCTCTTCCGACACAACAAGTAAAACTAGATGAAAGGCTCACTGGGAACTGTTAACTTGTGGGCTTGTACAGATCTCCAGACCTGTCCTCCCATACTTCCGCCTTCGTTTACACAATGCAGTTACTGTGCTCTACTGTCTCTCCCTGGCCTTGCACTGGGTGCTTTGGTATTTAAATCAGTCCTGAATCAGATAGTTTAATTAGTCTTTGGAGAGCTGCAGAGCAATTTTTGAAGTGCGGATCCAAACCCGTAGGACCTCACTGAAGTCAGCGAAATCCACTCGATTTCTGCTGCATACTTACAAGCACAAAAATCAATCCATAAGAGAAGAAATCGACACTAATCAGTGTGCTGGCTACTCAGAATATTGTGCCTCAGTTACACACATTTATTCTATTCCTTTAGATGTTTACAAAGGACTTTATGCAGTGTAAACAAAAATTAAAGATTTTCTTTAGCAATATTTACACTTACTCTGTCAATGTGGGGCTAATAATGTTACAATGACAGCCCACTGAAGCTTTGTTAGAAAGGAAATATAGATTATTTATTACAAATTGTACCGTGACCATTTCTAAATGAAGAACTTTTGTAGCTATGATGTAGAATTGTTGATGTCTAAGAAAATGAAAATTAAGAGTCTCCAGCCTCATTTATTACCATCTACATGGTATGCAAAAAACAGTCCTGTGATGCAGGCGAGGTGACACAATGTCACTCAAAGAGATCCCTTAGGCAGAAGGAGACTTCCCTGTTTTCAGACAGGAAAAGGCCCCTCCCTTAGATTCTGCAGCCAGTGTGGGTGGTTATGTTGCTGCACTGAGGCATCTCTCATTGAAAAGATGCAGTAACAAAGGTGACTTCATGGATAAATCCTGCAGGCCACAATGCAGGAAACCTCACTCTGAGTTCACCAAAAGGCTACCACACACCCCCTCTAGCAAATGTATTAGTCTTTCATTGTGAATCAAGACGGAATGGAAATGAATTTATTCAAACTTTCAAAGGCCAATTGGAAGAAGTGCAGAGTTGCTTAATTGGTGCTTCCCGGGTAAAACTTCATACAAAAGGATCTGCAAGTGGCCTCAGGTGAAGCTTTGCTTGAGGGGCTTGTTGGTGGGAGGCTTTAAGACCTTTGAGTCTTCTAAGCTGTTTAAGGTGTGGCAGCTGTCCAACAGAAAGGTTCATTCAATAGGTATCCATGCTGGTTGCTTTTAATTGTTACTATCGTCTATTGTCTGGTGCATTGCGGGCACAGGCACAGGCTGACACCACCGCTGGGGGCCACACACTGTGTGCAAGCAGGGGGGCCTGACCGGTAAACGGGTTACGGCAGCCGGAGTCCCTGCTGGCAGGAATGGGCACCTAATACCTTCCCGGGGCGCTCGGTGGTCCAGCAATCGGACCGAGGCCCTGCGGAGGACAGCTGGGCTTGGCCGCTTTGGAGGATCCGGTTTCATTTTTGCCTCCCGCTCCAGTGTCGGAAACTGACTGAGCCGTTTCCTCGGGGCGACGTTTTGCTCAAACTCCATGGAAATATCTCAAAAAGCCCCTGCAATGCCCACATAATATAGCTGAAAAAGGAAAAGGTAAGAACAGCTGCGAAAGAAGAAAGTGTATTAGCATAATTTTCAATGCCAGGCGGAATGTGAGTCCCTCTTCCCGTTTTCTCAGGCTTCTGCTCCTCCCCGGTGCCATTGTGTGAATCGCTCTGGTTTTACACCGAGGGAACACAATGACAGCAGATTTGGCCACCACCTAATCCCCCATTGTGGCAGGTTTACAGTCCCCCCATTCTCTGCCGGTAGGGCCCGATCCATTTCTAGGGAGGCTGGTGGACCACACGGATTCCTCGGTGGCTGATAAATCTATCACGCTGACAAAGGAAGCGGGGGTCGGCCAAGGGTCCAGGGATTATGCTGGCTGCTTTAAAGCATGCCGACTGTCAGCCGCGGGCATGACCGATAACGGACGTATTATTTTCTCAAAAGAACGCGGGTGAAGACCGGTAATAAAACAATCCTGATCCGAGAGCCACGCCTCAGGGTATTGTAGAGGACGTAGCCTCCGTATGGTGTTCAGGCATGATAACCACGCTTTTCACACAGCTGTGGACATGAACGTCCATCCGTCTATGAACAAAGGACTATCTCTCATTGTATCAGCATGTGGGAACGGGCTCAGTTCTGGTTGGCCACATGTGTATCCGTGGACAAAGATGATAACACGGAATCCAGCAGACGGATTTACTTTTTTTTCCACAGAGTGTATTCCCATTAACCCAGAAGATTCTCATCATTCATAAAGTCTTCTACGTATCAATCATTCCGTCCACATACATACATGTGTGTGTGAGTTCCTCTACGCCTTTGATAGCCCGCCAAGTGTACAAGTGTGTTGGTAACTATACTAGCTGGGGTTGGTTTGCCTGTGGCACGTTCTCCAGTGCATATGTGTTTACAGGCCACCTTGGGGGCACCTCACAAGGCTACGTGAAGGTGATTCTCAGCAGAGAGGCACCCCGTCCAACCAGCAGCCTCCGTGTCTGTAGGACAAGAGTGAGGAGGAAAACATCGCAACAGGTCAAACAAGAGAGTACCACTGAAAAAATAACACTTTTACCTTTGCCTCCTTTTATTATATCTTCCCCGGGACACTGCTGGGTCAGAAATGCATTTAAACTCCTTCGTCTCCTCAATGAGCTCCTGCCTCAATGACTATCGCCAAGTTGCACTCAAGCCAGTCATGATGAAGTGCTTTGACAGGCTGGTCATGGGGTGCATGAAAACTGCACTCTCAGCCTCACACTGCACTCTCAGCCTCACACTGCACTCCCAGCCTCACACTGCACTCTCCACTTCGCCTATAGTCCGAACCGTCCCACTGAAGATGGCATATTCTTTCCTCTACACCTGCACCCTACCCCACCTGAACAAGATCTGCTGCTTGTACGTTGCACTGTGATCCTAGGGGAATATTATTTCATACCACCGTAGACCTGTATATGGATGGTTTGTCAAAGAAGCCCACTTGACTTGACTTGAACTTTATCCACTTTAGAATAAGCAAAGATCTCTAGGCTCTTCCAGCTCTGCATTTTAATCAGGCTTTAATAAAGAACCTTAAAACCAAGGGAATTCACAGCCATTACACTTTCATACTCTGAATAATTTCAGTTCCACTGGACAAATTCTTGCTGAACTTTGCTAAAGTGTATTATAAGAGATTTGTGCCTAATCTGCCATTAAACTGCATGAATCTGCATGGCCTCAAAATCGCTGCAGGCTGTCGTGACCCAAGAATGTTTTACGATTTCCCCAAAGTCCCAAAAGCAAGTCAAAACCGTGCTCAGGGTGAAGGCAAGGCAGGGTTTAAAAACAGAAGAGGTTTGTAATTTTGGGATCTTCCCTGCTGCTTCCAGCTCTTTTTTGTGAGCCGACAAGAGGCAGAGCAGTGGAGAAGGGCTGAACTCATCGGCTACGTCTCCTGTTCCCTTGGAAGTGACTGGCAGCCTCCGTGCCCGCAGATACCTCCATTAACAATGCCCTGCTGTCCTTAATTGGATTAATTAGCTTGTTATTGCCTTATTGAGGGTCAGAAGGGGAGGAGTTTTGGTGGGATAGGAGTATGGGACATGGAGGCATAAGAGTGTATTTTTTTCTTTTACTTTAGAGGGCTTTAGAGGTTTGCTTGACTCTGCATTTCCCCATTCTGAGATGTAATTGTGGGGTAATAAAGTTCCTTTGTTTATACGAGCCCCGCTGTGACCAACGCCGACCACGGCCCTCTAAATCTTCCGGAGCAGACTGTGAATGCCAAAGGTGCAGACGTGTGTGCTTCTCTAAGCCGGGGGGTGGTGAAGCCTGACTTTTCACACACTCTGCTAACCCAGCCTTGAAACGCGGCTCATGACAATTATCACAGTTGTTACTCCAGTCAGTGGGACAATAACTGAGCGGAAAGGGCAGGCGACAGCTCGCCACCCCCCCAGATGGATGCCTCACCTCCTCTCCTCCTCAGGCCTGTTCCGCATGGCTTCCCTGTCCTGCGCTCCCACTGATTATGCACTGCTCCTCCCCTAACCCCACCAGCCCTCACTTCTGCTCACTCCCCATACAGCTTCCATGTCTCCGTTACGGGACCTCAGCTACTCGCAATGCTGGGCATTCGTTTACATTTTATTTATTTTAGCAGATGCTTGTGGGCAAAGCAACATACCTTTTTCGTTCAAAAGCAGTGGGGATAAGGCCTTGTTTAAGGGCCCAGTGATGAAATCACTCTGTCCCCCCGGGATCTGAACCAATGACTTCGATCACACACAGAATTGTGTAGAATGATGGTTAGACGTTTGTTCCTAAGCAGGAATCTGTGATCTAGTTCAAATCCACCTAAACCTTTCCTAATCTGTATAAACAGGCACCATTAATAGATCTAATTAATATTGGCTGAATGTATCACTGTATGAACTTATTTAAATTGAAAAACTGTAGTTGGTCATAAATTTGCCACAATGGGAGAGCCAATGATAGAATGTGGGCGATTTTCACCAGGAGCATGCTGGTCTGCGCAGGTTCAGTTTGCTGCAATACAGTGCAACAAATGATGCGGCTGCAGGGAACGGGGAAATGCGAGCAGATTATTTCATAAGCAGCGCTGCCGTTTCATTAGCATTCGGTGGGGAGGTTTCCACATCCCGGGCTGGTCCCATTCTCTCAATTATGGCTTACAGTTACTCCGGCTGATGAATGAATCTGAATGCATGTCCTAACGTGTATGGGAAGGAGAGGATCATGACATGGTTAACTGGGAAAAGCAATGCTCCCAGTGGAACCCAGGCAATCAGTGTCCCTTCCTTCTCTTCACCCCCCCCCCCCCCCAAAGCACTGGAGTCAGCCCCCCCCCCGTCTGTTCTGCTATCACAGAGGCACAGACAGCCTGTCCGTCACCTTCATGCTGAGTGGACACCATAACCCAGCGTGTCAAAGCACGTACACACACACACAAACAGAGATGTGTAAGTAAGCTCTGTGACATGTACATCAGGACAGGCCCTCTCAATGTCGCTCAGCACCTTCACGTTCTGTATAAAAAAAGTCAGTTATCTTAACAAGCCAGCATCGACATAAAGTCATCTACCAACCAAACAATAAGTTTGGCAATTTCAGGGCTAATTACATGCTAAAAGTGCTGTATTTTTCTTTCTTGAACCATCACGTATGTGCTGTAAGTTCACTACATCTGGCCTTAAACATTACCCAGACAGCTGCTCTCCCCTTAATTACAAAACACACTTCCTGCCTAATTTCCCCATTACCAGGTAATGTCACGTCACACATTTACCTCAAAACAATAATATAAGGACCAGGCAGGCACAGAGCCTCAACAGCCCCAAACGTACATGGGGAATTCTTCCCCAGATGTCAGGGCTTCCAGGCTCCGGGAAAGTCACACTTAAATCCTGCGTTTAGCTCATACATTGATAGCATGAATTAATTCCAGTGCATGATTATTCGCGGCTGAAAGCTGAACATAAATTCTACACCATACGGAGGCATTCAGCCATTGATAGTAGAAGGCAAACCTTGGATTAACTGTGAAATCAGATCTTGAGTTGTTTTCAGATTTGCTAACGATGTGGGAAATTAAGTTGTATTTAGAATAAATTTCATTAATTCTATATTTGCCTCTGAAATAGCCAATTACATACATCAGTTATAAATTATGTCTATTGTTCTACTACACAAGTAGGTTTAACACAGGGAAACTTACTTTCTGTGGTGTATCAGCGAGAGTCACAGCAAAAATCGGAAGCCGACTTCCGCTGATATTTCACACATTTTACACGTTCTTGCCGAATCTCCCACCTGCCCCTAAGAGTGATGCCAAGGACACAGAGTGCGCCATGCAGCAGCGCACACAAAACGGCGGCCAGAGCAGAGTGCAGGCTGTGACCTATTTTCCCAGCAGAGAGAGACACTGCAGATCTGGGACTCTCTGAACACAATGTGGGTCCGGATGGACATGAAGGCATCGTGTATTGCGAAAACGCCACAGGGCTGAGAAATGTCACCCTGCCACTTACTGTCTGCATAGGTGTCCAAATGCCCACCGTCGCTCTGCAGTCCAGCTTCCAGAACATTCCCGTACAGGGAAACACATAAATACAAACCACATCTGCACGAAGTCTTATTTTACCAGCTGCCACTTGACCTTGTGACCTCAACCACTTACGCTAGCCTGAGTACTGCAGCTACCGACAAGTTTGGAAGTTGAACAATAGATGAGTGTTATCGTCCACCATCATGAGATAATTTACTTTAATTGTTTTCAGTACAATGCCCCCCCTTTTATGTGGCGAGGCTGTCCTATACTTTCAATTGTTTTGATTAATTACAATCATCTTGCTAGGCAATAATCATTTTCACATAATTCTAAAGAGGACGCCCATTTTCTGAAGATTTTCTATTTGAGTGATTGCCATTGATCTGTCAAATGCCTCAACACAGAATAAAATGCATTTAACCATCGAACAAAACGGATGTCTGAACATGAACACCTGAGGGTTACCGCTACTTACTAGGAGTGACGCGTCTTTCAATCAAACACCCCTCCAGGTATGATTCTGCTACCCCCAAATGGCGACAGAAGCGGAAGGAGACGGTGCATCATGAACATTAGATTGCAGGAAACAAGCGCTCTTTAATTGAACCTTTCCTCACACAATGGCATTGACAGAAAAAGTGCTGTATTTGTCATTTTGCTGTTATGGATACATTCAAATCATTGCATAACAAGGACAAAAGGTGACATAATGTAGCTACCACCTCGATTGTGGCTACATGATTTGCATGTAATTAACCACATGAGAAACCTAATCATAACATGTATTGGAAGCCATGTATTAATGTATAAAGATGTAATTAACACCTCTTTTCAGGTTTAATAACATGTTCTTGCATCACCACTTGTCATTAACTACACAGTAACTTCAAGTTATTTCCTTACAGATACAAAGTGAAACGGATTTTGCTGTACCACTCCCCTCTGATGTGTTTATAGTATGATCATAGTAATAATTGTATTCTCAGTAACCATTAACAGAATTAATATCAGGCACTCAGTAACACACCAGTGGTAATGTCAGGAAGCAATACCAACAGAGCCAGTCAAACACATAGTCTGAGATCCATACTTGGTGAATAGCTACATGAAAAATATGACATGTCACGGATAAACATAAAAAGGGTTTAGGTGCTTAATTTATAGGTCACTTTATATTTGAAATAATATTGTTAAAATCACTGCTAAAGAGAAAGCAAATGCGAAAATAGTGAATATAAATCTATTACATAAATCTATTAATGGGATCATAGCAGGAGAGCACATGACTTCCCATTAGTTATACAGTCTCCTATTTATCATAGGCAAAGGTGGCAGGACCTGCTCATATAAAGAACCTCGGAGAGGGAATATCCCCCAAACTGTCTCCATGTTTTATTGTGATGTCATTAGTGCAGCCCCTGACAAATCACTCAATCTGCCATAAAGTCAGAATGACTTCAGCTGCAAAAACACAGGAAAGGAGGAATTTCACTTTTTCTGCTAAGGTAAGCTTAGCTCAGTATATACCAACGAACGCACACTTTGTCACCCTTAAGACACAAGTGAAAATATCAGAAATTATGAGAACCGAAACCCTTTCCTGTAATAACATCACTCATATTTATTCAGAATTGTGTCCTTCATGCTGAAATTACAACACCATTATAATACACTGATATTGTACCTTGAATTTGACACAGTGCTTTTCCATTTAATGTGTCATTAATGCACACCTGCTAAACTGAAATTCAACAAAGCCATGGTCAAGAATAATCAGAGACCAGATTAATATTAACCAATAAAACGCAGCATACTTTGCCTACCTGAGTCATAGCATCTACTGCATTTTAATATTTTAATAGGGTTATTAAAGTGTTTGAGAAAGTTCTTCTAAATTATGTGGAACAGTCTGGACTCTCCGTGTTAGGGGAGGGGGTCTCTCCTCACTTCTAAATGTTTAAAGGTCCCTTCTTTAATTAATGGATAAACAGAATGCCTGGTAGGCTTCTGTGCAGAGTCCATGCCCCTCTTCAGACTGAGGCTACCGTCAGGTGTAAGCTGAACATTAAAACACAAAGATACTCTAAGAGGTAACGTCGGGGCACCTCCCTCCAGAAGGGGCTGGCGGCAGAAGCGGGGACCTTTCCGGATGCACTGTACGTTTCCATTGTCCCGTGAGTGCTGTAACATCGCTCGCAGAGTAACCATTCTTCACGCCCTAATAAGCTGAGCTGTTCGGCACAGCGCTTGGCATTCAAGGTGAAGTCACTCCTGGAAGGTTGGGGGGGGGGGGGGAGATCAGCAGCGCTGGACCATGGAAAGGTTTTAATAAGCCGGAGGTGCAGAAATTTGGCTCTCTCTAAGATGATGCATGGGCTCACATAGCAGATCCACACTCCTTTAAAAGTTAATGACTTGTGGTCTGTGACCCGTCTTGTTTTTCCAGCTAAACAGAACAGATTCCCCTCCCCGGAATTCAGCTGGTCAATGACATTTTTCACTTGTCACCGACTGGGTTTGCTCCGAAGCCTCCTTCTGTCCTGCCTTCTCCTACACAGAGGGCATTTGACAGCGTCCCAGACAAAGAGGTTTGTCCTTGCCTGAGAGACATCTTTGTTGTCTGGCATCATCCCCATATTCCATATTACAGCTATGTGCATCTGTGTATAGTGCTGAATGTTGCCACAGTTTGCACCTATTTTCAGATGCACTATTCATTTTTATATTGTATGAAAGTGATGCTTCAACAGTCCTTTTCCCTAATAAAATATGAAATGACAAGTAGTTCTGCATCATTATCTGTTTTACAAGAGTTCATAATTTACTTTCACAGTTCATGTGAGAATGATTTGCATTAATTGAAATGCTTCCTGTCCTTTTTATGGTTCTAGTTATAGATTTCTACAGAGCCTATTATTACCACATCCCTTTTTGGTATTTTAAAATTCACATCCACTTGCTAACTGCCTGGTCGTACATATAGAATATAATCACAGAGATGAGATTAAGGGCAAAGCGGCATTTAACCAAATTCCCCGTATATTTGTTTACACTCATAAATATGTTTTTTCAGTAGCTTTAAGCCATATGGATAGTGAGTAAAAACCATAGTCAACAGCAAGATAATGCCGTAATTATTCACTCGATACCTGGTGTGGAACTCTTTTAGTGCAACATTTGTAATATCTGTTGTATAACGATCTAATGCCTGTACCTCGTCAAAGATGAGGAAACAGATTCCAATTAAATTATGCCTTCTGTTACACAGATTGTTTCCCATGTTTGACATTAAACCATTTTGCCTGGAACATCACAATCTTTACCTAGAGGTTCTGGAAAAATTCAGTATTGTTTCAGGTACAAGTATGATTTACAAAAATTGCCTTTTGAGATAATTACCGAATCAAATTGCTGCATGTTGAATCCAATCAAGCTGAATCATTTGAAATTAACCAACACTGTTTTTGAGTTAAGCTGAACCGTGACCAGAATGGAATCACTACTTCTCCGAATCCTGGCTGGCTGGAGCAACTCCCTTGTTATACAAACAAAATGTAGAAGAATCGCCCAGAGATCTCCCTCTCTCGATGCTTACATGAGTCATTGACAACTCCAGTGCTTTTCCCATGTATGTTCTGCATCCCCTGCTGAGCACGGAGCTGTCAGCAAGGAGTATCTTTGCCCCTGTGAGACGGCATCACGCTGCACCGGAACTAATTTACCATGATTAAAAACAAACAGCAGCAACGTAACATATGGCAGCTTGAGCTCTTCTTACTCAAAGTGGAAGGTTTTGTACTCCTATATTCCCTGAAGGAAAGACATAAAACCAGAAAGAATCCAGTACATTTTTTCCCTATTAACTATTTCGGTGACTGACACTGTTAACGCAGGATGCAGGCTGTCTGCCCGACATCACTAAAAGAATATTTGCTCGGCTATGAGCCGTTAAATGAAGATGGGAAGGTTTTGCAGCGGCAGGCAATAAATCCTTCCCCCTTTCTCAGGTTTACAGTAACGATCCGGCTGTTTCCACAGAGCCTCCCAGTCAGGCACTCAGACGGTCCCAGCTGGGATGTTAAGGGCTTGCCGCCTGCTCCATTGATTAACGTTAAAAAGACAAACAAGGGCCCACCGCAAACTTCAGATTCACAAGGTTAAGCAGACGTTGACTAGCTGCGCACAGCTCGCTGCGAGGGGTCGGGGGAGAGGTGACTGGTTTCGACTCAAATGCCAGTTCCTATTGACCCACATACTGAGCCAGTGGGCCAGCTAGTTTGTGTTTTCCATTAGTGGGAATCTTGCTGATGTGAAGAGTGTCAAGCATAAAACGTGTCAGCAAATTGACAATTACCAAATACTAAGTGCGCTACTTAGTATTAGCTGAAGAACTAGTATCAGTCCACATATGGCAATGGTGAATGAGTCTGCTGGTCAAATTAATGACTGTCTAGTTAAGTAATGACATATCGGTCAAAAAAAAAGGGGGGGGAACCATCTTTGAAAGATAAGGCGAGCAGCTCGTATATTCCTCCCCCCCCCCCATCCCCTGAGATGAAGCCCCAGTGAGCTTGGGAGGAATGGCAGTCAGAAAGGTCTTGCCCTGCTGTCAGGCTGGTGCCACTCTCATCGATCATCATCACACCCCCCCACACAGAGCATGGAGCCCCCCCCCCCACAGGGTGCCCATCTCAAATAAACAGCCCCTCAGCTGTCTGCATCTGGAACCAAGTGGGGAACATTCCTAGGTCTGTGGTGGCCTTGTCTGAAGTGGAAAAAGCCCACCTCCCTGCTTCTTTCCCACCCCTCATCCAAGCAGGGAGTGAAATTCAGCTGACGCAGTATTTCAAGAGGAACAGGGTTGCGTCCAACCATGGGCCAAAATCCAGCTGACAGAGTGTATCATGAGTAACAGGGCCGTGTTCCATCATGGGCCAAAAAAGCAACTGACAAGTTGTGTCATGAGGGACAGGGTCACGTCCAACCAAAGGCCAAAATCTAGCCGACACAGTGCATCATGAGGAACAGGGTCGCATCCCATCAAGAGACAAAAAACAGCTGCCACAATGTGTCATGAGGGTCAGGGTCACATCCCATCATGGACCAATAACCAGGTAACACGGTGTGTCATGAGGGTCAGGGTCACATCCAATGATGGGCCAAAAACCAGTTGACACAGTGTATCATAAGAAACGGGGTTGCATCGCATCACGGGCCAAACGCCAGCTGACGCAGTGTGTTATGAGGTACTAGTTCGTGTCACATCACAGGCCAAAAACCAGCCCACAGAATGCAAAATAAGGAATACAGTTCAGTCCATCCATGGACATAAAACCAGCTGACACATTGCCTGTCAAAAAGAATACGCTTAAGTCAACAGAGGAGTAGGACTCAATCCAATCCCAGAAAGGAAAGCAGAATACGCAATATGCCATGTGGACCACCAATCAATCCAACCTCCCAATGAAAATCAACTTAAAGAGTGGATTAGGATAAAGATAAGGCTGTTTTCCATGGAAAGGGCTACTAACAAGCATGATATGATACAATGTACAGACTTCGGTGATTCCTAGACTGGAAAATGCTCTTTGAAAGTCACATGTTTTGTGTGTGGTATTTTGCCTTCTGATTAATTAATGGGACAGTGCTTTAGGGTGGCAACTTTAATAAAGCTGCCATTCTATTGCTTTCCCCTATAGTTTTAATACGTAGTTATGTGCAGCAAATGAATCTTTGTTTTTCGGGTTGCTGCAATGTAATTGTATTTCTTTTATAAAGTGTGGGATGATGGGATTAACACAGATTTCCCCAGATGTTTGCTGTGGAGCATCAGGGGCACAGTGGGCAGGTGCAGAAAATATAACTGTCTGTATTCATGAAACAACCATCAACAGCATCATATTTGGTTAGACCTTTTTAGGCGTAACTTTGGCTGTGAAAGATGTTTTAAAAGAAGTCTTATATTAAATCATCGTTATCTTCCATTTGCGATATTTGCAGGGATTATTATTATCTTCCCTTCTGGCTTTATACACCATTTGCATCCTGAGTTTCTGAAAACAAGCAGTAATAAGCTGCCAGTTGAATCAGGGGTACAGGAAACGTAGTGCTGGAAATGCATAAACTGATATGGGCAGCCAGTCTCACACAGACAAACATTACGAGGACTGATAGGGTCAGTGATAGAGATGTATGGATTGTATCGGCCAACTATCGGTACCGGCCGATGGTTAAAAATGAGGTTATAATTACCCCCGATACTGTAATTCCCTTTGAAATGGTGACCCATATTGCTTTGTACACCCACGTCATAAACAGTTAGAAAAAAGTCTGCTGTGTGGAATAATTTGCATTAGTGAAAACAACGTGTTTTTTGCAAACATAAGGTGAGTAAAATTTCATGAGGAGGATCTACTAATAAATATTTAAACAAAACTAATTTGATTACTCACCTTAAACCGAGGCAGTGAAGAGTATGAAGGGTTTCTGAAAAACGAATCCGTTCCAGTATAGAAGGATGCAGTACTGGCGAATAACCACAGTCCATCAGTAATGCAAGAGTTTGATTGCAAAAGAAAATTTCAGTCTCTTCCGTTTATCACACTTGATGATCATCCCTTTTTTGTTATAAATGTAATAAATACACCTCTGGAAAAAATTAAGAGACCACAGCAATATTTTGTTTCACTCATTTCACAGTTTTTTTGCAAACTTCAGCCTGGCTCTTCCCTGCTTCTCATCGATGAAGGGCTTCTTCCTTGCTTTATGGGTCTTTAAGGGCTTCTAGGAGTCGTAGCAGTCCTAACTGTCCTAGCAGTGCACTTCACGCCACTTAATGTTTCCCATTCTCATTAAAGGTCACTTGGAGTCATCCTCCGAATCATGAGAAACTGTCAAAAAAGTTAACGGTCACTTCTGGCATTACAATGTCGCTTCTGCCCTCTACATGGCTGGTTTCTGGTTGTTCCCAGTGTCTCGTGTTTCACCTTGTTCTTGTGTACTGCTGTTTTACAAACTTTGGACCTGGAAGCAGCCTGCTGCTCAGTGTAGCCTTCTGCCAGCAGAACTAGGATCAATCAGAGTGGTCTCAATTTTTTCCAGAGCTGCATATAAGATACATACATAGGATCTTGTTCACTGTTGGTGTTCTCTTAGTAAAAAAAAATATACAGTGGTACCTCAGTTCTCGAACTCATTAAATCTCGAATTTCTTAAAAGTCGAACCAACCACTTCGGAAAAAAATGACCTACTACTCGATCTGAATCTGTCAAACCGTGTACGCCGACCTAAGATAACTTGTACGCGCGGGGAAATGAGTCGTGGCACGTCTCTCAGCGGAATCAAAGGGTAACGCTTCAGTCTCAGCCTGGCATTCGCTGTGATAGCATCCTGCATGTTTACACTAACTGAATACATATATTTAGACAGTAAAAATACATTTAGACAATGATAGACAGTAACAGTAATTATTATTATACAATAAAATACATTTTAAAATAAAGATTTCTTATTAATTATTTTAATATTAATAATAATATTAATAATAGGATTCAATCCGGAGTTCTGAATGGATTAAGTTTGAGTTCTGAGGTACCACTGTATATACTCTTTCATATTTGCGGAATGGGTAGAATGGTGGTGCAGTGGTTAGTTCTGTTGCCTCACACGTCTGGGATGCGGGTTGAAGTCTCTGCCTGAGTTCCATGTGTGTGGAATTTGCATGTTTTCCCCATGTTGTCGTGAGGTTTCCTCTGGGTACTCTGGTTTCCCCCCACAGTCCAAAGACATGCTGAGGTTAATTGGAGTTACTCAAATTGCCCATAGGTGTGAATGGTGTGTGAGTGTGCCCTGTGACGGGCTGGCCCCCCATCCTGGGTGGTTCCCCGCCCATGCCCATAGCTTCCAGAATAGGCTCTGGACCCCCCACGACCCAGAAGGATGAGTGGTTTGGAAAATGAATGAGGAATGTTATTAATTTATTTTTTAATTCATTTGGGTAGAGTATCCCTTTAATCTCACTTAAGCAGGACCTCCCAAGCAATCGGTATTGGTAGCGGTGTCAGTTTTCTAAATAATCAGTATCGGCCAGTAATTTCTTTACCAGTGCATGACTAGTCACTGATGGTCTGGAATAGGGAAGATGGAAGAGAGAGGAGGAAACCATCCACGAGGAATGTCCACAAGGTACTGAGACTGCGAGACTACAGCAACATTCACCAGAACAGCCACTAACACCAAGAGCGCAGTGTAACAGACAGTGTATGTTTGTATCCTGAAAATATATGATACAGCATGGTGCAAAGAAATGTTTAAAGCTATTTATCACGGCAGTAATTATATATCTGTTCAGAACAAGAAACAATTTATCAGTAGAACGTAGGCAAATTAACAGTAATGCAATAAAAAAGCAGGATTTATTATTATTATTATTATTATTATTATTATTATTTCTGGTACCTTGGGCTGACTATCAGAACACTTCCTCTCCTCAGGGGCTCCCCAGCTGTTCCATATATTTATTGAATTTCTCCACTAGCTCACTTAATTAATAAATTCAATGAGGAATTTATTAGCCAAATAAGGTGTGCTAGTGGTCAAAAATTCATAGATGGAGTAAGTTTAGTAGAGGTTTTGAAACGGCTAAGCTAGCACACTTTACACCAACATGTAAATTGTAAATAGATCATTTTCTTACACTAATACTTTTGCACAGTACTATATATGAAATATATATAAAAGGCTAAATGTTGTGTCAAAGTTGCTATTCTGCTCTGGAAATATATAAGGTAAACATGCAATTCAAACATTGTTTTCTAACATGTCAAGGGAACCATACAGCATCACATACTGGAAAGTGCCTTGGTCAGATATTCAGAATGAAACCACATAAAGCTCTCAGAAAACGAGAGGCTGATGGAGAAACCAGGTTCTAAGAGTCACCTGAGTTATCATAAGTTCCACTAAGGACTTGATTCAAAAGTAACGGGCATAAATGCTGAATTCTTGTAGTTTAAGACAGTGTTTCTCAACTCAGTTCTCAAGGACCCCCAGCAGTCCACGTTTTTGCTCCCTCTGGGAGAGAGATACAAGCTGGGAGGGAGCAAAGATGTGGATTGTGTGGCAGGGAGCTGGGAGGAAATAAAAATGTGGACCGTCCCCAAAGACCAGACTGAGAACCACTGGTTTAAGAAACCCACTGAAGAACACAGCTGACATGTACGTCTGAAAATCAGAGTCAGACGTGAGCTTGAG
Source organism: Paramormyrops kingsleyae (assembly GCF_048594095.1). Taxonomy (NCBI): domain Eukaryota; kingdom Metazoa; phylum Chordata; class Actinopteri; order Osteoglossiformes; family Mormyridae; genus Paramormyrops; species Paramormyrops kingsleyae. The sequence continues at coordinate 5,308,101 of NC_132812.1, forward strand.
TCCAACTTGACTTAATCCCCCTGGACATCAGTCAACACCAAGCCAGCCTTAACGGAAGAATATGATCCAGGCAGACCCCAAAACTAAAGCTTCTTCACTGTGTTAGCAGAGCAAGCTCCTGAAAGTTCAGTGTTGTTCTTGATTGAGGCTAAATGTCAGCCAATGCACTGGTCCCCTGTGAGGGAAGATCTGTCGAGCTCAAAAAGCACACGACAGTGTAGCAGGGCCAGCAGGAGACCTGCAGAACCAACATCAAGCCCTAATCAGAATCTAGGAATAATATCACCGATCTCTGAGTCAATTGCAATCACTTATGCTTCAACTGCACTGAGCATGCTGTAAATGCAAATCAAGCCACGCAACTGACAAAGCAGTAGCTTATTATTTCCAAAGGCGTAGATATCAAGGGCACTGCGTTAGTCAAGCTTCCATAGAGAAGTCTCTGACTCAGGGAACACTAGGTGTGCAATACTCTTTCAGATACTCAATTACTCAAGCACATCTGCAAAATGTCAAGTGACTTCAGGTATCCTCTCAAAAGGCTATTTCATTCATAATTAATCTAATCTGGTTAAACTGCTAAGCAGTGGACCCACGCAAACAAAACTATATCCTTGACTTTAAAGAGAATGACAGACTTCTGTGCACGAGTACAGTTGGCTCTAAAACAGTATAGAGGGAATTCTTGCCGAAACATTATTACTGACATGAAATTATGGTATTATCAGCCATATTGGCAACTTTGTGCTTTAGTGTAAAAAGACTCAAGGTGGAGGATCTGTGCGATTGAATATGAACCTGAAATGCAATATTCCTTTTGTATTATGTCCCTAAGAAAAAAGCAGATTTACTTCATTCTTCCATTTCCACTACAGGACCTTCTGAATCTCCACCAGAAATGGAATCTCTCTTCGAAAACCAAACTTGGGACAGCATATTGAACTTTTCAATGTATGCGGACGATGCCTTTGGCTGAAGATGCCACATGAGAAAAGGTGCGAGTTATGGCCCCTAGCGCCGAGCGCCTGTTTGTGGACAGGGGACAGAATGCAGGGCACTTTAAGGTGGTTGCGAGGAACGTGAAGGACGTGTTGCCTTGTAAGCACCGGAGCACACAAGCCTCGACTCAGATAGTGCGGCCTGGTCCAGCAGCGCGACGAGCGATCTGCTCCACAGAGCCGGGGCCGTGACAGAGACGGGTAAAAGCCGACGCAGAACATGTCAGATAAAAGAAGAAACGTCTTTCGAAAAACCATCAGCCCTTCCTGATAACCCTGGGTGCAGACATATTAGTAACTAGAGATGTATTATGTATGAAGGCACAAAAATGTAATTCCTCAAATCATCCCTTCAAATCTGAGAACAATAAGCTCATTTAATGCTGAAAGCATTCAGTAAAATACTCCATGTGTATTTCCAGCATGGCATACACACAGCATACTGACTGGAGGATACTTAGGATAGCAGAGGTCACTGGCAACCCTGATGTCCAGAATCATTACAAGCAAATATATCTGGACCAAAAGCTCAACGAAACCTCCAATGAGATGAAAAGGATTGTCCTAATGACCTGTGATAATTACCAGCTGTAAATTCAGGAGAATGCACGTTCAGATTCTATTCTCGGAAATCTGAATTAGAAAATGAAAGGATTTAAGGCCGCATATGCACATATGGCTGAGAATTAGCGTACCGAGGTCCTCCTGATGGAATCTCAGCACGCAGGGATTTGCTCTGGGCTTGTGTCAACCAGAACCGTTAGGCCAATGTTTGCTCAAAGACATGAGGTTCCAAAGGAAGGAACCACAGGCACACAGCATCGCAAAAAAAGAGGCAAAAACCTCACATGAGTGTTTTTTTTTCGCCCCATAAGCCCTCAGTACGGGATTTTCGGAATGGATTGCTGTACTTGGTTATGATAAGATGTAATATAATCTAATGATTTAAAAAGGTATAATCCAGGGATCAGGAACATGGCATTAAGTGTGTCAATAAATCCAAATAATATGGATAAAAATGTCACTTTCTTCACAATAGTGCTAATGCCTGGTCTGCAGTTTGATACATATAGGCTGACAGCTGAGACCTCCCTGGTAATGAAAGTTTTACTTCACCAGATATACCTCACCCAGCTGACGGGGAATGAAGAAGCGATTGTTCGGCGAGGATTATTGCTGTATGACGTCGTCTTTTTTCCCATTGATAATACCAATTTACAAAGGTAAAGCTGTTTTACTCCACCGAAGCAACGTCATGCCTTTTGAAATCAATCCAATCTTCAACAAATTGGATTTTCACCCCTTTACAGGAATCCATTACAGTCATAATGTTCTCAGAGATGAAAACACAGAGCCGGGGCGGCTGCGCGGGACTGTCGACGGCGGCTGGCTTCGCCGTCGGCTCTGTGGAACGATGAGAGGTGCGAGGATCCCCACCTTTTACGCCAGTGATGCATGTGAAGCGGAGAGGGCGGCCCGTCAAACCGCTATCGACTCTGCGTCTCTATGTGGCAGCGACTGCACTCTGCTATAAGGCTGTAACGGCATGAACCCCACTGTAATCAGCCTGTGAAGGTACCTGCTCTGTGTGGGGATTCATTCTGCAGATTTTATATGCAATTATTTTAGGAGAGCAGAGGACCTAAAACAGATAAACTTACAGGATAAAAAAAAAAAATCCAACGTCCAGCTTGAAAAACACTGCAATTGGAAACACTTAGCATTTTACACTTAACAAAAACAAAACGGACTGCCCAGATTGGAAATACTGTAGCGTCCTGGTCATATTCAAGCTAAGAAGGACAATGCAGACAGTACATACACTGCCTGCTGCTGGACCAGGCTGATAATGAAGAAGTAGGAGATTTTTCTTGTAGTACACAGACAATACATTTTAAGTGAAATATAAAATGTAAGCTTAGAGTTATACAGTTATCTTTCCTGCACAGCCACAGACACCTGTCACGACACAGCTGAAGGTCCATCGCAGGAGCCTCTCAGTCACGGCACACAAGCGTGCATGTGAGCGGAAACATAAAAAAACAACAAGCAGCACAGCTCAAACCTTTCACCAAAGAGCCGGCAAATAATGCAGCATTTCTCCGGTGCAGTGCTAAGCCTGGACTCGTTCCACCTTTCCATGGCTGCTGAACCCTGTGTGCCGAGCGGAGGAGCACGATGCGGATTCACAGTGACGAGGAACCGTCTGCCGCAGAACGTCTCTCTCAATAACCAGAGCCGATCAGTCACAGCCGTCTCACTGTGGCGTCCGGAGCCTCCCGTGCGGCTCCCTGCCTTCTAATATCTTCATTATCTGGGTGCAGAGATGCACGCAAATAATATTTCAGTCTGAAGTTTGGTTTGGTTACTGTCTTGGGCAGCAGTGCCCGAGTGGCTAATCGGGAGAATTCCCACTTAGTTGCCTGGGTGTTGGGCTGGTGATGAAGGTCGGGAAATGCAAAGTTTATCTTAACGCTATAGCTTTCTCAAACCACTCGAATAAGTTTACGGTCTGGAGTGTGACATTCCCGCCCTGCAGGACCGTGAGCAGTAATAAGGTTGCCGCCTGCCACACGCTCGTCTTCAGCTACGAGTCCGACGGAGAGACCGCACCCAGATGTCAAGCAGGTTGTTGAACCCACCATCTGGACACCACGAAGAGAAACAGGTTGAGTGGATGGAGGCCTCCATGTGTAACTCATCCCAGACCGAGCACGTCTGCAGCATCCCAAATACTTAGTCATGCACCCAGTTCAGTGTATCTTCGATATGTAGGTCTATTTCAATAAAAGCTCCAATACAAGGAAAAAAAATCACATAAATATCATATCAAGTTTACACATGCTTCATACATATAATGAGGCCGTTATTCTTCACTTAAAATTATCATCTGTCTTCCAGGTTGGTTCAAATATTTCAGTTCAGAGCAATCATGCAAATCCCTGCTGGCGGCACAATTCTGTCTCTGACATCTCTGTAAATCCAGCAAAACGAAATAACCAGAAGGACCATGTGTGAGGTAGAGCCCCTAAAAGGTGCTCAAAATAACCAGAGCGCCATGTCTGAAAGAGAGAGAAACAGAGACCAGCCCAGGCTGTGATGGTTTCGATTCCCAAAGCAGGAATCAGGAGCCACTTCTGACAAAACTCAGTGAGACAGCTCTTAGCGTGGTACGGAGGTAAAGGAGGGATCTGGCCTCTGAGATTTCCTTAACGTCATTCACAAACAAATTAACATGCTTGTAAGCCAGAGACACATTGTTCCATTCCAACAATGTTTGCATCACCATGACATCATGCCAGCTCAGACTTTGATCATATCATATCATATCATAAAGAGAAAAAAAAACAGTCCTCCATGTTCTAAAACAGCATACCCAGTAAAGAGTCACAGTGTGAAATCCCAAATGTTTTGGTCGCATTAACATGGTAAAAATGGTCAATTCAGCGATGCCCACTGCATTTTTTCCGCTGTGGATAAATACCCCAGGTTCATTACTCTTACCGCCCAGCCCATCAGCTTCCCGAGCTGCAGCAGCTGCTGAAAGGCATCGGTCTAGAACTTTCTAACAGTCAGTAACCACACAACACCCACCTCTCTGCTAACAGGGCACGAAATTTCAAGCAGGAGATTCACCAAACCCTCCAGCAGCTGATCATCAACTTTATGCTATTATGCTATTTATACCTTAACAGATATGTTCCAGAATACTGAAAAAATAACTCTGTGTGTGTGTGTGTGTGTATAAATATACTGTATATATATATATAAATATACACAGTATATATATATAATGGCAAGGTGTGCTTATTCTTTAAAGGCAGCATGTGTTTATAGCAGTTTACAGGGAATCGTTCGACAGCCCTGCTGTTGCACTACAAAGAAACAGAAATGGAGACAAGGAGAGACAAACGAGGAGACTCTACCTTGGCAGGAGAAAGTGCGCTCCTCATAGCCGATATCGCACAGGCACTGCCCAATCGGCACCAGCCACTCCCCCTCGGTGCTGCAGTACATCTTGGGAGTCTCCTCCTCCTTGGAGTTATTCACACAGGACCCTTGCACCTCCACCAGCGACTGGGAGTCTGTGGGTACCGTGTCGGGGAAGACAGCCAGGTTCCTAATCATTGTGGGGCATTTTTTGAAGTATACTCGCACTGACACCAAGGCCACACAGGCCCCCAGGTCCTGGAAGGCCAGGTAGAAGCCCTTCCTGGTGATGGGTCCCACCTCCCGCACCTCCGTGTTGAGCTTGAGGATGCGGTCGCCCAGGTCCGTTTGCGTGAAGCTCTCGTCAGCCGCGATGGTGTCAATTTTGGAAAACTGGTGCTCCCTGAACTTGGCCCCCTGATCCTCATCTATCTCCAGGTAGTAGAGGTTGAAGGTCTCCTTACAGGTGCCCAGGACCAGGGGGATGCTGTTACAGTCCCTCAAGGTGAACTTGAGCTCCACATAGATTTTCTGGGCTGAGTTTCGTGGGATCCATGTTGTCCTCAGCCAGTTGTTCTGGTTATACTCCATGATGTTGCACACCTGGAAGGTGTGGATGGGCGTGTAATGCTCATCAACCCCACTGATCTCTTCCCACTGGGACCAAAAAGAGAAACATTTATTCATCCAGTCATTTGCAGGATGTGACAATGCATTGTATAGACACCAAAGTACCAAATATTACTGAGTATTGATGAATCAGATCATTATTTACAGAGTACAATATGATCCTGCTGATCCATAAAATGCAGGGTTTTTGGGAAATGTAACAAGCTTTGATTTCATTTCAAGAAAAGAGATATTTTTTTAATACACAGTGATTTTCCAAAAGCATGACATGCAAAAATTAAGACATTTTAGCTGCAGTCATCCAGGAAACACTCAATCTTGTTACATTTTTTAGAGATATTGCTTTTTTTATTATAATTTTGTGTAACCTTCACTGCGAATCTTTTGAAAATGCACTAATCAGCAGCTTTGCCACACATAAGGTTACATAGTTAGAAGATTGATCCATATGAGGCAGCAGTGACTCTGCAGTCAATGTCATCAGAGAGATTTTGGGTTATAAATATGCCCCAAAAACTCGATGATGTAAACAGCTGCACTCCTGTTTCTCAGTGAACAGCTCTGGACTCCAGCCTCCGGAATTCCTGCAGCATATAAAAGCGGTGAAGGGATCTCAGTCTCTCCCTATTCAATGTGCCATGTCGACATATATACAGATCTGCTTGTTTGGATGTAATTTCAGGATAATTAAACACCCAGCGAAGAGGCCTCTTTCTGAACTGGCAAGATTCTTCTATCTCTGTTCCATAAAAAATGTCAGCAGTTTGCAATAACAACCAGAAACAACCATGGCACCTGATTCAGATGATCATCACGAAATGTAATTATTCTTAATAATCCATCATTGTGTGTTTATAGATAAAAAGGAGAAGCAGAATTAGCTGAGGTTAGTAACTAGAGCAGCCGGTCTAACAGACTACATATTTTTAAAATGATTCCTTTGTTATTAATACTTTCCGTAAGCAGACTGTGGTGAACCTGAATTTCCTGCACATCCATCACGCTTTCCAGCACTTCTCACACAGCATAATTTCTGAGTGATTTTTCAATGCTATTGAGGATCTCCCGAGTGAGATGTAGCGGTGGATTTCTCAGAAGCACCACACAGAGCCAGCGAAATGGAGAAGCCTTCCGAGTCTCCCCTGATCGACATCACATTCCCCATGCCTAAACTCCCCTTCACACGCAAAGAGACTGCCTGGGATAACACAGCGCTGCATGGGCCAGACGACAGACCAGAGCCTCTCCTGCAGCATGTCGTATGTTGTATGTCACACCGCCGATGGAAATGATGTGGTCATGGAGACAAAGGAGGGTCTCTTTAAGGTCCCCGGACCAGTGTTACCATCAACATCTCCAGCAGCGGGGGGTGACATTTCCAGCAGAAAGCTCCTTTCCACATCTAAGGCTCCATGGTTCAATGTGCGTGTTTTTTTCCCCCCCTTTGTATTTTCGAATAAAGTGGGTCACTATTTTCCACCCTTGGATAGGACCCAGCAGTTGGGGCGAAAAGCAATTTTGCTGAAAAGTGATTCTAATTTTCCCATAAGAATGAACAGAAAACCACTTGGAGGAAGACCAAGTCTCACAATGTCACTTGCATATTCCTGTACTTTTTTTTATTTGTTTGCCCCAATTACATATGGAAACTGTTTTGAAAATATTAACATTAAATAAATAAATACATGTCAGAAAAATTTGGTTTTGACACTAAGCATAGACTGGTGCTATCCTAGAACTGGTTATGGCTTGCAGTCGTGCGACAAAGAGACATTAAACCCCATTTAAAGGGAAAATGCTCATGCGCTGCTACAGATATTCATTCTATGACCTTGATTTTTTTATAATGTAGCATCCCATTTCCAGGCTCCGTCACTGGAAGAATTAAAATATTGACCAAAAAAATAAAATGGTGAAGAGGTACAGGCATAGAGAGACACCAGCTGCGTTATTTTGTAGAATACGACACCGATACACAATGCTGACATTTAAGATTTAATTCAATTAAATATACAATGTAGCACAGCAACAATCACTGAATCTAGATATTTAAGTGCACGATACATAGATTAAATAAATAAATTACTAATAGGGCATAATCAATGAGAGATTATTTTCTCCGTCTGTGACAATGCTACCCTTTGGTGTAAGGTCAGAATTAGTGAATTAAAAAAAAAAGTGTGCTTTGGCATTTGGGAGATTACAATAGGGCCGATAATGTGATTTGGTGAATATCAGCACAATGGTGACTCCTGTATCATTTTACAGCCGTAATTTCCCAAGCCAATGGAAAGTTGCACGCATGCAAACACTGAAATGAGCATTTTGGCAAGCGCTGCTGTCTCCTCATGTACACTTAACGAGAAACCAGGCCAACAAGTAAACACTTTCAGAAAGAAGCCCTTTGGTGAAAGTAGACAATCACAAGAAATGACTGCGCTTTAGAGATATATGCAATGTAAGAATAATCTCTCTCAGAGTCATATTACAGAAAAATAAGTTATATTAATAACATCCTGAGGCTGCATTACGTAAATGAAAGTCGAACAATGTGTTTAGTGTTCATAAGCATTCTCTGCACTGAAATCCAATCCGGTAACTGCTAGGATGAATTTGTTGTCACCTGATGGGATGATTAAAACGTGTGTGTGTGCAGGGGGTGATGCACTGGTAAAACATAGCAGGAATTTATTTGTCTGGGGGAATCTGAATGGAGCTGGGCTGAATATCAAGGCCAGATACAGTCATGCTGCAAAGGAAGGCACTGAATCGCATGTGGAGCTGAGACAGTAGGATTGTGGTCAAAGTGAAAAGTTATGCTCTACAATGACAAAATCAGAACCACACATTCTTATCTATCATCTATCATTCCCAAGCAATAATCCTTGTTTATAATGGCCTTTCCTTTGGAGCTGGATTGGTTTTCGCTAACTTAATGCTTTTATAGAACAGACACTCCTCTCCAACTTAGACCTGCACACCGAATCGTGGGACATTTTTCAGAGTTGCTTCTTCCAGAATCCAGTATGCTGGTTCACTGTCTTATTCCATCTGCAAAAACAAAATCTGAGATTTCCTTGTAACGGCTCTCTCAGGATTAAAAAATGGCAATGGATTTGAGACGGGACGCTGTTTTCTGGGAGAAGATGTTGGTCAGTATTTCAAATTTACAATGAAATGGAAAAAAGGGTTAGATTTGAAATGCTTAATATATTTTAAACATGTTCCATTATCTTCATATAAACTATGTGACCCAGACCAGGATAAGTGGTTAGAAGTTTCTTTTAGACGGTGGCTGAAAGTCATGACTGTTCATACAGAAAGTGCTTGTAATATGTTAGTGTTTGATGTATCCTGTAACATGTCTGTGGGTTTGGTTCCCATGTATGGGTTTGCATACACAGCTCTTGTTGAGGGGGAATGAAGGAGAGAGAAAGAGGGAGAGAGAGAGGGAGAGAGAGAGAGAGAGGGATAGAGGGAGAGAAAGAGAGAGCTTTCAGAACCGTGACGAGAGTTGAGCTGATTGTCCAAAGCTGTTTCGGTAGATAAATAAAAATAAGTTAATTTTAATCCACTGTAACTGCTTTTTATCCATGCCTCTGGAGACCCAAGAGAGTTTTGTTACCAACAAAATACTAAAGTTACATTATCTTCTGTTAATACAGAAGGATGGATGAATGAATTCCATCCATTTCAAGGAAATCTAAAGAAGTATCTAACTGTAATGAAAGCGGGAAGTTGGAAGGTGCGTCAGATGGTCCATTCAAGCTGGGCAAATTGCATTACTGTCAAAAACAAGATGGATGAAAAAAGATACTTGGGCAGTAAAGTAAAACCATTTCCAAGGGGGGGTCAAATGAGGTCAGGCATTGCTGTCTTCACTGTTAATTTAGCTAAAGGCTAATCGACTCACGCACTCTTCCACTTCATTTATACATATATTTCATAATCAACATTTCCTTCATTTTCCTGAGTGCCCAAACTTAGTGCCATATTGTGCCGGTACACAATGGCCGCTGTTAGACCTTCAAGGCAAGTATGGAGGCGCTAGCATCCGTCGAGTTCGCACCACTCACGCAGGGCGGAGCCCAAATCCCAATCGTCACGTTCCAATTATCTCATAATCTCCAGCTCTTTGGGCCGCTCCCTGGAAATGGGAACGAGCACGGGCTGCCTGCTGGGACAGGGGGGCGTGTGCGCCTATGTGCGAGCTTCATGGTGCGTATTCAGGGACCGAACGGAGCTCAGTGTGACTATGACGGGGGCGGGGAGTACGGGGGGGGGGGGGGCGGGGGGGATAATGAATCCCAGGCTGAGCCCCACTGACGTTCGGAGAGGCTGCAATACACAGCGCTGTGTGCTTTAAGACTCTGTCTGCACAGGGTACATTCATATTTCCAGCGGTTATGGCAGCGCATTCGACAGGACCGTGCAGGCAGCCTCCAGCGCTTCACTCGCTTCGACCGGTGCGATTAGTCCTCACGTGCAGGGCCAGCCTGGCTAACGCGGCTGGGATGGCAGGGTAGAACGCTTACCGGACCGCGGGGGGGGGGGGCGGTCACAAGTGATTATTAGTAATTTATCTCAGGAGGGTTTGATGTCTTGCCCCCACCCACCTTGACAAAGAACAGAAGAGTTTAACAGGGTCAGGATTAATGATTTGTTTTACTTTCATTGACAGATTCAGGGGGACCATTTTCGCTCTGCTTAAGATACCGTAATTTGTATACAGGCTTTAGGTATATACAGTATTAAGTTATATACCCATAATGCTGAAATAGCCTAAAGGTGGTATGAGGACTCGGTGGGTATCACTGTCACCTCCAGCAGTGGGGGTTTCAGTCCCGCCTCCGCTCTTATGTGCGGGTCTGCATGATCTCCCAGTGCGGCTTGGGTTTCCTCCAGGGGCTCCGGTTTTCGCACACAATCCACAGAAAGATAGTTAGGGTAAGTGGTGTCTCATGCAGCATGCATACAGGCCCCAGTAATATATAGGCTCCCTGTTCTGGCTGTACTCCTGCTGTGTGACCTATGCTACTGAGATAGGCTCCAGGCGCCCCCCCGAACCAAATCAGAAGTGCTTGGAAGATGGATGGATGGACGGATGGATGGAAGCATAATAGCATAATAGCACTATATTAAAATAATTTATATAGTATATATTCCCTTTAATAACAAAGTAAATAATTAAAATAACTGGAGATTTTGTTTATACGTCCTAGAACTATAAACTCAGTAAAGGTAACCCAGAACAAATTGGTGTGTTACCATAAGCAAGTGCCAATGGGTAATTTTAACACTTCATAAAATGTAATAATGATTTAGAGCTAGGGTAAGTGCAGGAAAAACGTTTCCGGTAAAATAAACACTTCCATTCATTAAACCATTACGTTACATCTCTATGGGAAATGGGAAATTAATGAAAATGTGTTTGGGGATTTTCCATGATGGATAATGATAATAAATCATTAATATTTTATTTATTTTCTTTTTACATTTTTTACGTTATTTTCTCCTGTTATTGTCCCAGTTATTTGTGATTTTATTACATTGACGCGTCGAGCGCGAGGCCAGAAGATGTGATGCTGCCACAGAGGCGGAGACTTCGAGGAAGTCGGGCCGGCGCAGAGATGCCCGCGAGGCTGAGCGAGCGCGCACCCCCCAGAAGGGGGGGTCACTTGGCAGCTCTGCGATACACTCACCCCATGAGACGGGTAGGAAATCCATCCAAGTTCCCCTTGACTCGCTTTTGAATCTAGCAGGTTAACTGTGGAAGAAAAAAAAACAAGTCTGAATAAATCGGAGCCGTTGGTTCCTGTACATACTGTATTCTGTCCGATTAAGCAACCATGCATAAACAAAGTGCCTCTTCTTTCTGTTTGTAAAACAGGAAATAAATTCTAATAAGGAATTATGCAAGAACACAGGCCTATGCTAATTTGGTCATAGTGCGAGCCACTTATAGCTATTTAGGCTTATTTAGCTACTGACAGCTGGTTCAGAAATGGATACATCTGATGGAATATCCACTTAATGTTTGGAAACAACAGGACAGAGCAGTCAGAATGCACTATTAACGCTTCTACTTCACTGCAGAACACGGATCGCATCTGAACTTTGAGCCAGTAACTGCAGGCCCAGTAACTGCAGACCCAGTAACTGCAGGCCAATCTAATTTCCATTCCTTATAGAGCAACCGGTGTTGCATGGAAGCACATTATGTTTCTGCATTTCTGGTATTGATTCATCTCTGATTTTAGAGCTGGACTAATCAGTTCCAATGGCTCTTTTGTGAGTTTCATCACCATATGAATTATATATTAAACAAAGACCTTATCTGGATGTCCTGCTTGTGCTCAGTGCAGTGAGATGTTTATTTGCTACAGGATGTAGCAATATGTACTTTGACAGGGTTCTAAGTTTCCGCTTCACGTCCACCTGGCCAGGGTACATAGCTCCCTTTGTCACCTGCCCGGGGTACATAGCTCACTTTGTCACCTGCCCGGGGTACATAGCTCACTTTGTCACCTGGCCAGGGTACATAGCTCACTTTGTCACCTGCCCGGGGTACATAGCTCACTTTGTCACCTGCCCGGGGTACATGGCTGATTTTGTCACCTGTCCGGGGTACATAGCTCACTTTGTCACCTGCCCAGGGTACATAGCTCACTTTGTCACCTGGCCAGGGTACATAGTTCACTTTGTCACCTGCCCGGGGTACATGGCTGACTTTGTCACCTGTCCGGGGTACATAGCTCACTTTGTCACCTGTCCGGGGTACATAGCTCACTTTGTCACCTGTCCGGGGTACATAGAGCTCACTTTGTCACCTGCCCAGGGTACATAGCTCACTTTGTCACCTGCCCAGGGTACATAGCTCACTTTGTCACCTGCCCAAGTACACACGCCGACTTTGTCAAACGCAGTCTGTCTGACAGTCTGCTTCATTTGGCTTCCCGAGCCCTTTGGCTTGTACACATCTCAGTGTTTGTAATTAGCATATGCCGTTATCAACATTACAGCACGTTGCTTCCATAGTTAGACTCTCTATTCCTTTAACATATCTTTTTTATATTTCAGGATTTTAATTTAGCTTTCAGGATTAAACTGTAAATGATCAACAAATATTTTTTCTTGAGCAAAATCTATTAATTAAAGATTAGCTATAATTAAAATTTCCGACTGGCGTGAGGCGGTGTTTACACCTGCCCCCCTACCCCCCCACCAACAGAATCTGAGAGCAGAAGACGGGAATCTGAGAGCAGAACACGTGACGGCTCTATCGGCAGGATAAAACACCCAGCTAGCTGCTGGGGGGGGGGGTCACAGCCGACGCACTAACTCCTCCGCAGCAAAGACGTTGAGGCCCTCGCTCTATGAACTGCCCATTCTGCATGACTCCCAGATTTTTAATATAAACCTAACTGGGCAGTAACGGTATGCTTAACAGACAGGCCCATCGATGCGCATGAAAGAAAATTCCAGAAGCATCTGTCCCACTGGCAAATCACCCCTATACCACAGGCTCCTGTTACATTACACTTGTGATTCCAGCACATATTGGGGCAGCAGGCAGCAACACAAACAGCAGGGTGATAGGAACGGCTTTGCAACCATACGTTATATATTCAATATTTACAATTATACACAGCGGTCATTCTACTCCTGTGAGCAGAAATGAAGCCCATCTGAAGCAGAAGCGCAGAGCTCTCCTTAAAGCACCGCAGCCATTGTCAGAGGAAGCGGCAGCAATATCACAGTGAGGTTATGCTGAGTTCATCCCCCGCAAGAGGAGAATGCAGAGATGTCATTGTCAGCTGGTTTTATTTTATCTCACAAACACACCTTTGAGAGAAGGGAGATTATTCACAGTGTGTCACCGAGCAAAAGAAACACAGATCTGCTCCCGACAGCCTCGCTGACCGCGCTCTGGTCCCGCCCGCCCCATCGCCAGGCGCCCGCGCGGCTCTTTAGGCAAATGAGCTTCCACTTTAACAGCCATTAACAAACAGGCACCATAAGGAAACCCTGTGTCCCTAATCTAAGAGGACGTGGAAGTCATTTGTAACACTATGGGCCAGCAGTAGTAAACAAGAGATTTAATAACTTAAAACCATAAATAAAAAGTGTTTCCTTTCAGAATGCAGTAATTATACCATTTTTTAAACTAACGTAAAAAATATGAAAGGCAGTTTATAATACAAGGCAATACGACATAAATAGTAGTCGCCAGATGCCTTTAAAATAACTTTAACAACTTAAAAATAATTATGGAGGTTGTTGGTTGTGGAAGTCACATCTGGTAATAATCACAGTTACTGTAACTGTCTGTAGTTACTGAAAAATATTGACTACATTACAAAAATTAGAAGTCAGTGTTACCACTAGGAGATAAACATATTTTTATCAATGTTAATAAAGTTGAATATTTTGAGAAGTTCTAGTTTTTCTTGACATACATATAGAGGTATAGTACTATTATAACAACATCACTTTTACACATTCCCCAAATTGAAATTAATGCGAACACAATTCAACACAATTAACACAATTCAAACAATTTAAAGATATGGATCCTTATTATTATTATTATCATTATTATTATTATTATTATCATTATTATTATTATATAGTAATAATAATAATAATTGAAGGCTAGTCAAAATTTACATGTTAATAGTTTTTGGAAGTTGATATTTTATATATATTATATATATATATTTTTCCTACCGTTTCAAATAAAATCTATTTTCTATGACAGTAATATTATGTTACCATCTTAAAAACACTAATTTTCTTTTATTAAGGTTACATAAAATCTCCATAACCACAGACATCAATTTTATCCCATTTCAAACCTTTCAAAAATGTCACGATCTAATATCTGGCAGTGTTTCATATAAATTTACTCGATACAAAGAATGGTAAACATTAAATTAACTGCAGTGTTTAGAAAAGCTTGATTAAGACCACGATTAAATTTGAAACATGTGACACAGACTGTGGTAAATACTGGAATCCAGGGGGTTGTCACAACCACATCATGTAATTAGAACAGATCCAATCTCCCTCAAATGAAATAGCGATTCTGCCGGTCTGCTGTGAGGGATTCAGCCGAGTCCCGTTTTGTCCTTTGCCTCTTTTGAAATGCTTGAGATGTTTCAGTCCACCTTATATTACAACATCAACAACCATAGCAAGGCTATTTTTAAGACGAACACGTGTAAACACATTTGAAGGGCTCCAGAAAGGTGCCCCGGCTCTCATAACACTTTCCTCCAAGCACGGAGCTGATTCTGTGGAGCGCACCACCACAAAAACACCTCCGGCATAAAAACTAAAGAAACAATCATGTTCACCCGACAGCAATGTTTCTTAAATATCCATAGCCTGTAATCAGCCCCACTCCAAGAAACAGGGGGTTTACAATGCAGACTGAGACCTGTATCCCAAAATCTGCACTGTTTCTTGGGTTTTAAAGAGCATTGTGCATTGTGTTAAAGAAATACCAGTGAAGTGTGCAGTAAAGAAAAAGAGAAATGTTCATGGTATAGAAGAAAAAACTGTTTCCCTTTTTAAATTTACCTCTCCAATATTATTTCTAAAAAGCTGGGGGGGGGTCTTGATTACCCTTATCAGAAATGTCTTGGCCCACTGCCTTTGCAGTCACATGACAGTCAGGTAAGAATACAGTATCTCTCTCTCTCTCTCTCTCTCTCTCTCTCATGCACACAAACACACACTCTCTCTCACACACACACAGACACACAAACACATATGTTTATATTTTATTTATTTTGGCTGACAAAAAAAGAAATGCACTTTAAATTTAAACTCAATAAAATAAAAATTAAAAAATCTGAATAAGTGTTTATTGCCACACAACCAACATAGGTAGGTGGATACTTTTGCTGGTACAGCTTGTTACTGTGGGGAGACACCATGACAACAAGCAACTAACAATTAGGGCATAACAGACAGATATTAAATACAAGGCAGGATACACAACAGAAAGACATAAAATAGTAAATAGGCATGTAGTAAAAACAGCACCTTGTGCAGACTCAAATAGCACTCTATGTTTTAAGCTTCTTAATATACTGATCTCTGTCTTCATTTTAGATAAATGTTACTTTCAGATAATCTGTCTGCATCCATTTCAGTTTAAGCCATCCTAATATAATTGTAACTGATTATTGATTGCGGCAATTTCCCAGATGTTTACCTTTGTTAAAACTTTTGACATAATTTGTTACTTATATTGAGAAATATTACTATTATGTTAACAAGACTATATAGTAACTATATTGCACATTATAGGTTGGCTAAACGTATTCAGGTCACTTTGAGAGGAAGCATAAATCTGTAAGTGATTCCTGCAGAAAAGCACCAATACTATTTGGAAGAATCAGCGGAGAGTCATTTGACAGGAAATCACTGTACGACCCACAAATTATAACTGTTTTAGTACTATAAAACTTTTATGTGGTTACCTCTTAATTAAGGATATAAATCACATCCAAAAATGCAATCAGAAAAATAAAATGTAAGCTAATTAAATCCAGGATAATTAATTGTCTTCAGTTGCCATTTCTCTTTCATTATGCGACTGTAGTGCTGGGAAGGCCTGCGTTTTGCACACTGACTCACTCTCTGGGGTAGGATCCTGCATTTTTGTACAGGAGGAGAATTAGATGCCTAATCCATAGAGCTAATGTTCACTGCTACCAAATGAAGGCTAAAAGATTCTCCCATACAGGGGCATGGATAGAAATTCTGAGCCCTCTGAGAAAATGTCAGCTTGCCCCTGTGAAGAGCTGGGCCCACTGGGTCTGCCAGGGTATCTGTGCCCCTCAGACACCCCTACCCCCATCCACAGTCAATCGCTACTTACGCAACGTGGGCTGTGCTCATCCTGGTACCACAGAGGATGGATGCTAGAGCTTTACAAAGGGCAGTTTAAAGTCATCGATGTTTTCAGACTGCGGGACGCAGCCAGAGCACCCACACAAGAACCAGCAGAACTCGGACGCTAGATTTGGACCTGCACCCCTTGGGCTGTCAGAAAACAACACTGAGTCACTGAGCTGCCCACCATGAGAAACCATCCCATGAAATGAAAGATCCGCTTGTTACAGTCATAGATGATAGCTAGATTATTTGTTTATTTGATTATAGTTATATTCAGTAGAATGTCAGAGAGCAGAGCATTCCTAACTGCAGAGTAATGTTTTTAGGAGCAATTTATTTGTGCAAGAACCCATCTGAACCAACAGTTTCCTAAGTCATGCTGTATTGAAATATGAGGGAAAACACACATTCACTAATATAACCTTCATCTAATATTTAAAAAATAGAAAAGGTTAATGAAAATAAACCAGATACCAACAAGTATCATAAATCTATGGGTTATAGCTAAATTATATTTAGAGGGCAACAATCGTATAAGTGACTGTAGTCAACAAACAAATTGAACAGCAATAACCTTGAAGCATTACATCTGCTCAGAAGACCTTTTTAACAAGATGTAGTGAGCAACCAGGCCAACACATAATGAATATTTTATCGTAATCAAGACACGTAACAGTCAGCAAGTTGGAATTAAATGCTGGCATGAGGGATAAAAGTTTAGCCAAAAATGAGCCTTTTGTGTTTTTGATAAAAAGGGCTGCATACTGTGTTACCACACATTTCAGATGAGAAACGTGTTTAATATTAATGTGAGCAATAAGTAATAACTAAAATATTAGAAGTTGTAAAATATCAATAAAGTTGCTGAAAACAAAATTATAATATTGCTTGAATCCTGAAATTTAATAAGTGGAACATGTGATGTATAGAAAAATACTGAATCAGAAAAAATTGATAAATTCATAGCACTACATTCAGAATATCCAGAATATCCAGAAAGTGGTAGACAGAAGAACATTTCATCAAAACTCAACTATCCCACTCAAGTTACAATCATTTATTTGTTCATCTGGGGAAAAAGATGAAACAATTAGAACCATCAAAAGCATTAATAGTTGTCTATTAGTTTATTTACACTTACAAAATGAACTAAAATATATAGAAATCACAACTACACGTGTTAAGAGCAAGTTACTGTATAAATCTATGATAGCACATTCAAGACAAAGGCATACAGGACAAAAGTAAGGACTTATTTTAATTCAAGTTCATGTTACTACATCTCTAAGAGAAAGCTCATTAAATGAAATGCTGCAGTTTCATCTGCCAAAATCAAGCCTAGGGTTACATTTCAAATATTTAACATAAAGCATTTTTAATTCGCGATGGCTGTTTTAGTTGTAGTATGACTGGAAGTCGTGGAGCGTGTTAGCTTTGTCTCGTTCGTTTCCTTTCATCGACTTTATTTTATTGTTAAATTTAGATTTATTTTGTGAGTACTGGGGTGGCTTTTGACGCTCTCGGGAGGACCTGTAGCTCAATACTGACCCTTGCCGGTTGAACAGCCGCTGCCAGGTTGTTATACCATAAAAAATACTGTTCGTTGGAGTAATATACGACACTGTGCTGGATAAGCTGCATGGAAGACGGATGGATTGTATCTGGTAGCTAACATGATACCAATAGCGTTAAAATGAATAGTCCGTGTAAACTCCACTCTTCAACTTATTAAAGAGTCGTACATTATATTAAGTGCATATTGTGTAGGATGTGGAAATACACTCATGATTATGCAATTTGTATACTTTATTTTCTAATAACAGTCAACGGTAACTTCTTTCGGGTGTTGAAATGTTCAGGAAAATAAATAACATGGTTTTCGGCAACTTCAAACCAAAACGAATTACAGCGACTCATTTTTAGTTCATTTTTCTAAGAATTACGTTCAGCGGGGAAAAAAAATGCTATTGTCATAAACAGTATATGCAGTTATTGTACGTAGCCTATATTGTATTTGATATGTCATTTTTCTCTTTTTTTCAGACAAAAGACAGACAGGTTGTGGCTTTTTTATACACACTTGTTAGTCCAGCTATTTTTTAAGCCGTAGAAAAGTTCAGGTAATTAAAAATGCTGTACATACACTCACATTCAAGTCAGACTACGTATACATTGGTGGCATTAACGCAATTAAACTCAATTAAACGTAAAGTACTACGCTGAGCAAAGCATTCACAAAACGCAGGGAAGTAAGTTAACGACTCAATATTAGGCTATAACACATTTCTTGGCAGATTAATAGAAAACTGACCCCAACAGGCATTAAAACATAAACATCCTACAGCCCCATCCATCCACCCACTTTCCAAACGCTTACCCTAGAGAAGGCTGCAAGGGGAGGCCTAGACCGTGTACCAGACAGCACAGGGCATAGGGTAGGGGTACTCCCTCAACAGGACAACTCCCATAGTTCTTAGATCCAACTCTGTACCTACACTGAATTGTAGTTTACAGTTCCAGCAGTTATGAAACAGAAACTGATTTTTAAAAAAGCTACAAATTATAAGGCCAATATAATTAAGCGAAACTTATTAACTCTTAAATGTATTTGTATTATCCATACAAATCAAGTTAATTTCAGTTTGCTTTACAAGTTACTACACACGCAGTTCGTGCGCATCCACCGTGTGTTACCATCTGTGATTTAAACACGGTAAGAGACGACAGGGTAAGAGACAAAAGCCATCATACTCCAAATGTGCATTTTTCCCTTCAGATGTGCTTTATATATTTCATTTTAAATGACTAATTTATCATGATGGTTAAAATATTTATTAACCAATTACACTTTGAACAGCGTGAGATTTATTTTCAAATGCATTTACTATTCAATATGTGGTGCATGAAATTTGTCATATACATATCATGTCTGCAGTAACGACTAATACATAATAAATAAGACTCTCTAGATATTGAAATATGTATACTCCGAATTTATATCGACTTTTAGTAATCTGATCTTATTTTTTACCATGGTAATTCTAAATACGTGCTTCCAACTGCTTTTCGTATAAATACAAAAAAGAAATATTAACGTCTAAAGCTGCCAGCTTTCAGGCGCTACAATTACTCAGTTCGCCCCGCGCTTGCTGGAGTTTGAAATGAGTTTTATCTGTATAAAACTGCAAAAACAGTCATAAAACTGGCAGCTTCAGTTTAAGGCACTACAATTACTCTGTTCGTCCCATGCTTCCCATGGGTTAAAACAGGGTTTTATCTGTATGAAACTGCACAAACTAGTCGTTATTAATACATCCCAACATTCAAGATAGGCCGGGTGACAGACTAATTTGAAGGTGATAATATAGCCTAGTTAACTTTAACGCCATTCTATTTGTCTAAAGGTGAACTTATTCTGTTGTAATTCTTGACATTAATTTGAAGATGTGGAAACATTATTTTCTGTAGGCCAACGTACATTATTACACCTTATAAAACTACCCATAAAACATATTAGCCTACATTATAAATTGTACACAAAGTAGCCCATAAACACTACAATACTTTTCTCTGTCAATATTACGAGTAAAACAAAATAAAAATGAGTAGATTCAAATCACGATGGAAAAGTTATATGTTAATTTACAGATCGTTGTTACTCAAGGTGAAGACCCTGGGTGGTTATTAAAGCGGCTAATATATAATCGCTACCGGCAAATAATTAACAGGCATCATAATAACTGGCAACGATAAAACACAACGTAAGGCATAATGCAACTGCAGTCTAAAGTAGAGGTTTATTGGACGCCTAAGTATTAAAACGGTTCTTCACTCATATATACTAATATCCTCATACTGATTTCGACGGTAAGGGTTTATACCATTTACGTTTTGCAAGCTTTACGGAGGGGAACCTTAAAACCTTCCATGCGTTACGCAGACCCCAGTTCACATGAAGCCGTCCAGCGCTCCGTACCGGGCAGCACAGATTAGTGATCCCAATAACCCACTTTTGAACATTTATAATGGGTTTACGCAGCTCGTTCGGGACCTCATTATCTAAATAGCTATATAATTATAACTAAGTGTAGCGGACAACATTGGTAGCCGGCTCAGAGAAGTGGAGCACGATTCCCGTCTCACTTGCGTTGATTTGTAATGCCAACTTACCTTCATTAGATGGATAACTGCTAAGCTGTCCTCCGCAACTACATGTGAAGATTGCGAGAAAAAGCACGCCGAGTCTGCAATCCATGGCCGCGGTTCAGAGGGCAGTGCGAGGCGCATAACTCCACAAAGCATGCCACTGGTGTGAGGGCTCCGGCTGCGACACGAGTTACCATTCTGGGCTCAGAGGCTGATGTCAAGTTTGACACCGGAGATGAGGAGGAGTCTGCTCGCTTTCTCTGTCTTCAGCGCTCCTTCACCCAGAATGGCTCTTGCGAAGCGCTCCTGTTTTCCGCTGGGTCCTACCTGCCAGGGCCGCACGGGTTCACAGGGGAGTCAGGTTATTCTTCCAGGAAAGATAAAGTAAGGGCCAATTTTTTTATAATTTTTTTTTTACCGGACATATCACTTATTGTAATGGCAATTCAAAATGGAATAAAACGACAGAGTGAATTTATTCGCGTAATTAGGATAAAGTTATAAAGGTTATAAAGTTAGACATTTAAAATTATGAAGCTAAGCTGACTTTGTAATGAGTACAGGTGTATTCCTAAAAATACCAACGGGTGTATGTTGTTCATTTTAATACACAACTGAAATTTAACTGTAGAGAATTGTTGAAAGCTTGTATGGCAATAATATGAAGAGACCAGAAATACATCGCAATTCAATGGAAAATGATAGTGCTCTAGAATGTTGAATATTTATATTTACAATATAAATTTTTCATATAATCACAGCTATTATTTTTATATTTCATATGCTTTCTTCTCCTTTATGCTCATGTGATATTGCCCAGTCGTTCGGTATATTTAATAGTATATTTCCAAACCACTTCTATTGGGATGCAGAGTTTTATGAACGATGGTTAATTCTTTTTAGCTGCAAGACTCCTCAGCCCCTGGTCCTTTGCTCTGTAATTTGTAACTGCATTACAGAAAGGCTATGATTAATGCTGATATTATTAGTTGTTTTTCTTTTTAAAGGTGTCCTGCTTAATTTAGCATAGGGTAATTCATGGCTCCTTGCTCTTTGTGGTATTTACTACACTATTGTGAATTAAAAATACAATAACAATAATAAGTATACATATAGTTCCATGTTACAGATGGATCTCGTTTACCAAAATGAATTGGTAATTGTTGTACGAACTTGGTAACTGGTAGCTAACAGGTAAAGAGGAAACCAGAGCTCATTTTTACTCAGTAAAAAATAGCCTATATATTTATTTATCCTTTACAGAAGTTGCACCTTTAAATGCAACAGAAAGAGAAGAATTGTGGAGGGAGAGAAGGTGGGCTTCTTGAATGGAGACTGAGACTGAGACTGAGACTGAGTGATGGCTGTGCCCGGGGCCATGTGCAAAGTGAGGCTTTGCCAGTCCCCCGCACAGAGTGTGGGCTGTCTCACGTCAGCCGTCAGTCCCCCTTCAGACACTGTTTCCACCCACAAAACAGGCTGGAATCGTCAAACACTTTGCAGACATTTTCGCAGGTCAACATTCTCTGTCCTGTCACAGTCAACCATAAGCTGTACAACACAGGTGTCATGGAAAATGATCCATTCAGCCTCACTGTAACTGTCACCTGCTCTAAACTGTCTACATTCATTGGAACTAGAGGAATTATATATATTCACAATTTCAGATTTATAAAATAAGAAATGTTATATCCATGTTTAAAATGCAACATTTACAGTCCTTTAAACCATTTTTAAGTTTTCATTAGACATGAGATTGAGAAAATTATATACAAACAAACATCTTAGACACTAAAATTGTGAATTTGCGTTTTATGTCTGCTATCTTCTGCCATTAAGAAGCTTTCATGTGTAAGTAATTTCCTTTTAGATGCAGGAAAAGAATTTGAGAGATAAAATTACTCATGACTACATTTCAGTTATTCCAGCGTATATTTGCCTTCCATCATACTGACAGTGACAGGGACAGTGACAGGGACAGGGACAGTGACAGGGACAGTGATTAGACACAAGCATTCCAGCATTACATATGACTTCAGATGAGTATATACTAAAGTATGTAAGTACTAAAGAAACATAGATTAACCATTCTATCACTGAATTTATTATAACAGAAATTGTGTCCTCAAAACTATACAAAACTGTTTGCAAATATAATTTGCTTTAACAAGATTTTATGCAGTCAGCAGTCAGAAGATATTTAATAGCATGTGAGCCTTCGGTGGAGTTATGAAAGTTGGCACTTAGTAGTGGTACTGGTTCTGGTAAAGTTTCATAGGGGCTGCATTACTGGTGGGGGTCTTGCTCCTCATAAGAATGACACAGAAATCTGTTTATCAAACAAGGAACCATGCAGAAAACCCTAATCCATTCTGGGATCATTTCACATCAGTTACTGGCATCAGAAGCCTTTTATTACATTTGGTATCTTTGTAGGAACTGAACAGGTTTTCTGAAGGCAAACATCAGCAATAACTGAGCGTACAGTTTAAGTATGAAAATTGTAATTAAAAAGTGAATGCAGCAGTAAGTAATATCGTCTTTTTATTGTATATTTATTCTTTTTGTTTAATTATATTTTAAAAAGACAGTAATTTACCTTGCAAAATGTTTCAATTGATTAAAAATGACCAAACAAATAAAACATTTTTCATTTAGCATTTAGTCATTTCATTTTAGCAAAATCCATAACTTCTTCCCTATGTTTTTAAATTGAAATTGTTTTTAAATATATATTCTATTGTGACTTATTTTATAAAGTTTCATTTTTTTATGAGTATGCTTGAAATTCAATGGAATGTTGGGATGAATGTCAGTTAAAGATTCTGTGAGACATTTCTCAAAACATATATTCATCCGTCTTCCAATCACTTGGGAGAGGGGGGTAATATTCAAAGGAACAGGACAGAAACCTGCAGTACACACTGGATGGGGCACCAGCCCATCACTAGTCATGGACATGCAAACACGCAAACACTCATATAGGCTACCTCATATACTGTGAGCACGCCAGCTAAAGTAACTGCATGTTTTTCCAGAGGAAAAAAAACTACCAGGTTGAAACCGACGTAAAACAGAGAACACTTGCAAAATCCACACAAACTGCACAGAGGTGAGACTTGAACCCTGAACCATAGAGGTGTGAAGTAACACAGCTATCCTTGATAGTGTATGCAACTCTCGTGTAACTCCTATGGAGAAGGCACTATCTTTTATCTCAGAACAGCTTCAGTCCTTTTTGAAACAGTTTCATGTAAGTGCTGAAGTGTGTGCAGTGGGATTTTGGACCAAGAAGAAAAACCTCCATTTCTCAGAGGGAAGAAAGAGGTAGAAATAAACTTCACATTCTGCAACTCCAGAATATGCCACATTTAGCTGGAGGAACTCAGTAGACCATGGGCAGATTTTAACTTCATCATGGTGTGCATGAAATTACTCTTCAATTAATTTTGTAGTTTTTATGGGGAATTATCACCTTGCAGTATGGGAACATCCTGAGGGAGAAGTGCTTAGTGCCTGCCCATAAGGTTGAAGGCATCCTTTGGCTTTATCCAAATATAAATCTGTGTCAGAAAGGGGGTGAAAAACTCGTCGGGTCGCATTGGTTCTGTCTCTTGCTCAGGTGTCCGGGTATCATGCTCCCTGCCCCAGGTTATGCTTCTCTCTGTATCTGCCTTGGGTGCCAGCAGTGCCCATGAGACTCGCTGTCTTTTATTGTTATTTCGGAGGACTCTCTCTGGAGTTTAGCAACTATCCTCCTTAGTGTCCATCTATCCTTGCTGAAGAACTTATTGACTTATGTCAACTTCTCCCCCATACCAATATTTTAATTTACTTTCAGATTTTATTGTGTTTGTCAGCAGTGTTAAGGAAAAAAGAAATTCCCTTCTTACAAAATATCCCTAATGAAGTCCGTTAGACTTGTATCTTGTATTCCTGGGTCCCAAACTTTCTCACAATCAAACGTTCATTGGATAGCATTCTTACTATTCACCTCTCTGTACCTCGAGTTAAATATGCCCCTGAAACATAGAACAGCACCTCTTGGAATGACATGAGCGCAGCTGGAAATAAGATAAGCTTCATCCTTAGCCAAACATGAGATCACAGTGGATTTTAACAATTTATACAGATTATGAAAAATTGCTAACATAAATGTAAATTATTTCCTGTGTAAACCATTCCCTTACCAGGCCGCTCCATTCACAAACAGCTGGTAGGTCAAATTTATTATAGATTGTTTCAGAATATCTGTCTTTTGTATGCTAGCACAGCCATTTTACAACTACAAGACAAAAGGAAACAAATCGTATGATAGCATAATAAGGGAAACTCAGTAAAGCTCCACAGCGAAGCTGTTCGCCGTCTGTGTAACCCTGTGTGACCCAGATGTGTGCTGATTAATTCCTCTATCTTACATCACCTGTTCTGATTGGGCCACAGTGCCTTTTAATGCCATTTAACCATCCTGTACCAACTTCATAGGTGGGCGGTCTTTTCCAGCCACAAAAGCACTAATACAGGCCTCTCTCCGATGCTGCTTGAAGCTACTCCGGTACTGTTACAGTCTACTTCACATATAGAAACCCGCCCAAAAGGCCAAACATTGAAAATTAGCCCTTGTCACTTCATAAATCACCGATTTTCCTTTCTTCTGACTGACTCAACGACTGGCAAACCGCTGGAACAGAACCCACAGGAATGCACGTGATCCGACTTTCAAATCCACCAGTCTTAAGTGATGCAGAAAAAGATCCTCTTCATGATAGCACTGTTATTACTGTAATGAAAAGGATTATTACCAATTATGTCTGCTTTTTTAAGTTTTGCGGCAATGAGACCCTTGTTTAAATGCAGTATTATCAAGCAGATCAACTGAACCTATGAATGAGCCAAGCAGAAGGACTTTCATATGCAAGACATGAATCTCTTCTAAGAAAACAAAGTCATGAAATAATTCAGGTGTAATGTAATATATTCTGGGGTGGTAAATATGTAGAAAAGTTCCATTTTCTGTTCAGTCAGTATGGTTTTTCTCTTAAGCAAATTGTGGTTTGTTTAAGAGGCTGGAGCGGAAAGAAAAATTCGGAATTTTGTGAAAAAAGGTGATTTTCTGAACCGTAGTGGCACCGTGGTGGTCGTGGCGTTTGAGCTTTTATTTCAAATTGAACAGGTTAGTCCATTCAGGAAACAAATTATAAGGAAATCAGAAACCTGCCGTGTTAGATTAACTGTTTCCTCTCTACGCAGAGAGCCAAGAGCAATAATTCACTGCTGTAACGTTATGATCCAGATAAACAGTAAATGGGGGATTATGGAGAAACTGGTCTCAGAACAGAGCCTGAGTGTCGGTTCCTACAGGGCATATTTTGCAAATTCAGAAAAAAACAGTTTACAATTTCAGTTATTTGCCAGGCAGTAACAGGTAGTAACAAAGACAAAATTTTTAAGTCAAATATATAAGTAAGCCTATATATTTTATTAAGAAGCAGTATTTCCAAGAAAAGATAAAATAAAGAGTTATACAACCACAAGAAAATAATTTGTCATCAGCAGTGTTATTGCTGTACCGTGCATTTATATGCTTTATAGTACTTAATTGTTTCCAAAACCTGTAAAATATATGCAGTGTTCTGCAAAAGTCATAGGCTGCCATACAAAATAAAGCTTAGATCATGTTTATGTTGGTGTAAAACTATGATTTTGTGTTTGTCAAAGTGTGCCAGCTTCACCATTTTCAAAACTTTCCTCAGGTCAACAGAACATTTGCTGTTAGCAATCAGTATACTCTAGTATACTCAGGTATTTGTTGAAGCTGACCATGAGCTCGCCTTGTTGTTCCAATCAATATCTCAGGAAGTTTATTGATCAATTGAGTTAATTAATGAAGTGAGCTGGTGGTGAAATGTAACACTTGGAATGGCTGAGGTGCCCGTGATGATAGATTTGGGGACCAAAGTGGTCTTCATCTAACCATCCGACAAGATGTTGTTCCTTTTTATTGTTTTACTGTTTATTGGTGTAACCTCCTGAGACCTCACCCATTCATTTATGTCCATTGTAGTGGACGTGTTGTTTTTGCATCTATCTTTTCACTGATGTAAGGAAACATATTTATTCCTGTTGTACACTAAGGAGGACATGCTGTGAAATTAAAAATAAAAATAAATTTGAAAAAATCTAAATTGTAAGATGTCTTATTTCCTCCAAAGACAAATAACCTATAATTGAAGGACACTTTTTTCCTTGGGTCTCAGGAAGATTATATATTCTAATGTTAAACCTTATTTTTTTAAAAATACACTTACTACCTAGATAAATAGCTATAAATAAATAACTTTTGCACAGTGCTGTATATGCTTTGTTAAGAGGCAGCAGACAACTAAATAAACTAGGTTATATATCCATAAGAGAATCATTTTTCATCAGAACTGTTACAACAGCGTGTATGGGGTTTGCTAACCATCCCCTTAATCGTCATGTGGCACTTAATCCTCAAAACTTAAAGTTAATGTATATACATGCATAATTTAGTATGGCAAACACCAAAAGACAGTCAGAAGTAAATAGAGGATAAACCTTGGAATGTCCAGGCCACCTGCTTGCCTAACCCTCTAGGTGTGGTAGCCTCCCGTACTCTAGAAAGGACTGAGCATGTATTGTGCAAGTGTTTCAGTGGGTTTCCTGTCTGCCTTCATGAGGTCAGCCAAGGAACTCCACCAATTCACTCAGTGACCCTTTCGCAGCTACAGTACCACATGGCTAAGGCTGGTTCCAGAACCTCGGGGGCCTGGAGTTCGAAAGCCAGGGAGGTCTCTACAAAAGGAGGTCTACAAGGACCAGGAGTTCCAGATCGTACGAGAACAAGCGATTGATGTTTCCCTTACAGGCAAGACATACCAGCCTTACAGGCAAGCTTATAAAAAAACAATTAAGACTTCTGAGAGCAGATGAATACGTTATTATTTGTTATGAAGGATTGTTATATATATATATATATATATATATATATATATATACATATATATATATATATATATATATATACATATATATATATATACAGTAGTATGCAAAAGTTTGGGCACCCCTCGATAAATAACATATTTTGGTAATTTTTTATGGAAAAGATGTAAACACAGTCTCTGTAGGAAATGGGAGAAATGCACAATATTTTCACCAAACATTGATGCATAGTTACTTTTTATGTCATAAATTGAACAAAGATAGAAAATAAAAACATTATTATGGCACTCTGCAAAAGTTTGGGCACCCTAAGAGTTCCAAAGTCTCAAATTCTTTTTACAAGGTTTCAGACCTTAATCAGCTCATTAGATCTGATGCATGGCAACAGCTGTCATTAGTAAATGTCAGCTGGTGCCAATTTCAAAGCTTTACAAATACACTGACTATTCAAACCTTGTGCACACACTTGTGGACACTCAACAACCATGGGTTCCGCTAAGCAGCTGTGTAAGACTCTGAAAATGAAAGTTATTGATGCCCACAATGGAGGAGAAGGTTACAAGAAGATAGCAAAGCATTGTCAGCTTGCAGTTTCCACAGTGAGAAGTGTAATTAAGAGATGGCAGTTTAGGGAAACTGTGGAGGTCAAGATGAGATCTGGAAGACCAAGACAACTCTTGGAGAGAACTGCTCATATGCTGGTCAGAAAGACAAATCAAAACCTCCATTTGACTTCAAAAGAACTGCAGGAACATTTAGCAGACTCAGGAGTGGTGGTGCACCGTTCCACAAGACCTTCATGAAAGAGTCAGCAGAAGAGAACCTTATCTGCGTCCCCATCATAAAATCCAACGTCAGAAGTATGCAACAGAACATCTACAGAAGCCTGATGCATTTCGGAAACAAGTGCTGCGGACTGATTAAGTTAAAATAGAACTCTTTGGCCACAATCAGCAAAGGCATGTTTGGAGAAAAAAACGAGCAGCATTTCATGAAAAGAACACCTTGCTAACTATTAAGCATGGGGGTGGATCTATCATGCTTTGGGGTTGTGTTGCAGCCAGTGGCACAGGAAACATTGCACGGGTGGAGGGAAGAATGGATTCCACTAAATACCAGCAAATTCTGGAAGCAAACATCACACCATCTGTAAAAAAGCTGAAGCTGAAAAGAGGATGGCTTCTACAACAGGACAATGACCCTAAATATACCTCGAAATCCACCATGGACTACTTCAAGATACACAAGCTGAAGGGTTTGGAATGGCCATCACAGTCCCCTGATTTAAACATCATTGAAAATTTGTGGGTAGATCTTTAAAGAGCTGTGCATGCAAGACGACCAAAGAATATTACTGAACTAGAAGCCTTTTGCAAGGAAGAAAGGGAGAAAATCCCAAGTACAAGAAGTGAAAGACTTTTAGCTGGCTATAAAAAGCATTTGCAAGCTGGGATATCTGCCAGAGGAGGTGTTACTAAGTACTGATTATGTAGGGTGCCCAAACTTTTGCAGAGTGCCACAGTAATGTTTTTATTTTTTATCTTTGTTCAATTTATGACATAAAAAGTAACTATGCATCAATGTTTGGTGTAAATATTGTGCATTTTTTCCATTTCCTACAGAGACTGTGTTTACATCTTTTCCATAACAAAAATGACCAAAATATGTTATTCATCGAGGGGTGTCCAAACTTTTGCATACTACTGTATATATATATATATATATATGGAAAAAGAAAGTATTCTAATAATTAATTGAATTTGTCCTGGAATACTGTCATTCAGAAATACATCAATATGAGAAGTTGTTGAACTTTATCGTGGAATATAGTTTTGAATTATTTTAGTAATTACATTTGCATTATGTGAAATAATACTTTATAATAATGACTGTCTAATGAAAATCATGTTATTATTGTGAAATACTATTTTTAAAATTATGCGTAGAAAACACAGGTTATCATGAAATATGATACCCTTTAGTTAGTTATTTAAAAATGAACGGAGACTTTAGTGCTCCATCGTGGGTTGTTCCCAAGCTTGCGCCCATAGGCTTCAGACCATAACTGGTACGCAAGTACAGTACGCATTCACCTTTAAAAACGATACGTGCGACAATCGATTGCTTGTAAAAGCGCAAAACCGTACTTATATTTTATGTGCATTTGCGCTGCTATGACAAGGAAATACCTTGCATTTTAAACCGTATACCGCAAATGAAGTCGAGTTAGCATATAAAGATTAAAATGCATAATATTTTGTTTCCATAGCAGCGCAAACGCACAAAAAACAAGTACGCTTTTGCGGTTTTACAAACAATCGATAGTCGCACGTATCGTTCTTAAAGGTGAATGCGTACTTGCGTGCCAGTTATGTGCACCCTTGTATATATTTATTGTGTGTGTGTGTGTGTGTGCGCATATATATATATATATATATATATATATATATATATATATATATATATATATATATATATATATATATATATATATTATTTTTTTTAATTATTATTTTATTTTTATTTTTTCCCATTCTGAATGTTATGGCAATCCATAGGTAGGGTGCTTTCAGCTCAGGAAAATCATTCCCCTATCCTTACTCTCATCAGTTAGCCAGGCTACACAACTAAATGCAAATGTGCCTTTAACTGAGTTTCAGTAAAATTACTATATGTTCCATAGATCATTATGGTTTCGGGAAGTTTCAGAAAGTTTTGTTTATTTTGTCATAGTATGCTGGATTCAAAGTGTCATAAAAAGGTGACCAGATCTGACTAGTATTTAATTAAAAGGATAAATTACCCTGAAAAATATGTTAGTTTCAAAGATGCCAAATATACATTTCAGCAACAACAATAAAAAAAGAAATTAAATCTTGGAAAATCATATCAGATGCATTTACCTTGGGAAAGTGGCATTTAGAGGTGTGTGTGTGTGTGTGTGTGTGCGTGTGTGTGTGTGTGTGTGTGTGTGTGTGAATGCATCCCACAGCTGACGACAGATCCATTGCTGGCCCCACATTTCCTCATTCTATGCCCACTGCAGACTCGTGCCTTTTGACTGGGAGAAGATCCCCTTTATCTTTATCACCCTGTGACTTCAGTGACCTTTCATCACAGCACTGGGGAGCCAGGGGTACTCCTGAGCGGCCCAAATATACAAGAGAAAAGCTGAGGAAGACTCTAGATGGTTCTAGCACTTTCATTTGACTTACACTCTTGCCTCAGAAGACCATGGTCAGAGAGCTGGAGAGAAAAGGCTTTTTTTTTATTATGTGATTCATTGTAACAAATTTCCCCAATCAGGGTGCACTTTTTTGAAATGATTATCAGAATTTACACCTAAATAATTATTGTGCTCTAGATTAGATTAGATTAGATTAGATTAACTTTTTTTGATGCCGGGGGAAATTATGGCATTCATAATAAATGTACATTTGTACATCTAATTTAGAACATTTATTCTACACATGCAGTATGCGCACACATGCACATATACACACACCATATTGAACAGAATACACATGTACAGTATACATACTGAAAAATTATTACATTTTGGCTACTGCACTACATTAATTTACCTCATTTTCAATATGGAGTAAAAAAAATTAGATACCATTTAAATATTAAAAATCATATCATAATAAAATACCATGGTATCATGAAATAAATAGAATATTTATTTTGCATTTATTAGTAAATTTTGCTTAGATAAAAATTATTATTACTGAAGCATATTATCCAAGCAATTGACAACAATATTTTTTGTGTCTAAAACTGCTGTTCAACCAAACAAAAAGCCGCACCCCAGCACCACAGCAGAAATGCAGAATAGACAGTGTGACTGCTTCCTGTGCCTCGTTTAGGTCAGTAACTCCACTCGTCTAAAAGAAGACGGTCTAATTAAAGTCTCAGCCCAGGGATTAGCCTGCACAACACACATCCCCTTAATTAGTAAAATTTTAAAGGGGAAGTGCAAAAAGTTTCACGATTGCTTGGCAAATAATACATACAACATCTACTCCAATTTTTAATTATCAGCCATGCATGCAGTATTTCTCTTTATGTTGGCATCATGTATTTGGGGTAAGTGGGTGTATTTACTATGCTGAAGCAGCTGCTGAAGATGTTTGAAGCTGCAGGAGTTGAGTGATTCCTCCCCACCCCCTGGTGAAACAGAGCAGCAGGTAACCAGTGAAAACAAGAGAAGCACCTCTGTTCACCGGCATGCCACACCCTCCAGATCACAGCGAGCTCACAGTAAGATCTCCCCATTCTCTGGCTACTGGAGAGGACGCGATGCGATGGACAGCCTCGCTCCTGTGATCCAGCCCGGAATGGGTGAGGTGAGAAACTCAGGGCGCCTTGAGCTTCACCAGCCCAGTATGCAGCAAACTATGCTGCCCAGTTAAATCCCAGTAAGGGGGGTGGCAGCGAGCCAAAGCTCGCAGCCCGTGAGCTGCTGCAAGCACTGCCAGGACACTGTAAATGTGCATTACATGAAGCCAGACATCGGTCAAAGTCAGCCACACAGGGCTGAGATGCTGAGGCATGTGTCTCCGCACAGGCTACCTCCAGTGAAGCCTAATTATGGGATGGATTACATTTCAGTGCTCACTAATTTATAGTTGATTTTGAAATGATTCACAAAGGAGGAAACGTGTGGTACTTATTTTTAAATAAAACAAACTGACATTTAATTTTATTTCCTTTGCGGGTTTTCCTAATCTTACATTTCTGGGGTTGATCCTGGTTATTCTACGATGCTCCAGAAGCTAAACAGGACCACGGCACAACTGCACCTCCACATCCCGGGATTAATACCACAGGCTCACAGAGAACCAGCCGTTCATACGCTTTGAGCTACAACTGTTTTCCATGCACGACTGTGTGTGTGTGTGTGTGTCTGTGTCTGTGTCTGTGTCTGTGTGGATTAGATTTCTCTTCTATCTATTTCAACCAAATGTCCCCCAAAATGTAATAAAAACCTGTTTTTTTTACATTGTGCAGATAATTTTTCAGGTCCCCACAAAGATCTGTGAATACAATCAAAAAACTAAAAACACCAAAAGTCTCATATTTTGTTTGGTTACTTATGGTTAAGGTTAGGGCTGGGTACGGGTTAAGGTCGTCATGTTGGGATTAGAGTTTTCCCCATAGAGATGAATGGAGAGTCCCCACAAAGATATAATTACAAAACTGTGTGTGTGTGTGTCTGTGGTACTTTGTTGCACTTCTGTTTCGTTCCTCATTTGTGTTCATTATATTTGATTTGCTTGGATTTCACACAAACAGCAGAGATCACACAGCCCGCTCCTGTTTTTATGCAGCTCAAACCTGTTTATTTACCTCAGTGCTTAATATCAAGTTTGTATGAAATTATTCCAAACTTTTCAAGTAAATGTTATTGAATTATTGAATGGATTATTTTCCACATTATTCATCCTTTTTTACAGTAAAATCAACTGGTCCATAGGTTTACTGTAACTTCTTTTTAGCTAGTCATATTTAATGTGAATTGTTTTGGAACTGTATAATGTTTGATATACATTTTTGCACCCTCTATTTCAGCAGCTAAATAAATAGATTTGAATAAAAAAGTTTTAACAATTGTTAGTAGATTAGGAGTTTATATCTTTAGGAGCACACTTAAGGAGCAGACTAATTTAATTGAAACCGTCAGTCATATTGAAGCAGTCAAGTGGTAAATTGCAGTTGGAGGAAATAAGGGGGGGTGCGTCCGCAGGAGGGGGGAGGCCTTTCCAGTGGGGGTCATTAGCTGCGTCATTATCTGCAGTCAGCGGCTTGCTAGCCTGCGTGTTTTCCTTCAACAAACTGCAGGAGGTCAATCGCTTGGTAAATTACCGACCGGTGCTGGGAAATTGTAGGGCGGGGAGAGTGTAGCCTGTCCTCCCAATCCGGACGATTGACGTCGTTCTGAAAAACGCTCGAACAATAAGGGTATCAATTTTGCAATTAGCTCAATATGTGTACAGAATGGACGGTCCCTTAAAGGAAAAGCAGCGGCCGGTCAGATTCGATCTGGTGTGGTTACCCTAAACTGTGGACCTCTTCAACAGACCAAAGGCACCACGATGTACAGAAGATACGAGAATCCCAGGATCTTTCTGTAATCTAAGCCCTGCTGTGTGCTAGCGCAGTGGGACAGTCTGCCCAAGGGAGACGAGCGGTCTGCACGGGACAAAGATGGCCTGAGTCCGCCTATCTGAATTCTAGGTGGGCACTGCCTGGGCACTGGCAGGGCACTCCTGGACGTTTGAGTGTTGCCTTGCCAGTAGTGACAATCGTTTGCATTTGTCAATTGGCAAAATTGCACAATAAATGTAGACAGCAATTTGCCATTAGCTGCTATCCTATAACACAGTATAAACCAACGAGTGTGTGTGTGTGTGTCTGTGTTCATATGTATATATGTATATAAAGTTCACACACAGACAGACTCGTTCTTTCTATACACACACACACACACATATATATATATACTGTATATACACACACACACTTTCTCTCCATATATACACACACACACACATATATATATGTATATATATACACACACACTTTCTCTCCATATACACACACACTCATATATATATATATGTATATATATATACACACACACACTTTCTCTCCATATACACACACACACACACATTACCATATATAGCACAGTGAGGTGTGGCATTCTCTAAATGCAAACTGAAAGGAGGTTGTTTCAAAGTGCCCTCAGTTTTACCTGCCTGCTCTCTTTGTCTTTTTTCTTTCCTTTTTCCCCGAACGCCTTCCCTCTAAAACACCACATCGATTCCCTCGCTTCCTTTCTTTCTCTCTCGTCCTTTTTATTCCTGGCAAAGCAGCATTGTTTGTTTCCAGTATCTGTGTGCCAGTAAAGAACATGTTTCTAATGAGTTCCTAAACTAAAACGAAACGTTTATTTTAAGGCTGCAACGTCTAGAGATAAAATTAAATACATAATGCGTTCATTCCAGACAACTGTGATTTCCTCAGAATTTAACCACAGGATGTAAAGGTCACAGAAATGAGACAGATGGCTTGTTTGAGGCATTTATATGTTTATATGGATATGCTTGTGTAGACGTAAAGGTTTCATAATAAATGTACAAAGCTAATATCAATGATCTTGTTTCGGATTAGGGGGAATACATTAACAGGCATGATTAATTAGAAGCTGTGATAGTAAGTAAAGGCTTCGGGAGGTAAACAGCAGCTCCCAGCCTCCGAGATCCCAGTAGCTGTCCGATGTTCACGCTGTCGCCAAGCCGCCCACCCCCCCATACACTCATTCTGGTACCCCCCACGCATCACATGACCTGTATCTGTACACGGTTTGGTTTTGTATCTGTACAAACTCCAGCAGACCATAAAAAAACTTCAAATAGGTTTTTTTTTCTTTTTTTCATATAATATAAATGAAAAGGCCATTTGGTCCAGAATGAAGACACATCTGATCACTGAGTGCTTCTGCCCAGCTGGGAAGCAGAGTAAATAAGCCGGGATTATAAGCATCGACAGATGTCTCTGCTCCCCCCGCCGGCGTGATCTGCACCTGTGGGCGGCCGCTAGCCTGCAGATGAGCGTCTTTGGCGTTATCACAGCCTCCGTGACCCCAGAGCCCGTCTGGCCGAGATAGCGAAGCACCCAGGAGGATCCTATGGGCTCCTGCGGGGGCAGCCGGGACAGAAGCACAACAGGGAGGGCACTGGGGATGGGGTGGGGGGGACCCCGGAGTTAATTTAGCCGCGTGTGAAACAGAGCGGGTCTGCAGCTCCTTTAATGAAGGTCAGCCGTGCCCGAAAGCCCCGCTGTCACCTCTGATATTTATATCGGAGAAGAACCTTGAACCCGGCGCTGTACAGGGCCACCCAACGCCAGCCGCCCTTAAAGCTGCATGTTCCAGTGGACAAATTCAGGTTAAGCACCTTGCCATAACACCACTACTCCCCCTGGGAGCTTGAATATGAAACTTATGTCCTTAACTGGCAAATACTGCCCTTCTTACTTCCTTTTAGTTACGTAAAATTTTGTATTTCCATGGTAACATATAAAAAATGCATTGCTATTAGACTCAAAATCTTAAGAAAGATTCATGCTAGACCAAAATTCGTTTTCTAATGTTCACTTATACACTTCACTGCCAGCAGATAACAATTTTTCCTCACTGTTGCACAGAAATATGGGTTACTCTCTAAAGGAGATTTTGCATTATTCTGTGCTAAACACTAATCATGCCCTTAGACATATTTATTTATTCCTTATTCACATGAGCATGTAATAATGAGTGCAGGTTCACAAAGCGACAGACAGAGCCCCCTCTCCCTGGGGGGTCTGATTAAGAGAGGCTCAGCCTGCTGCCCAAACCAGCTCCCATAATTTAGAGGCTATTTATTTGTGTTTTTTTGGGGGGGGGGGGGTTTGTTTGTATTTTTTGCAAAACTTTTCATACAGCATATATGAAAAAAATCTTAAAACCATAACAAATGGTTTATGCCTGTAATGGTAATATACTGTGTCCCAAACAGGTGGAAGTGTCCCCCCCCCCGGTGTGTAACTTGTGCCTGATAAAGCTAATAAGGAGGCAGAAAACATAAAGTACATGAAAGGCAAACGCACCATGCAAACAATCGGCTCCACAACATCACGCAGTGGGAGTGTAAGAGCAACTACCGGCTTTAATGAATTTGATGAAAAAGTCCCTTCAAGTCAACTGGCTTCATAACAACAGCGATAACAGCGATTTCCAGATGTATGAAATATATTTTCCACGCTCTGTGCTTTAAAGCTGGAGGCCAGGTCTGCTGCTGTACCTGAGACAAACACACCTTTGATTTCAGAGGGGAGTGGCTGTGCATTGGTGGGTGCAGACCCCCACCCCCCCCAGCAGGGTAGCACCTGCATCGTTGCCAAGGTAACAGCTGTGGCGGCCCGGGGGGCTTCCAGTGTCGCGGGCCTCCGTGTCTCTTGGTATGTGATAGCGTCAGACGTGAGGGCACTGTAAATATGGCGAGGGCTGCAGAGGCAGGGCTGCACTTAAGGGATCCACGCGAGGTGCGGCTTTCGCTGCGCGCTGCGAGACTTTCCCACTCATACCGCATCGAGTCGCGGCTGCAGAAACTAAATGATGCTAAAACCCATGCTGAAGACCAGCAAATCTGACAGTAACAGGCCTATTGCAAAGTTTTTTTTGTACTTGCTTCTCTCCTCTCCTCATATTTGATCCTGCTGTCCTTTTTGCTTTTACTTTCATTGTTCTGTGCAGTTTATAGTAAATTCCTCATCCAGTTTACCTGCAAATATCTATTAATCTGTTCCAGCAAATATATAATAATAATAATAATAATTGATGTTATCAAAGAATCTGAAACTGCTCTCTTACTTTCACAAAAAAGTTCCTTGTACTGTGTAATTCATCTACCCTGGTCTGACAATAACGTAATTCCCTTAGTTTTGAAGATATTTAAATTTACTTTTATAATTTGTAAGTGATAGTATTATAAGGAACGGCATTTTGACAAACATTAAAAGAGCATATTTTTAACAAGCTCTCAGTATAATATTTTACTAATAAGCAGGCAGCTGATTTAAAATGTAATGTTCTATTTCCAAAAATGCATGCAATAATGCATTATCTTATTATGAAACTAGTCATTTAATTTTTTTTTTTTTTTTATTAGTTTTGATATTCTAGCTTTTTTTTTTTTGATGAAACAGCAAACGGGGGAAAAAGAAAACAGTACAGATGTGATTTTTACATAAGTTAAAAATACGCCTGACATTTACATAATGGAACCAGCTGCATAATGTCACTGGCAGCATCCTGAATGTATGCTATGTCATGTAGAAGCTGTTTTTAGCTGGTAATTTCAATTAAATAATGGAACATACAGGTAGATTTCTTAGAAAACACACTGCTGTTTAATCAAATGTGCAAAAGTATAGTTCTGTAATTGTTCTACATCTTCATCTCTGACTCGAGGCCAATAAAAAAAGATATTTTTTTGTTTAGCTCTCTTTATTAAAAAATCTTACTTTATGAATTATTATTAGAAGTGGTAGTAATTACAAAAGTTTTTCTCTAAAACTGGGGTACAATTTGTTTAGCAGAAGAACAGGACGGCCATTATTAACTTGATGTTCTGGAATTTTTATCAAGTATTTTTTAATGAATGTTAGCAGTGGCATAAACCTAAGCTCACCGCATCACATATAGTGTCCTAATTATGCATCATGAAACGAGGTTGGAAAAAAAACATAAGTATCTGGAGTGTCCGGAATCAAAGGTACCCATGGTTACCAGTGGCCATAACCCACGTACATGCGGGGAAACTGGAGAAACACAGGAGTCACAAGTGACAAGTGAGGTCAGATTTTACTTTACTGTTTCTTTTTTGAATTTTAACTCTTATGTCTTTAACTCCACAAATGGCCACCAGGAGACGGCCGCCTTCTGTGCTCAGCCCCCCTTAAAGTGCCCGGGGATGTGACCCTATCATGTTAAATCTGAGCTTGTGTTTCAGATGAGATCCTGCATTTCAAGCTAATGAGGATAAAGCCTCGCGTGTCAGTCAGATATATATCACAATATGCACATTAATGGAAGAGATAATCAATTTTAAGTGAATTAAAACATAGATTGCAGTCTTGCTGAATCATAGTGGTGTGTGTGTGTGTGTGTCCATGTATGTGTGGTACTTCATTGCACTTCTGTTTCTGTTGTGTTTTGTAATTATTACATTGTGGGGACCAGATTTCACCACAATGTGATAGAAACCTGTAATTTTTTACCCTGTGAGGATATTTTTTGACTGCCAAAAAATTATATTTTGTTTGGTTGCTTATGGTTAAGGCTATGGCTGGGTACGGGTTGTCATAATTGGGATTTGGTATATGCCCATAGTGAGTGTTAGTCCATATGAAGCATTTAATCATAAAGTGTTACTAAACAATGTTTCATTATGACTGCAGTAAAACTTAAAGGGGCATGCGGGATAAAGTGATTAAAAAACAATACAGATGCACTACAGATTGGGAACAAATGTCATCTTCCAGGTTAAAGGCAATCATGTGAGAACATAGTAATACGAGAAGGAATGCCTATCTATATTTGGGTTACCTTATAAAAGGAATGTTGTCAGATATAGGGGAGGGTGAGGGTTAGAGTGAAAATTTGTGTAATTATAGGTATATGATTATGTTTTTATCAGCCTGAAAGTTTCACCTGGTGAAATGTATCTTGACTGTTGATTTTTTTTAAAAGAATTAAGGAATTATAGGAGACTACATCACAGAAGCAGCATTTCGCCCTCTGCCAATCAAAGGAGACAGGACACAGAGGCGAGCAGGGCCCGTGGTTAGCAGAGCGTGAAGTTCGATGTACGCGCCTGTGGAGCACAGCTACCCTCGCCTGTGACATCATTTAATGACAAATCCAAAACTGTGCTGAGACAAAGACTTCACTGGCTCACCGCCCTCTGTAGTTCATATGTGCTGGGCCTGTACTTCAAGAGCTCTCTGGCAATCAATTTGTCTTATAAATGTTATAGCATGATTACAGCATTGAAAATGAAAGTTTTGAAGTTTAGAAATGAAGCAGTTTCACTTTAAAAATGTCTAATAGCATTCTGGCACTGTGCAATTATACCAACTTCAATAAAACAAGAGTTTTCATTTTTAAAATTTTTTTGCTTTGGTATATTCACCACAGTCATTGATGCAAATTATCTCACAAACAGTTTTAGCTAGTGCTAACTTAAACGACTAGAAGTAAAGGATTTGTAAGGGCAAACTTCAATCCAATCTATAATGGTCAGGAAGTCTGCGGTTTGGTGACTCAGTGGGTTGCACTGTTCCCTCACACCCCCAGAGATAGATTCAAAATGGGTGCTTAAATCCTGTGGTAAATGTTTTGAATGCCTTTATGAAAATTTTCAGAATTTCGGGGGCCCTGGTTAACAGTCCTCGGCATAGAGACCCTATTTAAAATCATCTCTGGGTTCCTTACAAAGAACGTGGCACTGTGATCATAATCATCCTGAAAACAAGAGGTTTATTGTCAGACTCAGCAACAGGGGGTGGAGCTTGCTGGTACGTTTCTCTACGGATACAGCCAGATTGCACCTAATTGGAGCTAGAGGGAGGGCTGAGAGACACTTGACATCTTGCTGAACGAGCCGTTGTCTGTAGGAAACCCGCTGTGCATGGACTGATCTAGGGAAAGACTGCAGGTTTACATGACCACAAGTGTAATTATCGGGGACACCTCAGTTCCTGAGAAATACCTCATTCTCATTCACGCTTAAGAAAGCAAATAGTACTTATATAATAATAATACACTATGTGATCCAAAAGCTACATGTTCTCCTGAGCTTCAAGGCCCTGGCCGTAAAGTGAAAACAGTCCTTCTTGCCCCTCCGTGTCAGTCTGGACATTGACTGGCTAAACATCAGGCTGAATGGGAAACACATGTCACACAGGCCCAATCGCTCATTCATTTGCCAGGCACCAGCTCCCTACGAACGCACCAGTGGAACCAGTTTTTAAAACAACAGTCGGTGGGCCTGCACGGTTTGCTCCGGGCTACGGGAAGCGGAGGAACCCCTTTAACCTTGGCCGTGCTCGTTCATTCCAAGTCTGCTGCATAAGCACTTAGGAACAATTAACATAAGTTGAGCAGACTCACCGGAGGTGTGACCGGTGTCGGGGAGACTCTCTCCAGGAAGCTGTCTGCAAACTGCTCAGGGATTAATCTACATTTCTCTAGTACATGAAGGTAAGCAGAACAGGAAAAGTGTGAAGTGAAATGTTATTACAGCGCAGTTACAAACAGCTTACCCAAACTCCATGCACGCCAGATTTTCTCCAGGCGATCATAAAACATAAAACACAAGAAAAAACATTAAAATCTGTCATTTTGTTTTCTTGAATTGCAAAGCCAAGGAATCTGACTGTTTGGTTTTTGGCTATATAACTACCTTCAGTTATGTAAAACCAACTTTTGTTAATACATCCTAAAACTGGTAATTGTTGGTCATATATACATTTTAATGCTAGGCATCTTTACACTTTTGACGCTGTACTTATCAAAGCACATACCATTCATACCACTGGCACACTTTACAAAAATCAATCCTCCTGACTTTTAACTAGTCACGTATTCTGGAGCCTGGAATCTTGCACACAGACATTAATGTAGTCCAAGGTGTAATATTACTTACAATGGACTATAATCGTCATATGATCCCAGAATTCCAAAAAGAAACAAAATACGACAGTTTGGCGGGAATAGCTAAAAGGTTTTGTAAAGACATTACAAGACATGACATTATCAAGATCATATATTTTTAATCTTGTTAAAGGATGTCAGTCATAATGTACCTCTTGAACTAAACAGCCAACATTGCAGCCTCTTTTTCACCTGGCATTTGAGTAAAAAACAAGTGGTTCCAGCCTTCAGTCAGTTTCAAAAGAAGTTCTGCTCTACACGGAAAATGTACACATCTTTTCCTGAGATTTGATAATCCTTATTTTTTTAGGACAATGAATGACAGGTGATTTGAGAGCAGCTCCAACAGCACTTCTATGGGTGACAGCTGGTCCAAAACAGATGCTGAAATTTTGACCAGTAGCTACTGTCCATGGTGCTGACCGAGGTTGGTGGCCACCTATCATTTGGTCCAAGCACTCCATGATAAGAGTGAAGTGCTATCCGGATGGGTGATGGTCACCCAGGCTGATTGATTGCCCATTTGATAGTCAGGAAGTCCTTTTCCATTGTAGAATATTGAGTCTCTGACAGTGTTCCTTCTCATTGATATCCACCACAGCACCAAGGCCAGTTTAGGACTCGTTGGTCTGTACAATAAATCACCAGTCAAAGTTGAGGATGTGAAGAACTGGCTCAAAGGTGCCCTCAGCTGCTGGAGTCCATCAAATCTTGTCAGGATCACCCTTTTTCATGAGGTCTGAGGGGGAGCAAGGGTGAGAAATCTGGGAATAAAATGCCTTTCACAGGGGTGGGCAATCGAATCCGCAAAGGGCTAGTGTGTATGCAAGTTTTTGGGATAACCTTTAGGTCAGCTATTCAAACCCAGGTGTGAGGACTCTTCAGCCAATCAGTCCTCTCATTAGGAATCTAATTAGGGAGTTGCAGCGAAAACCCACATACAGAATAGCCCTTTCTGGATAAGATTGCCCAACCCAAGTCTATAACAAACCACCAACAACAGGAAGGCTCACAGTTGTGTCTTAATTGTCGGTCATGGGGCAAACTAGATATTGGCCACGTTCTTGTTTTGGGACTTGGGAACAGGTATCTGTTTCCTGTCTGGAAGCTAAGGCATGAGTCTTTGGGAAACCCCAGGTGACATTTTAGGGTTGGGGGTGAGACTGGTCATCTAGTACCCTCCAGAGCTGTCAGAGGTGTTCTACACCAGGGTTTCTCAACACGGACGTCGGAGATCCCTGACAGTCCACATGTTTGCTCCCTCCCAGTTCCCTGCCAGATAGTCCACGAAAACGAGGACTGTCTGGGAGTCCCAGATGACCAGTTTGAGAAACCCTGTGGTACACAGTCTTCCAAGTAGATGCCTAGGATTGTTTGGGTAATTGGCAGCATAAACCCTGTGTAGCCACAGAACCTCATCTATGACTGGAAGCCCGGGGGAATAGCTCTATCCACTTTTAGTGCAAAAGGGACATATGGGACCATAAAGCCCCAGTTGGGTTACCCAGAGTAGACGGTAAAGGTCAGTCATATGCCTGGAGAAAAGTGGGGTTCCCGAGTGGGTTATAATGTCT
Organism: Paramormyrops kingsleyae; assembly: GCF_048594095.1. NCBI lineage: Eukaryota > Metazoa > Chordata > Actinopteri > Osteoglossiformes > Mormyridae > Paramormyrops > Paramormyrops kingsleyae. Next base: position 5,350,520 of record NC_132812.1, read on the forward strand.
TTAGTGATAAAGTTCCTCGGTGGTTAGAAGGAAGAGCTGCTGGACAGTAGCTTTCAAGGTGGGTTTCTGCAGTGGGGTAGCTTTGAGTTAATGCACCACACCAGCAACAGGACATATTTGGGTCCCCTGTCCTGGCGTGTTCCTTTCCCACAGATAGCCTCCCGGGGTGTGGATATGCTCAAGGTGCCTTTTGGTATCTATTTTAGACCTTGGTACCATGACCGTCTCTTCCTGTTTGGAATTCACAAAATAGAGTAGGTTATTGCAGACCACCCTGGCCTGCTTCCTCTGTGTCCCCCCTCTCCCAGGAACACCGACTGTGGGGTCTGAGGCACAGGGTGGTCCTTTCTCTGTCTTCATGCCTGCTTACATTGATGGCATTGGCAAGCCAGAGGGAGTCAAATCCTGGGCATTCCTCCCTGGGGGGGCATGAGAAGTTCAGGCATCGCCCTGCTCCAAGATTTCTTTGGGACCTGCCAGTCAGATGGTGGTGCAGGGTACCTCGAGGATGTCTTCGTGCATGCATATGAGGCGCTATTGCCTATGGGTAAAGCGGTCCTCAGATGGAGCAACTGGGGCAGGCAAGAGCGATAGTGCCCCCAGAGTCCAGCGATGCCCAGGTATAGTGTCCCTGCAACCTGGGTCATCTTGGTCTTTTTCTTTACCAGACACCCCACCACCAGGGCCTTGGGGCCAGCTACTATAGATCATGCCCTTGAGTCAGTGGCCCCTCCCAAAGGGATGTGGGGTGCAAGTGCTCCTGCAGGGCTCCTGCTACAGTGCTAGCTCCTGTGTCGATGGAAATGCTTCTTTCTCCTTGTAGGAGGGCCTAGTTTTCTCACTCCTGTCCCAGAGGACAGGTGGCATCCACGTGCTTGTGTGCTGTGGCCAGGGCCATCTGTCCAGTGACCAGATATTTATCACATTATTAGTGCAGCACATGCTCACATGTCCATCCATTTTAAATAGCTGATTATCAAGGTTGTGGTGATTCACAGACTATCCCAGAAGAAGTAGGAGACAAAGTTTCTTTCCCCAGAAAACAATTCCCTTGCAGTGTCCTTTAACCGTAATTTATGAACAATAATCATGATATATTTCATCAAATAATGTAGGATGTGTTTCTTTCCAGTATTTTCTCAAAGAAAACCAACACATGTGACTATCACACAAGCCCTGTACAGCACCAACGCCCTAAACAATCTGCACCTGGAGCTGTCCTGCAAAAGTACAGCTCTCAAGAGAACAAAGAGACACAGCTACAAACCACAGCGATTGAAGTGAGCTGAGGTGACATTATCAGAAATGAAGATATATCTTTCTGTGTTTTTAACTGCACATTTTTAGCTTGGTTTGAATGTTGGCAAAGTTTGCACTCCCCCCCCAGCCCCCTGTGTCTGCTCATTTTCACTGTCACCTCCTGACACCTCCATAATGAGTGTGATGAAAGCTAAATGTGTAACGCCGAATTCCCCCCACGTGCAGACCGTATGTTCCCACGGCCAAATTCTGCATCCATGAAACCAATATAAGCAATATAGTGTGACCTTCTTTACTGAGCATAGAAACTGATTATTAAAAAAGAAACTAAAAGATACGCCACAGCATCACGTCTGCTTGTTGGGTGTAAGTGAAAGGAAAAGTTCCTCAGTCATATCTGTGCATTGATGCATTCATGTGGCACTGTATGTGATTTACCTACATAAATAAATCACAACTGAACTGGATCGCTTGCTCACTCCCCTATGCAATAAATATGGTTCTAAAATGTCACAGTATGAAGCAGTACTCATACATGCTTCAAATGCACTACTAGTACTATGTCATATATTGTATCACTGTGAGAACAGGAGGTGTGGCTCTCAAGGAGGCTGTTCCACTCCACCTGTCCCCCATTAATGTCCACATATATAAATTAATCTTTTCTGTTTCTTCTCAGCCCTAGTAAATCTGTCCAGATCCAGACGTCTGACCCGAGTCCTCTTGCGTCGCATTATTGAACTTGCACCATAAAGCCAAATTTCATTTCCTACTTTCCTTTCTCGACGAATCGGTGCTTTTAGAAATTCCAGTTAAACTTGTCCCTGTAAATGTAACAATGAAACAACCGCGCGCATGTCTAACCCCATCGACATGTGGTTCTGTTCACCAACAAGTCCAGAGCTGAATGCATAAAACATTTAAACCTAAAGATTAGGAATGCATAAATTATACGCATAAAAATGGTTCGCAGATCAGCCATTCTAGCTAGTCTCTGCAGCACAAAACGTAGGACATTCTTCAGCGACATGAAGAAGACCAGAAGAGCATATGACTGCATTGCAAGCCTAGATGGCAACATGTCAGATTCCAGCAATATTCATAATTGGGATAATTCTCACTTTTCTAATGAGCAGAATGACAATGAAGCCTTGTGATTATAACACGCATTGCATTTCCTAGAAGGGTTAAGTGAGCAGCCTGCCAACACAAAGTGTTTGTGTTCATTGGCAGTCACCTCAAAGCGTCCCTGTACACACCATGTTTGACAAACAGTTGACAGTAAATTAAAAATAGGCAGCTGTGAATCCAGGGGACCATGTTCCCTATTCTGTCCTCGCATTATGGGCTTTTTTCCCACCAGCCTATGTGTTACGCGGTGCTTTCTTGAGAGCCTTGTTAGCAGTAATTAACAGCAGCGGTTCCATTATCCTCCTAAGTAATATACCCTTCTAAATACAATTGTGGCTTCCTCGAGTTCACTTGCTCCTAAAAGCTCTTTTAAGTTGGTGAATTTTCCCATGATGCCATTATGGGCTGTGGCAGGCCTGGGGGCGAGGTGGGACACTGCAGCAAAGAGGGGTGTCCGCTCAGGGTCAGGCCAAACGAAAGCCTCTCACAAACAAGAGCGTGAACTCTATTACTGATGCAAATCCAGCCTCTTAGTGGGAATTGTTTCAGTGGTATAATGGAGCCATAGGAGCAGTTTCCTTCCCATCTCAAATCATTGCCACCCCCCCCCCCCCCCTTTTCGGATCATAGGTTCTTTTGTGTGCATCTCTGGACATTTTAGCAGCCTGTTTAAACGACTCCCATTGTCCGCGCGCCTTTCTTGATTTCCCTTCCTGCCACAGCCCCACAATGCCCTTGTACCAACAACTTTGTTACTTTGGTTGTCCCATATATTAGAACTAAGTTGTTTCAGGTTAGGCCTGGTCCGAGAATTCCAACCTGTGGCACAGATTTCCGAATGAACTGGAGGATTTACATCTCATTTTGCTGAATACTTCAATAGTACAAAAGTGCTCGAAAGAAGGCCACATGACAGTCTAGGAACAGATTTAGATTCACAGTGACAGCTTAATCTACCAGATGCTTCTGGTTCATTTTATTGAAAGGTGAGGAATTTTGGCCAGATCTTGAACCCTCAGTTGGGGGCGTGTCTCCTAAGTATGTTTAGCATGCAAATTTGGCTCCACTCGATGACCTACAAAACAGTGGTCAGGAGAGATAAGTATTTTCCACAGTCAAAGTGTTATGAGCCAGTGACCCGGAGTTCAATGTGCCTGTTAATGATATACAGAGATTGCTGTGGTTCTAATCGCATAGTAAAAATTCTGCATATTATCTCTTTTTGCCTTTGACCATTGATGGGGCAGATGACCGTTTGTTCTTTTGAATTGACCAAAGAGCTTTTAAAATTTATTACCAAAAGAAAGCGAGATGTCTCACAAGTCATTAAATCTGTATTGACACTTAGCCCTCAGTAACCCAGCGAAGCACAATTTACTAGGGCTTATTCTTTTAACACCGGAAAATTAATATTGTAAGCAGTCTCATCCTGCAATATAATAACTCTTCTCATAACAATCTCAGAGCAGTATACTGCGGAGACTGCTAGTGTGATAAGAGCACAATACAATATTGGAATTTTTACCCTCACTGTGGGTTTCCAAATTAAGTGGGTAATCCCTTAATTAAGTATCCATCGAACACCCCTGTTCCTTAAAGATTAGCTTTCTTTAGTAAAATAGACTATATTCAAGCAATATGGCCATGATTATGCAATATAAATTATTACATGTCTTTCAAAAGATTGCCAAAAGTCTTATGAGTGAGTCCAAAATATGTAAATCATACATAATTATAAGGCCTGTCTAATAATCCAGTAAAGTTTCACATATGCTCAAAAAAGAATTTTGTAAAATATTACCAGATGGCTAACAGCAAAGCTTTAATAGTATTGAAAAGCTGATATAAAATATCTTGTTCATTTTCTTTGGTAAACAGATTTATTTCATTCAGTTCCCCTACAATAATAGTTGCAGTAAGAATTTTACTATTCAGCAAAGTAGTTATACTAGTGCTAGTATAGTTTACCTATAATGTCTGCCATCTAAGGAGCTTACCAGCTTTGTATGCACATTGAATGTTTGTTGTTATTCATTTACAACCTTCAGCAAAAATAAAATTTCCAAACTATTGTTGCAACAGGAAGCAGCATTTATTGTTTACTGTAAAGTAAATACCGATATGATGACAAAGACGACATATATTATACGTGCCTACGAATCACAAAGAACCACATGAAGATTATGAGTAAAATAAGAGTTTCTTAAATTACAGATGCTCCGCTACTTATGAATGAGCTACGTTTCGAACGGCCGTTCGTAACTTGAAATGTTCGTAAGTCGTTATTCAACATCATTTTAAGGGTTTACGCAAATACAAAGAACTAGGATGCTGGGAGTTCACACGCTACGCTGCTGCGCGGCGGGAGTAGCGGGCAGAAGTCGTACTAGGCGGAATTGGCGCGCAGAAAAAAAAAGTTGATGTTGTGGACAGGAAACGGGAGTCCAATGAACACAATTTGGACTTACGGTCCTCGTCGTTCATATGTCTGAAAGATCGTAAGTAGAGGAGCATCTGTATTAATGAAATAAGCATATTTAGAGTATTTCTAACTCAAAGAAAATTAACTTACAAACATTGCAACTTGCTGCTGTTGCTCTCTGTTCCAGAAATTTTTTTTATAAATGAACAAAAACCCATATTTCTTTTCGATTTAACCAAAGATATCTTTTGTCAATATGAAAGAGTTAACATTTTTTGTGGTCAGTGTAACTACGGAGAACATTAAATTAGTGGTTTGTGAAAGGTCACAAAGCAAAAAAGTGAAGTATCTGACTGGGAAGCTTATTGAGCTGATATTGTCAGAGGTGCTGTCTTCTGATCTTAAGCTGTCTATACAGCTGTACCTTTCAAAGGGAAGGAAAACCATACAGGTCATGGCATGAGACCAAGCTGTAAGAAGACGCGTATGCTGTAACGAAAGACCGATGGCAAGCCTCTTCACATAGATATAAATATGATATTGATGCAGGCAAATTTCCCCTTTTCTTCTATGCATAAAGTGTGCAAGTAACTTGATTACAAAAGACGTCTGTCTGAATTTCCTCCTATAACCTATGTCTTCATAACCTGCCAGTCAGCAAAAACCATGAAGTCTCTTCTCCCACACCCAAGGGCTCTAAGGGGGGCACATAAGCCGTGTAGATCTTGGGCTGGACTTTATGGTATCATGATGGCCCTTCTCCATCAGGGGTGTGGCTCAGTAAAACTTACGAGGCCTTCAATGTTATGTACATTTTAAGTTCCAGGCAGTGATCCCCTGGCTCTCCACACGACCCCCTGCCCAGCCTCTCTGCTCTGGACCGAAATACCTACAGCAGCATCATTATATTTTATTATCCTCAGTGTTATTCTCCTTCTTGCTCTCTACCCTTCCTGAAAGCCTCCTCATCCTGTGGATCCTTCTGGCTGAGAGTGCCGTAAATACTAGACAAGGCTTTTGACACACATAAGCATTTATAACCACCAAGTCGGCCCATTCTCAGGTATCATGTATGACATATGAGAATGCATGTTTTACGGCAGGTTACCCAGGCCCCAGCCAATGTCCATTAATTATCCATGGCACACGTCTCGCCCACTAGTGCTGGGGTCTCTCTTTCTTTCTCAGACCCCATGTGGGGATCATGATAGACACTCTGTCTCTTTCTCCCACACGCACACATGCATAAAAGGAGAAAATCAAGCGGGTGAACTTCTAAGCTTCTTATCATAAATAAAACTGCATCTCATGCACACTGCAGGCTTGTTCTCCTCTCTGGGCCTCTGCCTGCAGGTAGGACACCCTTGCAGCTCCAGTGCTAAGTCTCCCTACTGGGTCAACATTCTTTCTTTTACCTTTTCACCAGAAGCTGCTCCATCAGCCCAGAGAGAGCTATGTGCCGTGCCCAGGAGGCTGCGATGCCTAAAGCACACAGGCCATTCCTTCTTCCTCCCTCCTGCCATGACTCGCAGCCCTGTGATGACCTCGCTCAGCAGGTCCACCACAAAGCCACAGACCGAAAGGAATTCATGTTCTCTCTTTTCGCCACCATGAGGAAACTAAGGTAAGAATATTTTGAACATAAAAAACAAACATATAACTTGGGTATAATTCTTTATTATGAGCCTGTTATGGAAAAGCACTTATGGAAGACGGATGGTTGGAATTTATTTGTAAACAATAACTGGGAAGGAGTCAGGAAAGTGTCAGGAAAGTGACAGGAAAGTGTCAGGAAAGTGGCAGATTCAGTCAGTTCATTAGTAACTTTTGTATGTCTGCAATGATATGTTCACACTGAAATTGGACGCCTCCTGTTCAGTTCATTTCAGAAGCGTTCATTTTTCACATTTTCTACTGAAAATCGTTTTTCCGCAAATGTCATCGCTTAAGACAAAGGTGGTGAAATATTTTCCGTCACTAAGCCATTGTTGACTGGATGCTCGCGTGATATTTAATCAGCTACAGGAGGCACCTGCTGAATTGTTGAGGACCTTCCCGGCTGAAATGTTTGCGGGTATCGAGGTTGGCAGAGAGGCTCGACGAGCGGGCGATGACAGTAGGGAAGTGCGATTTCATTTAAAGCGAGCCCGCTTCTGGCGCAGCATGCGGGTGAAGAAGTGGCAACTGGTCCTTCATCAAGCAGATCATTATCACGAATACCTGGCTGCACGTCCCCCAGCGGCCTGTCAGTTATATGACAATGAAGCCTGTTTATGAGTCGCTTCATTACAGCCCTTCCTCAGTCCTCTGCTTGCCTCTCGCCATCCTGCATGATCTAATCTCTCCTCATTTCACAAGTCCCGTCTATTCTATATCTAATTGTCCCAAGCAAACTGGTGCGAGGATCTCGAGGGCCCTGTTTGTGCTCCCAGGAAAGCAGTGTTGTTTTTAGATTAAAACTGCTCCTGTCCCTGGAGAGTATTTCCTGGGCTCTGCTGGCCGTCGTGCTTAGTCACCCAAATGGGCAGCATCTCTGTTTTTCTCCATATTTGTAACGGTGCAGATCCAGCGCCTTAAGTAGGAGGAGGATTTACATAAATTCTGGGACTCTGTTTGGCAGCTTCTTTGTAACGAGACGTTATTTGGGACATATCCAGTGGTGGGCCTGTGACTGCATCTCTGCCATTCTTCTGCAGACATCTCCCACCTTCCTCGTGAAAACAAGACGTGGTTGCTGCACTGCTCTGAAACACGGTAACACACGGCTTCTCCAGCAGGCCCCAGAGGAGAATTTGCTGTCGATGCCCTGGTTCCAGTAAGCCTCACAGCTTTCCAGTCAGCTGCTTTGAATCTGGGTTTGTCTCCCTGCTTGAACAACAGCCGATTGGCTACGCTGAGAGTGAATTCAGCACCGGTCGGGCCGCACTTAGATTCCATGTTCAACCGCTCCGTTACTTCTCAATAGCGCATATCTTAGACCGCAGAGGTATTGCCAAAGACCATTTTATTTAGACGGCTCCTATTCAGATGTTTAACCCTAATTTAATGCCTAATTATAGCCAAATATTTCCTGCCATACACATTGAAATAACCCACAGAAGTGCCCACAAAGTGAGAAGGTGAGTCTGTCAGCGCTTCGCCGTGTGTCTGTGGTCCTGCATCGCAATTCAGCGGACCAGAGCATATTCACACACTCCCCCCTCCTGAAAAGTCTGCATTAAGAGCTCTCAACAAAGGTCTTAATTGTGTAGATCCTCATGGAGTGAATTTAAAGATTTCAACTGGTCTACATCCCAGTATATCATTTCTAAACATTCCCTGAAGTATTCATACTCAGTAGAGATGCTTACTGATGATGCATTATTCGGAGGAAAATTCATCAGTCTAAATATATAATTGTACTTATTAAGGTATGCTGGGTTGTTCTCTGCCTTGCGCCCAAAGCCTCTGGGATGGGCTCCAGACCCCCTACGACCCTGAATAGGACAAGCGGTTACAGGAAATGGATGGATGGATGGATGGATGGACTTATTGAGTACATTTTATTATCAAACAGCACATGAAGATAATGTGGAAAATTATCTAAAATGAGCATTAGATTTTTAAAAGTATTTTTTTAATTAATACATCCATACATGCAAATACGCATATATGATTCATATATTCATATATGCAAAGTTCCTTTATACTAAATTGAAAGTTGGCATTTATAAAGTTATATCCCATTAAAAAAGATCTCCCATCTTTGACAACACACTGAAGTCTTTAAGTTTAAGTTGCTCCATATGCACACTGGGACTTCGGTGGTCTTTGGTCTGGAGTTCTGCATTAGTTAAGCTGCAGATGGCACAGCCTCACCAGACCCTTAAGGCTTGTCGTTCATGGTGAATCTGCCATCAGTGATATTTTCATCAGTTACTTTACAAAGTTCACAAGTTCATTGACAAGTGCTGAGGACTGATCCCAGCCAAAAAGCGGGGACGTCACGCTAGTCAGCGAGGCTGGCAGAGGAAAATACTGCCTTAGTCAGTGATTTACTATGTTTCTAAGAACAATAGAGGGGTTGGTATTAAAAAATAGCTAATGGCAAGGCTCAAATGTTCTTCCAAATGACAGATTGCTATAAATGGTCTATCTACATTATACTTTTTTGCTTTTTTTCAGGAAAAAGAAGTAGTTCTCATATACAGGTACATCTAATAGAATCCACTAATAACATCATACAGTGCACTTCATTTTTGGGCAGAATTTCCATATTTTATTTCAAGCTTAAACACAGCAAAATTTCCAAAATATCCCATGTGGTTAATAAAAACCCAAAGGTAATTTACATGAATTGTGAATTGTGAGACTCTCCTTAGGCTGCTGATAATTAAATCCTGGGAAACCTGTGCTTGGGTTTAGCAGCTTGAAAATGACACACTGGCGGGCGAAGGAATTCCTGGCTAGCCCGGAAAAGCCATCCCAGGGCCGAGGCGACGGCTAGCCACACGGCAGAGACCCTGCGGCGCGGGCCAGACTGACGCATGGTAAACCAAGTACAAGGTCTTGTCTGGGGGAGATCAGCCGTGTTATGATGAAACTGGCTGCAAGAATGTGTTACTTAAGCATGCTGAAGCCGCCCTCATAGATCCGTCACACGAACACCCCCCTCTCAGCCTAATTCACCCACATCGTTATATTTCGCAGTATGTTAAATACTCTCCGCCGGCGTCCTTCTGGGTCCAAAGTCTTGGAGCAAACATGTGATCCATCCACTTGGCCACTTGAATGTTTCCATGGCACAGGCACTGCCATCCCAGAAAGATGATTATGCAAATTGTTGACCCATAGTCATCACTGTGAATAACTTACAACAAACAGGCATTCTCCCACATAACCATGTCATAATATTTGCACAGTGGATTTTGTGCAGTTTCACAGTCGTAAAATTTGTGATGAATAGATTTATGATAGAATGGACTTGTTTAGTTCATTTACAATGTAAAGTAATGAATTGCACTGAAAACTTCATCCCCTTCGGCAAGTTCAGAGCAACTCCATGAACCCAGCAGTCGGCTCTTGGCTGAATATGCTGTGACGGTCTTTATAGGCTAAACACTGTCTGTTATTGTGAGCCTCCGGTTCTCACTGCACCCTCGCCAGCTTGGAGCCCTCATCCCCGACTGACAACATGGTGTAAAATCCTATTTGCATTGTGTTTGTCTGCCGAGTCGCCAACACACTGAACAGCAACCGCTCCCTGCACACACACACACACAGACACACACACGCACACACACATATGGTAAACATATCCTTATGGGGACCGCTCATTCATTTCAATGGGAAAAATGCTAACGCTAACTATGACAACCTTAACCCCTACCCTGCCCTAACCATAACCATAAGTAACCTAACAAAATACAAGAGTTTTTGCATTTTTAGTTTTTTCATAGCAGTTACTGATTTTTATAAAATAGGTTTCCTGATCCCCATAAGGGAAAAAAACGGATAATTATCACGCTATGGGGACATTATGTCCCTATAAGGATAGGTAAACCCACTCGCACGCACACACATGTCGCACACACACACGCACACACCTCACCTACTGCCGTCCCAAATGAACATCCCGCTGACGTGCAGATTGCGAGCCTTAACGCTGACAAAGGGAAGACAGTTGCTTCACTCAGATGGCTAGGCTCAGTTCTGCATGAAGATCACGTTATGTAACCAGGCCTGATTGATGCACCTGTGCGTATGATAATGCCTCGTTCAGGTCCTCAAACAAACCGCCCTACACCTGTTAAAGATGCATGAGACATAAGTTCTGAGGCACCATTCCACACGCCCTCATCTCTCTGGAGGTGACAGGCTGCCCTACTTGGTTCTACCCATTTTTTCAACTGACAGAAGAGAACTTCTGATGTATCTGTGGATAGCGGATATCAGATCCTCTCTTTTTACGGTTAGAATCAAGGCTAATGTTGCCATCATTCTGTCTGTAGTTTCATTTACATACAAAATGTAGTTGTATTTACAAAAACAGGATTACATGCTTCGTATTTTTCTTGGCTTAAGGGCTATTTTGACAGTGTGCACAAAGTAATTTAATTTCTAACCATGTGTACCCATTTGGTAAACACCTAAATAATTTAGCATTATTTCCAGTTGGAGTACGGCACTGAGACTATTTATCTACTTTTCAGATTTGTTTAGTTTTGAAGAGCTGAAAAAATTAGGCTCTTTTATTTTTCAGCTATTTGTGTGTTCTGTTCAATGTTCCACTAGTTTCTTGGCAAACAGTGTGCTTCGATATTGGGAGTGGAATGCTGAAACTCTGTGTGTCGCCCTCTAGAGGAGGCTGTGGGTACAAACCCTTCCCGAAAGCCCCCCTGGGCAGCAGATAGTCAAGTATAGATTTATTAGGATTGAGACGGCAAGGAAGACAGGCAAGCAGGGGATAGGCTGCTCACAGAGCCCAAACAGGCAGGTGTATGCAGATCATTTCCCCAAGAACATCTTGGCCCAAACATGAACCTTCTGTGATGATAGTCCTGGATGGAGATGGCACTGCCACATGTGCCGCTGTGCGAGTCTGCGGGGGTCCGATGTGCCGTGCCTGCTGATGCCAAGGCTGGTGGCACACATGCCGCGTTAGCGACGAAACGCGCTAGTGAGTCACCTTCTCAACTCCCACTGTACCCCCCTTTCCTGTTTTTAAAGATGTAATGGAATTTATATAGTAGCTCCTATGGAATTTATACAGAATTGGTTTATTCAAAAGGAAAAATTCGAAGGCAGCTCTGCAATTTGCTCCGGCCCCCACCCTCCAATAACGACATAAACATGTCTTCCAAAACACAAACATTTTTTTTTTGCTACGAAGCATTTTGGAGCTCTGCTGTAAAAGGGAAAATGTGGAAATGTTTATTTTTTTTTACCAGATGCTACAAATTAAGATACCAGACGAGGGCCTTTGCTCTGCACTAATCTAAGAGAGGAAATGCTAATTTATTTAAATAATAGATTCATATTAAACCATCTATGTATTTTTTTATGTCATTGATAAAGAAAATTTGGAAGCATTTTTTTTTCTGTCGGTACCTGACGTTTCAGTGAAAGATCATAAACTCCACTGGAATCCCAGCTGGCTTTTTCCTGCTCTTGCATGATGGATAGTGTGATGATCTTCTAATCTCAAGGTAGCAGATATCAGTCCTTCCCTCATTCTATGTGTGTGGATCTTTCCCTCAGATTGCACCATCATTCCATCAATTGTTCAAAGGTCCTTTAGCATCTCTGAACTGTTGCGCAGTGTGTGTCCTGTAATCCCAGTGTTATCCCATCCAGGACATTCCCTACCCTGTGTCCTGTACTCGCAGTGTTATCCCATCCGGGACATTCCCAACCCTGTGTCCTGTAATCCCAGTGTTATCCCATCCGGGACATTCCCTACCCTGTGTCCTGTAATCCCAGTGTTATCCCATCCGGGACATTCCCTACACTGTGTCCTGTACTCGCAGTGTTATCCCATCCGGGACATTCCCTACCCTGTGTCCTGTAATCCCAGTGTTATCCCATCCGGGACATTCCCTACCCTGTGTCCTGTAATCCCAGTGCTATCCCATCCGGGACATTCCCTACCCTGTGTCCTGTACTCACAGTGTTATCCCATCCGGGACATTCCCTACCCTGTGTCCTGTACTCGCAGTGTTATCCCATCCGGGACATTCCCTACCCTGTGTCCTGTAATCCCAGTGTTATCCCATCCGGGACATTCCCTACCCTGTGTCCTGTAATCCCAGTGTTATCCCATCCGGGACATTCCCAACCCTGTGTCCTGTAATCCCAGTGTTATCCCATCCGGGACATTCCCTACCCTGTGTCATGTAATCCCAGTGTTATCCCATCCAGGACATTCCCTACCCTGTGTCCTGTACTCACAGTGTTATCCCATCCGGGACATTCCCAACCCTGTGTCCTGTAATCCCAGTGTTATCCCATCCGGGACATTACCTACCCTGTGTCCTGTAATCCCAGTGTTATCCCATCCGGGACATTCCCTACCCTGTGTCCTGTAATCCCAGTGTTATCCCATCCGGGACATTCCCTACCCTGTGTCCTGTAATCCCAGTGTTATCCCATCCGGGACATTCCCTACCCTGTGTCCTGTAATCCCAGTGTTATCCCATCCGGGACATTCCCTACCCTGTGTCCTGTACTCGCAGTGTTATCTCATCCGGGACATTCACTACCCTGTGTCCTGTAATCCCAGTGTTATCCCATCCGGGACATTCCCTACCCTGTCTCCTGCAATCCCAGTGTTATCCCATCCGGGACATTCCCTACCCTGTGTCCTGTAATCCCAGTGTTATCCCATCCGGGACATTCCCAACCCTGTGTCCTGTAATCCCAGTGTTATCCCATCTGGGACATTCCCTACCCTGTGTCCTGTAATCCCAGTGTTATCCCATCCGGGACATTCCCAACCCTGTGTCCTGTAATCCCAGTGTTATCCCATCCGGGACATTCCCTACCCTGTGTCCTGTAATCCCAGTGTTATCCCATCCGGGACATTCCCTACCCTGTGTCCTGTAATCCCAATGTTATCCCATCCAGGACATTCCCTACCCTGTGTCCTGTACTCACAGTGTTATCCCATCCAGGACATTCCCTACCCTGTGTCCTGTACTCGCAGTGTTATCCAATCCGGGACATTCCCTACCCTGTGTCTTGTAATTCCAATGTTATCCCATCCAGGACATTCCCTACCCTGTGTCCTGTAATCCCAGTGTTATCCCATCCAGGACATTCCCAACCCTGTGTCCTGTAATCCCAGTGTTATCCCATCCAGGACATTCCCTACCCTGTGTCCTGTACTGACAGTGTTATCCCATCCAGGACATTCCCTACCCTGTGTCCTGTACACCTTGAAATAGTCTCCAGGCTTGCCATCACCCTGCACTAGAAGCAGCTATCAGTCAATTAATGGAAGTCTAAGAATCAACTGTTAATTCAGATCTACTTCATTTATTGCTGGTTTAGGTTGACATAGAGGAGCTAGAAGGAAATAAGTTCCTGCAGGCAAGCAGAAATCTTCACAAGGGCAAAGCTATTATTCAGCACCTATGCATAACCTGATGTGTCCTTCGAGACAAATATTCAGACATCCCACACTCCATCCTGGAGAGCCAGGTTCAGCGATATTTATCACTCTGAAGTTGTTTACCAAGTCACATTCAAAAGCAGACCCCGATAACACAGCCAGTCTCTCTCGTTACAAACCCATGTGAGAAATATCACCGATAAATCATACTTCAGTCTGATGAAAATGAGTCACCTCGTTCATTAGGCCTTTCACTCTGAGTTTCTGAAAGGATCCTTTTGTTTAATTAAAAATGTTGGATTAGAGGAGGTTAGATTCAGGATTGCATTAAAATTCAAATTAGATTCAATGAGATACTGTATGGAGGTGTGACCACCCAAGCATATCCTTAAACAGTCAAGATCGCAACACCATCGAGCCCCATCTCCTTGTGGAGGGTGTCCGTGTCATTGCATGTGACATCTGTTTGTTTAATTCAGGTTTTTGGTTTATTATGTGCTTTTAAGACATTGCCATTCACGGCAGTAGAGAAGTGGTGATCAACACGAAACATTTAGTGTGATTATATAATTACATAAGAGTAATTAAGGTATTATATTGTTCACAGTCAAATTCACTATGCATGATTGAGTAATATTCTTGTTAATATGTTTTTAGAAATTCTAATGTCCATCTCAAGCATTGTTAGATGTATGTATATGCATTTTAATAACTCATTGAGTAATTCTACAGGGAGATTTAAATATATATTATATATATTTAAGCATATAAACTGAAACAACCTTCCGATCAAATGTCTGTTTAGTAAATGGAGAACTAGATCACATGGGGGAAGGATTTTTAGCATCAAAGAAAATGACTGTCTGACCTGAAAGATCTGCAGGCTTACTGTTACGTACATTTAGTGCAGGTTGTGGATTTATTTTTTCATTTTTTCTTTGTTAATCCATCCTCCCTATTATGCCAACTTACCTCTAAAATACAGGTCTGTTTTTATTTTTCAGCTTGTATCCCATATATGCCCACATGCAAGTTCGAGGTGAACAGGCATTGATTAAATCAGCACCACCCTGTAGCTAAGTGACCAAATTTAAAAGGTTACAAAATGATAAACTGAAGAGAACAAACAATCCAAAATAAAATGGCTTTGTCTATCTAATGAAAGAAAAGGGCCCAAAGTATCATCAGGATGAAAAATAAGTTGCAAAAAACACACAGGCATCGTCCTGGGCACCTTGTCCGCAGGAGTCATTAGTGCAGTGTAATTTCCCCAGTGTCTAGCTTACATATCGGCTTGCATCTCATCAGCATGGCCAGACACCACGCAGGCATTAGGCATGGAGAGATAATGGCCTCTCAGTGCCTTCCTGGGCCAGCCAGGGACCAGGAGGACACATTAAATATGAACCATCTCCAGTGCCCCCCCCCCCCGAACATCCAACCCCCCTTTGTTTGTAGCCCTGCTAACAGCAATATCAATTCTACAGCACCAGCGAAGCAGCGCGACACGTCCAGGGGGCCGAATTCTTCAGGCAGGCAAGTCTCTTTCAGCCGCTCCAAGTGGGGGAACAAAGTTAGATTGAAAGGTAATGGGTCCATTAATTAGCAGGCTTTCGGGGTGGGGGGTGGGGGGGGGAGGCGGCTGGCAAGATGTCCACAAACACAGGCGGCTATCCGCATATGCCTTCCCTGTGAGGATCCCATCTGTGACACACACAGCCTTCAGCAGAGCTGAGCTGGCTTTTCATTCTCCCAGTGAGTGCAGTTAAAAACCGCGGAATAAGAATTACTGACAGAATTTATCAACATGCAAACTTTGTGCTGGTTTCATAACTATAATACACTTTATACTATAAGTAAACTGTCAGGACATGGTGTTGTTCTGTAGGTTCTGTAAACAGCATCTGCCCTTCCCTGTAACACGTGTCCCACATGAGAAGATAACAATGCAATGACTTTCTAAACCTTGCTTGAAATACAATTAGATGGAGCTCACTAGTATGTCATCCTCAACAGCTTCACTCCATTAACATCGGTATTACACATTTATTTAAAAATCCACCATGGGCAATCAATAGTCAACCTAAAATATGTTTTTAGATGTCAAGTATTCCTGTCTTTGTTGAGTCTCTGAAGTATTCCTGTCTCTGTTGAGTCTCAGTAGTATTCCTGTCTTTGTTGTGTATCAAAGTAACCTGTCAATATCTAAAAGAGGCAAAATTATAGTGATGGAGAAGATATTGAGTAACCCCAGAACCAGACAGACATAGCCTTCTAGAATTACAGTGAAGGATGCAATGTCATTCTATTGATATTCCTGTTCACATCACACACTCTATAGATTAGTGTGACTGCAGTGCTGGAATAATGCGGGATCCATTCCTGATAGTCTTCAAGGGGACAGAAGCAATGACGTGCCAATGACCCATTACTGAAGGATTAATCCTATGATACAGAGACACCCAAGGGAGTTCAGAGCCTCGGATTCAACTGCAGGCCCCAGCTGCACAGATCAGACAGCTCAGTTGGAAGAAGAAGATTTGTAGATATTGTGCCATGCAGAATGTCATGAAAGGCTGAAGGCTACCAGGACTAATGCCCCTATAGATCCATATCTGAACCCACTTGTTAAGAAGTCTGGGGGGGGGGGGGGGGTGTTCACCAGGCATCTCCAGGGAGGCAGCCTAAGATTCAGGATCACATGTAGCGGTTTGTTCGACTTGTTCCAAGTTCTCAGCAAATGTCTATATTTTCAGTAATTGGGACGCCAGTGTTGGAGCGAGTTGTAAGACCCATCACTGCCACTGTTTATTTGATTCCCTGCCCCAACCTCGTGTCCATCAATCCATGAACCTGTTGATCACTGTCAAGTGCCCATATCATGTTCATCTGTTCTCTGTCCTCACCATAGACATTTTCATAAAGATGAATGACTGAATCTGTGATGTTCAGCAGCCTGTTGTTTTATTGTTAAAAATATTACACAGTATCAATCACATGCCTAGTCTTCTTGACCAAAATGCTTGCACCTTTCTTACAATCTGTAATAGCTGCGTGTGAGTAGTGCAAGCTGTTCCCTCATCTTTTCCTGTCTGTTTGGCTTTATAGAGTGAGAAAATGTATTTTCTAAATAAATTGATATTTTATTTATATTTACTCTCCCTGAACATTAAAGATCTTCAGTAAAGGCAAAGGATTTATATGATATAGCACTGCCTGATAGAATTAATTAAAATATATATATTTTTTTGTTTTTATAACATCCATAAGCAATCAAATAAATGTAGCAGAAACCAGTTTATCTGTACCTGTTTAAAGACCCCTGACTGTAATCAGAATGTTCTGTCTATACCACTTTTACCAGTGGGGATTAACCACTTTGCTCTAACAGCTGTGTGTGATGCACCCATTGGGTCCTAAAGATGTTTCCACCATCGATGCCCCATACCTAATCCCTATAGAAACTCTATATATAGCTTCTATAGTTGCTCTCACTTTTTTTCCTGCAGTTTTTTTGCAAAGTCTGCATTCAAAATGAGAATGCTCAGCAAATGGCTGATGGTCATTAAAAAGTAATTTAAAGTCAGAATACTGGGGGAAAAACTGTTCTATCAGTTAGAGAAAGCAAAGTATTCTAAACAACTAGATCCAGTGTTTTCATACTTAAGTACCACAAAACACAACAGGAAGATCCTTTTTTTAAAGGTAAAAGTGGGGGGGATTCAGTTTTGTGTGGAAAGTTCTCGTGAAATTCTACTGCAACAAACATAAATATTTATATATACTGTAATTCAAAGGATTTATTTATGTTATACCAATATATGCAGAACACATTCTAGAATTCTGTCATCTGCTGTCAGATTTTGCTGCGCTCATTCTTAGGTCCTGTGCGCTGCAACTCATCTCCATGCACTTGAAGGTGAATCACCATGATCGTTCTCCACAGGGTCAAAACGTGTCCGATATGAGTGCTTTGTGACTGGTGGTAGGGGAAGGTGAGCATTGTGTGCTGGTTATTTTCAACGTCATTCCACAGCTCCCCTGCTAGTCCCATTGTGTGAGCCTATTATTACTCTCCATTAATAACTCAACACCTATAGTCTAATAATTCCAGCTGATTTGCAGCACCTGGGAGACCTTGTTAAAGAGCTCATGAATTGAAAAGCAGACTGACCATGCCACCTCACGGTATCATTTCCTATTAATGGACCATAAATCTAGGAAGGTTGTAATGTGGCTTGATGGCCACCTTGCTCCAGACCTACTTCTCCTTGCAGGGAAGGTTTGTGATTTCCCTCACTTTTCCGTGCCTCTTTACACAGGCAACTAACAACCGTCCCTGGACTCCGATTGGCCTCCAAGTGTCAGTCAGGGAAGAATTGCAGCAGATATCTGAGAGCAGAGGCTGGCGCCTCATATGTGCAGCCAGTCAGGCCAGTGGATGAAGACCGTCCCCGGCACAGCAAGCCTTGCACCGGAGCTCCTCCTGGAGGTGAGGTTGCCCCAGCACTTCCCGTCACTCTTTCCGACTCAGATGCCTTTTGGGAATTGTCGTTATACTTGGGAAACGTCTGCTGCTTTTGATTGGCACACCGATTCGCAGGACAGCCGCCAACCTTATCGTTGCGGATTCTTTTCCGTCCTTTGCTCTGGATCCAAATCCCGTCACAGTGCAGAGAGCCCATGAGTACTGTTACACAGCGGTTTGTACCCAGGCGCCAAAGAAAATGCTATGCTAAACAAGCGGTCTGAAGAGACCAGGATTGAATCAGTTTTTGTAATTTGGAATCTTATCTCAAAATCTATACTTTTACTGACTTCTGCTGTCCATTCCTATAATTTCCAAATATGTTTCCGAATAGCTGAAGCCAGGTTTAGAAAGCCAAGTAAAATCGATGGCTGACCCTGCCCTTTTTCATTTCCCCTAAAAAGTTGTTCACCTTTTTTTGATTTGATTTGCTTCGGTACATTCACTATGGTACACGTGAGAGATTATACCCCATTTCTAACTGGCATATAGAGTTGCCACTCATCCCACATTTTGCAGCATTGTTCTGTTTTGAGAAATAAAATGCTGTGTCCTGTTTTGAACCAATACAGGACGCAATTTGTCCCGCCCCACCCTCCCACCAAGTAAATTTTACTGTGGGGGACCCAGGAGGGAGGGTGCCGTCCTGTATTTCTTCGGATTGAAAGTGGCATATCCCCTGCGGGCATATCCTCAGTTCTTAGGCTAACTAGGCTAAACTTCAAACAATAACATGTAAAAGTTACTGAATTAATTACTTGGACACGGGGAGAACATGAAAACTACTCATGCACACAAAAGAACAACCCTGAGGTCAGAGTACTAATCAAATCACAGCAGCCTTACCTGCATGCGGCGAGAGTAAGATGCCGCAGAGAATGTGGGCCAAGGCTATGAGCTTCTTGGCCCACTTGCTTTTGCTCTGTCCTTGTGTACCTTGCCTAGGGCTCCCCTCCATATTAGCAGCTGTTTTAAAGCTATAGAAGTGAATCAAATAATTTATCAACTGGCTGGTGTTAGTGAACAATGACTGGCTCGTCTATTTCATGAGCTCAAGGCTGTTTGTGTCCACATTTCATGTCAAGAATGGGAAGAAACACTTCATAAAGGATAAATAAATCACATGTACTGAGGAGTAACAAACCTTCTTTGAGTGCATGAAAGCCAGCTGAAACATTCCTTTTCACTAAAACCATGTAGCCCCCCCTTAGATCTGTGTCAGAGCAGGTGTGTCTGTCTGCAGCCAGCAGATGAGCAAGTTGCTGGGGGCTGTTTGCCATTCGCTCTGCCCCTAATGGGCAGCACACTAACACTGTGTAACAGTGCACTGATTTATTTAGTCAGACTAAGTTCAATGTTGCATGAGTCACATGTGGAATGCATTAAATGAATAACAGTAAAACAGAAACACATTATCTGACTGTCAGACTGTTCGACAGTAATGCCTGGTGGATTTTCCTTGTTTTCTCTTTTTTTTTCACAGCAGGAAAAATGAAGTTTGCAACCTACAGCCCATCGAAGCACAGAATGACAGAAGTGCAGATGAAGTTTCACCCATCTTGCATGTCCATGCCACTGTATGGCTATATTGTAGGTTAAGAATTATTTAGCTGTAGCCATTATTTTGATTTCTAAAATCAACAGAGAATAAATCTTGCTGTATTTCAAAGCGGGCAGCGTGTGGTTCTGTGGGTTAGCAGTCAGTACCCATGTCCGGAATGACTCCTGTGGCCAGCAGAGTAATCGTATCACTCTCAGGCCCTTCAGCAAGGCCCTTAACCCCAAAACTGCTCCAGGGCTGCTGGAAAGATGACTGACCCTCCGCCATTATCATGATGTAAAAATAGCAGAGGTTCCGAAAAGAACAGCATGTGTTAAAAATACATCTGATCAAATTTATGGTCATTACATTTAAATTTTGCTAACTAAATATCATTCATTTTTATCATAAAATTGTATTAAATATCTAATTCTGTACTGCTTTATATTCCAGAAATGAGCACTTTTGCATTGCTTTTCATGTTATACAGAGAAATTCACCCAAACTGTCTCCTTTCCATAAGCACTTATACAGTGGTGGGGTGCCTGAAGATCACAGCACTCTTGGCAGAGAAACACCCCAATACTAATACAGTATTTTTTGTTATTTGCTTTAGAAATGTACACAGCACTTTAACTGAACTTCAGAAGGGAAGTCTTTAACCTCCACCCAAATCTACACCCATGAAAGGCACCAGATATACGCTGAATGCATCCTTCAGCCATATGGAGGTTCTGTAGAGGGGGTGCCTCATCAGCACTGGCTGGCACAATGTCCCCCAGCACAGGAATGGACTTAAGTATGCATGGGAATCCACTGCTCCCAAAAATGTAAGCATTCCACATGCAGTTCGGGTGGCTCAGTGGATCGTGTTGTTGCTTTGCACATGTAAGGGTGGGAGTTCGAATCTGGCCTGTGTGTGGGTTATGTTTACATGACATTGTGAGGATCATGCATTCCCACAATATGCATTTTTTTGATGCTGTGGGGACCATTTACTGGTCCCCACAAGGGCAAACTCAATTTTATAAAACTCTGTGACAGGGATTGAAAAAGGTCTCGTATTTTGTTTGGTTACTCATGGTTAAGGTTAGGGCTGGGTAGAGGTTACGCTTGACATGTTGTGATTAGAGTTTTCCTCATATAAATGAATGGAGAGTCCCCACAAAGATATAACTGCAAACCTGTGTGTCTGTGTGTGTGTGTGTGTGTGTGTGCGTGTGTCTGTGTGTGAGGAGTCTGCATGTTCTCCCTTTCGGTTTCCTCCAGTTATTCCAGTTTCCCCCCACAGTCCAAAGACATGCAGTTAAACTGATTGGTGCCTCAAAATTCCCTGTAGTGCATATATGAGACTTCTGATGGATGGGCAACCTGTACAGGCTGTACCCCTGCCTTGCTCCCTAAGAATCCTGGAATATTCCGCTGGCCCCCTGGAACCACGAGCTGGTTATTGTCATCGGGAAAAAACACCTCTGATTTCTGAAAACAAAACCTACAACAAAATATAGTCTCCAAAAACTACAATTGAAAACCCTTAAACAGTGATCATTTCCCATCTATTACAAATCCATCTATCCAACCATGTTCCAACTGCTTATCCAGCATGGGGTCTTGGGGTCCATGAAGAATCATATGTCAGAAAGATCATCTTCTTTTAAACACCCACATAATGGAAACTAATTTTCCAACTTGCCTACTGCATATAAGAGTTTGCCTATGGTGTTCAAGCCAGGAAATACTTAGGAGATTATTCAAATAATATATGTGGAAAAGGATACACATCTGCCAAAATGAAAATATGTTTGATTTTTCTAACCAACAAGAGGTTGTGTATCAGTGTCACATTAGAAGAATGGACAGCAGTCTGTTTTATGGTGTTTACTGTTTTGCATTATATATTTTAATGCTTTTTATTGCAGATGGATTTACATTTAAAAAGTGGTTCATTTTATACTTTCATATCAATAAACAACTGAATTAAAAACCTGATAGGGTTTGCTTAAAATATGTCAAACGCAATATATGGCCGTTCTGTTTAAGGTGTACCTTGACTTGTGCTTCCAAGAATCAGGAAATACTTCTGGTGTCTTTTGCCTTTGCAGCGGCCTAGCGAGTGGCAAAGATAAACGATCTAAGTGATTTTAAACATGGTATGAGAGGCTCGGGCATCTCAGAAACGGGCGTCCTCCTGGGGCGTCCACATGCTACAGGGTCTCGATTTACGGGGGGCGGCGCGCAAAACAAAAAAACATCCAGTCACTGGCAGTTTAGTTGCTGAGAACACCTTGCTAATGAGGAAGGTCAGAGAAGAATGAGCAGACACATTACAGGTAATTGGAAGGCCAGAGTGCTAAAATAACAGCTCAGTGGTGGAGCAGAAGGGCTTCTCTGAGTGCAGAACTCCTCCGGCCTTGAAGAGGAGACAAAAGTTGATCATACCATACAGGTGTGAAGTGGCCACCACTTTCTGCACTTATTTCTGCATTTGCACTGGGCTGAATGTGAAAAATACCAACCTGTTTGTGTGGCAATATAAAATGTGAATAAAGAAGAGGCAGAAAGGTCGCAGTATACATACTTACATAAGCAATAATGTATGAGTGGATGTCAGGAATAACTGTCAAGAATAATGCCCTATATAATTTTAAAATTTTTCATCCATCCATTTTCTGTACTCATCTGTCCTACACAGGGGGTTGGGAGCCTGTCCCAGAGGCTACAGGCCAAGACGGGGAACAACCCTGGATGGGGCACCAACCCATCATACATCATTTTTTAATATTTCATTAGTATAGTTGCAGCTAAGCAACATTATTCACTTAATGTAAATGCTTTATATTAGTATTGCCTTGTCATGTATATGCATACAAACTTAAAGTATATATTTTTCTGCTTGTGAAGCAACACACGTATAGTAGGCATATGCACCATGAAGTGACATTAAAAATCATAATTTCTGAGGAGCCATTTCTCTAAAAATGTCTGTGTCAAGACCATATTCTATAGTGTCATGACCTGCTCGTTCGCTCCTCCTGTGTGCCACGCCCCCCTCGTTACCTCGTGTTAATTCCCTATGGTGATCACCTGTTCCGTTATTTCGGCTTGTTTCATGTATATTAGTCCACGTCTTCCTTAGTTGGGTGTCCGTCATTGATGTTCTGTGCTTCGCTGTCTGCCCTGTTTCCCCGAATAAACCCTCGTTTCCTGCAATCCTGCTTGCTGGCCTCGTCCCTCGCCGCTTCCCGCCTGCACGATCGCCGCGATCTTAACATATAGGTGGTTTGGAAAGGTCTGGATTTTTTATTTAGCAGAATAAAATTTCTGAAAATTTCATCAAAGAATGTCAAACTTTTAGATTACCCATACAAATATATTTTTGCTTCTTTATATGACAGTTTTATGTATTAAAACAAATATAATACATTAACTGCAGTAACAGACTCCAGCTAAACTAGTCTAATTTTTTAACAAGTCATTTGGTAATTCTGAATTTCTACTTTTGACTCATAATGTGCTACACTAATTCTTTAGTAAATATTTCAGGCAAGATGCTTACAACAGCAGAATGATGATCGACTTAATTCTGCTCTTATGTTCTATTCAATATGCTCCATTATTATGCAAAGTCAAAAAGCTTATTGTTCCAAACTGCACAAACATCTTTGTAGGCCAAAATTTTTACTCAAATTGACATAGACATGCAAAGTATATTAACTAATGACAACAATCAATACAATACAACACAGAAATTACCACTTTCCTTAGTAATACCTATTAAATGACATTCAATTTACAAAATTAAAAATGACATTCAATTTAAGAAGAAAAATATCCATTTATGCTTCCATCTTCTAACAGCATATCTGTGTCAGGATAAGGATATTTTTTCTGTTAATGTGACTCCTACATTGTCTAAATATTTCAGACGATCACAGGGGATCCATGAATGGTGAGATGTGTACACCTACAGTCTCTAATTGGACGAATGATGTGCTTCATTTATGATACACTGATCAAAGGCTGAACTGGAAAAGATAAAGCAGGTGCAGTGTTACTAAATGCACTGCATCTCTAATGCAGTGGGAAGGCAAAATCATTGATGAAGGAAGATGAAGAGAAAGGATATTACTTGTCTTCTTATTTTTGTATTCATTATATTTTGGCAAATTTCACTAAACATGATGTCTTCAGGTTTAAGTTTCAGATAATATGCATACTGGAATAATTTTGGTTCTGGCTGTAATCTATGAAGAGTGCTTAGAGTCATATAATGAAAAAGTCTCTGACAATGATATATCCTTATCTGGCAAATGAAAGGAAATCACTTTATTATCTTCAAAAGGGCTTAAGCCTACATGTTCTGGCTTCTTAGAAAATTTCCTTTGAAAAATTCTGTCAAGTGCTTAATATGTAGTTAAATTTTCAGGGTTACTTAACGTAAATTGAGAGGTCAACCAAAAGTTAAATTGAGGGGGAAAAAAAACTTCAGTCTGAGGCTATATTTTATTTTCTCTCAAGGAAATAAATGAAAAGGCAACAGCAGATTTTATATGTTTGGACCAGACACCTTGAATTATTTGCAAGCCCTAAAATGAACTAGCATGGAGTCTGGGGTTTGATTTGTTTTGTGCCTTGTGATCTCCTGGATAAGCTCTGGATCATCATGAACTAGACTGGATAAAGAGTTACGGAGCATGAATAGGTAATTAACCCACTGGGTTCAACTGTAATTTGAATGTAAATAGAATTCCATGTACTTTGTTTCACATGCTTTGCCTCATTGTTACATTTATCATTGGAGACATCTTTATAAATACTTGGTGAGGTTGTGGGACAGACAGGGGTTCATTATGGGATGTTTACCCCAGGATGAAATCTTTTAGCTTTGGTCATTGGTTTGAATCAAGGAAACCCAGGATTCATGAAAGGAAGAACATGAAGGGAAAAATAAACAGGAACAAGGGAGGTATGACAAATTAGGTGCTTTCTGTCATGTGCGTTCTCTGCCACACTGCTTCTCACTGAGATTAGCTCCTTGATATTGCCAAAAATAAGTTAAACAAACCTGCCTATGCTACAAATGACATGGCATCAGGGACCGCAGGGAGAGATTGGTTAGCTGCTTCCCATAGAATCGCCATGTCTGTGGTCATTCAGAAAGCTGTAATTTTCATTAGCTCAAAAGAATTAGCCAAACATTTATAAGAATCATGAGAAGAACCATTGAAAGCAGCTTATATAAAAATCCAGGATTTATTTATAGAAATATGACATCATTCCTGTTGGTTTTCTGTCACACGCGAATAGTGGGAATTATTCAACCACAGTAAAATTATATCAGCATGAGTAATCTATTTAGATTTCTTTTCAAGATATAATGGCTGAAAATTATCCCTTGAAATAATATAATCTATTCCATAATCCCAAATTTCTCAGGTTTTCTTTTCTTTTTTTTTTGGTCTTTACTGGCCGGACAAACCCAGAAGCTGAAAACAACACTGCCCCCGTTTAACAAGGTGCAGAACAAATGACTCAGTAGCCTGAGAATAAGCTTGAGAGATATGAGGCTATTACCCTCACACTCATACACACACACACACGCTCCGGGACAAATTGCTTGCAGATGATAGTGTTGGGCTTCGGTGGGGAGGTGAAGCTTCATGCACTGAGAAAAGCGGCACTCGACAGACAAGGAACCACGCTGAGCAGTTTAAGGCCTGCCGTGAACAGCTAATATAGCAAATGCAGCCGATCCCAGCCCAGCTTTACCCTCTTTGGAGTCTGCCACCATACCACAATCCGGAGATAATATTAGCAGAGAAACGGATGCTTTACTCTTAATAGGAACAATGGTCTTAATGACTTCCCTGGTGACTGGGCTGAGCTGTTGCCATTCATCAAAACAAAAGCCCTCCAGGAAAGACAGCTTTACCTAAACAGTAGAAGGATGCGGGTTGTTTAGAGATGTTTTGTGTCTGGAGCTACTCTGTGCTAAACACAGAAGGGGATGAGCTGGGCTGATTTGTGTTTCTAATTTAGATTTGTTTATTGGTGGTATGAGTTCAGTGGAAAGATTTTTGGGTATACTGATAAGCAGGCTGTTTGATGTCTGGCAGAGGCTTATAATGCTGGGAAAGTGTCTGAATACTGCAGACTGTTCTGTGCTGTAGCAAATAAAAATATTTATATTGCACAGTACAGATATAAGTAAAACCAGTGTTGCACTGTGTTTTTTGTATATACATTTTTTTCTGTCTATTTGCTCTAAACGTAATGTACCACTTTATAGAATGAGCTGATGTACAAGTTGTTTTATTTAAACATGACAAAATCATTTTATTTGTTTATTAAGGTATTTAAAGTAATTTAAAAACCTCTGTACAAGACAATAGTGTTTATTTATTTCACATGTCACCTACATATAGCCATCTCTGTGATTCTGTCTAAACTGATTGGTGATTTGATGTTTGTTCTCATCAAAATAAGCAAAAAATTAACTTTTTCCAGACTGGCTCATATCTCAAAGTAAAAGTTTAGGTTTTGCCCTGGTTTGTTGCTAAGATGGTACTTGTTCAGTAGATATTTACTTATTCTGATTGCCTTAAGTCAGTGTTTCCCAGTCTGATCCTTGGGAAACCGCAGACAGTTCACATTTTTGCTCCTTCCCAACTCCCTCCTGGCAACTGGAAGGGAGCAAAAATGTAGACTGTCTGGCAGGGAGCAGGGAATGAGCAAAAACTTAGACCGACTGTGGGTCCCTGAGAACCAGATTGGGAAACACTACCTTAAATGTGTGCCGTTTTGAGGATTCTATTCATATTTAAAAATATGCTTTATATTTTATTTCCTGCCCATTTACTTATTTAAATTTTATGCAGTATTATGCAATTAATCATGATACTTATAAAAGTATAATAACGTTCTAAGTTAGGTGAAAGGAAATTAAATATTAAAATCTGGAAAGTGTAACCTTTCTCCTTAACTTCATTGTCATTATCAAAAAAATCGTTCGTGGTTACCGACATAGGAATCTACAGTTCTGCAGGTTGGTATTTAGGCTTTTTTGTTGAATGTTTTTAAATTAGAGTTTAAGTACTTGCGACAGATTACTTAGGAATCGTAGACAGACAGGAGCGTGAAACGGTAACACCGCCCGGCCACCAGTCCACACTCACACTTACCTCCAGAACACACAGGCTGTGTTTTGGTCTAACTTGAGCTCTGTACTGCTGTGCTCTCACCAGCCTATAACTCAAAAAAACAGCCCCCCCCCCCCACCCTAAGAATCCCCAGGGGCTGCAACATGCGCTATCGTTTGCAGATGTGACCCAGAAATTGAAATCCGAGTCCTCGGAACAGGCCCGGAAGTGAAGTCGCTACAAAGCCCGCTAAGCTATTACAGGCCAGATTTTCCACATGTTCTCACTCCGGCCTCCAGTGCTTGTAAATCCAAACCGTCTGGAGGCATTAAAGTAACGAATAACATGTTGCGGCTAACATGGCCGCTTGACAGATGTCCCATTTTTTCCTGTCATACCTCCTTTTTTAAATAAATAATACATATGTAAATGTGACAGACTTGGGATTTTGCTTATAGAGCTGCTAAGCATAGATAGTAATGCAAGTCCACAGCATCAGCTCAGCAGTCATTCCATCCATCAGTCCACCCACCATTTATCCTGGTCATCCTTGTGGGGGGGGGGGGGAGGGGGCTGGAGCCTGTCCCAAGGCAGGGCTACACCCTGGAGAGAATGCCGGTTCATCACAGGTCATACATACAGTCCTGCACTGTGAGCAAGATGCTATTTAGAGATGCCAGAATGTGCGTCTATGTGGAGTGCAGAAGGAAAGCCACTCAGCACGTGGAGAAGAGGCAAACTGCACACTGAACAGAAGCGAGATTCACAACCCCACAGCCCCGAAAGTGTGAGACAGCAGCCACACCCACAGAGTCGCCCTGCCATCCACAGCAGACCAGTCTTAGATCATTTCCAGAACAATTAGGACATGGAATGATAGTCAAATGACAATGGAAAGCTAAAAGATGCCACTGGTGTCATTCACCCCTACCCAGCCCTAACCTTAACCATAAGTAACCAAACAAATAATGGCATTTTTTCTCTTTCGATTGCATTCACAGATTTTTATGAGGATCTGAAAAATGGTCCCAACAACATCAAAATAACAGGTTTTTATTAAATTCTGTGGAATATTTGGTCCTCAAAATGCAGTATGAACCTAATCCACACACACACACACACATATACTTATATACACACATACACAAGTACTTAAAAAGAAGTACACAAAAGGATAAACTGTTGCTATATCTACCTTATCTTTTCCTACGTTGGCATGGTGTGTACAAGCCATGACTTACTATCATCAGTTGTTTTTGGACGACAATATATTAAAGTTATACTGCACATGACCCTCCACTCCAGCAACGAGGAACCAACCAGACCGAACCTGAAAAACAGCTCTTTTATTGTTACTCTCTTCATGTAAAACTACACTGCAGTACAAACAGCACAGTTCCTGTGCGTAGAACGCCGTCAAACACACTTTGGTTTTGGTATTGGATGATTTACAGTAATGAAACTAATATATCACAAGTAAACAAGCAGGAACTCTTCAAAGCCTGGAAGTAAGATCAGCCGGTAACTGAAGCATTATTCAATACAATAAATAGAACCGAACGTCGGAACGGAACAAAGAAGCCATTTCTCGGATTCGGGGATGACAGACTGGTGGGATGAAGATACTGGGATCTTTTATTCACAGTGGGAAATGCTACTGCTTGTTCAACAGCAGACTTTGTGAAACAAAGCTCATTCTAACCCACTAACCATCAATTTTTCCACTACTTCCATACATTTAAATTATTTATTATAAATGAGAATCAGCTGCAGTTTACATTAACATTCTTCTTATATATGGTGAAGATTATAATTGAATTGTTGAGATGCTTTTTTTCTTTGCTCTCAGTGGGACACCTTCCAACCCATGGATAAATGCACATAGCCCCTGTATCCCACATTCCTCTCTTCATGTATAAATGCACATAACCACTGTATCCCACATTCCTCTCTTCATGTATAAATGCACATAACCACTGTATCCCACATTCCTCTCTTCATGTATAAATGCACATAACCCCTGTATCCCACATTCCTCTCTTCATGTATAAGTGCACATAGCCCCTGTATCCTCTCTTCATGTAAAAATGCACATAGACCCTGTATCATCTCTTCATGTATAAGTGCACATAGCCCCTGTATCCTCTCTTCATGTAAAAATGCACATAGACCCTGTATCCTCTCTTCATGTATAAGTGCATATAGACCCTGTATCCTCTCTTCATGTAAAAATGCACATAGACCCTGTATCCTCTCTTCATGTATAAGTGCACATAGCCCCTGTATCCTCTCTTCATGTAAAAATGCACATAGACCCTGTATCCTCTCTTCATGTATAAGTGCACATAGCCCCTGTATCCCACATTCCTCTCTTCATGTATAAGTGCATATAGACCCTGTATCCTCTCTTCATGTAAAAATGCACATAGACCCTGTATCCTCTCTTCATGTATAAGTGCACATAGCCCCTGTATCCTCTCTTCATGTAAAAATGCACATAGACCCTGTATCCTCTCTTCATGTATAAGTGCATATAGACCCTGTATCCTCTCTTCATGTAAAAATGCACATAGACCCTGTATCCTCTCTTCATGTATAAGTGCACATAGCCCCTGTATCCTCTCTTCATGTATAAGTGCATATAGACCCTGTATCCTCTCTTCATGTAAAAATGCACATAGACCCTGTATCCTCTCTTCATGTATAAGTGCACATAGCCCCTATATCCTCTCTTCGTGTAAAAATGCACATAGCCCCTGTATCCTCTCTTCATGTATAAGTGCACATAGCCCCAGTATCCTCTCTTTATGTATAAGTGCACAAAGACCCTGTATCCTCTCTTCATGTAAAAATGCACATAGCCCCTGTATGCTCTCTTCATGTATAAGTGCACATAGCCCCTGTTTCCTCTCTTCATGTATAAGTGCACATAGCCCCTGTATCCTCTCTTCATGTATAAGTGCACATAGCCCCTGTATCCCACGTTTCTCCCTTCATATATAAATGCACATAGCCCCTGTATCCTCTCTTCATGTATAAGTGCACATAGTCCCTGTATCCTCTCTTCATGTATAAGTGCACATAGCCCCTGTATCCCACATTCCTCTCTTCATGTATAAGTGCACATAGACCCTGTATCCTCTCTTCATGTATAAGTGCACATAGCCCCTGTATCCTCTCTTCGTGTAAAAATGCACATAGCCCCTGTATCCTCTCTTCATGTATAAGTGCACATAGCCCCAGTATCCTCTCTTTATGTATAAGTGCACAAAGACCCTGTATCCTCTCTTCATGTAAAAATGCACATAGCCCCTGTATGCTCTCTTCATGTATAAGTGCACATAGCCCCTGTTTCCTCTCTTCATGTATAAGTGCACATAGCCCCTGTATCCTCTCTTCATGTATAAGTGCACATAGCCCCTGTATCCCACGTTTCTCCCTTCATATATAAATGCACATAGCCCCTGTATCCTCTCTTCATGTATAAGTGCACATAGTCCCTGTATCCTCTCTTCATGTATAAGTGCACATAGCCCCTGTATCCCACATTCCTCTCTTCATGTATAAGTGCACATAGACCCTGTATCCTCTCTTCATGTATAAGTGCACATAGCCCCTGTATCCTCTCTTCATGTATAAGTGCACATAGCCCATGTATCCAATGTTTCTCTCTTCATGTATAAATGCACAAAGCCCCTGTATCCCACGTTTCTCTCTTCATGTATAAGTGCACATAGACCCTGTATCCTCTCTTCATGTATAAATGCACATAGCCCCTGTATCCCACATTTCTCTCTTCATGTGCACATAGCCCCTGTATCCTCTCTTCATGTATAAATGCACATAGCCCCTGTATCCCACGTTTCTCTCTTCATGTATAAATGCACATAGCCCCTGTATCCCACATTTCTCTCTTCATGTATAAGTTCACATAACCCTTGTATCCCATTTTCCTTTCTTCAATCTTTTCAGAGCAATAAGATGTTTTTGTTTGTCTGAAACCCCTATTGAACTTTTAAAAGCTATTAACTTAATTTGTGCCACACGCTACCACCTACAACAAGCACATTACAGATGTTTATGGGTAACTGAGTCTTTGCTTCATACAAAACACATTCAGCCATGTCATGTAATTACAGTACTTGAAAAGTAAGTGTTTTTATTTAAATATTGGTTTCCTTCTATTCAGTGCTTAATCATGCTTTGAGTTTTGTTTGTCAGGACCATATTCAGATAATATATTTGTAAAGGAGCCTGACTTTCCTGTTACCGTCTCTCCATGGCTTCCCTCTCCTACCAGACATGTGACACACCCTGAAGCATCATGTGACAGCTGGATGTGCTGACAGTCATTGTGGCTGAAAGAGGAAGCAGTCAGTAAATTTTCCTCATAGGCAACTGGCACTTTCTAGCAAGGGATGTGCAATAAGGTATAGTTTTAGTCTTATATAATTTTCTCTCTCTTGGTGTTTTTGACAAAAAGGTATATCTTCATACAATCTGATATAATGTTGTGATTAGGTTGTGGAAAGTAAGAATGCTGTGTCTAGATAACTAGCATAAATGCCACTTTTGAGAACATTTTAAATGCTCTAATAAAAAAAAATCACCAACTCTTCTGAAGTACCAGACATAAACAAGTGCACATAGCCCCTGTATCCCACATTTTCGGCTTATACAAGTTTAGCAAACATCACACTCGGCTACAGATTAAAGGAGGGGTAGGCAACCCTGATCCTGGAGTGCTGGTTTCCAGCAGATTTTCCATCCTACCTGATGAGTTACTATCTGCCTGAGATCAGGTGTGATTCACCAGAAACCAGGTAGGATGGTATAGTTCTTATGTTCTTATGTTCTAAGACCTGCTGGGTACTGGCACTCTAGGATCCGGGTTGCGAACCCCTGGTTTAAACATTGCTGGATGTAGAAATTTGTATTTAAGTTTTTTCCCCCATTGCCACCCAAAACAGGAATGTTCAGCTACTCCCTTGGTAGTCATCTCCTTAGTGCATAACACCCATGCAGCTCCGAAGAGTGTGTGTGCTGTCAGTTCCCCACATAACGTGCTGAAAGCTGAGGGCTGTTCTACTGTTTCTACCCGCAGCCTAATGGAGCACAGAGGGGGGATGGGCCATGTCTACCACACCCAACAGAACCTACACCCATCTGTGTGTTCTGGGCCAACTTGCTATAGATAGGGAACACTGCACAGCATGGAACCATTCAGTCCCTGCTGTAGTTCACACCTTGCTCGGACTGGAGAATCACAAAGAGAGGCCCTAAAATGCTTGGACAGGAGAATCACAGAGGGAGGCCCCGAAATGCTATGGTTACAAAAAAAAACCTATGGGAAATATCTGTAGAGGTAACTAAGGGGCAGCACCCAATGAACCATGGAGCACTTCTTGAAAAATACCAGAACTGGGATATCTGCCAGTTCTCCATCACCTTGCTTTTGCAAAAACATTAATTGGTTTTCGGCCTGTAGTGCCATTATGCAATTTGTTAGTCTATCAGCAGCATGTTGCTATAACTGATGTTAAGCTTCCAGGACACCTGTGTTGAGAAGTTAAGTAAAAAATGATTCCCTGTAATTTATCGTTATGATTCCATTACTGACTAAATTGGACCTCGTTTAAGCAATCAAGCCGCTGCAGTGTTATGGCTGAAGCAATCCAGTGCAATTTTTCAATTTCCTGTTATATGGTTCCCCTTCCAACACGAGTGCCCCAAAGCACTTAACAAAATATGAATAAAGAAAGTAATAAAATGGTACACTGAGCATCCTGATACACAGGCCTTGCCCCCTCTGACAGTAATAACTCTTGGCTGCCAGAATGACTTGACGTCACGAAGAGCAGAAATCCCCTATGAAATGTATATTGAGTCCAGGTCACATTGGCTTCAATGATAACTCACTTCCCAGACCAAAGCTTCTGCTGAGCCCCAGCTGAGGAAGCTGGGATCTGCTGGATGAAAGAGGCCAATGATAATTAGCCTTCCTGGGATCTGTTTCATTTTGGGGGCATTGTGGTGGAGTACGGTGTGAGACTGAGGGCTGCCTGCAGTCTGACATCTTCATATCCATACTGCCACATGATGTCATTTTGCATTTCCAGATATTTTCAGCAGTGATGCTGAAATATTATGAACTGGAAAAAGTCTGATCACAAAACCACCCCACAAAAATGCATGCAGAACAAGTAGAAAAAATTGCGAGTGAACCATGAAACTAAAGGAGGATCACTGAATTTAACTGCTCAAAAAAAATTTACGAATGCATAATTTAGTACATTTGTACACCATTTATCTTTTATAGTCTGGCAGTGTTAGCTGCTAGGGTGAGGTGAGTTTGTGGTTTTGTTTGTCTCATCGTTAATTAAAATAATTAGAGCAATATATTCATTCATTAAATTAATGAAAATAAACGGCGTGCCGGCTCAGTAGATGCCATTGTGGTCTCATACGTCTAGGTTTCTCAGTTTGACTTGTTTCCACATCTCTGGATGTGGTGTGGCGTTTGCGAGTTCTCCCTGCCATAGAGTTCCTCCCCAATGTAAAATTATCATTTACACGCACTTATTCCTTTCAACTGCAAGATGTCCCCTGTCCGGTGTCCAGAGCTGCCCGGGAGAGGTTATAACCACCACCCTGTATAGCAGGGTTTTCCATTCCGGTCCTCAGGGACCCACAGACAGTCCACATTTTTGTTCCCTCCCACCAGCAGCTGGGAAGGAGAAAAAATGTGGACTGTCTGGCAGGGAGCTCGGAGGGAGCGAAAACATGGACCATCTGTGGGCCCCGAGAACCAGATTGGGACACTTCTGTACAGGAAAAGTGCTTATGGAAGTTAGAGTAATCAGAGTGTTCCGTGCTCTCAGAATGTCTCTTTTCCTAGCATTGCTGTTTCTTTAAATTCACAATACACAAATGCAGCACATATGTAAAAGTAGCACAAAGATGTTCCCTGTCCTGATAAATTACCAAGGCTCTGAATCCAAGAGTGACACACATGAAGTCTCCGTTCCCTAATGAACACAGCGGCTTTTCAAGCTGATCAGTAGCTGACTGCTGTAGATTTTCCCCAGATAAAATCAGGACAGCCAGAGCCAGTAATGGATGTTTAACAGTGGCTAAGTCTGCCAGCATGCCTTTTGCATTAATTGCATACTAGATATTTTCCTTTTAAATTCCATATTGTGCTTCAGTTGAATGTTTATAGTAATTCTACATTGATTAATTTTCATTGGCTAAAAAATATAAAAATAAATGGATAAGTATAGCAGTATTTAAGGTGCTTGTTCAAGGATATCGTGGCAACCAAGAAGATGAGGGTGCGGGGTGATAGCCCCTGAGGGGCAAGATATATTTAGGGAACAAAGGAAGATGTATAAAAGATTTGTGGAGATAAAGGGCCAGTGGTTGGCAGTTCGGGGGAATGAGCTCTTCCACAAACGGGCACGTTCCTGTGGCAGGGAGCGGAACAGTGCGGAGGCAGCTAGCCCTTCGGGTTGGCCCTTCTCAAGGTTCTCTCCTCAGGAGAGCACGTGCTCGACTAGCTCAGCTTCTCTTTTTCGTCTGACCGTCTTCCCAGCATTGGACTTTAACCCGTGATGGGGAAGACTGTCCCAACTCCTGGTTGTAGCAATTTTTGGACATCACTCGCACCCTTTCGCCACTCCACTGGGGGGCGACTATGAAGAAACTACGGTCACCATCCGCCAGTGTGGTGCTGATGCAGCGCGGATTCCATTTGGACCATTGTGTCATAATATAATGTGTGATTAAGTTATTTACTTAATGTTATTCTTGAAAAACTCACTCGGGATATGTTCTAATGTAAATGATTAGCTTGATGCAATGACTTGTTTGGTCTGTAAAAATTGATTATCTGTTGGTTTCATGTATCTGCAATATCAGTGTTGCAAAAAAAAATGTAATTGATGCTTTTCAGTAAAATTTTGTATTGACGGTAATCAGTTTGTATTGCTGTAGAGATGCTATGGTCTGATTATCTGGGATCAAAGTGTCATATGCATTTTTCAAGTTAAATTATTCATAAATAATTCACTGAATAACTTCTGGTAACTTGTAATGAGAAGAAAAGACCTAGAAATTTTTAGCAAAGGCTGTTATTGCTCATATGGCCACTGGTAAGTACTGGTTACTTCTTGGTGAGGTTAAATCTCAGAATCAAGGAACATATCGGATTCCTCAAGGGAAAAAACAATATGGATCATCCTGCAGAGGAACACCAGGCAAGTCACCCCTGTTTAAGCTTTAAAAGGTCAAGGTTTCAATCCTGATTCTGTATCCAAAATGTTTAGTTCAAGGAGAAAAAGCAAAACGCAGAGTGCTTACAGTCTGAGCTAAATTGTTTTTACAATTATGACTCATTAAATGGCATGCTTTCGGGCTGTTCAAATGGCCATTCATCGTCAAGCATCCTTGTAATCTCTTCACCTCAATTCCACAGCTTTAAACATTGTAAGACGAGTCTTGTTTGCTCTGCACCAATCCTGTGAGAATGGAGTGCTTTTTTCATAAGTTAAACTAGTTAATCTAGGGTCTCTGAGTTCTCTGAAAATTTGAAAGGAATTATGGGAGAGAACACTGACATCAACAAACCTGAAAAGAAAAAAAAAATAGAATGAAAGCAAAACAGAACACTTCACTCAAAGGATAAACAGAAACAAAGATACTTCAATAAATAGATGATGACCCATATACACACTTTGATGTGTGCCTTAAATGGCTTTTGAAGTGCTTGCTTACTTTCTGAGACCACAGTTGGCTGTGGGACACGAGTGAGTGTAAGCCAATATACACATGAAACCCGGCAGGCAGACAGCACCTGCACCCCAGACTCGAGCGTCTCTCTGGAAACGGCTCCTTCATCAAGCATCCTGTAGATAAGCATAATTTGCCATAATCCTTTACTGACCCCATCTGGTGAAGGTTTTGCAGAGAGGAAATAGGGTAAAGATGAACATTCATTCATCGTGGTGCTTTTGGACTGATTCTCATTGAGGATATTTCCTGTCCTTTGCTTGAGAGTGCTGCAGTCTAAAGTGTAATAACAAAAAACACACAATCTGTAATACAAAAACAATAAGGAAGAAAAGGTATTTCCACAGCAGATGTACTAGTTGATTAAAGCTTAAAGACGGGTGCAGAGAGACAAGCGGGGGGTGGGGAACGGAGCTGGAAGGCTGAGACGTTTCATGGAGGCTGGGTGCCCCCAGGCTGATATTAATTGTTTTTAGTAATAAGCCTCAGGTTTTCACGGTAATGTAAAAGGCTGGGGGTGGGGTGGGCAGGGTTCCCCCGAGGCGGCACAAAGTCAGATGGTAGGCCCATTAATTCACTTGTGCTTTATTACGGATCATGTAAAGTTGACTCTAGATGAGGCTGCGTGGGCCGACCCAAGTGCCCAACCTCACACTGCACATGCAGGTGTTCATATTTATATGGGTGCAAATGAATCACCAGTCGTATTGCATCCTGCGTTAACCCCGGTGAGTTAAAGAGGGCTGAGTTCAACAAGAGCCGCCAGCCTTTTTTCCTCTTGAGGGGATTTCAGCTCCTCTGCCGGTGGGTAAATCGTTTGCTAGCTGGTTGGTATATTCATCATAGCCTATGTGTCATGGTGGCTTCCCTGTTACCGTTGTTAATAAACAGCCCAACGAGGGCGACCTTCTGCTTCTTGTTTATTCATTGCTTTGCTTAAGGTTAGCTCTTCTTTAAGGATGTGGACATCCATCTATCTTCCAACCATTCATCCAGCACGGGGTTGCAGTGGAGCCTATTGCAGGAGGTACTGGCCATGAGACAGGAGGGCACCATAGGTGGAATGCCAGTTTACTGCAGCACATATGCACACACACACAACTATGTTAACCCTAACCAAACCCTATCCAGCCCTAACCATAAGTAACCAACCAAGATACAAGACATTTGGCATTTTTGGTTCTTTGATTACATTCACAGATATTTATTAAAATGACGTTTTTATTGTGGGGACTTGAAAAGTGTTCCTGCAAGCAAAAAGATGATAGTTTAATGGTAAATACAACCACTTCCCAGGTACACACACACACACACACAAACACAAACACATGCAGAGAACACAATAGTAATATTTTTTTATGGAAAAGGACAATAACAAAGTACTAAAATAATAGAATAGAATAGATCTTCATTGTCATTGTTTTTTTAAAAAGAACAAAACACCGTAAACAACGAGACACTGTTTTCATTGTATGTATCTGTGTGTGTGTGTATATATATATATATATATATATATATATATATATATATATATATATATATATATATATATATATATATAAATTATACATTAGATCATGTGACTTAGTGATTCATTGTATTAACCGCTAATCAAGAAAGGAGGGATATCATTAGCTGTTAGCCAGGCTGGACTGGGACCCACTGGTAAAAAATTTCCATAGTTATATATAACATCAGGAATATAGCTTGGGGACCTAATGCCATTATAGCATGTTTGATAAAGGATAATAAATTAATAACAAAAGAACGAGCTTCAGGTCAGGTTTTACTGGTTAAAATGAGCATCAACATATTTCCAGTCATTTCCCCCAGAGTATATCATCAATTACTAACTAATTTTCTTAGCTAAGCCAGTCCGTTAATGTACAGAACTCCGTTAAACACTATTTGTTTCCTGCCTGGCTCTCAGAATTCTGGCATATTTCTCGTAGTGAATTTGGGCAGATCTTTGTGAGGCTCATGCTTATATATGAAGAGGGAAGATACTCCGCAGGTACACTTGGAGCTGCTGTCATTTGTTTTGTGTGCCAGATATTCAAATATCAGTCTTCAGGTGTAATTACAACATGTCCTTAAAACAACTGAAATGAAGGAATCTGTTATTTCATTTCACTATAAATAAGGCTTGATTTGGGTCAGCCTCATGTAAATTTAGCTTTGGCACATATCATCAGCACACAAATCCCAACATGAGCCAGGTTGAAAGCTTATAAATTTCACAATATTACTCACTTTCTTTAGATTATGGGATGAAAGACCAGCAAGATTGGGTCAGGAGAGAAAACACACAGTAGCTTACGTATGAGAATGCTTCACCTGATAGTGCTAAAAGGTGTTATAGAACACAGACAAATTGTGGATATCACACATAGCGATATATATATATATCTCATCACCCTGCATTAGACAAGCTGGAAAATAAACAAGTGACTGGATCCCACCTCTGTTGTATGTGGCAGTCGCAGGTCCCTTGTGTTCCTCTGGATACTTCAGACCAAAGATACTATGCAGCTAATCTACCTGGCTTTTCTAAGTTGTGTCCTGTGCTGGTGGCTGGGATGGGCTCCATGCCCCTGTAGTCCTCACCAGGACAAATGGAGTACGGATGAAAAGTCAGTCATTAATAATGCCTTTATACAAAGATAAAATCCTACATGAATGGCTTCGAACTGCTGAGCCAAGATACACATAAATAGCTGATGAAACAAATTTTAAAATGTCAAATTTCATGTTTGTGCTTTGTGAAGATACATGATTGATGGTTTGTTTGAAAACCACGGGGCTGTAGATGATTTTCAGCCAACAAAAATATTTTTTTTAGCATTTCTGCATGAAAGGTGGCAGCAGGTCCGTTCCGGCTGCCAAATGACTGTGGAATCATTCAGCCTGTTTTTAAACAGATGAGAGGTAGAAAATTGGACATAGGAGAGAGAAATTGGTATTGAAGTATGTAGCCAATTGCATGTCAAGAAATACACAGCAATACACAGGAACAGTGGTCTCTTTTTGGGGATACAAGATTTACATCAATATTATACCACATCGCATGTAATTAAAGCATTTACTGTGTGATATGGGAAGAGGGGCTAAAACAATGAATCACCAAAATTCAGTAAAGAGGATGCATGCTCGCCTACCCTGCCAACTACAGCCACATAGAGATTCTATCATTTGAACAGCGAAAAATAGATACACTTAGCCGGGATTCAAAATGCGTGATGCGGAAAAGCCTTTTACAGGACCGTAGGCACTGAAATCAGCTGGGCAGGGAAAAGACGGTGTGCTGTGAAAGGTGAAACAGTCAGCGCAGATCGGAAAGATGCAGCCACAGCAAGAGTGTGGGCATCTACAAATATTACTAATGTAACTAATACAGCTCATACCACCTCCTCCAGAACGTTACGGTAAGAGGAATTAAAACACGGCTGCACAAGTGCGCAGCGATTAACAGCTTAGTGTTGGAGATTAAGTGTTTGGACTGAGCCGAAGTATTATTTTTGATTCTTGCTATTGTGTCAAGACAGGCGCTCATGGTAGGAGACCAGGGAATCCCACACAAAACACACTGATAAAAAGTTAACTATAGATAAGCTGTGTAACAGGAGCGTTATAGCAGCAGCAACGTATGTGGGGTAGGTGCAGCTTTATGACTATAATAGTAATGAGACAGAAATACAAATTGCCTATTCCTTCAAGTTTGAATATGGACTTTGATGGATATGAAGTAATCGTTCCGTAAATAACATGGTGCTACTGTACAGCTGCTATTTTTGCTGAAACAGGTATATATGCAAAAGGCTGATATCTAAGAGATGAACTTAAGATTAGCATACTTAAATAGAATAATAAATAATTTATCAATGTCTATGCTATGCTAATCAAATTCAGAGTGACTAAATTAATATTTGTAATTATAAAAATAAAATATTAACTACAAAACCTAAGTTGTGCAGATAAAACCATTAAAAGGATTCAAAAATGACCGAAAACAAAATAATTAAACAATGAACAATTAAGGAATTGCAATTAAATTTGAAATACAAAATGAACATAAATATTTGCAGACAGCATATCAGTAATTCATCATCACCATTATCCTTATAATGATTATTATTATTGTTCTTGTTGTTGTTAGTAGTAGTAGTAGTAGTAGTAGTAACAGTTTAGTAGTAGTTTAGTAGTAGTAGTTTATTTATTAATAAAGGTATTGTTATTTATATGCATTTACATAAAGTTGACATTTTTTTATTATTTTGCTTTACCCATGTGGTTACTATTTATGTTCACTTTATAATATAATATAATATAATATAATATAATATAATATAATATAATAATATATATCAACTAATATAATATAATAATTTTACCTAAACATTATAAACATATATGTAATTCTTATTTTCACAAATATTTCTGTTGTATTTTGAAAATTAGATAGCAAGAATTTTATTTGTTTGACAGTCACAGAACGCAATATCGCAGAACAACATTTTTTTATAATGAGCTGCAATCAATAGCAAAGCAGGTTTGTTTAATTTCATAGACACTTTACCCTTGCAGAAATAAAATAAACCAATAAATGGTTTAATGCTTTGGTTGAATTTTGTGATTTACTTCAAAGTTTACAAATCCAGTTTTGTGTACATGATATGTATATGTAAACATTTGGATGATTGTATTAATAAAATGTATTAACCAAAATGTTCCTGTACTATTTAGAAAAATACAACCATTTAAAATAAGCACTCAAAGTATTTTTTCTCGGCATTAAATCAATGAACTATTTCTTCATACAGTTTGAATCAGTACAGCGCAAAAGAGCAGTACTTTCTGGAGTCATATCTGAAGTTTTAATTTTTTTCATTAAATGTTCTACCAAGTTTAGTTCAAACAAAGTTGGTAATTTTTGTTAATAGTAAAGAAATTATATAAGGAATTTTTGTCCATTTTAGCAGCCGATTGAAAGTGACAGCTGTGTTTAGAGCAGTGCCAGACACCGGAGGCATTCTGGGTCGGGATGTGCCCAGCAGTTGGGCAGGTTGGCTCTGATCCAAAGCCGCTCATGCCTCTGTCTGGCATCGCTGGCGCAGCTTGGCACAGTCCGTGCCGGATAACGGGGGCCGGTGGGCCTTTCTGAGCAGCAGACGATGTGTTTCAGGGCTGGAGTGCTGATAGCCTATCTGCGGTGGCCCCATTGTGTGCTTCCATAGGCGCGATTGCTCTTTGTAGATAAAGACCTGGTTAAAAATTAAGGCAGGGGGCTTCATATATGGACTAGCAGCCAGAACACTGCGTTATGACAGATCTGAGCAGCATAAGGAGAATTTGAACGTGTGTGTGGGGGGGGGGGACATAAAAACAAGTCAGGCGATTTCCCATTTGCAAGAGTCAATCTAGACATCTGCAGGCAAAGAAAAGCCATTAATTTCACAGCGCATGGGTTACAATTGATGAGCTTTGACTGCTGGGGTCAGAGGTTCTGGAGGTCATACGGATCACTCCTGCTGCAAAGCTCAAACAGCACAATTCCCACCTCGCCTTTCGCTTTTTCGGAAAGATTAACTGTCGCTATGGAGCCTGAGGGACCATTTTACACATATTATTTGAGTTACACCTCTAGTTACTAGCTTCTCTAGTACACCTGCGACCTTTTTTTAGAATATATTTGTTGAATTTATTACTTGCTAGTTACATCTCGTGGGATGTAAGGCAAATTAACGAACAGAGGAGACACAAAAAACATACAAAAAAAGAATCAGCCTTACAAAGAAATTAACATTGCTGGTTTGGAAAAAATAACAAATAGCAGTATTAATGTTCGTGCACAAGCTGTGTAACATCGCAGTTACACACAATGTATATACATATAACAAGCACTGTGTGTGCTATGAATTTCATCCTGTGCGTGTGAGTCGTGCTGCACCACACGTAGCTGGCCCCCCCACCTGGACCCACTGCCTTCACACCGATATAAGCGCTATGCGCTAACAGCTGAGCCTCCTTGTCGATTGGTAATCGCAGACTGCTTTATTATAATGAATAATTGCTACCAAACAGCCTTCCAAATAGCCACTGCCCACCCACCCCAAAAGCCCCTGGGGGGCTGTTTCTTCCCAGGGACATGACACAAATATCCTTTTAGTGCCTCACACACCCCATTCCCCCGACCCCCCCATTAAACGCCACAGGAAACTCAGACCTCCTGTGTGATGCTAAAACGGTGCCTCATTAGCATATATGGGCAGGGCTTTAGTGTCTCTGCTGTGCCTATCAGGATGCATGCAGATACATGGGACTCCATTCTAAATGAGCACAGTCAGGCTAATTACAGGTAGAAAGGTGTGATTAGTTTCCGCTTAATGGAAGGAAATTTTCCTGCCATTAAAAAATCTCACCGTTCAATGTACGCGTGCCAGGTAGACCTGCATAGTTCAGAACTGCATAGTTTGCCAGTGCCGGGTCCTCGGCCATCTTAGACACCACGCACAGCTGATAAATAATAGATTAAACTCTCATTCGACCGCGGAGCACTTTTGTGACAAGGGAAAACTCAAACTGTCACAATATTACGTGTAACAGACGGCATGTGCGCCCATTCAGTAACAGAAGCTTTGTAACATTTATGTGCTGTGCGTTCTTCACACACTGGGCACGTAACACGTCAGGTTTCACAAACGTGGTCGCAGTGACATTGCAAAAGAGGAGCAATGCAGACATGTAAGGCATTTACCCACAGTGCACCTCACCTCATGCATCCCTGATGGTCGGGTCATGAAAGCATGCTTAACCACGGCAGATCATCCTCCCATCCAAACCTTGCACCCAACACAGTCCCAGCACCCCCAGAGCGGGTGAAGGGAGTGCGATGGAGGTCTGACCTAAATTCACAGTTTGCAAGGCCAGCCTCTGCGTCAGCAGCAAGGACGTTACCTAGAAATGCTTATTCTACAGCCTGCGTTTATATTACTGTGATAACAGTGCTCATTGGATTCCACACAATGTTGGATAAAGCAATAAATTGTTGTTTAAATATTGCAATTTAAATGAATGTCAAACTGACAAATAGAAACTTAATTTTAATGTCTCATTTGCATTTAGTATTTTTTTTAGTTATGTATATTTCTGTTTATTTGTAATCGAAAAAGACAATTTATTTATAATGTTGTTGGCAGCATATAAATGTGTGTATGTGTGTTTTTGGTATGTGTGCTCTAGTATATGAGTGGTGAAAGCCAACCTGTCACATGACCAGCGTTGTGTCGACTGGGGCGGGAATGACAGCCAAGTAAGGTAGATTCATGGATTTGAGACCTTCAACAAAACCACTCATACCAAAGACACGAAACAGTATTTTTAAACTGTGATTTGTTCAGTTTTTTATTTATTGAGCTTTTCTCTACAAAATGATGATAAATTCTGAAACCAATGCTTTTGATGCAGTCCTTCTGCAAAATAAATGAAAGCATGTCTTTGTAGAAGAAACACTCTGTCGATGATCTGAAGCACGTGGGTGCCTTCCTAAAAGGCCCCGTGTAAGGGGGAGGGCTTTGGCTAATGTAACTGTGATAGCAAAAGGGTTTGTTCACTGGGCAAGGGGAAAAACAAGGCAATAAAAGTGAATTGAGCTGAGGTCTCAGATCAAGTGTGGGGTGATGTTTAGATCAATGCCTGAACCAGTAAGACAGCAGTGCAGAGATGAACTTCAGGGATACCTTCTGATCTACATAAAGTTAAAGTTACAATTATTTGAACCCCTGCTGATTTTGTAAGTTTGCCCACTAACAAAGAAATGATCAGTCTATAATTGCAATGGTAGGTTTATTTGAACAATGGGAGACAGAACAATAACAAAAAAATCCAGAAAAATGCTTTTCAAAAAAGTTATAAATTAATTTGCATTTTCATGAATGAAATAAGTATTTGATCCCCTATCAATCAGCAAGATTTCTGGCTCCCAGGTGTATTTTATACAGGTAACGAGGTGACATTGGGAGCCTTCTCAAAAAGACACCTGTCCAGAGAAGCAATTAATCTATCCAGATTCCAAACTCTGCACCATGGCCAAGACCAAAGAGCTTTCCAAGGATGTCAGGGACAAGATTGTGGACCTACACAAGGCTGGATTGGGCTACAAGACCATCGTCAGGCAGCTGGGTGAGAAGCTGACAACAGTTGGTGTGATTATTTGCAAATGGAAGAACCATAAAATAACTGCCAATCTCCCTCGGTCTGGAGCTCCATGCAAGATCTCACCTCGTGGAGTTTCAATGATAATGAGAACGGTGTGGAATCAGCCCAGAACTATTCGGAAGGACCTTTTCAATGATCTCAAGGCTGCTGGGACCATAGTCACCAAGAAAACAGTTGGTAACACACTACGCCGTGAAGGACTGAGATCCTGCAGTGCCCACCAGGTCCCCCTGCTCGAGAAAGCACATGAACAGGCCTGTTTGAAGTTTGCCACTGAAGATCTAAATGATTCAGAGGAGGACTGGGGGAAAGTGTTGTGGTCAGATGAAACCAAAATCGAGCTCTTTGGCTTCAACTCAACTCGCCATGTTTGGAGCAGGAGGAATGCTGCCTATAATAATAATACATTTTATTTATAAAGCGCTTTTCAAGACTCCAAGAACACCATCCCCACCGTCAAACATGGAGGTGGAAACATTATGCTTTGGGGGTGTTTTTCTGCCAAGGGGACAGGACAACTGCACTGCATCAAAGGGAGGATGGATGGGGCCATAGACTGTCAAGTCTTGGATGAGAACCTCCTTCCTTCAGCCAGGGCACTGACAATGCATTGTGGATGGGTCTTCCAGCAAGACAACGACCCTAAGCATACGGCCAAGGCAACAAAGGAGTGGTTGAAGAAGAAGCACATTGAGGTCATGGAGTACCTTAGCCAGTCTCCCGTAAAAGAACTATGGAGGGAACTCAAGCTTTGTGTATC
The DNA here is from genome assembly GCF_048594095.1 of Paramormyrops kingsleyae. NCBI lineage: Eukaryota > Metazoa > Chordata > Actinopteri > Osteoglossiformes > Mormyridae > Paramormyrops > Paramormyrops kingsleyae. The sequence goes on from NC_132812.1 coordinate 5,395,395, forward strand.
CAAGCGACAGCCTAAAAGCCTTAAGAGGTCTGCAAAGAGGGGTGGGTGAAGATTTCTGCTGACCTGCATGCAAACCTGCTGATGAACTACAAGAAACGTCAGACGGCTGTGCTTGCAAACAATGGTTATTCCACCAAGTACTAAAGCATGTGTTCAAGGGATCAAATACTTATTTCCATAGATAAATACCAAATTGGTTTATTGGTTACATAATGATTTTTTTTCTTGCTTTGTTAATAATCTATCTTTTGCTGTTTAAATAAACATACCAGTGAAATTTAAGACTTGTCATTTCTTTATAAATGGGTCAACTTAAGAATTCATCAGGGGGTCAAATAATTATTTCCCTCACTGTATATTAGGTGTCATAACATCTGAGAAAACTCACTCACACACCCCTGAATCAGGCAATATGCTTGTAATCATCTGATATATAATAAACAGCATAAAGATCACTATAGAAACAGGTGCACATTACTGTATGTCTGTTGCTCACTGTGTACTTTCATAGATATTTGTGTGATACAAAAAGTGAGGGAAAATGTATAGATTACAGACGCTGCTCCAATTACGAGTGAGATACGTTCCGAACAGCCATTTGTAACTTTAAATGTTCATTTGTCGTTATTCAACATCATTTTAAGGGTATACGCAAGTACAAAGAATTAGGATGCTGGGAGTACGCACGCTACGCTGCTGCGTGGGGGGAGTAGCGGCCAGAAGTCGTACTAGGTGGAATTGGCACGCAGAAAAAAAAATTGATGTTGCGGACAGGAAACGGGAGTCCAATGAACACAATTTGGACTTAAAGTCCTCTTCGTTCATATGTCTGAAAGTTTGTAAGTTGACAGTTTGTAAGTAATGGAACGTCTGTATTTATAGATTATTGAATAATAAGGAAAGGTTGATTAATTCAGACCAACCAGAGTGATATTCACAAATTTGGCATGTTTTCATCTTTGATGTTTTATCCTACCTGCCCACACAGTAAACAATCACCCGTATTGTAAGCAACGTTCATGATGTTTACCAGGGGATATATGTTACATAGGTAGTGGACTAATATGTGCCTAGTAAACCTAGTGCTGTAGTTCTCAAGACCGGTCTTGGTCTCGAGACCAATTTTTTGTGGTCTCGGTCTTGTCTTAGTCTCGACTCTATTTGGTCTCGGTCTTGTCTTGGTCTCGGACATAGCAGTCTCGATGGGATGGGGAAAAAAAGAGAAAACTGCACATCCTTACAGAACAGTATCATTATTTATTACGCGCCTCAATTGAAATGCAACCAGTCAGATGCATCTATTTTAAAAACGTTACATTTTATATATTTTCTCCACGGACACTGCCAGTGCTTCACAGTCCACACACATCATACATATCGCATCATACATCGGCAAAGAAATGTCCGAAAATGTCTGCGAAGTCTATAGCATAGTTATAATTCAAATAAATTAGGTATTTTACATTGATTAGAAAGCACGGTCTTGGAGGTGCAAGTCAATCTGGAGGCTCATTCTCTTCAATTCAAAGCAAAGGATCATTACATAGCTGTATTCATAGCTTATCCGAGGCCTCTGTCCCTGGTATAAGAGACTTAATATGAACATCTTTCTGGTACATCCCATCTCTTTCCCTTGACGAGGTCTGATAAAATGGTTATAGGAGAGGATTGCTGAGAATATTATTTTCCATCAGGTCTCGTAACTATGACAAATCTGGGAGATTTTAAATGAGAGACATATGGATATATGGACAATATAATTGAAAAGATAACATGAATTTGATTTAACGAGTAATGACACTTTACGGCAATGCCTTTTTTCTCTACAGTTGATCTGGGTAATGTGATGTCGATTCTAGCCCTAGTCTGTTTTCGGTCATGGTCTTGGTCTTGGTCTCGACCAGTCTTGGTCTTGGTCTCGCCTTAGTGTATCTTGGTCTTGGTCTTGGACTTGGTCTTGGTCTTGGTACCCTCAAGTCTCAGCAGTGTCTTGGTCTTGATACCCTCCGGTCTCGGCAATGTCTTGGGCGGTCTTAACTACAACACTAAGTAAACCTAAAGTGAAGAGCAACTCTCTCAATCAAAAGGATACATTTTTGAAAAAAATTCTGTGGACTTTGTGAGTTTTGGAACTTTAACAAAAGTTCTTTGTTGTGTTACATGAGTGAGTTTCGGTTCTCAGTACTATAACATACGGTGAGGAAGCCTCACTTTAGGTCATTGGCGATCTCATCTCAAAGGAAAACAAAAAATGAGTTTCGGAAATGTACTCTTCAATCAGTGAGATCCTTGAGATAGAAACTGACAAAAACCGATCTCAGTTCATCAGAGTTATTTGTCTTAAATCTGAAAGTCAAGAGATTTCGGTCCGAAATAAGAAGTACTGACTATTTCTAGTATATCAGCTTATGTATTAAACACTCAATGAGATGATGGCTGTGAATGTGTGTGAGAGTCAGGCAGGACCAGCTCCTGTCCATCTCCATCTATCGTCCTCTCAGCCATCCACTCCTTTCCCTGTCTCACATTCCTGACTGGTAGCCCTGTAAGCCGCCACTGGTGTGTGGCCCCCTCCTCCAGCTGTGCAGGCTTTCCCACGCTCTGCTTAATATCGCATGACTCTCGCACCGTCGTGGTCCTTCGAGTAAGTCTGCAGTCCCACCTCCCCCACACACACACATACATACACACCCCCACCCCCGGCACAGCCCTGGCCCTGTCACACACCACAGGAGCATCACAGAAACCACCAGACAATAACATGCTTTCACACCATGATGAACAAAGGCTTCTTCAACAAGGTCATTGTTACACTCAGTCAAACCACAACATCTGCTCATGTGTTTATGTCTGTATACTAATGCATATATACAGTATAAAAACAAATACACATTTTATGATACATATGACTGTGAGCCTGTATATATGCAGTACTGTATAGTCTACACGTTTGTGTATGTATGCGTGCATTTTGATAGAGACCATCACTTGATGAGAGTTTGTCATCATTAGCCATATTAAGAGACAGCAGGGGTGTAAATGGTTGCATACCTGTTTTCCCCACTCAAAACGCACTGTGACTGCGCCCTACCTGTTCCCCTTCCTGATGCAAGGAGAGAGTCTGTCAGTGTTTCCACCCCCTCGAACGTGGGGGCGTCGGGGAAATGGGACCACAGCCCCTCCAGCCGTGGTAAATCCAAAAGGACAGTTCCTGCTTATTATAGAACCATTGCAGGTAATAAAATCTGAATCAAACCGCCAGCCTAGATCCACTGGAGACTTTTTGAGACCACTTTTACATTTTTAAAGTTACGGAAGCGCCCGGCACTAACGGCGGATCAGATATCGCCAGTTTGCATGCCAGCACTTACTTAGTGAGCCCATGGCCGGATCAGAGCTGGTTAGCCCAGTTCTGCTGTCCCATCTTCATGTCTCATGTCCTCCACCTCCAGCTGTCACCGTCGCCCTTGAGTGGTCATGGTTGATTCGTGTTCATTGAGTGTTTTCACTGTCCTGCATGTTGTGACAAATTTACATTGCAGCTACTGGAGACCAATCTGGAAACCACCAAAATATGAAAGCAGATCAGGGTGTAAGGTCTGGGTGTGAGATGAGGGTGTGAGATCTTGTTGTGAGACTGGGGTGTGTCTGAGAGTCTGGGGTGACGCTGGTAGCAGAGTGTGGGAGCTGCAGAATACATCCTGCCAATTTCTTAGCCGGGCTACCTGCCTGCCTGGGTGTTTGGCTGCATCCCAATACATTTTTGCCCATCTGCTGACTGCTTTAATTCCCCTTTCTGCTTGTCTCTCTGATACTACTGAATACTTGCCTGTTTGTCTGTCTATCTGTCTAGCCTCTCTGCCTGCTTCAAACTGTCCGTCCACCTGTCTGTCTGCTCTATGGCTTATCTGTGTCTCTTGCCTTCCTCCCTGCTTGTCTATCTGCCTGCCTGCAGTCTATCTGTTTGCCTTTTAACTGTCTGTTTCCCTGCCTGCCTTCTTGTCTGTCTGCCAGTCTGTCTTTCTACCTGTATGTCTACCTGCCTGCTTGCCAGCCTGCCTGTCTGTCTACCTGCCTGTCTGTCATCAATCTGTCTGTCTGCTGGCCTATCTGTTTGTTTTCCTGCCTGTCTGTCCATCTGCCAGCCTGTCTGTCTACCTGCCGGTCTGACTGTCTGTCTGCCAGCCTGTCTATCTGTTTTTCTATCAACCTGCCAGCCTGTCTGTCTGTTTTCCTGTCTGTCTGTTGTCTGCCTGCCTGCCTGCCAGCCTATTTGCCTGTTTTCCTGCCTGCCTCTCTGTCTGTCTGCTTGCCTGCCTGTCTGTCTGCCAGCCTGTCTGTCATCAATCTGTCTGTCTTGTTTTCCTGCCTGTCTGTCCATCTGCCAGCCTGTCTATCTGTTTTTCTATCAGCCTGCCAGCCTGTCTGTCTGTCCATTTGCCTGTCTCATTGTCTGCATGTTCATATTTCTCATTTGCCTGACTGTGAGCTCTGTCTCTATGCTTCTATGCCTGCAATCCTTTCCTCACATACATACAGACAGACAGCTCAGCTGCTGCAGTCAGCAAGTCCTGCGGAAGAGTTATTCCAGTAAGAGGGTCCAGGTGTCACCAGAGTCATCTCATTACACTGCTAAGGCATCGTTAGAAATGTTATCAATGTTAAACTACACGAAGATGATTAAAATGGCATTCACAATCTTCCATCCATTATGTAAGTACTTAGCCTGGTCAGGGTCACCTGGAGGGCAGGGGTACGTGCTGGAAGGGATTCCAGTCCATCACAGGACACATATACTCACCGTGGGCAATTTAGATTTCCACCACCATGTCTTTGGACTGCGGCAGGATATCCGTACAACACAGGGAGAACATGCAAACTACTCACACACTAGGGGAGATTTGAACGCCTAACCTACTGTGCCACCCGATTCACAATTACGGTACAGATACTGTAAACAGACACTGCATAAATAAGTAACAATATGTGCGTCAGTTGTGGACATTTTGATTGACTGGTGCCAGCATTGCTTAGGAAGCGTCAGCAGTGCACTGTGCAGACTACAAACTTTTTTGGGGGCCACTGAGAGGTCAGTTCAGGCATCAGCAGAAAGGAGCAACGTGAGAGGTTATTTTCGAATCTGTTATAAAGGCCCTTCTCCAGTGTCTTCTGCCGGGGGCCATGTCTGAGCTGTCAGAGCCGTGATCCAAGAGGCATGAAACAGAGCTGATTACCGTCTGACAGCTTTTATAATAGCTAAACATGCACAAGTGGCCAAAACTGAAGCTGCGTCAAAGAGGGCGGAGAGGAAGAAGAGGCAGCTGCTAATTACAATGATATGTTTGTCACCCCTGTATTTCCCCCATGGTGGGAGACACAATAGCCAATAATGCAGCTGCTGGGGGAGATGGGTAATTTTCACATGGGCAGACAGGGGCCGAACAAACCTTTCATCAGTGCTGCAGGTAAAACTGTGGGATAATTGCACCCCAAAGCTCGCAGCTACTTTCTAAAAACTTTAAATACAGAAGAAATCTTTGCAGAGTGAAATATTCTGAGCAGCAATGATACAATTGCCTAAATTGTCTTTGATATTATAGTTTCTTAGACAATGTAACCAGATTATCATTACAATTGCAATGCACCTGAGAGACATACTGTACGCCTTTGACTGGGAGGCAAAGATTGAGTTTTTCACCTTCTCACAGCCTAAAAGATAATGGTCTGCTGTCACCTTAACAGAAAGTGTCCTACAGAACGTGGAATACTAGAAAAATGTGGCCGTTATTTGAATGCTTATTTGTAATAAGTGGCTACTTACGTGGGTTTAGAAACCCTAAAATTTCACCAATAACACCAATAGCAGCATTAATTAGTATAATTATTTTATTGGTTTGTGAGGTATAATAAGTGGAGTTTTGTAGGAGTAAGTACAGGTTAGGGTTTCAGGTCTCAGGGCGGACGCAGCGTGAGCAGTGAGTGGTTTTGTGACACAGACAGGAAGTTGGGTGGGGATGGCTCGTGGAGATGGCGGCAGACCGCACTGATGGCCTCAACGCAGGGGGGCGCCCATCAACTCTTAATTGAAACTTATGCAGCGGAAAGGTACCGAATGGGGATTTATAAATTGATTATTGCCAGGCAGCAAAAATGCCAAGGGCAATCAGGTAAATGTAGCATGAATGATTAAATAAGAGAGGGCTTTTTGGAGCAGCGTAGATGGTAACCTTTTTATTTATGTCACTCAGCATTCATTTTAGACAGGAAGAATATAAAATGGTAGGTAGGGGGGCAGACTCCCTGAAAGACAGGTATTACTTTGATTTCAAGCCAATAAGTTAGACTCAAGAAAGACATTATGTCATATTTTAAAAGGTTTGAAAAAACTCCACAACTTTAAATGAAATGGACATTTTGAAGAAACCCTGACTAAATGACCTTGCCTGGTGTAAAGGAACAAATCATGAAAGAAATATATCTTAATCACCTTTCCGGAACTTAGATAAATGCCACAGGTATCCATCACCTCAATTAACCGGGTGGAAGAGTCTATCAGGATCTGACTGTCCATGATATGGGGTGGAAGCCGACTGGAGCTGGCAGGACAGAGCACAGTTATTCCTGTGCACGCTAACATCACACTGGCAGGACAGAGCACAGTTATCCCTGTGCACTCTAACATCACACTGGCAGGACAGGGCACAGTTAACCCTGTGCACGCTAACATCACACTGGCAGGACAGAGCACAGTTATTCCTGTGCACGCTAACATCGTACTGGCAGGACAGAGCACAGTTATCCCTGTGCACGCTAACATCACACTGGCAGGACAGAGCACAGTTATCCCTGTGCACTCTAACATCACACTGGCAGGACAGGGCACAGTTATCCCTGTGCACTCTAACATCACACTGGCAGGACAGGGCACAGTTATTCCTGTGCACTCTAACATCACACTGGCAGGACAGGGCACAGTTATCCCTGTGCACGCTAACATCACACTGGCAGGACAGGGCACAGTTATCCCTGTGCACGCTAACATCACACTGGCAGGACAGAGCACAGTTATCCCTGTGCACTCTAACATCACACTGGCAGGACAGAGCACAGTTATCCCTGTGCACTCTAACATCACACTGGCAGGACAGAGCACAGTTATCCCTGTGCACTCTAACATCACACTGGCAGGACAGAGCACAGTTATCCCTGTGCACTCTAACATCACACTGGCAGGACAGGGCACAGTTATCCCTGTGCACTCTAACATCACACTGGCAGGACAGGGCACAGTTATTCCTGTGCACTCTAACATCACACTGGCAGGACAGGGCACAGTTATCCCTGTGCACGCTAACATCACACTGGCAGGACAGGGCACAGTTATCCCTGTGCACGCTAACATCACACTGGCAGTGCATACAGGGAGAGCTAGCACTGCACATGCCGGGCACACAGTCCTCCTGGGGAAGCTCTTGCTCCATCTTGAGTCCCATCTGGTCTCTCTGGAGTCGGCTTTAACCAGCTCAATCAGAACAAATCAGCCAGAGGTGTCCTTGGGAAAGTTCCCTACACATCCACAGTCTTTAATCTTGAGATCAATACAAAATAATCTATTGAGAATGTGAATTCAGTGCTGGAAATAACACTAAACAGTCTCTGGAGTGCATCGAAAATGTTCCTGGAATCAGCTCAAAATATTCTGACCTCTAATAGATATTGTCTTCTCATGGACTCCCTGAGATATAGGTCCGCAGTCCAAACTTCAACATCCACTGCAGGTTTTTAAATGCTGAGTATTTAATTAATATTTGAAGCCATGAGAACGGCCAGTGCCTTGGGACAATGCTTAACCATGTTATATGGCTCTATGCCATAGTGAAGAGCAAAGTGGGTTCTAGACCCAATTTAGCGGCTTCAGCCAGCCCATCTTTTGTCCCAGTCCTCCTGAAAAATTATTATTCTAAATCCGTTTAGTGATTTTTCCTGTATTTCCGTACACATTTCATACAAATGCTGCTTCGGTACTGTGCCTCTTCCGGGAGTCCTTGGGCACTGTTGGTTTGACTTTGTGTTAAATGAGCGGTTGGTCAGAGAGTCCCGAATGAGGCACATTACCTGCATTGTGATGGAGCGTCAGTTATGGCACTACGGCGTTTCCCTGAGATCCTCATTGCTGATGACCTGAGTGGCTGGACCAGGCTGAGGGGACGCCCACGTAACACCTGGCTGCAGCAGATAGACAGCCATTGGCGGAGGGTGGGGCTGGATCGCATGTCACTGTACCAGTGCTTGCTTCCCAGCCTGACCTGACCTGTTACAGTCAGGACGCCCCGCTCGGCAAATCTTGTGGTGGGGGGCTCCCATCCAAATTTGAGTAGTACCCATTCATAAAGGATCTGTAATGCAGTATATAAGCTTTGTAAAATGTTGTCACAAACAGACAAATTGTCACCTCCATAAAGCTCTTCATGTTCAGCTAAGTGAGCTCACATCACAGTCATGTTTATAAATGATCTGCACAGACGTTACTCATGTAGCAAGTAAAGGGGACGAGGAAATGCCGCCACGCTGGGACACAAGTGGGGTGCAGGACAAAATACCGCCGTCTCAGGGATTATTTATCCAGCAAAAGTGGAACAGAAAGCGTGATTCATTGCCAAACGTCTGGTGCCCTCAAGTCAAAACTAGAAAAAGAAATTCAACTTCCCGCTGAGATTCAGTGATTTAGAGGGAGGGGTCAATCTTTACGTTTAGTACACGGTTTTAGCACAAACTGCTACTACCTACATTTAGAAGGGACCCAGAATGCCCTCTGTATGCACTTGACTAAAAAAGAGGCTATAGTCGTATTTTTATAGTGAATATTAATGATAATACCCTCATTGCAAAGGGGATGGATTTTGCTTCACCAGCACTATCATCACAGCACAGTCTCTGTCAGAGGAATTTAATGCAGGATCTGGGAAAAAAAATCTTCATTGGCCTGATAGTGTTTGATTTCCATTGAGGCTGAGGACTGAAACTGGAAGAAGCGCCACTCCGAAGGGTGAATGATAAGCGAGGTTAGCCAGCGCTATAGGGAATATGATTTCCCTGCAATGGCGGTGGCAAGCATAAAATCAGGCAACTCGGGCCTCCTCCCAAAATAACACTGCCTGCCCGGTCCATTGCGCAATGAAATACTGTCCTTCAAAGGCGGGAAACAGGCGAATCTCAAGGGCGTATTCATCTGTGTGTATATCACCACTAAACAAGCTGCCAGCTGTTTACAGCTAGATTATCAATCCTGCAGAACCTGACTTATGACAGCGTGCCACCGGATGAGCACCGTCTCATTCCAAAATAAACCCTCTCACTCAATTAGAAAACGCTAGGAGGACATTTGACAGACTGTGCCTTAATTAAATGGGTCTCTCTGCTGACAGTATCAGTGTAAAATAAACCCAGTCAGAGCCTGTAAAGGCCTTTTTTCTGCCTTGATTGCACAAATAAGCCTTGGTTTCCGTAAGATGGTGGGGGGGGGGGGGCATTGGTCACACAAAGTCTGGTCATAGGACATTCATCCAGCTCAGCTGACCACTAATCATTTAGGATTCTCTTCTGTTTTGGGCTGAGGTCCAGAACCCGAGATCATGACACATGAGCATGATCCCCACTGAACACCATGTCCATGACCCAGTGCCCATTTTACTTGTGTTTCTGCTATGCTGATGCCAAAAACAGCCGCCTCTTGTTTTTGCTTCTCTCCACCATTTTGTAAGACACATCTCAACTCTACACACAGAGTTCCTTCCCCCCAGTCTCCATGTCACAAGCTTCTGTTTGGCATCCCTAGTCTCACTACAGGGGTGCACGAGGACATCAGCTAAGCTGCTATTCTGGTGCGATTTAGTGAACCTACAAATCTTGCAGCTTGCAGCTTGGCACGACTGCAGCAGCATCCATTTCAGCACATCGTTCAAACTCAGATGTCTGCCTGAATATTCATAGCTGCTGCCTCTACGGCTGTACCTCGTACTGAATGGGGAGGTTGCATATGAAAGGAAATCAAGAGACTCTGAAATAGCCATCAGGCTGAAATCATTCTCTCTTAGGGAACAAGGGATTAAAGGGCATTCAGAAGTTTTATTGTCATTTGTACAAGCAAAAGTACAATGAAGTACTTGCTTGCGTACCTCCTTGTGGACATAAACAACACATAATGATGAAGAACAATAAGCAGCAATAACAGAATAGCGAACAATAACATACAATACAGACAGTCCCCAGGTTACGAACGAGATTTGTCTTTAAGTTGAATCTGTGGGAGTGTCAGAAAAATAACAATACGGTTTATAATAATAATACCTTGTACCTTGATCTGACAAACTGCCGAAGCCGTGTAATATTTTCACGAGCATCACAAAGCAGCTATTGTATTCAACCAAAATTTTTAATATGGCTTATGGCAGATTGTTCGTAAGTACGAATTGTCTGCAAGTCAGGTGTTCTTAACCTGGGGACTGCATGTATATACAATATACCAGCAAAACATGGTATAGATGCAATAAACAATAATATGTATCATAATTCATTATTACTCATCATTAGTTTGTCATCAAGCAACCAAGAAAAATACCTCTGGGTCACTGTAACACACTAAAGATTAACTGGTGTTTGGTCCCTTCCGATTATGTTAATCTGTTTTAATATTACTATTATATTTAAATTCTGTATTACATAATTTATAGGTTATTTTAATGAATGGGTGAACGATATTTTGCACTTTCTTCGTAATTTCTTGTGCAAAAACAAAATTCATGCTTTCGTGGAACACAGTATTTCCATTAAATTCACCGCCTGAGTGCCTCATCGGTGCTGGTTTGACGTAAGCAGCCTCTTTGTTCTTCATGAAAGTGAAGCCTACTTCACTAAAACTGAACCAAGTGTTTAGGTAACAAAGTACTTGTAGCTAACGATGAGTAAAATTTATCATAGCATATAAGTAAAGCATAGTTTGACAAAAAGACTCCTGTGGTCATTTGTTTCGGTAAGATGTGTCTGCAGAATATGCAGCGTTTGCTATCAATTATTAGTATATAGATCATCCGAGCAGTGGTCCCCCTTATGGCAGTTATTGGCCAATTCTGTGTGTAAGCATGTTTTTAAATTGCATATTGGAGGCAGCACAAAGTTCCAGGGTGACCCTATGCATGCATGCATCCATCCATCTATTCATCCATCCATCCATATTCCGTAACATATTCTTCACTCCAGGACACTAGACAGGAGGCACCCTCAAAAATATACCAGGCCATCTCTAAGCACTCATACTTAACCATATCATCAATCTTCCAACCACTTATCCAGGATGAAGTCTATCCCAAGGCAAAGGCAAGGGTGCACATTGGATCAAATGCCAGTTCATTACAGGCCACACATATACACACATACTTGTGTTTAAATATGAAATGCTCTGTTTAATATTCACCATGATCCTTCCCTAATAGAATATTATATTTATCATTTTTTGCCATATTACATCATGAACATTGTTGAAAGGACATTGCAGTGTTAACTTCCTAAGTGCAAAATCCCATCATTATATCACTTGTAGCAACAGTCACTTACTTGAGGGCAATAAAGTAGTTAATTAACAAGGCAAGTCAAAAGACAGGAAAGAGAATAAACATCCAGGTGCAAGAACAGAGACCAAGAGTGTGTGGGTCAAGCCAAGGGGCCATCAGATTTTATTGCAATTTATCCTACGTTTAGTGAAAAGTTTTGGAAAGCAAGCTGCTCAACAGAACAAATAGTGTGGATCACAGGTGAGGCGTCTCGCCTGGAGAGAACACAGAGTCAAAGCCAATGTAATCGTCCACAAACACACACCCCACCAAGCCTGCAGGAACCATGAGAGTCACTCTACATCTGATTGACACATTCCATTGTAATCATCATAAACATACATGGGCAATAACAATACAGACGGAAAAATCCTGATAAAACAATATGAATTATATCTGACAGTTCAGGCACTACAGAGCTACCAGCATAAAGTGTGAGGAAATTCATCAGCATCCCATTAGGGCATCATGTCACCCAAGGGCGCTGCTAAACATATTGGGACCCCCAGTCACTCAGGGGCCCTTGGAGTCATCATAATTCCATCCACCCCCCCCCCCCCCCCCCCCTTGCGGATCCTCTGATGCTACCCATGGGTGAGAAAAACCGATTATGATGTTACTCTGAGACACAAGGACTCGGTTGTAAGCCTACTCAAAAATATACTTCCAGGAGGTATATTTTCAAAATACCAAATGCCCAGCTCCACCTCTACTCCAGACACAGCTCACAAAGAGGGACGGATCATCATGTCTGTAATGTATAAATAAGTAAACAACTGAGGAGGGGAAATATCCCTCTTCAAAACTTTGATTACTTTGTAGTGCATGCATGAATAAATGTCATTAACAGTCTCTCTGCAAAAAATTATTCTTCAGGCTAAGAGCTGCTGGAAGCAACGATTAAGGCTGTTTCATTTTCTCTATAAGTAATGTGAATTGTTTTTTGACACAAGCATGAAAAAATTAAACCAGGAATAAAAGGTATTTTTGTTATTGTTCAAAATCTCTAATAAATAAAATCCTTTACAGTTTTGCCTGAGACAAATTATTTATATGCATATATGATTATGGTTATATATTCTTATAAAACACATCATTCTAAGTGTGTGTGTGAAGGTATGTTTCTGTGTGTTTCTTCCTTGAAGTGTTTCTATTTTTGGACCTTATGTTACACCTGATTAGCCATGAAAATCAGTCACCCTGTGGGCTTAGTGGCCTAAACTAACCTGAACATACTTCTCTTTCCCTCTCCCTCTCTCTATCTATCTATCTATCTATCTATCTCATATTAAAAATCTCAGATAATGAACAAGGCTGCTTCTTGCCGCTAACAGCAGCTCACGGGTCCCGCATGTGCCAATGGCGACATCACTGAGTTAGTGGAGGAAGCCTTTTGTTCATCAGCAGAAATGAATGAGCATTACCGGGAGCACACAGGAGCCGGGAAGTTGGCAAATTAACGTTAACAAACCCATCGACAGCTTGTCAAGCGGAATTAGGCTGCCACCTAGTGGGAACTCTGGATCATAGCAGTGTCTGAGGAAGCTAGCATGTCCGCTGGAAAACGGCAGACACCGGATGTTTTCAGTGAGTTTTATCTGGTGGAGATATGATGTCCCAGTTTAGAGTCAGGCGGACACATAATTAACACCGGACCTACATGTTGGAGAGGATGAAGTTTGCAGAGTAGAACAAAACAATAAAAACAATATAGCATACAGCTTTAACCCGAGTAAACAGTGGGTCAAAAGAAGATATATAAATAGTCAATTAGTCAAGATCATGTTGCTCTGTTCACTCCCAAATTTTCCAGTACAACAATATAAATTCAGGCTTTACCAGTTCAAATACTTTCATACAATTTATCTTAATACAGAATTATATTAATGTGGTTTTATTTTTAACCTGTCATGTCAGTCATGTCTTTCTGAGCATTGACATGCAAAGCAATTTTCATTCCACTTCAAGGTTAAAGACTACCGACATATTTGTAATTTTTTCTTTTGCATCACTTTAGACACATTTGAATAACTAATAATTGAGTGGATTACCCGTTTCCTTTATTACCCAACAATTCGTTCGTGCGCAGTATGGTGCAGTATCTTATTTAGGGAATAAGTCTAATTAAATTATTCAAGAATGCAGTTGCTCTGAAACTTAATATTCCTCATGTACCGGGTGTAAATATGATATGACCTGGACTGCATCCCACAGATGGAACCCTGATGCCACCTTGTGGTGATTATGTCAAGCTGCATCTATTCATTCCAGATAAATAATAACCTGCAAATTTTAACATATAATAATATTAACAATAACAATAATTTAAAACCGATTTAAAGGTGTTATATCAAAACCAATTTCAAAACCATAACGGGGTCCAAATACTTAATATTCACTGAAAAATCAGCATAGATTTAAACCTTGCAAACATTTTGACATTTTTACACATACGACCCCTGGCAAAAACTCTTGGAGGATATTCAGTCAGTTGTTTTCCTATGTAGTCCAAAAAACAAATCACAGATATGACACAAAACCATTTTACCTAACAGCTGAACATGCTGGCTTTGTGAAACATACCTCAAAAAAATAAAATGACATTGTTCCAGTTAATGGCACATCTTTTTTTCATATGAAGTAGAGGGAAAAAATATGGAATCAAGAACAAAAAAAGAACACAATTAGTACTAGTACTTTGTTGCACCTCCTCTGGCTTTTATGACGGCTTGAATTCTTTGAGGCATGGACTTCACTAATGAAAAACAATATTCTACATCAATCAGGTTCCAACATTCTCGTTCTCAGTTGACAGATCAGCTTTTAATTGCAACAATGTCATTTTATTTTTTGGAGGTAAGTTTTACAAAGCCAGAATGTTCAGCTGTTAGGTAAAATGGTTTTGTGTCATATCTGTGATTTCTTTTTTGGACCAAATAGGAAAACAAGTGACTGAACATCTTCCAAGAGTAGTGATTCCATATTTTTTGCCAGGGGTTGTAGACACAAGACTCTCATCTCACTCAAGCATGGGCATAAATTAAGGGGGGGTGTATCCCCCCCTAATAAACCAAAACCAGCTAATACAATCCCCCCCCCCAAATAATCATGTTTCCCCCATAATGGGTGGAGACCTCAACCACCCCAATGTTCCAGCCAAAGTTACGCCCTTGTACTCAAGAAATGAGTCCAAAGTCAAAGACTGATTAGGAGGCAAGGCTCTCAGTGTAGAAATACAGGAAAATTGTTTGTTGAATTAGTATTATTATTTTATAATTTAATTATTGAGTGCACTGAAATAAGAATTAAATGTATGTGTCCAAACATGAACTGAACACAAGACTGCATTTTTCATGCTCTCACATTGCAATACCTACTTTTCTGATTTATGGAGTATATTCAGATATTTTGGGGAAAAAAGGTATTATTAATCCTCATTGCTTGAAAATGTCCCAGGCAGCACGAGAGGGTTATTCTCACAAACCCACTGACTAACAGATCAGTCCTCTCAAATTTCCAAAATTAGTTTGAAGACAGACTCAAATTACACAACTTCATTCTCAACCACTTGTCTGAGGCCCAGTAGCAGCCATGAACAGCCTTTTGTAGGTCATGGAACTGTAGCAGGGATACGTACTGAGGTCCGTAATGGACTGCCGCCCGGATGCAAACCTGATTGCAATTGATCAATAGCAGACATATATTTTACTATGTTTTTTTTTTTATTTATTTATGTATTTGTGATTTGTTGTGTTAAGTGACCTTGGGTGTTTTGAAAGGCGCTGAAAATAAAATGTATTATTATTATTTTATTATTATTAGCCTATCACATGCAATTCGCAATTCCACCCAATCATTTTGCAGTCTTTTAATAACAGACAACCTACTATGCTACTATTTTACATTTTAGCGGACGACCTCCCTGCCCCCCGCTTTGTGTCTCAAGTATTAAGACTGGGAAAATGTGAATTGGGACTTTGACTTTCCCTGCCAGCCCCAGGAGGATGGGCTCCTGCTCTGGGTCGGTCCGGTTCCTCCTAAGGTTTCTTCCTGCCACTGTCGCCTATGGCTTACTCACTGGGGGCTTTGGGCGGGGATGTGTAAAGCGCTTTGAGACAATGTAATGTTGTGAGAATGCGCTATACAAATAAATTGAACTGAATTGAAAAAATAAATTGAATTGAAATGCTTTTGTCCAAAGTGACGTACAAGTGAGGCAAATAGCACGTTGCAAATGTTCATACTATGAAGGAGTCGGCTAGGCATAAATGCAGTTAGGCTGAGCTTCCAGTGAATGTCTAGGTATAAACGGTTTTGGAGAAGGAGCTACACAAGTTCTTCCAAACAGAGCAAGACCCTGATAAGACTATTCAAGAACTAGAAGTGCAACATAGGAACATTCAGGAAACAAAGAGGCATCAGGCTAGTAGAGGAATTCATGGAACAGATGGGTCTTGAGGTGTTTCTTGAAGATAGAGAGGGAGTCTGGTGACCAGTAGTAGTCCAGGAGCTCATTCCACCATCTGGGGAACCACACAAGAGACCCACCTGGAGTGACACTTCTTGCATGATGGAGGGGTCTCCAAGCAGTGTTGGTTTACTGACCAAAGGGGGCGAGACGGGATATAGGGCTTTGGGTAGGGATGGGTGCCTGTCCATTGATGGACCTGCAAGCCAGCACCAGTGACCTGGCCTTGATGTTGGTGCCAGAAGGGTGTCAGCGAAGGGAGGTGTGACATGAGAACGTTTAGGTTTAATGAATATCAGACATGCTGCCACATTGTTCATGTTCTGAAACTATTTAATGGTAAATGTAAATTCTATGGGAATTTTAAGCAAAAATTGTCCCTTGAAGTAAAGAAATAACTTTATATCATGACAATTGTTCAATATTGTTTTTAAAAAATAATTGCGGCAAAATATTTTGTCGTATTTCCCAGACCTACAGGGTCTGAACTATTTGTTTGGCCTCTGGGTAGTTTGCTTATTTCATCAGCTTTATTAATCACCACTTATTTCTGCAATAAAAGTATTTCAGCAAAGATGAGAAAAAACAGCACTGATTTCATTCTTATTTCATTTTCTGTAATTTGATCTTAAAAATAAGGAAACCATTAGCGTATCTGGGAAATCATTTCAATTATTCAATCAGAGCAACAAATGACAATTGCTCTACATACACACAAATAAAAAATAAAAAAAATCACTTTTTTTTTTTTTTTTTTATTCTAAAGTTTGTGAGAATGACCCAAGAGAGAAAACCTATTTAAAATGCAAAAGAACATATTGGTGTGAACAGTATGTATTATTTTCAAAAATTACCTCAGATCTTCAAACACTTCAGGGATACTAGAAAAATGTCTGACTTGAGTCAGTAAAATTAATGGAGAAAGGGATCAGTAGTCTAACACACCAAATTCTACAGTGGACAGAAAGGAGTTGAATTTGACATGGGAATTAGGGCTGGGCGATATCATATCGATATTATCACGACATCTTTTAAAAGAGGAGATCTTGTGGATAAACAAGGTAAAACGACGTCGGCGGTGTGGTGGTACTTTTTGCAGTTCAAAGTCTGACACTTTTATTAAACGTAAGGATATGCCGTAATTATACTAATAATGACTTTTGGAGGTCATACAAAGCCTCATTAATATTTTAGCCATACTACTAAACTGCTTAAATTATGGGCATAAATAAATGTCCGTATAGCACCGAAAGGCTGGCGCATGGCCAAATGTTGCGTCTGTCATCTGAAGCCCTAGTGATTATTGCGCATGCACGATATAATATCGATATGATATCGCCCAGCCCTAATGGAAATACATCTAAGCTCAAATTCCAATGCAGAGTTATGCAGTCAATGTTTATTTCAAACTGATAAAGGCGAAAAAAAACAATGTTATTTACAAGAAGGGTCAAGCCAGGCATTTAACCAATAACTGGTTTTTAACCCACAGAGATTCTTTTTTAAGAAAAGTAAACTTTTTGATAAATGGTCCATTTACATTACTCATAAAATAATACACAAACCATACATTTGGAGATACAAACACACACATCTTCCGAAACCCTGCAATACTAGCCATTGACATATTGACAATGATCCAACTCCATAACATATATAAATACCTCAGATTTCAGTAGTTTAAATTTTTAATCTAAGTAAATTATAAACATGAGTTATGAAATGTCTCGTTGATTTTTAGATCAAAAGAGTTTAAACTTATATCATGGGCCATGAATAATAAAAGGTAACGAGAAAATAAGTAAAGTATGACTAAGGGGGCGTGGCCTTTGTTTTATCACATTCACATGCCGACTTAACCAAAATTTAGAGAACAACTTATCAAACCCTAAATTAAAGTCTTGGCACTATTATAATAAAATGAGTAAAACCATTAAGAAAGATACCAAATAGAACTAAAAGTTTCAGCTTTGTTTCACTGAAAATGAAGACAGAGCTCATGGTGTGACAATACAATCCTCACTCACCATAGAGTTGTAATTGACTGGAGTTGCATGTTAAAGCTGGTGATGACAGATTTTCTCCTCCGAGTGTGTCACAGTGTCTTATTTTTAAATGGAGTGATTTAATCTTCCAGTTCTTATTGTCAAATGGGGAACGTATGAGCCCAAAGACCTGCTCAAAAATGCCCATACAGACCCATTCCTTATGAATGGTCCCAGCCACAGCCACTACCACCAGTCCGTGTGGTGAGGCCACACATTTCAGGCCATGAGGCTCAAGGTTAGGGTTAAAGAGAAGTCTTTCCTCTCTAGCCATGGCCAGGAGACGAAGGCTGACCAGTTCTGCCCCTTGGAACTCATCCAGCTGCTCCGCTTGCATGGTGGACTGGAGTTTCAGACATGCATTCTCCCAGAAGTGCTGTGGACCCCAGGGCTCAGGGGGCTGATCTTTAGCAGGGTTCTGAGAGTTCAGAGCTTGGAAAAACCACTGACAAAACGCCTTCCCCAGAGTCAAGTAATCAGATACATTCACATTTGAATTGTCCTCCTTTTCCTCTATGGCCGGCCTTGACGCCTATAAAGAGAAACCTTCATTAGGAAACATTACTAGTCCACACACTGCATTAGAACTTCTACACAGTGCACAACCTACATCGAATACACTGAGATACAACGTAAATTTCACGGCTGCACCGTAATCACCTTCCCGGAGCGCCACAGCTGAAGGGTGGCCTTCACTAGCTGACTCTTCTCAGCCGTGGGTGGCACGACAACATTCTGGGCCGCCAGGTACTTGAAAATGACGTCTCGGTGCACCTTCTTACGCTTTAGCAACTCCTCGGCATCCTGACTATACGCCAATATAGCCTCCCTTGCCTCTGCAAAAGAACGATATCCGATCATATACCTCAAGGCCAAGGATATTTACTAATATGGAAAATGTTAATGTCGTTTTAATCATATAAATAAGGACTGCGACATCGAAAAATATCCAGTTAAAATATGGTGCATCACTAGAGAATAAGTAACTATCTACATATTCTACTCCTTACAACGGAAGTAACACATAACTGTCAACTGAAACCTGAATCATCCGCACCTTTAGCGTTTGCAACCGCGATCATTCTGTTGGTTACCGTGTCGCAAAGACCCCGCAAATCAGCCTCCGACAGAAAACCTAAAATCTGTATAAAACCATCACGCTCTATGGCCGTCAGGCCTGCCATGATCGAAAACTTCTTGGTCGTTTTTGGTTTTACGATAAGGTGTGTTTTCGTCTAAGTCCGTCATGTCAAACGTTCCGACTGGAAAAAAAACACCTCCTCATTTAGGTTCCTATACATCATCGACTGCGAGTTGAGAGTTCGGTTGCAATCTCCTGGTGCTCGTTTATGCGACATCATAAGAATCCCGTATGTAAAGTACTGTGTACTCTTTGGCAGTCAAAAGAAATGTTTAACGCCCAGCCATTCCGTGTTTATTCATTTTCACCACCAGCTCATTTAATTAGTTAGGCCTAGTTGTTTAGTTAAAAAAATAACGAGAAATTGATTAGTTATGCGAGGTGTGATAGTGGTCGACTCAAAACATACATGGGTGTATTTTATGGTTGCTGCAAATACTGGGGTGATTTTAGCACGTTTTGAAATGGCTAAACTGACACACTTTGACAGACATAATAGCATAGCTTTACACCAATATGAAGATCATTCAAACATTTTCTTTGGCTACCTAAGATTTCGCATAAGAATACTCAAGAAACTCTTAAAAGCCAGACTCATACATCCAACACATTCGTGAATATCTCAAAGATTAATATACAAAAAAAGGAACAGAAATATGTAATATACTAAATGCTTAATAAATATAACTCATGTTAGTCCCCATTTTAAAAATTAGGCTAAGCACTGCGTGGTCTAATGCCCCTTTGTCACTTAAGAATCATTCAGTCTTATGAAACTATGGCATCGCCTCCACTAAGAACCAATTTGACCCATGAAAACAAATGGCCTTAACTCGTATCTATACGCCCGTCTACCAAATTATAAGGACAAAGTGAACATTTTTCCACTTCTAACCAGGCTGCTTCACAACGGCACAAGTTTTTTTTTTCCCTACAGGACACAAAATGAAAGATCAAATCTTTATCACAACCATCGTATAATTAAATAGATTGCAATAAAATTACAAAAGTTTATTTCATACATTTGTATGTTAAGTGTAATAACTAGCATGAACACATTTGCAATTTTAATGTACAAAATGTGCAATACCTAAGATGTATGCTGTTTTGAGGGGGGAAGGGAATTTTAAACACTGCATGATGTCAGAATAGTGTGGCTTGCCTTCTTAAGAATTTAACAAGATACACAAACCTCAAAACACTTGAAATTTCAAACTGTGAAGTTCACATATTATTTAACCTGGACAGCATTTAGCAACTTTATTCTATATTTTCTTTGGTTTAAAAAGGTACATTGTATCTGTAGGAAAATACAGTAGAAGAGGATATTCATTTATATATAGAAAATAAGATTTTATATACATAAAGACACAAATCCAAACATCCACTAAACTATTCCAGTGACAATGGTCTTAAGAGACCAACACCAGGACACACAAGGTTTCTCAGCCAGTAGTACACAGAGTATCTATACAGAAAACCAACATGTGGGGGAAAAACATGAATTGATAAGCACGTTATATTCATAATCATAACTTTAGATAATGGTGCTTAAAAATGTGTTATGTCAACAATGTCATATAAAAGCATCCACATGCATGATAAAAACTGAAAAATGAATTGCAAATCAGTAAATGTAGTTTTTCCTCCACCAGTACACATCAATTTAACACAGTTTAAGTCAGTTAAACTACCAAAATTTAGCCACAATGAAAGGATTTATTGAGTTTGGAGTATTTATTAATGTGTCACTTCTTAGAAGCAGCATCAGTCCGTTGACATCTATTCTTTGACAAATCCAGAAAAAAAACTATGAAAAAGTAGTGTTGTTAGGACAAATCTCTGCCAAAATGCACATTTGACCATTTAAAAAGAACTAAGAAAAATACAATTATTTGCCAACTTTGGGATTCTAATTCACTTCCATAAAAAAAACAAAAAAAAAAACCACACAACTGTACATTATTAAAAACAAAGATGAAAAATCAGTTCAAACCCCAAGACGCACTGAATTCAATTAGTGTTCAATGGCTCCTATTATTTTAGAAGACCTGGAATATTCTGCTCAAACATAGGAATTCTATTAATATTATGAAATGATTGAAAAGAAAGGCAATGAAAGAAGATTCTGCTTTTTTGTCCAAAAACTGCACAATCCAGTTATACATGCAGAACCTACAGAGAAAAAAAGGTAAACCAATACTGAACAGTCAAAACAAAGAAATGGACATAAGAAATGCTTTAATGTTACTTGAACAGCAGGATAAACACTGGGTTCACACCAAATTCTCTTTACAGGAAAGGGTACGTCTAAATTGTAAATAGTCCCCGTCTCAAACACTGGAACCACCACATATTTTAATAACATTGTCTTATTTTGACCCTTTAGAAAACATCTTTGCATGAAGTTGACCAGGTAGTTCCAAGCACTTCATAGTATGTCCTTTTGAGTGGGGGGGGATTAACCATATACATTCTGTTCCTTCCACTGAAAACGGCAAATGAATGCTTGTTTTTTTTCTTTAAAAAAAAAAAAAAAAAGAATGAAAAGAAAAAAAATAAATCACAGACACCTAGTGCCTCCCAGAGGCAGCCATGAAATGTGCTCTTTGCAGTCTTACTCTTCCCACATGTCAGTCTTCAGTATTATAAACCCCTTCTAAGGTGCCATCTGAATCTCTCTTGACTTTAGCTTTGCAGATGGAGTGTGCAGACAGTTGCCCAATCAAAGTTTACAAGAACAAGTAGATTCTTCACTTCTGCATCTTGGAAACCAGATATCGCCACATGCTCCATATTTCTATCTACCAGGCACCTGGGAATTGGCAAAACACATACAGAGATTACAATATTACCCAGAAAGACCTACCATTCAGTTTCATTCAAAAATTCCCTACAGCTGAAAAAGCTAGATTACACAAGAATACAAGTTTATACAGTGAGACTTACTTTCATCATCAGAATCAAAGCCAAAGAGAGACTTGCACTTGCTGGAAGAGAGATGGATCTGCAATGCTTCAGCACTTGGGAAAGAGGAGAAGCAGTTTGTGCATCGCTGCCTCTGAGTGCTGTGGCTTGGGCTGTTCTCTTCTTCACGCGACGGTGGGAGCACGTCTGAGGACTTCCTCCTCTTGGGCATGCTAGTGTGACGCTCATCTAGATAGGCAGTCGGCGGTGGACGCATAAAAGGCTTCTTAGACGTCTTCCCATAGGAAGGGGCTGTGTGAGACGTCTCCTTCTGTCCCTCCGTGGTACATTCTGGTTTTCCATTGCTTTCTGTATTTACATTATTGTTCTCCCGAGTCTCCTGCTCTCTTTGTCCTTCAGGGCACGTAGCCTTTAGCGGACTTTGGGTGGAAACGACAGCAACCCAGTCCCCATTTTTGGTGTGTCCATTCACAAGCTGCTTGTTTGAGGCAGTTCTGTCTACATGAACGTCGTCATGCTTTTCTGGCATTCCAAGTGAAACCACTTCTTCACCAATATTCGTGATACCGTTGCCAGCTGGACAACTTACACCCCTCTTTGCTGATCTGTTCAGTGATTCACAAGCAGGTTCACTCACAGTTGCCGTGCATTTTCCTTCAGCCTGGATGTTACAGTCACCAGCATTGTGGTCTTCTTGAGGAGGCAGGTAATGCTTTTGCTCATGATGATGCAGCCTGGCAAGGTGGCAGAAGTGCTGTGAGCAACCAGCAAAGTCACACTGCGCTTGAAGCGGCCGGTGTCTCTTCATGTGATCCCTGAGCTCGGCACGAGTCTTGAAACGGAGCGTGCAGTCAAAATGATAGCATGCATGTTTCAGAGGGTGCTCATGCCTTTTAACATGATGCTGGAAATGCTCCAAACTCTTAAACTCTCTTTGGCAAAACTGGCACTTTCCATTTCTCCTTCGGAAGATATATTCCAGCACTTTCATGTCCACCGGATGCAATTTCATTGCATGTCTGAGAAGAGATGACTCATTTCTGAAAGGGGTCTTGGTACATCCACCTGCAGGACAATGGTGTCTAGGCTTTCCACTCTCATTTTCATTCATTATCTTCCTGCTGTCCACAGACTTTGCTTTCCTGGGATTTGAGAGCTTTTCTTGCATCTTCTGGTCCTCTTGTACTTTACCAACTTTCTTCTTGCGCAAAGAAATCCTGTGCTGCCTGTCAGTTGTAGGTTTCTTTTTTCTGGAACTTGAAATTTGTCTGGACACCTTTGGCCCTGCTAACTCCTTGCTGACATTCCTCTGTCGTGTGGAAATCCTGTATGCTATTCTTGTGGCAGATTTGTTTTTGTGCTTATCATTCGGAGGCGACGGTTCTGTATATGGCGAAGCTTCGCAAAGCCCATTTCCATGCACAGAGGTAATTTTCAGTTTTTCAATATGTTCCAACACATGTTTTTTTGCTATGAGACGGCGGTTAAACAATTTTCCACAAAACATACATTTCAGTTTGTCCTTTTGTAGGTGAGCAACTGCATGTAATATTATATTACCACCCCTGAAATTCTTATTGCACAGTTTACAATAATGACTTATGACAGGATTCTCAGCTTTAACATGACCATCCACCAACGGAGCTTCCAAGTCGCTTCCTAAAACTGTTTCTTTAGTTTCTTCCAAGGTGGAGGTTTGCACTTGCTTTCGTTCAAGACCAACTACTGAGAGCTGCATATCAGTAGGGACATGGGAAGCGTTACTTTCTATAACAGTTTCGTTAGGGATAGCTATTTCATTGATCTGAACGTGGTTAGTGCCGTCAGAGACAAATGCATTATCAGCAACAGTGACAGTGTTATCGGAAGCACCAGCTGTGTTATGAGGAGCAGCTGAATAGCTGCTGGGAATATCCTTTTCAGAAGCATGAATGTGAAGCGTGTCATCAGCAACTGCAATTACACTGTCAGTGACAATCTCCTCTACCACCATTTCAACAGTCCCTGGTTCTACAGTGTCACCTTGACTAAATGTTCCAGCGTCTACAAAAACTTCTACAGTACATTCTGGCTTTGTGATTCCAGCATCACAGATTGAATGAACGGTAGCTTCTGGTGACTTCTGCAGGAAAATCTCTTTTTCTGGCAAAGTACACCCACGCAAAGTATTATGCTCTACCAGCACCTCCAGTGGACATCCAGTGCATTCAGGGTGACTTTCTGCCAGGTCACAAGGTAATGTTGATGGTGCATCGTTTATGACTTCAAAATCATCCTCAACAGCTTCCTCAGGAATCTTGCAATAGTTGTGCAACTGCAAAATGGTAGCATAATTCACATCAACAGCAGCCTTCCAAAATGTATTTGGCTTATCGGCACAAGACAAAGCAGAAGACTTCAATTCATCCAGAAGCTCTACAGCAGAGTCGCCTTCCTTTTCACAATGTTCTTCAAGTTCTTGGAAGCTTATCTCTTCCTGGGCAGGTGCCTCTAAAATTGAGTCTGGATGAGATGTTGTGGTGGACTGCAGTACTTCTAGCGACTTATCGCCAACCTCCTCCTCTCTGGCAGATACTTCTAGACTGAAGTCAGGTTGAGATGTGCTAGTAGGCTGTAGTTCATCTAGTGGATTAACGGGAAACTCCTCTGTCCCAACAGATACTTCCATACTGAAGGCAAGCTCAGGTGTGCTTGTGGGCTCTAGCACTTGATGCACTTGCTCTCTGAAATGAGAATCAGACACTACATTGTCAGGAAGGGAGGCCTCCACCATAACACCATGACCACAAGACACAGATGGGTCGTCTGGGAGAGGCATGGTCTCTAGCACTGTTTCCTGTACAGCTTCACATGTTACTTCTGTCACTGAAAGACAAGTCGCTTGGGTATCTGTCTGCACCTGGGTTATCTCTTGTCCTTGGTCCATTTCCACTGTTGTGTTTTCAAGGACTGTATCTTCCACTGAAGGTGACTCAGTTTTGTCATCAAGACATTCGACTGGGTTAGGGGCCTTGTTCTGTGCCTCCTCAACAGATCCTTCCTGAAAGCAATGTGGTTTCCGGCCACGTCGTTTTGCAGCGTTTTTACCAGCTGATCTAGTTAGGTAACTACTGCCATAGGGTTTGACAAGATTTTCCTGAGTTATGTCAAGAGTTCTGTAAGAGCATCTTCTTTGTGGGTCATCTAATACCTTTATAACACGTGACCCTGGTTTCCTTCCCCTTCTCTTTACACTAGAGACTGTTGTAACTTCAGGAGGCACAACTATTCGACGCATAACAGGCTTATTTTTGTTCTTGACAGGCTTCTGAAATACTTTTCTGGTGTACAGCTCTGATGAGTCATAATGTAATTTATGTGACTCCTTCTCACAGTAATCTGGTATCCACTTTTCTTCCTCCATAATTTCATTCAGAGCAGTTTTCATGACCTTCTCACTCATCAGCTTTAAGCAGTTCGTCCTCAGGGTGATAAGGTTCCAAAACTCAGGGTCAAAAAACAGTCCCTTTTTCAATATTTGGAGGATTTCGAAGCGCATGTGGTTTTTTATTGGGCTGAAGTCCACATGGTACTCCTGGTCCGGATGGGTGTAGAGAAGGTATACAGTCTTATAGGACTCTACAGTGCGTTCCTGGAAGAAGACCAAGAGGGCACAAGCACGACAGACGTCCAGGTCATTGGGCAGCAAATAGACGATGGTCTTGTAGATTAGACAGCTGGCGGTGGGATCATCATGGAGGTCCATTTGAAGGGCCTGAGCACACAGCTCCATGCAGAAGTGCAAGCCTTCATTCCCCAGCTGTCAAACAGAGACCAACAAGCCTTACAATTCAATTCAACTGCAAAAAAGGTGATTTTTAAACCGAGTCAGTGGGACTGATGCAGCCACCAAAACAATTCAGGCCCAGCGGTAATTACTAACTTTTCAGAGATAACCTTTACCACAAATAAATGCCAGGTTTGTGCTGTACATATATGCAATTCCCTTTACTATACCCGTGAAGGTGTGTGTGACAACATATAACCACACACACACACATCTAAAGACCATTACTTCTAACTGGTCATGACCAAATCACAGTATGAAGAATTTCTACCTCAACATACAGCTTTACACACATCCATATTTAAAGCTGCATCAGACAGTTTGATATTAAAGCACCGAGGTGAAGAAAAACATGCACTATGATGCAAATCGCTACTAACCAAGACAGAATTTAAAGCTGCATATGGAGTGCAGCACTACACACACAGTCAGTGTCAGTCACATCTCCACAAACAGAATGATCGCTCACCTCAGCTGTGATGATTTTCATAAAAGGGAAGATGGACCTGACATTTGTCGCCAAAGATATAAGCTGATGACATTCCTCAAGGAAGTCCTTCTTAGAAGGGTTTGCCCTGAGATGCAACTTGCTCCATATGAAAATGAGGTCCCTAAAAGAAATATTAAAAAGGTGCCCAAAATAAGTTTGAAAAGGATTCACAGGATTTAAAAATACTTAACGACCATATAAATACTTGACAACTCACCATAGATAGTACATGTCTCCATTCCTGAGCTGATGAGTTAGGAAGGCTTTAGAGAGAGCCAACAGCAACTCATCCTTCTCCTCACTCTCACAGTTACAGATAATTTCCACAGCATCTCTCCCATCTATCAGTGCGATCTGTGGATGTCCAAGCATACCGAACTGCACATGAGACAAGCATCTCAGGCAAAACGACTAAAATATATTCACACAATTTGATCTGAACACATTTAAATTCATATAAAAACACAGTGTAATTCTACAGAAAACAATTTAAATAGCCACTACCATCTCAAAATTAGTCATAAGCCATTCATAACTTCTTAAACGATATTTTACTGTCATGTGCTAAAGCAAACACCAGGCCATTTCATTTATTTTTTGCTTTTAGGAAACTGAACCACAAAGATAAAGGACTTTTAATGCAAGTAAGCAGTAAGGTAAGAGACCAAGAATGGTATCCAGCAAATATCACAGCAGACACAGTGTACTGGACTGTGATATGGCGTTCAGCAGCATTCTGACACCAGCCATCAGGGAGTTTCTCTAAACACAGCGGCAAAACATGAATAATGGCCAACTATGACTATCAAAGCCTTTAATGCCTCAGCATGTGCATCAAACCTCCAGAACACTGTTTTTTCATTACTGACAGTAAGTAGCACTGTCGACACCTCCAGGGTTTGAATCCCACCACTGCTGTGTGTACACTCCTCTCATTAGGTTTGTTCCCCATGATAAATTTCACAGATTTCAGAAAAACACTGCGGTATACCAAACATACAACGGCATACACTGCCCAAGCCAAGCTCTCATGCAACTCTCATATGACACAAGTGTCCTTTCAAAGACATACAGTGAGGCAGACTGGTGATTCTAAACTGACCATAGAGTGTGTGTACACCCCAGCCCTGAGCTACCGGGGACAGACTGCAGGTGACCCAAAGACGGATTATGGGTTACAAGATGGATGCATAAATATTCAGCAATACTTGTACACTGTTGTCACTTAAGCCCAGATCAACTGGAGAATTGTTTTTTTTCCTAGGCAATAAACACTGGGAAATAGGAATTAATCAATTAATTAAGTACTTTAAATACCAGTGCACTTGACTGAAGAGGTTGTTGACAGTCATGCTTTTGGTTTAACCCAAGATTCCTAATTCTTGTATATACAGGGTAGCAAATAGGAAACCACCATGTCAAAGTGGGCAGCATTTACAATGAAGCACAAAAACAATCTAGTAAAATGGGGTTTTATAGGCTTATTAAACTAAATGGAGTGTCTGGTCTAAATGTTGATTTTTTTAAATGCTCTACAAAGTATGGTGGCTAAGATTGGCAGAGAAAGCTTTTACTTCTCTGCTGCCTTTCAGTGGGAATGACAAAGCTTAAGAGAAGAAGAATGGATGGAATGGGCACTCTATCCTCTTACAAATGCTCCTTAAAAAGCCTGCTATTGCCTTAAATTTTCACTATCCAGCAGGACACCAAAATGGTTTATAAAAAAAATGCCCTCACACGTCCAAAATCATGACTTGAGAACCTATAGGAATAACTACCTTGGGTTAGCATTTCAGCTGGGCGGGTCTTCCCAAAGGACAAGTGAACATGGAATTCTGCCTCTGAATGTCTTTGTTGGAATTCTATGTAACCAACAATTATACCTACTTTCCTTAACACATATATTCCCCCCCAAAGCACCAACACCAAAGCATATCATATCCTACCCCCTTCTGAAGATGGTCGTAGTGAGATGCTTTCCAGAGACACGTCAAGTAGGCCTGGTGGAAGTAGAGATGTTTCCCCAGCTCTGGATGCTCTAAGCAGCACTTGGCCAAGGCAATGGCCTCTTGGGTTCGGCTGCAAGCCAGCAGGTAACGCACGCGGAGCTCAAAGAAGATGGGAACTTCAGAGCTCAAGTACTTCTCCACTGAACAAATAAAGACACAAAAAAATCTATATGAACCACATAGGAGAAGGAAGCAGGAAAGTCTAATTAGTTCTCAAATCTCTTCAATGAAGTCAAGTAGCCCCTGACCCAAGAGAGTGAGACACCCCCAAAAGAAAACCAAACTCCTAATGATTTCATAATTATCCTGCAGAAGCTGCAACTGGGCCAAGCTAGACAAGAATTCCTCATGTTTACAGAGCAATTCCAGCATTATGGATGTAACGTTTAGACATATTGACAAACAAAATACCTCAGAGCATGGACAAGCTTAGTACCAATGAGTCGATTTACATATATTTTCATGTAAGCTCTTGTGCTGAATACAGACAAATCCGCAAAAATCATATATTAACTTGTATATTAGAGATACATAATAGTGTTTCTTCAGTGTTGTGGATGTGACATCAAAGACATTTTTGCATGGAACTGCCCTACGAGTGAGTATTCAATGCTAACTAAATGCTAGTATTTCATATCAGAGGAAGGGATACTGCACCCTCTGCCTGGGGCTGTTCTGCATCCCTCAGAATAACCTGGAGGACTGGGGGCTCCCAGGGCCCCCCACCTTCAATGACCTGCCTGACAAGCAACAGGTAAATATTGTGGTGCCTGGCAAGGTGGGAGTGACATTCCTGTAGAGGAAGAAAGAAAACAGAAGTAGTCCATAGTCCCACCATCAAGAGGGCAAAAGAGCAGATTTTCATTAAGACATTTAAAAAAGTTCCAAGAGGCATCATATACCAGGAAAAAAAGGTATATACACTAAAGAACTTTCAAACCACATTAGAGAAAAGTACATATGTGCCACAGCCCACCTGAAACGAATTGAGGATGTCTCTTAAAGGAGACTCAAGGAACTCTTCTTTGCCAAAGAACAGCAGCAGTTCAAAGAAGCTCCTGCGAAGGCAAACAGGAACCAACACAGAATAGAATAAGTTTTCCCGCATTAAGTGTAAACAGCTCAAAGCTGGAGAAGGACAGGGTGGTGAGTATGTGGCAAGCGGGAGCTACTCACAGGGCGAGGCTGCTGAGGGTACAGTGCACGGGCTCGCACCCCGGGGGAAACGAGGCAGAGGAGAGGCAGAAGCGGCACAGGGCTGTCCGGAGCACCTGCAGCCGAGGCAGCGGCACACGCCAACGGCCCGTGTGCTCTGTCACCAGCTACACACACCGGGGAAGTGGGGGGGGGGGATGGAACAGGAAGTGAAAACTGTGGAGAGGGCTTACTTTGTTTCTGCCTGTATAAAACACAGAACTTGCGCCACTTAGTCCTGAAACAGTCTAGTGAGGTATTTCCATATGCACTGCCATGCTCAAAGCTGCTGGGAGCTTGAGTTTCCCCTTCATCACGTAACACAGAAGTTATATTTACATGGAAGCTCTTATGGAAGTTTCACAGCAATAATTACCAAATAAAAACAAACATTCCAGTCATAGTTGCCCACAGAAAAAAAAAAACAGAGGGCCTGAATATGTATCTTCATGCATCTCAAAATAAAGCTCACTGGATAAGTGGACCCTCTCCGAGATTTACAAACTCTTCAGAAGTTACATAAAGGGGGTAGGGGTTGTGGTTCATTATTTCACTCTACACGTGTTTCAACGGATATTTAACAACAGCTATTTACGAACAAAAAAGAACGATGACAAATATTTTCCTGTCGGTTAACAATTTTTACCAGTAACACCGCGCAGAAAACAAGCTTCAACAGAAGAAAGAGCAGCTGGATCTCAGTGCCATTAAACTCTGTTATGAAAACATGATCCGTGCCTAAAAAACACCGTGCTTTTCAATTACTATAAGCCAAACTACGATTACTTAAATACAATCTAAAACAAATACTCAGTAAAACATGACAAACACAATAAATACTAGTAATCCTGCTAATTGATGATGCTATACAGGCTTAGAAAAATAACAACTTTACAGAATTTAATGACTTTGGGTCCGAATACTGTGTCTCGCGTATTTTTCTTGTCAGCCCGCGCAGCCTTTTGTTTTATTCCCCCGGAGAATCGTTACAAACAAACAAACCGACTTAAAGTACGGACAAGTAAACAAGGTAACCATTAATAGTTGAGTGTGCGCGACCCTGTCTATAAGCATTGAGCTGCTGGGGAGGGTGGGGGTGCAGAAAGGGATCCCGGCGTCGGACCGCGTTTTCGGAGCTTTCGGAGCCGCCGCACATACCTCGCAGAACCCGGAGCAGTAGCTCTTGCACTCCGGCTGACGAACCTGCAGGTGATCCAGCTGTTCTCCGAGCCTTTCGGACTCCGAGTCGCTCTCCCCTTCCGCCATGCCGCTCGCTTCACCGTGCGCGTACGACGCCGACGGCCAGGGGGCCCGAGTGAGGACGACTTCCTGCCCGGCCCACCGGCTGCACGGCTGAGACAAACCCCCCTTTCGCTTTCGCAGCACGTCCGCCTCGCTCCACCTTCTCAAAACAACTTCAACGGATGGGCTTTATACGTGTCTGTATAATCATTTTATATGATAGCCGTCATCTGCTTTGCCTGTTCACTAGTACTCAAGATTACTGACTGAACTGTGACATTATTCGCTTCTTGTTCAGCATTTTACAAGCAGTAGGTTGCAGTACGGTGACGGTGCGTGGAGCAATGTTTAGCTCTGCTGAGCAAATAGGAGACGGCAAAGAGGCCAATCGCATTTTGCGTTGAGTTGCAGAATTCAACGGATTGGGAAAATAGCAGTGCGGGTTTCCACGTATGATTTAGTGACAAATCCGAAATTTTTATCTTGACCGTCCTGTTAATATTTGTGGAAAATTGTAATGAAATTGTAGGTTATTAATATAATTAGGAATGTTTGTCGGGCACCGCATGATATGTAATGAATGAAAATGTCGATTAAAGAGGGTTTTGGAAAAGTGATTTTAATGTAGGGTGAACTATGCAAAAGTGGGACACATCGGTAAATCATTTAGAAAAATCTCATGAAAGTCATTTGCTAATATTTTTTCAATTAGGTGCATGTCTCCTTAAAAAGCTTTGTGTGAACATTTGCGTAAACAATCTATGCACAGTATGCAGCCTAACATTTAAGAGTTAAATAGGATGAAATATGGAGAGGCAGTTCTCATTTCTTGATGAGCATATACACTACTCACAATAAGTTAGGGATATTGTGAGAGACTTAGTGGATGTCATACATACGGTGTTTGTTTCACTTCAGACATTTTTGGGATAGGGAGGCAATTGTATTGGGGTGATAGACACACCTCATTTTGTGTTTTCCATGTAATGGTCTCATTGTGTACAGGTGTGCCTTAATTATTGGGGCCAATACCAAAAGACAACCCTTTTCAATGTGGCATCAATTTCAACAGTCGGTGGGTATAAAAAGCTGGTATTGTCAGTAAGTCATTCCAAGTTCATCATTCAAACAGCCATGAACACACAACGTCATTTAATGGACGAGCAGCGCCACCTGGCCATGGCGCGCCTTCGGGTCGGTGGCAGGCAGTCAGATGTTGCTCGTGAACTTCATGTGTCTCAAAGTGTCATCAGCAGACTTGCATCAAGACACAGAACTACTGGCAGAGTTCAGGACAGACCCAGGAGTGGAGCCCCACGAGTGACAGACCGCAACGATGACCAGTACCTAAGGACCTATGCACTCAGACATCGTCATGCAACTGCCACACAGCTGCAGGCCCGTTTACGAGATGCGAGGGGTACTAGGGTTTCCAGACAAACCATTCGCAACCGACTCCACCGCTTTGGCTTGAATGACAGACGACGGTTGCAGGTGACTCCACTGACACCAAGACACCGCCGAGAACGTTTGCAGTGGGCACAAGACCATGTGACCTGGACAATGCAGCAGTGGTCTACCGTCCTGTTCACTGATGAGTGTCGGGTCACCTTGCACAGAAATGATGGTTGTCAGCATTGCTGGAGAAGGCAGAGTGAGCGATACGCTGAGGTCAACATGGTCCCCAGGGTTTGCTTTGGTGGAGGAGGTGCAACAGTCTGGGCAGGCATCACCAGTCAGCGCAAAACAGATTTGGTTATTGTACATGGCTCAGTCACTGCACGTTCTTACCTCAGAGACATCATAGAACCCATCATCATCCCCCAATTCCACCAGCACACCCCCAACTTTCTGTTCATGGATGATAATGACCCACCACATCGTGGCAGAATTGTCACAGATCAACTTCAGGAAGTTGGAGTGCCTCATATGGTATGGCCATCAATGTCCCCTGACCTGAACCCCATAGAGCACGTCTGGGACCAGTTGAAGCAGAGACTGGATGATCGTACCCCCACCCCCACATGACCTGGCAGAACTGCGTGTAGCACTTGTGGAAGAGTGGAACACATTGCCTCAGGACAACATCATGAGGCTAGAGAGGAGCATGAGACGTCGCTGTCAAGCTGTCATTGCGGCAAATGGTGGAAACACCCGCTACTGACATTGTCAGTTTTTGTTATTTGGGGCTATCCCTGTTATTGTCTAAATTTTTGGGGTAATAAATATTAAGCTAATGACAATGGTGTTTCTTCTCATACATTATTAGTAATATCAAAGGGAACTTTTACATATTTCATTAACATTCAGAGCAAATTGGAAAAGCACTCATGTCATTACAATATCCCTAACTTATTGTGAGTAGTGTATGTATGACGTGACGCTAATTTTTGTGTCCATATGCTTTAGTTCAATTGAAAAGCTTGAGCACTGGAAAACAAACTTAGAGATTGCTTGCATACATTGTTTTTTGAAGTCTAATTTCTGGTTTTTATGAATTTTTTGACAGATTATTTTGGGGTAAAATGTCAACGTACTGTAACCGTAAAAACTGTGTACCAAATAATTAAACTTGCTTTAAAAACGTGAAATTCTCAATAAAATACCCTAGCAACTAGTTTAGCTAATTCTTACACTAGAATAGAAAATATAAGTAATGGATATTCACGTTAGTCAGTTCAACTTTCATCATTTCATATTCTGGGAGCCATTTTGTTCATATTCTACAAGAAATCCATGTGTAAGGAAATAACATCACAGAGATCGCTGATGACACTACTCCTGCATGCCAAGGTTAGCAGGACTGTCTCTTTAAAATATCAGATAAATTGACATTTTTAAGGTATGGTCAGGTATGCTATGGTATACATGTCAAATGGTATAACCCCAGGAAAACATTAATCATAATTATGAAAATGAGCATTTATTTAAAAAAATATGTTTGAAACATTCACATCAAGGTCATGTGTCCATGATAATGCCTGCCGTATTCAGTGCTGGAAAGTAACGAAGTACATTTAGGCTACTGTATACTTAAGTACATTTTCCAAATATCTGTACTGAAGTAGAGGTAGCTTTTGACTTTTATTCTACTACATCTTACAACAAATATTACCAAATATACTTTCTACTGTACCATATTTCTACTTAGAACATAAGAACATAAGAACATAAGAAATTTACAAACGAGAGGAGGCCATTCGGCCCATCAAGCTCGTTTGGGGAGAACTTAGCTAATATCTCAGAGTTGTTAAAATCTTATCTAGCTCTGATTTAAAGGAACCCATGGTTTTAGCTTCCACTACAATAGCAGGAAGACTATTCCATACTCTGACTACACGCTGTGTAAAGAAGTGCTTCCTCAAATTTGTTTTAAAATGTTCTCCCGCTAATTTCCACTTATGGCCACGAGTTCTAGTATTTAGACTAATATTGAAATAGTCATTTGGCTGAACAGCATCCAGACCCGTTAGAATCTTATAGACCTGAATCATATCCCCCCTTAGTCTCCTTTGCTCAAGGCTGAACAGATTCAGTTCCGCTAACCTCT
Organism: Paramormyrops kingsleyae; assembly: GCF_048594095.1. Classification (NCBI taxonomy): domain Eukaryota; kingdom Metazoa; phylum Chordata; class Actinopteri; order Osteoglossiformes; family Mormyridae; genus Paramormyrops; species Paramormyrops kingsleyae. Next base: position 5,429,894 of record NC_132812.1, read on the forward strand.
CCTCGTAAGACATTCCTCTAAGACCAGGAATCATTCTCGTAGCTCTTCGTTGCACCTTTTCTAAGGCAGCAATGTCCTTCTTGAGGTATGGTGACCAAACCTGCACACAGTATTCTAGGTGGGGTCTTACCAAGGAATTATATAAGTGTAACATCACCTCCCTTGACTTAAACTCCACACATCTAGAGATATAACCCAACATTCTGTTCGCCTTTTTTATTGCTTCCCCACATTGGCGAGAGTGGGACATGGAAGCATCAACATACATACCGAGATCTTTCTCGTAATCAGCTACCTTTATTTCAGTGGAACCCATAAAATATCTGTACTGTATATTTCTGCTCCCTGCATGGATTACCTTACATTTATCTGTGTTAAATTTCATCTGCCAAGTATCAGCCCATTCGCTAATTAAATCCAGATCCCGTTGAAGCCTCTCTGCTGCTTGATTAGTATCTGCTACCCCGCCCACCTTAGTGTCGTCTGCAAATTTAACCAGTTTACTGTATGTATTCGTGTCAATATCATTAATGTAAATTAGGAACAATAGTGGTCCTAAAATTGAACCCTGCGGTACCCCACTATAAACGGAGGCCCACTGTGACATAGTGCCTCTAATAACTACTCGCTGCTTCCTATCAGTTAGCCAGTTTTTGATCCAAGCTGCCACAGTTCCTAAAATTCCTGCAGCTTTAAGCTTTAACAAGAGCCGTTTGTGGGGGACAACATCAAAGGCTTTCTGGAAATCTAAGTAAATCACATCATAGGCCTTTTTGTGATCAATTTCACTTGTAGCTTCCTCAAAGAACTCAAGCAGATTCGTTAAGCAGGATCTACCTCTCCTAAATCCATGTTGGCTATCCTTTATAATGTTATTTGCATCTAGGTAATCTACCATTTTCACTTGAATTATAGCTTCCATTATTTTTCCAGTAATGCTAGTTAAACTGATTGGCCTATAGTTTGCTGGATTACTTCTATCCCCTTTTTTGAATATGGGTGTTATATTAGCATGCTTCCAATCTGATGGTACCACACCCGCAGATAACGATAGTGTTGTGTTGCATTTCACAAGTACGTTTATGTTTTTTTTAGGGCTGTCAAAATTAACGGGCGCATGCTGGGGGGCCTGGTCTGCCCGGGCCCGTTGCCTGGTGGGGGTGGGTCGTTGTCTGTAGCGCCCCTGAACACTTCGGTTGGCTGTCCCTGCCGGCTGTGCGGGGTCGGGTATGGGGACTAATCGGGGCCAGTCGGGGATCTGGCCCCGGTGCCGGGGGGGGGCCCACTCCTGGCACACCCTTATTGCTCCCCTGGGCCCAACACCACATTTCACACAACACTAGGGCCTTGAGGGGCGGTGGGGAGGTGCGCCGAGACAATGTCCCTCAATTTTTACTTGCATGTTAGACACCACATGACACTAGGGCTGAGGAGGTGGGTTGAGGCAGGTGGGGCTCTGCCGTCTGCCAGCGGTGGGGTGCCCATGCCTCAACTGCTCGCCCACTTTTTGCACCTTAGTCATATACACAGTCCATATTACATTAGGGCCTTGGGGGTGCAGGGAGGAGGATGGGGGACTCTGCCATCTGCCAGTGGTGGGGCCCTCTTACCCAAACTGCACCCACTAATTTTAATGCATTGTAGACATAAACACACAACTCTCTCACACATGTACATGCACACTTCACACCAACATGGGTCGGGGAGGGGATGGGGGCCGAGGGGCCCCCCCTAACTCTCTGTCTCTGGCCCTGCGCGGGTGGGGTGGCCCGCCGGGTGGAAGACCCATCATGGGGGGGTTCGGGCGGCCCTGGCGGGTGTGGGCGACCTCCTCTCTTGGGCCGCGGGCCGGGTGGTGCTTGGCTCTGCTGCGCCGTGGTGGGGCCCTGGCGGGGGCCGGGGAATCTTGGGACACTCTGGGCCCTGCTAGGCGGATTGGGGGGTTCGGTTTGGGCTGGGCGGGGGGTCTGCCGCTCCCCGGTTGCCGCGGGTCCGCTTCCGGGTGGGGGGGGGCTCTTTGTATGGGCCCCCCTTGGATCATCCTGCAGTGCTGGGGGGGAGGAATGCCGGGTCGCTGTGGTGGGCGGCGGCCTGTCCTGCCGGGGGATGGGCTGGGGGGGCTGGGGCCCCTCCGGTGTGTGGGGGGCCGTCCGCTGGGGGGGGAGGGGGTGGTCCCGGTTGGTGGGGCCCTTCGGCCCTGGACCCACCTGCCTCGGTGGGGGGGGTTGCGGGTGGGGCTGGGGGGCTCGCCGTCCATCCTCCCTCTGCGGGCCTCCCTGTACGGGGGTTGGCGCCCCCTTAGTCCCTCGCGGGCTCCCTCTCGGGTTGGGCGGGTGGTTGTCTCGGGGATGCGTGGCTGTGGGCCCTTGTGCCGGGGGGACGGTAGGGTGGCCTCGGTTGCCTGGTTCTCCTGCCTTTGCCTTGGGCCTGGGGGGGGGGGGGGGGGGGTGCTGCCGCCTCCCCTGACGTCATCAAATGCCAGCACATCCAATGACAAATCAGGTCACACCTACACTTGCACATACATACAAGAATGGTTGAGTGATCAATATCATTATTATTATTACTTTTTAGGGTATGTTATAGATATAGGAATTGAAATATACATATATAAGGGTACGATCACGTGTGTGTATGCTACTTATATATAATACCGATTTGTCACATTATTAATTATTATTATTATCACTGATGTTGTTATCATTTTTATTCTTTGATGAGTGTTATGTTTCTTATGGTTGTTTGTATTCTGTATTCCCCTATACTTAATTTTTTTCCATCCCACCTACATCATTAGTGTTATTATTTCTGTATACCTTTTTTTTTTTTTTTCTCTCTCTCCCCCTCTCCCCATGGTGATTGATGTCTGTTATTGTTACGCTTGTTGTTTCTGTATCCCCCCTGTTTTTCTTTTTTTTTCCTTTTTCCACGGCGCGGGTGAGTTCGGAGCGGCCACGCTCTTTGCTCTTGAATGTAATGTAAAATAAAGTTGTCCTCCGAAGAGGGAGGGTGGTGGTGGGCAATAAAAAAAATTAAAAATTAATTAATTAAAAAAATAAAAATTAACGGGTTAACGCGGATTAATCCATCATCATGATTAATCTGATAAAAAAAAAAATTTAACGCAATTAACCCATCTGCAGCGCAGAATGATTCAAAATCCCTGAAATGTCTCTGTCAACCAATTTCGGGCAGTTTTAGTGCGTTCCATTTGCCCTCGGAACTCGTATTCCGAGTCGGATTCCGGAGTTTTGAAGCCGGAAGTGATGACATGCGCTCCCGTTTCTCGGAGATCCGAGAAATATTTCGGAGCAGCACGAACTTCCACGAAGGACCCCGACTTCCGAAGTTCCGAGTTCAAAATCCAAGATGGCTGCGCCTTTTATCAACAGAAGGGAAAGTTGTAGTTTTACTGTTTAAGCACTACTTCTCAGTTGTGGCTCATTAAATCGGTCGCACACGCTATACCGTCCAAGTTATCTGTGGATGTGTTGCTACGGAGTTTTATATGTAAAGCACCGCACGTAATGTGTTATCAAATGATATTGCTAACAATCATCAATGGCAATTAACCGGGCTAGAATTGGAATTCATGATTAGATTAAAAATGAATGATATTTAATCGTGATTAATCGAAATTAATCCACAGCAACCCTGTGATTAATTTGATTAAAAAATTTAATTGTTTGACAGCACTAGTTTTTTTCATTTATTTCAGATGTATCACGACAGGGAAAGGTATTATTGGGACAGATAACAACGAGATTGTCAAAAAGTAAAGCCCAGCGACCTGAAGCAGACAGTAGACGTCAAAGGTTTAGAATCCTGTCGGCTCTTTGAAAACTTTTGGGCATTGTGTGTGTTTTTTTTTTTTTAGTTTTTCTGCTTAGCGGTTGGAGGGATGAGTTGCTATTCAGTTTGTACTACGTAGGCCTACAGGCAATACGATCTTGATATATTATGGGAAGTGGCTTGGCAAATAGAAAGAGGTGATCCTTGGATGTTTGTGATCAGCCTACGTTACTGGTGAATTGTGAATAGCCTGTAGACAGTATCATGACAAAAGTGTTGAAATTTGCATCCTGTTGTCATTAGCTGCTAAGTTTTATTTAATAACACACATGTATGGCTTTGCGATATGACCAAAATCTCACATCCCGATAACAATACATATCACAATATAATACATTTTCTGTAAATTCAATGAATAAATAGTTTATATAAAACCACCATATGGAAAAACCTATTTTGTATTATATTTGAATAATTTACTCGACAAATAAATGGTACTTATTCATATTTAATTTTTTTCCGTTTTATTTAGAACATTTGCGCAAATTCCTAATTAGAAATGTAACGAAATATATGATATTAATGTATAAAATAAATGGAAAACCGCAAACTTGGAATATGCGCACCACCATGCGCAGAATAGGCAGCGCTGTAAAATGTTGTGCTCTGTACGCATGCGCGAAACATAGCGTACATGCGGCTGGTGTTACTGCATGCCCGGGATCACGCAAATTTCCTGTAATTTGCGACCCAACGAAAAAATCGTTAAGTGTAATATGAAACGATAGACGTTTCTCTATCATCACATGATATATGTCGTTATAGCGCACAGCCTTACACACATATATCAGAGCTAAAACTGCGGCTGAGAGCATGTGCTCAGCTTAGATGTGCTTATCAGCATTAATCACCGTAGCTGGTTATTTATGTAAACCTAATTTCAGTTAATACAATTGAATATATTTCTGAAGCTCCTATTATAAATTGGCATTTAGTTTTAAATGTTTGAAAAATGCAACACTTTCATGCCTGAACTTTTGTGTTCAACAAAATATACGTCCAATAGACAATGCCATGTTATACATTTGCATCAGCGTACAAGTTCAAATACTTTTACTGTAATACTTAAAGTATATTTACAAGCAAGTACCTACTTACTTTTACTTAAGTTGAAAGGCCAGTGGGGTACTTCAACATTTACTAGACTACATTTTTGCCTGTTTTTTGTACTTAAGTAAATTGTTTGAGTAATTCAGCAGAGGTCAAATCTGATTTTAAATTGAAATGTTAAATACACCATATGACTCCTATTACAAGCCTTTCTGTCAGAGACTAATTTTGTAAAATGTCAGTAGTTTATAATGCTGATCAAATATGTAATATGAAGTAACTTATTGTGTGGAAGTGGTTTCAAGTGTTTAATGTTATTTATTTATTTTGAAAAAGTCATTAATCCACAACATTATTATCAAACCTTTGTAAGACTAGAATAAAATGATTATGTTGCACAACCTTGGTGTTTTAGAAATGTTTCTCTTAAATGCAGTGACTGTTAAACAGCAAATTGCCCCACACGCAGATATTACATAAATCTCTGTCATTGGACAAGCACCAGATTTGTTTAGCACAAATTAGCTAAGAAAACAAAAATGCCTAATTTTGATAGGAGACATCTAGTATTCTTTAGACTGAATCTGAGCGTGGACACAGTGTGGTTCATAGAAAAACTCTCCTAACAACATGAGAAACATGTAAACACTTGGATGCTTTGAGTCAGAGTTAATTTCTCAAGAGAGACATATCAATGTGGTATTTCTAACGTCAGTGGAGTTGTGCTTCATTATCATCATTAGTTTGTGTCATCATCAGTTTGTGTTTTTGCACATATACAAATATTTACTGCAAATATTTCTTTTACTTTCAGTAAGTATCTTTTATTTTCAGCTGTATCTGTTTATCAATTCACTTGGAGAGATGACTTAAAACCAAAGCAGCGTGGTTAATACTGCTCTACACTGCATTAATTGTACAGTTAACATAGTGTGCACCTCTGTTAGGATATCGGTGCCCACATGCACCTTTATACTGACTCCAGAATCTATCCTTCCCCTTTGCCATCAGCCCTGTGTCTGCATGTCCACAGCTCTTTTTCCTTGGGTTCTCTTCCGATTCTTTCCATCCATTGCCTGTCCCATTCTGTGGTCAGTAACATTCACGCCTTTGTGAGTCGCTATAATCCGTATTTCTATTCTTTCTGGATGCCTCATCCCCATTATTCCCAGTTGAAACACACTTATAATTAAACATTCTAATTAACCAGCCAGACATCACACTCCACCAGGACAAAATGCGGTTAGCCTCCTCGCCAGTTCATACTGACATCCCCAAAGAGTTCTTCTTGGGATCCTGACTGCTCCAGAATTCTAGTTTGTACTTCAGCTCCACATTCTATTAGGAAAAAATGGAAATGAAGAGCTCTCAATAGCCATTTTGGGCTCATTCCCAAATATCTTTATTCATTTCATCCTTGAGTAATAAAAGAATATTTATGAAGTATATTGCTCAGGTGAAAAGATTATGGTGCTAAATATCTCCTCTGTTTTATTATAAAGAACTAATTTACCTATATTTAGGGACATGGATGAGTGTGAGTGGATGACTACGCTAAACCTCAATATATTATGAAGTAGGAGGATTATGAATTATGAACAGCTCCTGACATTCAAGTTTGAGGCAAAAGGAATATTCTAGATCAGCTCACCAGAGAGATGATAAAACACGAACACCAGAGAATAAGTTGGTTTATATGGCTAATACTATGGTGAGTGTTTGTTTGAAGATGTTGGTACACAGGAGTCAGGACTGTGGCCTGGTGGTCAACCTGCTCACCTGGGCCTGAGCGGCATGCAGTCTCTCTGTCAATGACTCCACCGCGCTCTCTCGCGCCCACACTTCTGCCGAGAGCCCCTTAATCTGATGGCATAGGACAACACGGCACATGTTACCTTTGGGTCTGAAAGGAGAACTCGTCACACATATAACACTTTAAGCAAAGGGGCTTACAGGAGGCCTTTGCTATTAGTAACACACACTGAAGAAGAATGTTTTGTTGGACCTATAAAAATACATTTTTATAACTAATAGAGGCTCTGCTGGTTTCTACCACATAGATCCTTTGCTTAGGGAGGTATCGCTAATGTCCTAATGATCATTTACAATTAGCTCCCTGAATAGCCATCCAATACACACACAATAAGGAAAAATACATTATCTAGAAAGTCCTCTGTTAAAATTTATGGAAAAACAAAACATTGAGGCTTTACTTGAACGTGTACTGTTTATTTATATGCCTTGTTGAAGCACAGGATAATATATATTTTTTTACCTAAGATCTATCACTGATTAATACTATTATATTTTTTAGCATAAAAATAATCTGAGTGTGATGCTGTTTGGTATGACTGATATATTTGCACTGGGTAAAACTGGTAAGCATTTTAAAAAGATTTAACACATGTTATAGCATATCTGAACCAGCAGGTGGTAATATATCCATCACAGTCTGATTGCTCTAACAAACCTCAAGTAGAAGCCAATGGATAGAAGTGGCATGCCTGGGGTGCCACATACTGATTATTAAAAAAAAAATGCTGCTACTGTAATTACAACAAATGTCCGAATGTCTATATGGGAAAATGGTGGTGCCGCGTTCTTACAAATGGTGGTTCTAATCAGTTTAAAAAACAACACATGATGTAGTCTAATCTCAGCCCATCCCAGAGCCAGTGAGATCATGAGGTAGCACATGCCTGAGAATGGAGGGACCTGCTCACCTGTTTCAGGTAAGTGCGCATCTTACTGCTCTGCCTGTGGACCAAGTGGTCCAAGTGACAGATCTTTTCCTCCAAAGTGCAGATCTCAATTTTGTTTTTCCTCAAACTGAAATTACAATGACCAGTAGCACTGCAGCTGAAATCAGCAATATCCATATAATATAAAGTCACAAAAACACACGCACTACAGCTATGGCAATGACCATTGTTCTAAAATTTTATCATCTTTCTTTTGCCCTTTGACTTCATAATATGTATTTTGTGTGTGTAATTCTGAGTGCTGTGATTCTACAGTATATAATCATGTTAATTATTATTATCAATTAAGAATAATAATGTTAATAGGAATACTGTTTGTGTCTTAGCGTAGGGACTTGCTCTGTACTCCACCTCTCTGCTTCAGGACCTGCCTTGCGAGGCTCACAAAGACTGCGTCTGACGTGGTGCTCAATGAAGTCCTTCTTCACCTTTAATGCAACCCTCTCCTGTGAAGCAGGGGTCAAAATGCATGTGCTTACATTGACGTCAACCTACTGTTTCTATCTGGTCAGTAAAAAGCTTCAGTGAGATTCAAAGCGTATCCTCGCCACTTGTGTTTAAACAATTAAAGTAGCTATTTGCCGTAATTTAAGTTGGATGTTTACCTTCTCCATCCTCTCCAAAAATTGCTCTAGATCAGAGAGTTTCCTCTGCTTAACTTCCAGACTTCTCTGCATAGCTTTTAAATCCTCGGTGCTCTTCCTTAGCCTGTGCTCCTGCTCCACAATATGTGTCTTATACAACCAAAAAACAAAAACAAACAAAAATATATAAACCAAGTCAGGATTCTGTCCAGGAACAGCCTCCTGCAGGCTGACCCCATATTAATGCAGCATATACAGTGCAGTGAAACTATTGTTGTAATAATGCAAGTACAGACTGTTGTACATAATACATATTTCCTTTTAAGTCACCACCAGACAGATAAAATCAGCTTAAATGGAAAAATGTATTGCCTACAGCCATTATCTACAGTTCTAATCATTACTGAGAAACTGAATGAAGGTATTGACTAATATTAAGGTCAGCAAGTACTTACACAGACATTCCCTAAAGTCATTTTAAGACATGGACAGATAAACAAACATGAATTATGTGGGTTGATCTGGTGGTTTGGAGTTATAAGGTTATACAGGAATTCAATTTAATGAGAAAGCCCCCCCCCCCCCACCTGTAAGGCAGTCATCTGCTGGATGTATGTCTCCCTCTGTCGTCGGGCCCGATGCTGGTATTGGCCGAGCAGCCTCCCTGCAGCGCTTCTCAGAGCGGCCCCCCCCGCTTCCTGCAGCACCTGCAGCTGGACAGAAGGGATGGTGGGACAGGTAAGAACACAAAGCAGGCAGGCGTATGAGGACTGACAGCTAAGCGGCCAGGAATGCCAGTCGCCAGCTGCAGGTTTCATCTGTATAAAGACACACAGGTCCCTGCAGGATACGAATATAAATAAGCTCTATAAAGCCAAAGTTTTGGCCTATTTCAAACAGGTTGGCGAGGTGCCTGTTCTCTGGCTTTTTTGTGATAACAGCACACCTGGTGTTCCTCTCATCTCAGTAAAACAAAAGCCATCTGATCCAGCTTGACACGGTTCTGAATTGTTAAGGTTGTGTTTTTTGCACAGAATCCAGTAACCTGTCCCCTATTCATGTGTACAGCACTGGTAGGTGCTGTACACATGAATATTGTAGGGCGGGATGTGAAAGCTAGAGAGAATATGAGATGGGAAGTGCAGCTAACCAAAGGCCCAACTTTTAACAAGAATGATAGAGAAGCCTCTCACTGCGACGTGCAAGAAGGCAGGGCTGGACATCAAACACAGAGTGACCAGGTAATCCGTGTCAGGGAGGACACTTTGAGCTACAAACTACTTTGAACTACTTAAAACTGAAAGGCTCCTGTGCTTGGCTAAATAGTTCAGTTCTTCTTGCACTTTGTCTGGTTTGTTTCTTTCATTGAAAGACGCATCCAGCTGTTTCATATTAGCATTAGTGTCACATGCATGATTATAGGAGACTGACCAATCAGCACACAGCAAAAACTCAGTGCTTGAGTGAAATCCAGGTCCTTTTAATTGAAATTGTAGTTTATGAATCCTGTCCTAGCTCAAAGTGTCCTCCCTGACACGGATTACCTGGTGACCCTAATCCAACCCAGCCCAGTATAATTCCAGAGCTTTTTTGTCATTTGCTGCCAGCATTTCTGCTAGATACACGAACGCCCCTCATTAAATAGACAAAGATTCTACTATGTGACATGTGTGGTTGTACTCGGTTGTTTTGCTACTAGTCATATCTTTCCAGTTAGCTAACTGTCTAGCCAACTAACTATTGAACTATAACTAGGTAATGAACTTTATGCTGATGACATAGCCTCCATGAAGTTAACAAGACTTAAAACTTGATAACTACAGACTCTGTGCGTCATCAGATAGTATAGCGCCTGCTCAAACAGCTGTTAAGCATGCTTCATATGTGTTTCCAGCCTCACAGACGCAAGTTATTAGCTAGCTAGTAACGGCCCTGTGCTATCATCCATATATCGTTATATCACAGCTGATAACCTTACATACTGCAAGTCTATTACTTCAGCATGCATTTTGTGTCTGTAAAATGAAGGTGCACAACAGAAGGCTCACACAATGTTGTATTGCATCCAACAGACTTACAGGTGTCTTGAATGAGCGGCATGATTGACAGGCTCGTGAGGTGACGCATGGTGGGCTGGGCTGGCTGTCCAACCGCACATTCCTGCAGGTTGCAGCCAGACATCCTTGCAATGATGCAGCGTTGCTGAGCAACAACACTGGAGCCCTACCTTCAGCTCCAATTCCTTGTTCTCCACAAGGATGCTGGAGAACTGCACCTCCTTCTCTTTCAAGTCCTCCAGAACTCGACGGTGATGGCAATTCAGGTAGCTGTGACACTGGTCCCACCACTGGGTGTCTTCTTCCTGGTTTGTCGGAGTAAATAAAACCACGTTATTTGTTCTTCTCCTATTGTGAATTAGAAGGCAATTCGCACATTCAATCCTGTATTTGAGTACTCCAGTCACCCAGGTTAGCAGTTTCACATAGATCTACTTTCCCATAGAAAACCTTACAGTGGTTTCATTTACTTTATTTTGGTGAATGAGTGCAGGACATTTATTGCATAAACAACACCTGTGGTATTAGAAGGTGTTTGGAATTATGGTACCAGCCACAGAAACCTAACTATCAAGGCTTCAAGGTATGGACTCCTATCATAATTGTGGTCTGTGGTTCTGCAGTGATGAGCCTTGCAGACGAGAGTGGGGCTTTCCAAAAGGTGGCGCTATTACCTAGTGGCTGTTCCATAATACCCTACCTCAAGTGATCACGGATCCTGTTAAGGATGACCCTAGCAAGGACCTTACGTGGCACTGAGAGCAGTGTTATCCTCCTGCAGTCGCCACAATCCAGGCGATTACCCTTCCCTTTCCAGATAGGGACTACAAGTCCCATTTTCCAGTCAGTTGGGATGATACTCCCAAATGGAAGCAAAGATTTCTTGCAATGCCAGGAGAACAGCCTTACCACCAGCCTGGAGAAGTTCACCCCGAATACCACAGGTCCTACGGTCTTCCCTACCCCCAGGTGATTCACCACCCGTGCAATCTCAGTAAGATTGGGTGGTTCACAGCTGATTCTAAGATTTGCCTCGAGAACTTTGAACCTGGAGATGTCCATCATCCTAACCGGAGGTTCAGCACTAAACAACTGCTCAAAGTAGCCGGCCCAGCAGGTCACAACTGCAGTGTCATCTGTAAGGACCGTTCTGTCACATAAGAACATAAGAAATTTACAAACGAGAGGAGGCCATTCGGCCCATCAAGCTCGTTTGGGGAGAACTTAGCTAATAGCTCAGAGTTGTTAAAATCTTATCTAGCTCTGATTTAAAGGAACCCATGGTTTTAGCTTCCACTACAATAGCAGGAAGACTATTCCATACTCTGACTACACGCTGTGTAAAGAAGTGCTTCCTCAAATTTGTTTTAAAATGTTCTCCCGCTAATTTCCACTTATGGCCACGAGTTCTAGTATTTAGACTAATATTGAAATAGTCATTTGGCTGAACAGCATCCAGACCCGTTAGAATCTTATACACCTGAATCATATTCCCCCTTAGTCTCCTTTGCTCAAGGCTGAACAGATTCAGTTCCGCTAACCTCTCCTCGTAAGACATTCCTCTAAGACCAGGAATCATTCTCGTAGCTCTTCGTTGCACCTTTTCTAAGGCAGCAATGTCCTTCTTGAGGTATGGTGACCAAACCTGCACACAGTATTCTAGGTGGGGTCTTACCAAGGAATTATATAAATGTAACATCACCTCCCTTGACTTACAGTAAACTCCACACATCTAGAGATATAACCCAACATTCTGTTCGCCTTTTTTATTGCTTCCCCACATTGGTGAGAGTGGGACATGGAAGCATCAACATACATACCGAGATCTTTCTCGTAATCAGTTACCTTTATTTCAGTGGGACCCATAAAATATCTGTACTGTATATTTCTGCTCCCTGCATGGATTACCTTACATTTATCTGTGTTAAATTTCATCTGCCAAGTATCAGCCCATTCGCTAATTAATTCCAGATCTCGTTGAAGCCTCTCTGCTGCTAGATCAGTATCTGCTACCCCGCCCACCTTAGTGTCGTCTGCAAATTTAACCAGTTTACTGTATGTATTCGTGTCAATATCATTAATGTAAATTAGGAACAATAGTGGTCCTAAAATTGAACCCGCCCTGACTGCAAGTCTCAGAGGAACAGATTCAGATCTACATAATGTTTTGATTTTTCTGTAAGCAGGACGTGGGTCACTAGACCACAGATGGTGTGTCACCTGCTCACAGATTAGTCTAACAATCACCTCCTTATCTGCCCTCAGAACCCTCACAACCGTCCTCATCAGTTCCCTGAACAGACTGGCGTTGCCACCAAGTCGTGCACTGCAACTCCTCTCGATAATATCAAGGATGCCCTGCGAGATGAAACAGCTCCTTCTGGAAACACATGTCCGGTGTTTACATGGAACAGGAGTGCTATTCTCTGTCAGCATGTTGCCCATTTTTTTCTTTTAATCTTCTCATTGTTAGACTACATTGTGTTATTGCTACTCTATCATACTTAAGGTTAAAATTGATTCATCACCTTTGTCTGCCCACCTTAATTCAAACAGTAGTTTATCATGGTGATTTGTAGTATAACCACTTCTAATAACAATTCAGTCACAGCAAGCTTCAGTCTATCCTGGGATAAGGGGGCTGCAACAGAATATACCTGGGTTTTACACACACAAACACACACACACATACACAATCACTTGGGCAGTCAAGGAAAGTTCTTAAAAGTACATCTGAATAGCATACTTTTTCATTCTGAGAGCAACCAGCACTATTAATCAGCATGCAGTGCCAGATCCTTAATAAGCAGCAGCGTTTGAAGCAGCAGATTTTGACACAGGAGAAGGTGAGTCCTTACATGTTGTATAGCTCATTTGCGGAAGGGAAAAGAGGAGTCACAGTGGGAGCGAGACCAAGCGGGTTCTGTGTGAGAGGCATTGGGTTTGAAACTGAAACTGGAGCGGGGAGAGCCTCATTTTACTGGCCCTCTACAGAGATGCCGCTGGTGGGTTAGTTATACCTATGTTGTTATTAGACTTCGCTGTTACATTAGGCTGATGTTAAACTGTTAGCATATCATTCTTAATGTTTTGCTCTGCGGATTAGTTTGTGTTTAATTCATAGTCAATATGAGATATTTTGTGTAGGCTTATTGATTACAATGATGGCAGTTTTGTGTTTGCTTATTTATTTATGCATTGTGAATGCTTACAACCGTGAACGACAGCAAAATTACCCAACAACAATAAAACACTAAAGGTTATTAAATAAGCGAGTTGTGGCAGACAGTTCCTGGGACTGGCTCAGCCAGCGCTGCACAGCCCTGCCCCTGGAGATCTACCACCCTAACCCTAACCCTAATTTAACACACCTGATATAGATAATCAGGCCCTTAAGTAGCATCTCAGCGTCAGCTATGTTGACGCTAAGCTGGCTCTAATACTGAGATGGTAAATCTCCAGGAGCAGGGCTGGGCAGTCCTGGGTTAAACCCTTTTCAAGTTTGGGTAGAAGTTGAAGTGAAGTGGCCAGATAACTTGACACTCAGGGTTGTATACCATCCTTGAATTGTACATACCTCCCTAATATCGCCTGTCTCTTCTTTCACACAGGAAAGGCTATTGAAACTGTAGCTGTCCATGTTCCCGATTACCTCACTGGACAAAACCACAGGCGATTCTTCAGTTCTCATAGAGACGTCTCTCTGCAATCTATAATTCCTGAGAATGACAGCAGGCATGAAAATTTTAATATTATGAAACACAATGATTTCATTTGAATGAATGTTCATATACATATATACAATATATATATAAAATGTACACACACAAACAGTCCATGTATTCATGTATTCATGGGGACTCTCCATTGACTTCTATGGGCAAAATCCCAATCCCGACAATGACAACCATAACCCTTACCCAGTCCTAACCTTAACCAAAAGTAACCAAACAAAATACAAGACTTTCGGCATTTTTTTGTTTTTTGATTGTAGTCACAGATTATTATAAAATTGAGTTCCCACTTGCGGCAACCAAAATATGTCACCATGTCAAAATAACAGGTTTTATCACATTGTGGGGAAATCCGATCTCGACAATGTAATAATTATAAACACAAACACACTTCCACCAGGATAAGACGCCTTGTCACAAAGCTCATATCATCTCAGACTGTTTTCATAATGTTGTAGAATTTCATGTTAAGTATTTTCTTCTTGATCAATTGTTAGATGTGCGCCTGCCTTAAAAAAACATTAAAAACCTCTAATAATGCAAAACTAACAGGAGGAATCTGTAAGTAGTAAACTTGTTGGATGTAATGGGAGGTGCAGGGTCCTGCTAGTATGAACACACGTAAAATGGCCAGTTCATTCTGATAAGGATATGGTGTAATCTGTGTACAGCAGTCTATGAGGGTTTGTAAAGATTTTAAAGTCACACAGCTGTGGAGAGAGGAGACCATAGCAAGAATTCTGAAAAGGTTACGCTGGTATTGGTTAAGCAGGACACCAGAATTGGATTAGATGGTTATGAATCTGTTCCTCCTTTTCACTCTTGTGTCATGCCAGTAGTGTGCTGATTGTGACCAGATCTCCTTTGTACTGTAGAAACTGCGTTCTGCCCCTCATGTATACATGTCATTCACCGTGTGCAGGTCCTCTAACACACCTCTGCTCTGTTGACACTGGGCAAACAATCAGAAAAGCTGCCATATATCATTAAACCTGCATTCCACATGGACACTGAATGCTACATGATAGGATGATATGTGGCGTGTGTGGTGGAAATCAGATCTGAAACCCCAGTGGTATCAGTCAGAACCCCAAGTAAACCAATACATTCTGAACATGACCTTAAACAGCATTTGAATACATACCTGTTGACGTGGATATGATATATTTATAAACTAAAATGTAAAGCAGATATTTCCAAAACATTATTTTTGATGTGGCCCACACGTTCTACGTGAGGTCTGTCATAGAGATTTAGCCTATCAGCTTCATCTGACCATCTTTGCTATGTCGTGACAAAGTGGTGATCTTTCACCTTGTCTCCTTACTTACTGGATTTCAAACTAACGGCTTGTAGAGAAAGTAAAAACGAATCAGCATGCTATACAGTAGCATACTCCTTTAAGGAACAACTTACTGTGGGAGCTTACCAGTGTTTCACTTCGGAAAAGTCTTCTGAGTCGTCAGTGCTGTCAGAACTACAAAGTGAACTTGACACACAACGTGCTCAAGACCACCAGGAATTTGACCAATAAATGAAGAGTTCGCATCCCCATTTAGAGTAATGTGTGCCCACGTAAGCTTTAACTCACTGAATGAGCTTTCCCGTCTCATTGTGCCTGCTCCTTATAGGTGTGTCTCTAATAAGGCAGGCGTAACCTTGCAACAAATAATTCTCCAGGAGACCTTTCGCTTCAGATTATTTGTCTTATATGTTTCAACATCAAAAGAACTGGAACAATAGATCTACTAAAAAAAATATTTTTGTCATACCCAGTCCAACGTCAAAAGGACTGGAACAATGGATCTAGTGTGAGGATTTGACAAAAAGACTTTATAACTGAACCAAATGAAAATAATATTACAACCAGGGGGACGTGCCCCGTCAAATATTTAATGTGACTTAATTTTTCCCTCCTAAAAAATAGAACCTTACATTTAAATTATTGTCCCCACCAATGTCGATTTCTCTCCTACACCAACATGTATGGTTTTGAAAGCCTATAAATCACAAGACGACAAAGCAGGAAGTGGATGAAAAGCTGTGAAGCCGCTGGACATACTAACAACACAGAACTGAGAAAGAGGCCGCAAACATCTGCGCAGGTGGACGTTCCATTAGCCTGCGACATTGGTTTATGGATGCAGGTCCTGAAAGACTTCGCAATGGGCAAATTCTCACACAGGCATGTACCAATTTATACTGTACCTTGATTATAAATACATTATTCCACATTAAAAAAAATTGGACTGCGTGAGGAAACTATAAAATTATTCCAGTTTCCTGCCAGTCCTGAGACATGCAGTTAGGGGAACCTGAGATGACATTTTCTAAAATGTTTGCAGTACTAACACAGCTTTCTCCAACTAATTTTTCATTGTAGGAATAATGAGGACTAAGTCTATGAATATGCATGTGGTTCTACATGGTTGGGCCTGTCAGGATTCAAAGGAATAAACTCCCAAATGAAAATTTATGAATCATGCCAGGAAAAAAAACGTCTCCAAAAGCAATACCTGTTACCATGGCAGCTGTCAAGCAATTGTCACATAAACCGTTGGACGTCTTAATATACAACTGTAGCTAAATTATGCTTCAGAGGGAGCTGATACAATAATAGACAATGTTTTGATACAGTTATGGCTGCACAGCATCCAGAGCCTCCGCATTCAGTTAAATGCTGGTCACCCTGGGTAAGTCAATGTCTTCTTATAATATTCAAATTTAAGCCAAAAGAATACCATACAACCAT
The DNA here is from genome assembly GCF_048594095.1 of Paramormyrops kingsleyae. Lineage (NCBI taxonomy): Eukaryota > Metazoa > Chordata > Actinopteri > Osteoglossiformes > Mormyridae > Paramormyrops > Paramormyrops kingsleyae. Next base: position 5,446,685 of record NC_132812.1, read on the forward strand.
TAACATTTAAAACAGAATAAAACTGTTTGATAAAGTGTGATAACTTCTGGGAAAACGCTTCAAATTACGAAAAATGCTTTTCTTCTGCCGACATGAATTGCCTCCCTGCAATATTCAAATTTCTCCTTCTTAACATGGATTCCACTGACAGATATGGATAAAAGGTACTATTTTGGGTTATACAGTAAGGGCCTTGATATCAGAGAGGTAAGAAATCACAAGCAACACAGTACTTATTTAATGTTTTTAATTACATTGTGTCACACTTTCTTGTTCCAAAAAATCTATATTAAACAGGTCCAAAGGAATGTTTCAAGCACCAACCAAACTAACATGGGACAAAAAAATCTATCAGCAGTCACGCTGCCAGAGGGTCACGTTCTGAAGGATCAGAGAGGCCAAAGAGGTGAGACAGTCCATGGGAGAGAAGACCCGCGATCACCGGTCCAGGCAGCGCTTCTGGATGGCCTCTGCACAAACGTTCCGGAGCAGGGCGATGACCGAGCGAGGATCCTCACTCTTCATGACAGCGCTGCCAGACACGATCATGTTTGCCCCAGCCTGGGGGGGGGGGGGGGGCGCAGAAAGACAGAGCAAGTTATCAGCTTGATGAAGCATTTCCCAGGGGGTGGATGGGAGGTTCTGACTCAATCCCGACACACTGTCTATCAGACAGACACTAACTAAATGCAGAGGTGCTAAAGTTCACTGTAATTATGCTACTAGACCAGCCTCAATTATGAGTAAAGGGATATTTTCTCTTCTGATCTGAACTGGACCACAGCAGCTTCACTTTGTGGTTTTGTGTTCCTGAATCCATTTGCTGATGGAGCTCCGTACGCTGTAGTACTGAGCAATAGTTTGCCTTCTCACCTCTGCACACTTGTGGATGGTGTCTGGGCCCACACCTCCATCTACTTCAATATCCAAGGAGGGAAACTGGCTGCGCAGCCAACTCACCTAAACAAACCACAAATCATCACAGCAAATACTAAAGGTATCACAGCATCCCCACTCCTGCACAACCCCGATCAGGTCGGGCAGCTTAACGATGGATAGACTGAATTATTCACATATCTGTGCTACCTTTCAGGACATTGCTATTACAGTCAATGGATAACAATTATATAGCCTGTTACTGTGGCCATCTTTACAAGAAAGGCACTTTCACACTAATGTTACATTTTGTACCACCTGCTCTAACTATTTTATGGAAACTGGATTTTTTTTTAGTTTCTGCTTTCTAACAAAGCAAAAACAACAGACACTATTCATTACAATATGACCTTCAGATCATAGAAACTCCAGTCTTACCTTTGGCATCATGTCCTCCATGAACTTCTGACCCCCAAAGCCAGGCTCAACTGTCATGACCAAGGCCATGTCTACCTGTCCTGCCCAAGGAGCCAGCTCTTCTACCAAGGTCCCTGGCTTAATGGCCAAGCCTACCTGTGCGGAAGCCCATTGACATTAAGGCAGTGATGGTGCAAACCGGCCGTGTTTGGTCACAGGAAAGATATACAGCCGTGGAAAAAATTAAGAGACCACTCTATACATTTAATCAAATCTGCATTTTTAAATCCTGGTTTAATCTTGTTTCTGCTGGCAGAAGGTTACGCTGAGCAGCAGGTTGCTTCCAGGTTCAAAATTTCTAAGACAGCGGTACACAATAATAAGGTGAAGCAGGAGACACTGGGAATGACCAGAAACCAGCCAGGTAAAGCGACTTTCTAATGCTAGAGATGACTGTTAACTTATCTGACAGTTTCTCATGAATCGTAAGATGACATCAAGTGACCTTCAAAAGGAATGGGAAACACTAAGCATAGGTGTGAAGTGCACTGCAATGAGGCTCCTAGAAGCAGGACTGAAGTCCCATAAAGCAAGGAAGGAGGCTTTCATTAATGAGAAACAGTGGAGGATATTATTTATATATATATAAATAATTCACAGATGCACACCGATAAACTGAGAAATGAGTGAAACAAAAAATTGTGCGGTGGTCTCAGTATTTTCTGCAGCTCAGCTGTATATTAATCATTGTGTAATTAAAAGAAACAGGGATCTCTAGGGACCAAAGAACCAAGACACTGAAGACAAATACCTCATACCCAATAAAACTAGAAAAAACTGCATAGCCAAATTTATGTCTGGGATGTTTGCTATACAGACTTCGCAGTCAATAAAATGTGTTATAAACTTTGCTTGCTTGACCTTCTGTTCTACAGGATATAAGTGTCTAAAGCAGGGTTATTCAACTCACGGTCCTCGAGGTCCGAGCACTGCTGGTTTTCCAGCCTTCCTTTACCTGTCAGTCAGGTGTGAAGCCTCTGACCAATCAGAATCAGTAATTATTAAACAACTACCTGGGAGAACTGAAAACACGGCCTGGATTTGGAATCGAGGTCCAGAGTTGAAGAACCCTGGTCTAAAGGGATGGGGCACTGGCTTACAATCTCACACAGCAGACCTCAAGCCAAACCCTTTCCTTACTGTCTGCCATGATTCATATCGATCACAGCCTGTGTTTCCTTACATCACTTGCATATATATGTTTTATCCTTTTTTGGATGCCTAAACACCCTACAAACCATCCCCATCATACTTTCCATACAACCTTTCTTCTTATAATACTGACATAAAAAAATATTTTGTGAGCATTGACTAAAGTATGATTTCATACATGCCTCTAGATAAAATTTTGCTCTCCTTACTACATCCAGGCATTCAAACAAGCTTCTCAAAGATATGAATGCAAATGGCGTTCTAAATTAGTTCATTTAAAGTGATATGAAGTATCCAAAGCAATCAAAAATGGGCAGCTTGCAAATCATTCAATCTAGAACAAAACCTTTATGGGTATACATCTGAGCAGATAACGAATCCTAAGAAGTGAGCAGCCTATAATCTCTCCCTAACACTGCACTGCAATCAGCCCCATCAATGGGGCTGAGTTCATACATATAACCTCAGATGTTCCTGAATATAAAAAAAACTTTACTTGGGTGGTGAATAAAGATGCACCGATTGTATTGACCAATTATCAGTATCAGCCGATGATTAAAATTGAACCGATATGTACAGTCTATAATTCCCTTTAAAATGGTGATCCATATTGCTTTGCAACATCCACATACTAAACAGTGACAAAATGTCGGTTTTGTGGAATAATTGTAACGTTAGCGAAAACGAAGTCAGAAATGCATTTTGCAAACATTGCCCTGCTAAAAATTCACAAGGAGGATCTACTGATAAAAACTTGGGCAGTAGTGGCTTAATGGTTAGGGAAGTGCACTTGTAATTGAAAGATTGCAGGTTCAAATCCCCAACCAGCAAGGCACCACTGAGGTACCCTGACTAAGGTACTACCCCCCAAGCACTGCTCCCCGGGCGCTGAATTAGCTGCCCCCTGATAACACTAGTCCATCAGTAAATCAAATGTTTGATGGCAAAAGAAAATTCAGTGCAGACAGTGTGAAATCAAAAGATATTCCTTGGAAAATTATGGCGTTTATCACACTTATTGATTATTTATTGATTCCCCATTATAAATGTTATAAATATATAAGATGTATACAGTTATAAAATATAGTTCTCTGAGACAGTTGTAGTATCCAATATGTTATAGTCGCCGTTTTCTTACCAAAAAAGAATAATAATAATAATAATAATAATAATAATAATAATAAATTAAAATAAAAAGTAATATATTTTTTAATTTGGGTGGAGTATCCCTTTAAAGTTATTTAAGAAGGACCTCCCAAACAATCGGTATCTGTGTCAGTTTTCGCAATAATCGGGATCAGTATTGGCCAGAATTTTCCTTATCACTAGTGGTGAGATACTTTTCATCACGAACACAAACAAGCATTCCAGTAGTGAAACGACCTGAGACTGTGACCTCCTGGTCACATGTGGCCAGACATAGCTGCCCGCTTGCTAACCTTCATGCCGCTTTCCCGGATCTGCTTGATGAGGTTTCCAGGGTTGGTGGTGGCCTCTAGGTGGAAGGTGTACTGATTGGCTCCAGCAGCAGCCATGGGCTGGACCCACTGCTCTGGCCTGGACACCATCATGTGCATGTCTGTAGATGAACAAGTTTATTGAGACCCAAATCACCAGTATATATCCAGAGCATCACCAGGAAGTGACAATCTCCCTAAAAACACAAAATAGCAGAGCAACTTGATAAGTTAAATTATTGGTCACCAGCACCTCCTATGTCACCTACTATGCTTGATTTTAACACCTTCACAACAAATATTCAGCTTCATGGGATACCAAACTGAAATTAAGTTCAACACAAATTTAGAGATGGATGGACCCGATATTTGGATTGGTGACAGCACGATCCAAAGCTATTAGATGGATCGGGTATCGGCCATATGTGACTGATCCATGTCTGATACTTACTTATTTAGTTTTCCGGAGTCTGTAAAAAGAGAGCTCCAATTTCTTGTTAAATCAATCTATACAATCAATCACACGAGAATTCTTTCCCATTTTAGATGCGTTTTCGCAGCATTCAAGCAGAAAGCTAATGCTGCCACTCAGTGGGTGTGAGTGCAGTGCCTTCTGCCTGCTGTTACGTCATGCGCATACCCTTTGCAGTAGGAGGTGTGTAAGAACATCAGATATGTGGATAACAATCCGGAAGTATTTTACGCTTTTAACAAATTGTAGCACAGCGATTTGCAATCTTTGTAAAAACAAAGCTTTGTGAGGTGGAAGTAGGATTTAGTGAAACATCCCACTAAACAAAGCTCATGTAATTGTGCGATACAACGCAAGTAACAGGAACAAAGCAATGGATGATTTAGGGGTCGCTAGCTTGGGCTGTTACATGCGCTCACTACAGTGTGAGATACACAAGGGGCTGCATTTGTAATGAAGTTTAAGTCATGCTGGTGGCAGTGGGAGAAACACTGAGGGGCATTTTAAGCACTTGCCACTTGTGTATACTCTTGGAATATATCGAAATTTAAATGCGACATGCGTAAAAAACGCATAAAATACAATGTACAAATGAGGAGGAACAGTCTATTTTGTATGTGTGGAGTAACCTAATTAAAGAGTTTTTTTGGCATGCACATTGGTAGTGACAGTGACAGGGCTATCACAACTTACCAAAGAAGGGATCTGCTCCCAAGTTCTTTCTCAAGCACTCCACGACTGGGTGACCAAACGTGATGTTTGGCACAAAGTGGCTGAAAAACAAAATAACACACAGTTATAAAAATCCCTGATATGTGGAAATATTCAGTTTAATTCAATATATTTCATAGTGCCCTTCCCAGCATAGCTCAGCTAATATAATTTACCACACATTGACATCTCTGTTAAAGAACTTTCCTAAAGACCCAATTCACATGTTAAATTTTCTATTAAAAAACATCTCTGTAACAACTCCAACTTAATGAAAAGTCCAAGTGCTACGTTGTAACAATGGTTAATATAACCACATACCGCTACACATGTACTGTACTTATATGTGTCTTTTCCCAAAAGGTTGCATGTATACCTATAACACGCTCTACTTGCCAACCTAAACGATATTCAAAAAATAAATAATCATAAGTTAAAAAGTGAATTGAAAAGTGAAAAGTGAGATGGTGACATGGCGCTTTTACTTTACGGTACCTTAAATGTAGTTTATATGTTAAATATCGGCTCACTGCACTGCAAAGAAATAGACTATTCAGCCTATTAATATCCTGGGATTTGTAGGATTTGGGATCTGTATCTGAGGTGCATAATATTTACTACCTTAATGAAACGAACTTGAGTTAAAACCAAGGTTCTTACAAATGCTTCAGCACAGATACCTTAATTTATATATAGAACATTAGTTTCAAAATATAACTTAAAAGTAGAATTTTGGATACGAGCACCCTGAATCACGTGGTATGTTACTAAACTTTAAATATTTAGTGTGAAAATAAATATTATATTATAGCAAATTAAAGACCAAGTGGACGGGAGCGAGAGGATGTTGAGCTGACACACGATGTTTCGCTTGTCGCGCGAACAAGGCACCTTACTGCGCCGCTTTACGTCAGTCGTACATAGATGCACGCGAGACGCGCGCCACCAGCTGCGTTTTCTGCAATTAACACTGTAATCAATACATCGCACATGAGTGAAAAAAGAAGTGCACTGGTTACTCCAGAAAACCCGATCTTCACTATCTCTAGTTGCATGTTGGCATCTTCGTTTTTTTTTAAATCAGTATAAGGCAATTCCCACGCACTGAGTTTTAACGACAGTCAGAAACCTCACGCTCACCACTTCGTAATATCTGGCAAACCAGTTTAGTTCACCAGGTCAGATAGGTAGCTGTGCAGCAAAACATTTAATCGTTCCCCCCATGATATTTACCCGTCCATTACATCCAGATGAAGGTAGTCGGCACCACAGTCCAACATCCTTGTACACTCATGGCCGAGGCAGGCCAGGTCGCTGTTTAAAATGGATGGACCTATTTTAGCTACATAAGCCATTCTGCAAGTTCCCGTTCGCTGTGGGAATGCAGTCGCTCCGTTGACTTCTCGCCGCGTTGTCCTACACGGTCTAGAAAGGAAACACAAAAACGAAGAAACCAAAATGGCCGCGAGTGCACCCAAAAACAGTACACTGTATACTTGTTTACGGCTTACGTATCACCTTCGTATCAGCACGGAAAAACTCCACCTCCCTGTGCCTTTCATATTCACTGGTCCAATACACCATCGTCTCCAGCGATGCATTCTTTTGTATTCATTTGTTGTTTGAGATTTATTACCTCAAGCTACAGCAAGACTCGCTCAGTTGCGGCGGTTTCTGTGGCTTCTTTTGACTCTGAAAATGTAAACACGGAAGTATGGAAACAATTCTGTTTCTGTTACAAAATAAACACTGCCAACTAGCTTTTAGGCGTGTCTGCAAATTCACAGGTACAACTAGAGATTTAAATTATACTTAAACAGCTCAGAAATATGGTACATCATAGTTTCAGGAGCAGCCCAAAACAGTCTAGGACCTCCAATATGAGCTGCTCCAAAGGGGATCATCTGTATTTCTGGTATGAGGCAGCGTTTCCCTTACCTTCAAACAGAGTCATGAGGACTATCTATTCCACTACTACAGAATGGGTGCAGACTGTAGCTAGACAGTGGAACATGCACACACTTATGAATATCATGTCTCTGGGGTTGAGGTCAGGGCTCTGTGCGGGCCAGTCAAGTACTTCCACACCAAACTCACACATCCATGTCTTTATGGACCAGTGCTTTGTGCACTGGGGCAGAGTCATGCTGGAACAGAAAAGGGCCTTCTCCAAACTGTTCCCACAATGTTGGAAGAACAGAACTGACCAAAATAGCTTGGTATGCTCAAGATTAAGAGTACCTTTCACTGGAACTAAGGGATCTAGCCCAACCCCTGAAAAGCAACATCATACCATTATCCCTCCTCCCCCAAACTTTACAGTTGACACAATGCAATCAGGTAGGTAGTGTCCTCATGGCATCCACCAAACCCAGACTCATCTATCAGACTGTCAGACAGAGAAGCGTGATTCATTACTCCACAGGACACGTTTCCAATGCTCCGGAATCCAATTGCACCACTTCATTCGACACTTGGCATTGCGCTTGGTGATGTGAGGCTGGCATGCAGCTGCTTGGTCATGGAAGCTGCTCTCACTACTTACACCCCTACTACTTATTCTCATTGGCAGGATCTTTTAACTCAACTTGTCTTTGCAGTAGTAATGACATAACATTCCACATGATACCAGAAGGTGGCACTAAAACACTGCTGAAGTCAAATGAGTAGGCTTTAAAACTGCAGTCTTGGTCAAATGGTTAAATTTAAGAACTTCTCATTATGTTGAAGAGCATTTCACAAACAGCTGGAATTAATTTCCTTTAAAAGTATGGTGTGTGATGATCACCAATAGAGATTCCTCATTTTCTACAGGGTTCATAGTTCTGATGGGAGTGGCTTGAATTGACATGGGAAATTCAAGGTCTGTGGACCCTGATTGCTGCAATTTTTAGCCATAATCAAGAGAGTGGATTGTGAATTGTAGGAGGAAACAGCCGAGGCACTGCAACCCACTCACAATCAACAGTCCAGTTTCAGATACCTAGGTGTCCACATCACGGAGGACCTGACATTGTACAAAAGGCATGTCAACACTGCCACTACCTCAGGATGCTAAAGTGCAGGCTGCCTCTCAAGATATTCAAAGCATTCTTCACGCATGTCCTCGACAGCATCCTAACCGGCAACGTCATCATCTATTTTGGGAGCTGCACCAAACAGAACAGCACCCTTGGGTTTATTTGCCTTAATATGCAGGTGACTTACAGGAGACAAAGCAAATTTAGAGATCAGTGGTCACTGTTGACACCACAGCACAGAGTGCACAACAACGAAATGTGTCCTCTGCATTTAACCCATATGTGACGTCGTGACATAGCAGCTAATTCATCTTTCAATTACAAGTGAGCTTCCCTAACCATTATCCATTAACCATTAATTAAACATTCTACTCGCCCCAACAATGGCCTCTTCTCTGCTGTGGTCAGATAGGCACTACTGCAGCCTGATGGTCAACACCAAGAGAGCGAGAACATGTTTCTACCCTCACGTAGATCTGTCCCTAGCATAATTCCTCACTTTTCATTTTACATCTTCCTGGTGTACACTGTCTCATGTAAATAGTTATCAGTGCCAGTATATATCATTGCTTTTCATATAATATTGACTTATTTTACTCTTTATTATTGACATTGCTGTTTTAATATTTTATCTTGTTCATATTTTTTCTTTGCATTACATATTTCTCTTTTGAGCACAATCCAGGAAGCAGGTGGGAAAAAGCATTTCACTACACGCATGAATAGTGCATGTTTCTGTATCTGACAAAAGAAAACCTGCTCTCACTCTGTCCTCCTCACATATAGAATAAACTTGCGTTATTCAGTTATCAATTATTTACTGCTGAGTAGAGCGACTTGAGCGCCCCCCAGCCCCCCCTGAAACATGCACAGACCTCCCAGACTTTGTCCAACCAAAAACAGAAAAGATTAAACAGTACTAAAGAAAGTATAAAATCAGTAACAAACTTTTAATATTTTAGTTTTAATAATTTAGTTTAATCGTGTCATATTAAAATATTAAAAGTAATAAACCCCACAGGCCAGTGCTGGTGAAAGTTTAATGCAGATAAAATTCTTTACATAAAAGACAACTATAGAGGATTAAAATTAAACATTAACAAAGTTCTTATGAAATTACAGCACCAACTGATAACTAGCTTCAGGGCTTAAGATTACCTTAATTGACCTGACAGACAGGCATACTGTAGATAGTAGGTTAATGCACATAAAATCAGTTACATACAAAGTAATAGCAGAAGATTGTAGAATCACGAGGCTGCATCACCTGGCTAATTACCAGCTTCTGTGACACATGACTTCAGCTCACATCAGGCTTCCGAGCCAGAAAATAGTAATACTTCACCACCAAACCAACTTCTGTTTCCGGAGATGTGACTTTCATCACAGTTAGCAGTCTAGAAAGACAAAGAACACAAAGATACTGCATTTGTTCTCCACGAAAGTGAATACTCTGATTATTTTCATTGCTGATATTTAGTTAATGTATATGCCTTATTTAGAGAGACTAGTTAACATTTTTCACACTGTACCTACATATACAGCTATCGTCTGAAGCAATTCAAGATTACAGGCGCCCCGCCCCCCCTTGAAGGTTAAGTTAATTTAATTTTCTATATAGCGCCAGATCACAACAGAAGTCATTTAAGGTTGCCTTTCCTATAGAACAGGTCTATACATTGTAGTTTTATTAAACAAACTAAATAGCCTTATGTTATTTATCTTATTTACACAACAGCTTGTCATTTTTCTCTTTACACGGTCGCGCGTTTACAATTCTCCTCCGCTCTCTGTATCGCACATGGCGGAGTTCCGCCTCGATGCGCGCGCACAAACACGTGCGCGCACACACAGGTGAGCACACTCCCACCAGCGGAAAACGTCAACCACCTGAAAAGCAGACAAAAATATCTGCGTTTTTTTGACTGCTGTCATTAAAAGAAACACATGAACACCATGAATCCTGTCGGTGTCCGTCTGCCCGCCCCCCACCGTACAATAGTGCAGTGAAAACAAGTAATGCTTAGAAACTGCAATTTACATAAAGTGCATGTGCAATTAATTGAACTACTGGAAATATAGATGGGGATGGGGAAGAATCTGTTCACCAAAGTTAGCATTCTGATGGTGAAAGACTTCCTACTAGACTCAAGATTAAGTACATTTTGATTACAATTCCATATCTTTAACCATTTTATCAGATACGTTTTTATGCATTTTATTGTAATTGTTTTCAGAAATGTTATTTGTAACACTGGACAGAGTAATTTGTTACGGAGTGTGGAATGGAATCCAGTCTTTACATGTATGATTTTCACACAACCAAATAGATATACAGGGTATGTCTTTGACGCACCTGTTACATAATGCAGTTAGTGGAAGTTAGGTATGACCTGGGGTTCAGCAGCCAACAGGTTAGGTCTGTTCAGCACAGATGAGTTCAGCCCCACAAAAAAAGGGGGGGGGGGCATTCAGTTCCCACCTGCCTGTGACATCCTGGGACAGTCTCCTGGCCTCCTCTGGGTTCTTCTGAAGGAGGGTCTGGTAGCTGGAGAAGGACTCCACCATGCCAATGTAGCTGGATACTGGTACTGAATGCTTAACAGATATACAGTCATGCCTGGAAATCCCAGCAAGATTAAAACGGTCAATGTGGAGATGTTTGATAAGAATAAAGGTAAATTTCTCTCTATCCTCACTTCCCAACAACTTATACAAGATAACCTTATGTGTTGTGGATTCCAGAAATCATCATATTTACAATATATCCCTTACTACATGGTAGGCATCTAATTTCTAAAATATTTTAAGCAATTTTAATTAATCAGTGCTTAAAATTTTACCATTGTGGTTATGGGCACAAGGTAAGGAACATCCCAGTATGGGCCACCAACCCATCGCAGGGCACAATCACACACAATTCAATAAAAATACAGAACATTGTAACATCAAACCTCTGTTTGAAAGTCATACTTACCATTCCTTCTCTGGGTACGGGATGGAGTCAAACATTTCTTTGTAGAGAATGGTTGAATCAGGACCCAAGACAGCAGAGCGATATGGCCGAAGAGCAGAGTGAAACTGCAGGGTGATAAGGCATCATTTGTTGCTAAAATATCTTGAAGTAATATTCAGAAAAATGGTTATTATTGACTCATCAAACGTATGCAAGGCATTTGGAGTTTGAAAGGGAGTAACTAGGGGTGCGATATTGTGATATTACAACATGAGATTTCTCGTCGTAGCAGAAATCGGTTTCGCGAAATGCGCTGCAAATTAGCAGCTGGAAGTATGTCGGCGTCTGACTAAATTACCATAGTAGATGCCCCAGACACTTTTAAATCTTTTGTGTGGCAGCGTTTTGGGTACCCGGCGGAAAACATAAACGGCGAAAGGGTGACAGACAAAACACGAACCATCTGTAAGCATTGTAGGAAAATAATGCCGTACACAGCGGCTAACGCTACTACTATACAAAGCCATTTGCAGCACCATCATAGCTCTTTACTTAAATCCACTGCACCGGTGAAAAAAACATTAAAAAGCCAGACAACGGTTGGGTTACAAATGTGTTTGCACCCCAGCTTCCACAGTCAAGTGCTAGAGCCACTTCAATAACGAAGGATATCGGCGTTTTCATTGCAGCCGACATGAGACCATTTTCTGTAGTAGAAAATCCGGGGTTTCGGCGACTCAACACATTAGAACCGAAGCATTTTTTGGCTTTCAAATTAATCAAATAAAAGGCTGCTTCCCAGTAATATATTTCCTCTTTGAAGTTTTCCTTAAAATATTGCTAAAATCTCATCTCGTTCTCGTGAACCCAATATCGTGTCTCGTCTTGTGGGTTGAGTATATCGTTACACCCCTATTAGTAACTGTTGCTATCTGAATCGCATTGACTATCAGTAGACCCTATTTTAAGAGCACTGTTGGACGGTATGGTTTTGTGCAGCCAGACATTGCCAGTGTTGTACGGTGATGCCCACTGCTCATATGCTGAACAGTGTGTTCCACCATGGCTACGTACATCACCATGTAAACAAGGTGTTCCCCACAGGGATCCTCCTGACCTCTCTGCAGATGTGGTTGAGCTCCTGGGAACAGTCCCTGTACTGAAGTTCCATGTCCAGGGTGTAGTTGAGAAGGGCCAAGCTCCCTCCTGGCCTCAGCACACGGAACGCCTCCGCAAGGAAACGTGGCCGGTCAAACCAGTGGGCAGCTGACATGGCCGTCACCAGGTCCGCTGAGCCGTCCTCTAAGGGCAGTTCCTCAGCTGGACACTGCCTGTGTCCAAAAGTTCAAAGCCATGACCACCCATAGGTGAAACATCTACTGTCAAGCACACACATTACAATCCAACAGAACACTTAACAGCTGTGTCTCAATTCTACTCATTTTATAAACTCTACATCCTAGCCCAAGATAAACACCATTTGCTGGTACTTGGGTTCTCTCAGCTTATGAGGGCAGTTTCAGCCTAGAATATTTCTGATACCCTGGCCTCAGGCACACAAAGTTCCCATTGAGATCTACCAAGCTTGAATTCCTGGCCTGATTCTATACCTGCAGTCTGCGAGTGACCATATCCTACCTTGTACTCTGTGAAATAAGAGAACTCACACTTCTCCCCCCTATGGCTGCTTAGAGAAAGCAAAGTATGAGATGTTTTTACATGCAAGTTGTCCTCTACGTAAACTATTCCTTTTTCTGTGATGAAAACAAAAAGTAGTAATGAGGCAATGAGATGATAATGAATAGGGCAGAATGTAATTACTCATACAGATGTTAAGTTAAACTAGGCAGAGACTAATAGAGTATACTCATCCTATGGATCCGCTATCTGATTAGAACTATAGTTTTACCAGTCTTAGACTCTGCTCTTAAATATTAATTTACCAGACGTGGTATGTCAAACGTTTAAACCTGGGTGGAGGACATTTAATGCCCGCCCAATTCTCCTCTACTGAAAGTGTTTATGACCTGTAGGAGATGTTGGAGGCATTGGCACAGGCACGGGCCATCTGCAGCTGAGCAGGGCTGACGTCCATCCCGACCACCTGGTGGAAATGCGGGCCGAGACGAATCGTACCCTGGCCAGACCCACAGCCCACATCCGCAGCCAAGCCGAAGGGTCGCGCTTTCTGTTAAACAGCCAGGCCCAAGAACATAGTCAGGATCTTTAGCTTATAGTTTTAGCCAGGCAGAAATATAGATTAAAATTTCACTTATACAATTCGTCAGTATGTCAATTCAATTCAATTTTATTTATATAGCGCTTTTAACAACAGTCATTGTCACAAAGCACTTTACATATAACCAGTCCGAACCTCCACCAAGCAAGCCTGAGGTGACAGTGGCAAGGAAATACTCCCTCCAGCAGGAAGTAACCTTGAGAGGAACCTAGACTGGGAAGGGGACCCCATCCTCCTCTGGGCGACCGGGTATTTGCAATTCAGTTTGAATATCCACGAGAGTATATGCAAGTTGTGAATGCTTACAATGCCCCACAGTTTTTCTCCCACTGGAAACCGGAAACTTTGTTGCAATAGTAGCCCCTTGTGTATCACAAACACAAAAACATCCTCCGAGAACGACTTCTCCCAACCATCCAAGAAAAGTTTGGTGACAAACAATGCCTTTTCCAGCATGATGGAGCACCGTGCTATAAGGGTTAGGAACTTTGCGAGATAACTAAACTATAGTAACAATAAACAGCTATCAGCACAATAGTCCCCCACACACTGTTCACCAGGCTGAGGGACCTGGGATTGAACAGCCGCCTGTGTGCTTGGTTCTTTGACTTCCTCACAGGCGGACAGGTGGTGCAAATGAGTAAGTCATCAACGATGATGAGACAGGTTATACTAAGAAGGTGGAGAACCTGGTATCATGGTGTCAGGAAAACTGCCTCCAACTGAACGTCAGCACGACTAAGGAGCTGGTGGTGGACTTGAGCAGCAGACAGCAGCGCCCCTATGCCCCCCTCACCATCAACAGGACTGCAGTGGGGAGGGCAAGCACCTTTAAACACCTGGGTCTTCACATCTCAGAAGAGCTGACCTGGACTGCACATATAAAAGCCCACCAGAAAGTGTCTGTGTCTCTACCACTTGAAACAGCTGAAGAAGTTTGCATACTCTATACCTTGTATATTTTCCAAATTTGTGTACAGTCTTCAGAGTGACCAGGGGTACATTTCACCACATGTTGTACTTGTATAACTATGTACGTAACAAATAAAGGAATCTTGAGTCTTGAATCAGGTGTGCAGGTGAGCTTTGTTTCAGCTCTGGTCACAGGTGTTATAACAACACACAACCTAATGTACTTCAGACCACCAATGAGTTCATAGGTCTTTAAAAGGCCTCTCACATGACTTCTCTGCTCTTATTCCTCTTACCTTTTTCTCCAGAAAGGCCAGGATCTCCCCTATTAGTTGCTCCGAAGGGGATAATCTGTACTTTTGGTAGGAAACTGCATGTCCCTTGCCCTCAAACAGTCTGTGAGCCATGAGGATGAGTTCTGCACTGGTGTGGGATGGGTGTAGACTGTAACTAGACAATGGGGTTAGACAGAAGGTGTACATCTTCAAAATGTTCCCTGAGCTCAGAGATCATGGACAAGATTTATACAATATATGTATAAACAATATATAAGGCAAATCATTGGGAATCAATAATAAGAAATATAAACGTAGATCTTATGCATATACCAACAAATCCAGAAATTAACATGAGAGTTGGATGGAAAAGGTCATTCAAATATTCACTATGTCTCCTCCATCAGAATAAGATTAAGAGAGATGATTTACCTGTGTCCCACAGGGGCTCCACTGGACCGTTTCAACCTGCACAGACAAGGCAGCAATCTGTGAGACCGAAGCGATGAGGGTGAGCTGGATGGAAACACCTGGTAGCTTATGACCTGGGACACATGGCTCCTCTAGTGCCCTGGAGACACCGCAAGCTGACACGTCCATGTCACTTATTAGCCAGACCCAGTCTGAGTGTGGAGGTTTAACATATTCAGCTGAATAATAGAAAGGTCAATTCTAGCTATTATATTATAAATGGAACAGTCCATTTTAATTCAACAAGTTGTTTTTGTATCACCGTTTTTTATTTTGATGAAATTTAGCATGTGAATTACACATATCTTCCAAAGCTCAGAATTTTTTTCTATGTATTATTATTCTTTATCCACTTTGAGATATAGTGCCTTTTCTACACAGCACGTAGCAAATATAATTCAGTGTTTTCTTATGAGTTGGAACTTATTTACTGTTACAGCTACAGCTTTTGTATAAACAAACACCGAATGTCTTCGTTAATATATTGCACAGATTTATTTTATATTTGTTAGATAGTCTATGGTTTATATTGCAGTTGTGATAATTGAGTAATTGATAATAATAATTTAGCCATTGTAGGAGGTGAGGCAGCAAGATTGAGGCCCACAACCATTAAGTGAGGATACTACTTACCAATGAGCAATGGAGCCTTGTCATGATAATTTTATTAATATTAATTTTGAAACTTGCTAAATGTAATTGCAGTTTAATTAATTTAAAATATTATAAGGCCAGTACTATACAAATGGTGATGTACTACAGTCATGGCCAAAAGTTTTGAGAATGACACAGATTTTCACAAAGTCTGCTGCCTCAGTTTTTATGATGGTAATTTGTATATACTCCACAATGTTATGAAGAGTAATCAGATGAATTGCAATTAATTGCAAGGCCTCTCTTTGCCATGAAAATGTACATGATCCCAAAAAATCTATTTCTACTGCATTTCAGCCCTGCCACAAAAGGACCTGCTGACATCGTTTCAGTGATTCTTTCATTAACGCAGGTGCGAGTGTTGAGGACAAGGGTGGAGATCACTCTGTCATGCTGATTGAGTTAGAATAGCAGACTGGATGTCTCAAAAGGAAGGTGGTGCCTGAAATCATTGTTTTTCCTCTGTTAACCATGGTTACCTGCAAGGAATCACATGCAGTCATCATTGCTTTGCACAAAAAGGGCTTCACAGGCAAGGATATTGCTGCTAGGAAGATTGCACCTAAATCAACCATTTATCGTATCATCAAGAACTTCAAAGAGAGGTTCAGTTGTTGTGAAGAAGGCTTCAGGGCGCCCAAGAAAGTCCAGGAAGCGCCAGGACTGTTTCCTAAAGTTGATTCAGCTGTGGGATCGGGGCACCACCAGTGCAGAGTTTGCTCAGGAATGCCAGTAGGCAGGTGTGAGTGCATCTGCACGCACAGTGAGACGAAGACTTTTGGAGGATGGCCTGGTGTCAAGAAGGGCAGCAAAGAAGCCACTTCTCTCCAAGAAAAACATCAGGGACAGACTGATATTCTGCAAAAGGTACAGGGATTGGACTGCTGAGGACTGGGATAAAGTCATTTTCTCTGATGAATCCCCTTTGCGATTGTTTGGGGCATCTGGAAAAAAGATTGTCTAGAGAAGAAAAGATTAGCACTACCATCAGTCCTGTGTCATGCCAACAGTAAAGCATCCTGAGACCATTCATGTGTCGGGTTGCATCTCAGCCAAGGGACTGGGCTCACTCACAATTCTGCCTAAGAACACAGCCATGAATAAAGAATGGTACCAAAACATCCTCTGAGAGCAACTTCTCCCAGTCATCCAAGAACAGTTTGGTGATGAACAATGCCTTTTCCAGCATGATGGAGCACCGTGCCATAAGGCAAAAGTGATAACTAAGTGGCTCATGAAACAAAACATCGACATTTTGGGTCCATGGCCAGGAAACTCCCCAGACCTTAATCCCAATGAGAACTTGTGGTCAGTCCTCAAGAGGCAGGTGCACCAACAAAAACCCACAAATTCTGACAAACACCAAGCATTGATTGTGCAAGAATGGGCTGCCATCAGTCAGGATTTGGCCCAGAAGTTGATTGACAGCATGTCAGGGTGAATTGAAGAGGTATTGAAAAAGAAGGGCCAAAACTGCAAATATTGACTCTTTGCATAAACTTAACGTAATTGTTAATAAAATCCTTTGACACTTATGAAATGCTTGTAATTATACTCAAATTTTCAATCATTCTCAAAACTTTTGGCCATTTTGTACCTACTGTACACTCAACAGGTTGTTTGAACGTCACATTTTTAAAAAATTGGCTCGATTAAAAAAGAAAGCATGCCATCTAGTGGCTGTTATTCTGAAATACAAAAGAACAACGAAAAAGCACTGACTGAGGGAAAACCTCGTTACAAAATCAGATGAGTATAGCAGAAAAAAGGCGGACAAGAGGCAAATGCAAGCCTTACCTGCTTCGAGTGACTAGGGGAACGTGAGATCGGGGAAGATGGATGATTTCTCTGCCTTTGGCAGGCGCATGAAGGAATACCGGGAGTACAACTTAACACACTTTACGGAATCATGGCGGCACACAGGACTACGAAAGAAAAGGAAGAATAAGTAAAAAGCTGATAGGTGAAAGGCAGTGGACTATGACAGCCCTCAGTATGAACCCTGTGATCCGGAGCATGTGACTGTGACAGATCAGCTGACGGGACATTCATTTGCTGGCTCGATCTGCATCTGAATTCGTGTTACATAAGTCGATCGCACCTTCTCAAGGCGGGCATTAAGGAATTCATAGTGATCTCCTGGGATTTAAATCGGTCTCTCTTTGCAATGCGTTGAGCAACTTTTTAAGGGCACGACAAGGGAAGGCATTTTGAGGTATTGTATGCAAACGAGACGGATGCTTACATTTGTGTCGCCCTCTTCCCCTTAGATCACAGGTGTCAGACTCCAGTCCTGGGGGGCCTGAGCCCTGCACATTTTTGGGTTTCCCCTCGTTTAACACACCTGATTCAGCTTCTTGTGCTTATGACCACATAGCTGTTGAGCTGAATCATTTGTGGTGGAACAGGGAAAGAACTAAGCTACACAGGGCTCCGACCCTCCAGGACTGGAGTTTGACACCCCTGCCTTAGATGCTCAGATTGAGGTCTTGTACACCAAGGCACCGCGGTATTCCTGTAATTCATTAACTCTTTTAGCTGTGAGTATATGGCCACAAGAAACCCTAGGGGTTATGCAGCATCGCTTTAAGATAACAGATAAGGACTTGTTTGGGTTGCTCGGTGACAGAGTAAAGTTAGCAGTCAGTTAGATATTCGCCCGACATTCACAGAATTGAACATTTTCTTATTTACTCTATTAAAACATTAGAAAAACAATGAACCACCACATTCACAGATGCATGTATGTTTGTAAAACTGTAGGTATGTCACAAAAAATTTCAAAGTTGTTGGATAAGACCTTTCCAATGATACGAAGAACTTCTTTCTGTGATGAATGGCAAGAAAGTTATAGGATATTTTTTATCGCCAATTAAGGCTTTTTAACATCCACTTAGTAACAGAGAACCATACTTGACTTTGTGACCTGTTTATGGTGTTCAGAAAAATGAGCATAACTCTGTTATTGTTTATCAGATTTTAATAAACTAGGTATCATTAGAAAGCTTATTCCTTGCCTAACAGTCTCAGATACACTGAAAATAAAACAAATAATTATTTAATTTACTCACCGGAGAATGTATGTAGTGAATAATACAAAGAATGTCTTTTCAAAGAGTCCACAGCATCAAATTAAAAAGTACTTTGTGTTATCATTATAATCCATTCAATAATAATACATTTGAAAAGCATTGTCCATAGTAAAGTATCAAAAGGTACAGGTAAATATGCAGTATGAACTGTCTGATCTCCGGGAGTTGAAGAAAAGAAGTCTTTGAGATGCTGCCTTGCTATGCCAGCCCGTGCTGGTTGTGGAGGATTACGTTTTCTCTTCATGTTAAAGGTAACTGCAAAGACAATATGCAACTATTTCTAGCCTTTCCAACCCATTCAAAATTATCAATCATCTGTGTTACAAAAGCAAGCGATGGGTATCTACTCCATTTTATTACAAGAATATATATTCATAAACACATATAACCTCATTTAAAAGCCTTCACATCATTTTAAAGCTGTAAATTCCATGCTGAAAATCATGCTATTTTCGGCTCTTGCTGCACTGTTCACCACAAAACATGACCGGTGTTCTGTTGATATATGCTGCCTTGTCGAAAAATGCTACCGTAGTGCTAATCGATAGCCCTAACCCTAACCCCCCAAAACCCCTAAAACCTTAACCCTAACCACTAAAACCTAACCCTAATCCCAAAACGGTGGAACTGCACATGCGCAGAAAGGCTCGATAGCACGTCTCGATAGGTAGTATTTTTCGACAGAACACCGGCTCTCGCGGCGGATCCAAAAAAGTGAACTGCTGATCGATACATTTTGCTCAAAATACGCCTAAATACAATACACTAACTAAGAAATATAATTATCATAGTTTGAAGAATAATTCTGCTTACCTTTATTGTCCCAACGAAGGTTTTAACGAGTGAAATTTTCGGTAAGATCGGGAGGAAATTTCGAAGTTATCAGAAAGTCAGATTACCGTGTTTTGAATGGAAATCCCCAGATGAAGGTGTGTTTTACGTTATCAGAACGGGTTACCCTAATAGACACAAAAATAACACAACAAAAAGGCAAAAACTATTGGGATACCCTGGTGCTCTGGGGAATGGCGACCAAATTGAAAACGAGGCTGCCTGCCAAAGCCCCTATGGCGCAGAACTGGTGATAGTGACATACCTAAAAACTGCACAGACACCTTGGTTATTCAATTATTACATCCAGTAAATTCTGAAAATGCGAAATAATCCAGCTCCCGATGTGCGTTCGCTCACTGACTTTGTTTTTGACAGTCCGCAAAGTTTTTTTTATATATATATATATATATATATATATATAAAAAATAAATAAAATGACAAGGAATTTCTTAACAAATGGTTATTACTGAAGACATGCAACACTTTGAAGCTCCATTTCAAAGTTTAATAGACAAAATCGCAAGCACATTCAGGGCCCCCTAACACTGGTGATACTATAAAAAATAATATAAGCTAACATGTCCTATATTGGGGTTAGCACTCTCGCCTGACAAGTACCTGCTAGGGTTCCATGTGTGTGGAGTTTGCATTTTCTCCTCATGTTGCCCCCCCAGGGTCCAAAAACATGCTGAGGCTAATTGGAGTTGCCAAATTCCCCATAGGTTTGCGTTGGTGAGTGAATGGTGTGTGTTTGTGTGTGTGTGTGTGTGTGTGTGTGCGTGCGCGCACGCACGCCCTGTGATGGATATTGGCATCCCATCCTGGGTTGTTCCCTGCCTTGTGCCCATAGGCTCCAGAGAGTGGTTTCAGAAAGTGGATGGATGTCCATTATTTCTATGCCGGATGGAATATACAGCACACTAATGCTCCAAAGCCAAAGGACCCGGCAACTAAATTTCAGCCTATGGACAAAGAACATTACGAGACCTACACATATTAGGTACTTGTGAAACCTGTACACAATTTCTGAAATTGACATACAAGCCTCATATTGATGAATTTCTATGCAGGAGGCATATAGGCCATCTTTATGCTCTAAAGACAGACCTAAATCTAGAAAGATCTAAAACAGAAGTACCACAGTATGTATAACAAACCAGTGATTAGTTCTTTTTTTTTGCTGTTGAAGGAAGCTGGTAGGCTGAACACACTTTGCTGGAAAGTAAATGCTGTGATAAAATTGAGACTGGACTCCTAGGAAGTGGAGGAGAGAGAAAGCTGTCCAGACTGTCCCCCATATTGCATTCTGAGGCCTATAGTGTCATCAGAGTGTCATCCATCCATCCCTCCATCTATCTATCTAGAGGGTATGCTGGAAGTTATTAATGCTTGCCGTGTTGCTGGATGACAGTCAATTTCATTCCTGGGGATCACAAAAGTTGTATCTTGTCCTTAAGATCATGGAGAGCAAAGGATATGAGTTTTCTTAGAAGGAATTTAGGTATGTTCAATGTCAGAAACCCCAAATATAGTACTCAGCAAGTAATGTCTGTTCTCTGTAACCGAATGAAAATACAATGGCTAACTGGAAAACAACCTTTTAATTCTGCATTGATTACTATTTGTATTTTACAGGTTTGAAGTAGAAATACATGTGTCATGTAAGGTTTTAGTTGAGGAGAAGCGTGAAATTGAAGTGTTTGCACAATGTGTTCTCTTGGAGTTCTTGGAAAATTTATGTACATTATAACCTTCTTTCTCGCTGCAGTACAGTACCAGTATATTTGCAAAGACCAGCTTCAGTTCTGTGGTTCTTGAGAGGAGGCAGACGAAATGCCTCCTGGGGTATATGAATGTACAGACACAGAATCTGATTCATGTGACAGTCCATGCAGGATTTTCTGCCAGCTCTAACTTGAGGTGTTTTATGGAAGTTTCATTGTTCCAGAACGTTCCAGTTTCCCTCTCTAAGTTAAAATGGCTTGTTTGAAGACTGCTTATTTTGTCATCTGAGAACAATAACAGTTTAGATCACTGAATTGAGTGAAATTCAGCTGTTTTCATCTTGCTTAATTTTATATTACCTTAACTTTTACCAAAGCAATTCAGTCCTATTATGGTAGGACCCTTTATACAACTCGTAGAATTTCTAGAACCTTCAGGTGATGCACAATAACTGACAACCCTCTCTGTTGTTCTTAATTTAGACTGATTTGAAACACCTTTTGCTATGATTAACAAACACCCATAAATGAGTCAGGTTTACTCTAAACACTTTAAACGAGGTCCTGTGAGGCACACATTGTAGAGTTGTATTCAGAAATGTAATTTGTACTTGTTTGTGCATAAATGTTTCTGATTTGGCTCAAATAGGTCAGTGTGGGTTACATTAAAACATGATGTGCTTTTCCTCGTTCTGCAGGACAGACCTTTTGTGCTGTCAGAATACATCAGGGAACCATTCAAAGCAGGTTTCTGAGCTGGACTTCCCTGGACCAGACATCATGACCTTCCAGTTACAGAAATAGAGCCCCCAAATCCCCTAACAATTGCAATGACTGTGCTGAATAATCGTCTCTGTCTAAGGCAGTCCTAAGACCTCAGGTTCAGAACATCTTCAAAAACCTGAAATGTCCATCCATCTGAAACCCTGGGGGGGGGGAAAGCATCGTTGAAAATTACAGAGATGACTCTGCTTTATCTGAAGTAACAGGCTTTGGCAGCGCACTGCTCCTGAAACTGTATCAGACTGGTACAAGCTCTGAAAGTCTTGAAGTCATTTGTCTTGTCAACATGCAGCAAAACACAAATAACTGTTTAGAAAGGAAAATATCATGAAAATGAAGTATGAAAGGGAAGAGGAAAAAAGTTCAAGGAGTAAAAGCAAAGCCTGCCATGTGAATCACTTTTAAGTTTTGGTTTTGAGTAAGTCATGGGAAAACATGCACTCTTTGCTGTTTGTTTACATGAAAAGGCGTGTGCCATTCAGTCCGGGGTTGTGGCGGGTGGGGGGTACTGGTGGGTGGCATCTGGTGAGTCCAAATGCCCTCTGCAGATTGGTAAGGGCCCTCAACGAGGTGTTGGGCATCCCCTCTGGAGACTGCCCCTCTGTGATGTCTGTCTGCAATGAGGTTGGTGTTCAAAACAAATAGAACTCTAGGGCTTTAAAGCAAACAGCGATTTATTTTAGCAGCCAACAGTGGGGCTGTCTGGACTTTGTGAAGATCTGAATATAAACCTTGCTTACATATGGGTATGTACAAGGGGGGTGAATATGGGTTGTTTTTTTAGTGGTACACTGATCCTATGAGGTCTGGTTCAAGCCCACCCAACAATCATTCTTCAACTGCATTCTGGAATTTTCACCAGCAGGACCTGTCAGTCTATCAAACATTAATGTACACTAAAATGGACTGCAATCAAGGCTTATCATTGACATGTACTTATTGCAATGGTGGGAATTATCAGTTATTTTCCACTTGGACAAACCATAAAATAATTAAAGCATGGCAAAGCTCTATTCGCAGTAACCGTGGTGACTAAAGGAATACAGTCATGAGAATGAAGTATAAAAATGAAACATCATATGAAATCCCTCCATAGTGCAGGGTGCTGGTTCAGTTCCTGCTGTATTATCTTTGAATGGAGAATTTCACCTGGATTTTTACAGTAACATCTTTAATGTCTGGATGTGTCTTACTCCAGGCATTCTGATGTGGTTAAACCTGTTCACAGGGCAATGTGTACATCAGAGCTGTTTCTGGGCATATGACATATCTGACAGTCTTCTGATGTATAATTCTGCTCCTGATTTGGGTCAGTGCCTCACATTCTCCAAAGTTAATACTGCAATAAAGGAATTCTGGTCTGATGTGGTGGAAAATATCAGCTTTATTTGTACACTAGCATTGTTGAGTTATGGTCATAGAGCAGATAACAGCTGTATGTTGCTGTAAACTGCCTCTGGCAGGAAAATCAGCAGGCATATATAAAGACTGTGATGTCACCCACAAAGTATTTCATGTAAAATGGTCAAATTTAAACGACATAAAAAACATTCAATTATTAAATATAGGGTAGACATAGAAGAAACAGTTTAAAATACACCATTAAAAAGTCTCTGAGAGACTAAAACCCGGTAATATAAGACCCTCTAAGCGCTCCTGACAAGCCCACCGATCCACATGGAGTGATGAAGAAACTGGACTTTATGACGCGTCCCCAGAGACCTAACAAAACACACAAACCGAAGTGGCAGGCGCAGGGCAGGCCGCTCATGTCCATCCATCTCCCTGCCCCGCTTATTTCATGACAGATCACTTTCATTACATACACTCTCCTTAGGAGCAGACAGCCCTCTTTGGTAGATGCAACATTATCTGAGGTAATTATAGGAAAGCCCCTTTGCACCCCCCAACCTCCCTATATACGTGAAATGAATAGCCTTGAGTTTTTTAGCAGAATGCGTGGGACCGTGAGGGTGACATTAACCAGAGCCGGTGGCCTATCTGAGCCTGGGAACAATACTGGGGCTGTGTGCAGATGTTTGTGCACCCTGGTGATCAGAAACTGGGCATTCTATTGGAGACTGCAACAGAGTACAAGTATATGTGAAACTTCAGATCAGATTGTTTATGCAAAGGCGTCTGAATTATGCTGATTGGTGTGTGTATGTGTGTGTGTGTGTGCGTGTGTATGTGTGAGTGCGTGCGTGCAAGACAATTGCAATGAACAACACATTAAGAGATTGGTCATTGAACAAGAATTTCTTATTTTAAAAGCCGGATATTTACTTTATGGTGAGTAATTTTCTCAGGGGTGCAAAAGCATGATCTTCTGAGATTCTGACAGGACATCTTTTGATGTTCCTTACTGACTATGCTTTCCAGAGCTCTCAGTTTGGCAGCAAAAGGAGGTCAGTGGCTCTGAGAAGGGGCCAGCTCTTGGCAGTCTGACATTTAACCAGTGAAAACAGGAGATGAATGTTGTTTCATTGACGAATGCTGGGAGTGTGGTTAGCAAGCCAATCGGAACACCTACAGTCAGGGCTACAGGAATTTACCTTGAGTAGCTGGGGTTATGGTAAACCTCATGTATGACTTTTATTCTCCATTATGCCCAGTGCTTGAAGTGTGAAAGAACAGGTGCCGGTACTGATCTTGTTATTCATTACAGGTAGATTATGAGAGATGCCAGTATGCATGAAACGTTCCTGGTACTCTGAAGAGAAAAACAATCTCTGTAATGCTATGATTGGCCAGCAGATGGCACCATAGAAAATATTATTCTACCTGTAGAGTAATAATTGGATTATATGATACGGTGTTTAAATATACTCAGAATCTGAGTGGGTTATATTGCACAAGGGCACTCTTTCATAAATGTCATCCGTCAAGGTGAAAGATCATTTCTTTCATTTATACAGCAAGTGGCCATATTGCAGTAAATGGCTGGAGATTTCCTGCTCTGGACCACAAGGCAGCTTGGTATGTTGTTTGTGGCGCTGTGACAGTAACCAGCTACTTTACCAGCACAGTGGCTTGAACAACCTCAGTGGACAGGGCCAGCATAGCACCAGGGAATGGCCGTGCTTTCGCACTTACCGTGGAACTGGATGGTCTAAACGGGCATTTATGGTCAACCGCGGCCTACCAGACAGACCTAGGCGACAGCAGTTGTCTGAGTGGTTTTCTATGAATGTCACTTCAAGCTGTCCCTGTAATTATCAATTTCTGTGGCCAAGGAATTCCTTTGGTGGGAAAAAAAAATGACAATGGTGAGGTGGAACGTGAAATACAGTCTCAATAGGTATTATAGGGTGAAACTGCTGTTCACCTTCACTCAAATCCTGCACCCCTGAATACCCTTTTCTGTCACCAACCTTTGCTGGTTAGTCTCTCTGTATACACAGCATGCTTTTTTGTGTTCTGCAGTACTGCTCCGGAGTGCTGCTCTGTTTGCCTTATGATGACCTCCCGGGTGAGTAGACTGTGAGATGGTGTCGCGCAAGTTAAAGGCTTAATGTTCCCAAGATACCGATTAACTCAAGCTTTTTTGGAAGATTTTTCTGAAAAAGGATCCCCAGCGCTGGGTGACTTGGACAGTTGGTGAATATGTGCAGCTTTCCATTATAACTCCACACATCTGAGTAACCAGTAACATAACTGGACAAGGTTTTTTTTTTTTTTCGGAAATCCTTCATCTCTTATTACTGTGGCTGTTAGCAGGCACAGCTGAGACCAGGACTGGAGACGCCTTTTTCTGTTAATGAAGTTCATGTTAATGAACCCAACCCTCAAGTGTGATATCATTCTGTTTTTGTCACAGGCTAAATTCAGTGCTATCAATAGCATTGTGCAGTGTCATTGTTCACTTTACTGTGATATAACAGTTAGCTTAATGCTACGTAATGCTAGGACGTTTTCTACACTGTACTCACATAGTACTGCACTGTACTGCATGTTAGTACTCCAGCCATTCTCCCTTTGTCAGCCAGTTGCCCCTGTGACTCAGAAATCAGTCTGAGTTAGTAAACCTTCCAGTTTCACCTGAAAGTTATTCAGTGAGTCCGTCATACCTGCATATCAGTGTTTCCCATTTTCAAGGCTGAGTTTGCTGAACAGGAAGCAGAGACTGACTGAAAACTGCAAGCTCAGCTTTTGCGCATGTGAGACTTGGAAAGTAAAATATGCTTGTTTTGTTAATGTTTTTTTTTTCTGTTTACCTGGTATGGTAAACTACGACTGAAATCTTAAAGAGCCACTTTTCTGCAGGAGACAGTTCAGTAGTGTGTTCAAGCATTTGTGAAATAAAAAAAAAAAAATTGTGATTCGTGAGAGGAACGCAGAGTCCAGGCCAGGTTCCAGAGCCAGGGAGTGTTTTGGCAGTAACATTGGCTCCCCCTGTAGCCTGGAGCTTTTGAGCCCAGTGACGAGATCGAGCTGCACCACGTCCTGCCTGCCGCCCGCTCTGATATCAGCCCATGAAATGCGCGGTGAAGCACAGGCCCCCAGCTCCCCCCATGCCGTCTCCTGCCTGTCTGTGTCACCATTCTGGCCCTTATTGGTAAATACAGGTCCAGCCTCACTGGGAAGCCTAACTGCCCATAATGCACCCATGGAGTTGCAAGGCTCTCTGTTTAGGCTATTAAAGAGCTTATTTATGATATTGAGTTTCCTATTGATTATGTCTGCCGTTCTCTCTGTTTACTTAGGAAATAAATGCCATGTGTTTTTCTCCCTCTTTCTCTTCACCCATCAGTCACTTTCTATCTCTCCCTCTATCCCCCACACAAGGTTCTCATTTATTTCACGAGGCTCTCCCTCTCTACTCTAAGCTCCGCCCCTATCACTGCAATACAGCTTGTGATGCAAACTCACACTGAGGTTAACAGCCCGTGGCACATGCCGGGTACATGCGTGACAACCACATACATGTATATACTTCCTTCAGTTAGACTAGGATTACACTCTGGAGCACCACAGTCAGGCCCTCGACAGAAGCCACAATGTCAGTGTCAGTTGTTGCTTCAGGCGCTACACCAATGACCTCCAACAGGGGGCAGCACGGGCTTGATATAAATACCAGTGCTTTCTGTCACCCCTGTTTCTTGCTGAGGGATTTAAAACATCATTGGCTATGTGTGGAGTACCAGGGTTTACCATGATTTACGATGGTGTGTGGAGAAATACCGTGGCGATGATGTAAACACTTTGTCACCCAGCCATTCCTGCAATGGATGGAGCGTTTTAATGGCCATTGCTAACACCTTGGCTAGTTTTGTGGAATGCGACAATGAGAGTGTGCTTTTCCATCTTTAACCGAGTTATGCTGAATGTAATTGCACTTGGTTTCCAAGCCAAATACCATTCAGCATTCTTCCCATAAAAATCACCTGTGTTAAAACTGCAAATGCCATTGTCGTAAATAATTACTCTCTTCAGTGTACCTAATAACATCTTAGTTTGAGGATTTGGTGGCATGGTGATTAATTAGATATGAAACTTTTTAATCGTGAAGAATGGTGTTTCAGAAATAGGAAGATTCCTGTGTAATGTAATATTGAAAGGTACCAAGCAAAACAACCGCTTAAAATGTATGGTTAATAAGCCCTACATTACTGGATTAAATGATAACAATATCATATTAATGCACTGCAGTGAAAGTCTGAAGAGGTCAAACTGTGGAGAGATGATCACTGTGTTGAGCTGTGTTAAGTCAACTCTGCGTTGACTTCAGTGACCTTAGCAAGCCTTTGATAGCCACAGAAGACCAAGAGCAGCCAAACTATAGACAAATAGCAATCTGGATATACAAAATAGCACCAGCAATTACTACACTAAGTATAGAAGGACTGTGGGCTTGGCTTTGCAACCCAACGAGAGCTGAAAACGCTCTTGGGGTGTATGTTTGTCTAAAAAGCGATAATCCATGGGAGGAGACTGTGAGTTTTAAAAATGTGCTATTTTTTAAAGATATATCCTGAGTCTTAGGCAGGTTAAAAACCTGTCATCTGTCGCAGTGAAAAACGCCTTTTGCAGAAATAAATTTGTTAAATATAAAGTAGGAACTGCGAGTGTGGGTGTGGCAGCCTAGGGAACAAAAGAGAATGCTAATGACAGATGCAGTGACCCTCCACCACTGCCAATCAGGGACAAAGGCTCAGGCGGCTGCACTGGCTGGATTGCAGGATGTGGCCATGGGCTGTGGTCAGAGCTGCTCAGAAGCGTCCTCCCTGCAGGCAGGCCAGCCTGTTTTACTGGGGCCACCACCGCTACCATGCATGTTGTATGAAGGACAGTCAACACTCTCAATGCTGGGTCAATCAACAAGGTCATCAGTGTGATGGTGAAAACCTGGTAATTGAAATAACAGAATTCAAGACCAGAAACAACATTGTAGTAATCATATCGGCACTGCGACAAATGCCCCAACTTACTAGACACACTCTATTGTTAGATAAGTTCTAATTGGCAGTAGTTTATTTCGGGTAACTTCATCTCCTATTTGATTTTATTAATATCGCAATATTACACAATGTGATATTGCGATGTCGTAATGGTGCAGCCTTAAATATGTATTTATCTATGTAATGAATTGTATCATAAAGCACAAACAAGGTGGGTAAACAACATCCTCTCCAATCATGCCATACTCATGAACAGAAAAGTACATAAAAAGTATTCTTACAACAAACACTTGACATTATAGATGTTTGTACAGCAAGATTATTTAATATTTTCAGCTTACGTAGAAGGTGACTACCCTCCTTTGACTGCATTTTCCACTATCGATCGCACGGTCACCCAGGACTAAGCTTCCTACCACAACTGGAGCGCCGTAGTTCAAACTGCACAACTTACCGACTGTTTGTGAACATTCATTCGAACTATGGTTTTGGGAAACACCTGTGTCGTTTAACGATGGATCATCCTACGTAAGTTCGCAACGACGTTACCGCCGTAGTTCAAACTATGGTTTCAGGCAACATCCTCGTTGTACTTGCATAGTTCCAACCACCCAAGTTGCTATGACAATTAGCAGCTATGCTTTTGGGAACCGAACCCCCAGTACCGTGCCCAAGCACATTTGACACCTAAGGTCTAATTCATGTGACTAGTGTGATTACTTGATGAGTAAGGCCAGAGCATGGTTAGTCAGACTCGGGCACAGTACACATCTAGTGTGATTGCTAACCATGCCCAGGTACAGAACACAAGCATGATGTCAATGATACAACTAACACCTGCATGCGCACATGTACACTATACATGATACGAACCTTAAAGTCTGTAAGCAAGACAGAACACTAAGTACTTTAGCATTAAAGATGTAAACTCCAAAACTGGTGGCTTACAGGACATATATATTACAATAGGGCAACATACTTTTAATAATTTGCTCCAAGTAAAAAAATCCCAGTCTGAGTAAAATGCAGTTCAAAGCATCCAATTCTGTAACAAGTTTAGCAAATAAGGAACAGTTGCTCTTAAATTGCTATGAATAAAAGATGCCGTTTGCCTTCAGTTGAGCAAAATTAAACCTAATAAATTAATTAATTAAACTAAACAGAACACCCAATTAAATAAATAAAAATATCAAAACAGGACACACAGCATGTTTACTGAAATAAATTCACAACCCTTATAAATTCCCCAATGCCTGCCCTAATGATTTTATGAAGACCAAGCCATCACCTCCTTTTCTGCCTCTGCCCACTTCAGCCCTTTGTCACCGGGGGCCCTAAGGCCTGACCCTGGGCCTAGTACCTAATAGAAGGAGAACGTTCCATACACAGACTGGAGGATCCTGTCTCTGTAACGCTTCATGGGAATCCTGGATGCTCGGACAGGTGTGTGCTGTGGATGTGATTGATAAATCGCTCACTGAATTCAGAACATCAGTTAGAAAGATGTGAAATTAAATGAGAAATAACTGTAATTTTAAGATGCCTGTCCAACAGGGAAAATGTAAAGAAGCATTCTAGGGCAGCATATGCACTCTTCGCTTATAACAGCACAGTGGCTCTGTGAGTGTCATTGCGGCTTCACACCTCCAACACTGAAGGTTCCAATCTTATAACTGTTCTGTGTGTCCCCCCACAATAGGAGTAACATCTGTTATTTTGAGCTGGGGGGCATTTTTTGGCCTCCATGAGGGGAAACACAATTTTATAAAAGTCTTTGAATGCAGTCAAAAAACAAAAAATGCCAAAAGTCTTGACTTTTGGTTACTTATGGTTAAGGTTAGGGCTGGGAAAGGGTTAAGGTTTTCATGGTTAGGATTAGGGTTATGCCCATAGAAATGAATATCCCTACAAAAACATAGATACCTAATCTCTCTCTCTCTCTCTCTCTCTCGCTCTGTGTGTGTGTGTGTGTGTGTGTGTGTGTGGATTATGTTTATATCCTCCTGAGACCCAAGGACAAAAGTGTCCTTCAATTGTAGGTTATTTGTCTTTGGAGGAAATAAGACATCTTACAATTTAGATTTTTTCAAATTTATTTTTATTTTTAATTTCACAGCATGTCCTCTTTAGTGTACAATAGTAATAAATATATTTCCTTACATCAAATGGTAAATGGACTGCATTTATATAGTGCTTTTTACTACTCTTACGAGTACCAAAGCGCTTTACAGTTATGCCTCACATTCACCCATCCAGACTCACATTCACACACTGGTGGCGGAGGCTGCCATGCAAGGCGCCAACCAGCTCACCGGGAGCAATTTGGGGTTCAGTGTCTTGCTCAAGGACACTTCGATGGGGTCAGGAGGACCCGGGGCTTGAACCTGCAATCCTCCGGTTGCCGAACGGTAGCACTACCTCCTGCACCACCATCGCCCAGTGAAAAGATAGATGCTAAAACAAAATGTCCACTACAATGGACATAAATGAATGGGTGGGGTCTCAGGAGGATATTTTACATTGTGGGGATCAAATGTCCTCCAAAATTTGATAAAACTTGTTATTCTGATGTTGTGTGGACCATTTTTCAGGTCCCCACAAAGATCTGAGAATGCAATCAAAAACTAAAAATGCCGAGAAGAGATGGATGAAGAGTGGAGATGAATGGATGAATGGGGAATTACAGATTTTTCTAAAATAGAGTTTTTCCATATGGTTACCAGTTTCCTGGTCCCCATATGGGAAAACTCTATTTTATAAAAATTCATGATTGCAATGAAAAAACTAAAAATTAAAAGAAAGAAAATAGTAAAAATACACACTATGTACTATTGGGAAGAGCACATGAAGAGCACATGAAGCCCCCATTTTAAAACCTGCACTCCTGAAACATGCAGTGCACCTCTCTATGTGAGCTGAATGTTCAGTCATACATGCATCCATCAATCTTCCACCTGCTTATCTTAGCCTGTCTCAGGCAACACAGGGGACCAAGCTGGGGCACACAGGATGCCAGCCAAACTGCTATTGTCAATGTTCACTTCAACAGCATGAGGTACGAACAAACCAGTAGATATGTTGCTAGATTTTTTGAATATCATTGTTAAGCAACAATTGCAAGGTTGGCCTGGTAGATAAGAAACAAGATTAGACTTACATGAGGTTCTGAGATAAAAAGTGGATGCACAGAGACTGGCTCATGAGGGTGGACTGGTTTCCTGTGAAACAGGAAGTGACACGGACATGCAGTCCTCCCACGGACAGAGGATTGTCAGGTGAGATTGATGACAGATATATGACAGGATGCACACATTACAGAACTTCACCCCTACTGAACCCCACGGCATGGTGCTGGAGAGCTTTACTGTTCTGTAAATTCAAACTCTGATGTATTAACGAAATTATGGAAAGACTGCATGAATTTATCTGTTTATAATGCATCGCCCTCACAAACAAGCCTGAATTTTCCTTTATCCACATCCACATTTCCTTCTGTATCTAATTTACATATGTATCAAATTCATTTATATATGCATATCACAGATGTCTCTAATTAATAATCATTAGTGTGCGCAATAGTGCTTTTATGAAAATGTGTAAAAGATCTGTATTTAAAAATATAGTTTAAAAACTATGATTTAACAATGATTACACATTGATCACACTTACTGACAATGACCTACACAGTACTGCCCCCCCTCTTGGACAAAGAACCACAATTGTATAGAAAATTTAGGACTCAGTAAAGTTGGTAAAAACATCAAATCTCCGGCTCATACATGTCATTACTAATGTTAGATATTCGGTTTTATTTAATTCAATTCAGTTGGTTTTTGTACTAAGCTGTTGCCCCCAAGCACTAAAGGGAGAATCTTGTGACATTACAAGCAGATGTGAAACAGCAATGCAGATGTATAACTAATCACATCTCAGTCAGACATAACAGCAAAAGACAACAGATAATGCAATTTTTGTAATATAATTTCAGAATAGACGCGAAGGTCAGAGTACAACAGGAAGCACAAACATGTTGGTGTTAATGGATTATTCCACAATGTTCACTCTGTTCCTGTATTACTTAATGTGTCGCCCACTGTCCGCACAGCCGTTATATGACCACAGTCAAAGTTTGAGAGGGAGGTTATTAAAGCCACAAACCTGTACTTATACACTGCTCCTGGGTCCTGTGCTGGCCACAGAGAATGCAGTGAAGTCGGTAAATTAATTAACATGGTTGGTGTGTTTATGCAAAAAATATAAATACTGAGCTGTTCAGCTGCACTTAGACCAGGGCATGAACCTATAACCAGTTGGTTAGTCCAGATTTCCAAGAAGAGACTTCACAAAAAAACACTACACATCATTTCATGTGGAATACAGCGCCGCTACAGCAATTACAATAATTTAAAAAATCTGAGTGAGCTTTTTTCAGGCTTAATATTTCTGGAAAAAAAGGTTTATGATGTCATGATGGTGGTGATGCCTTATGGTAAGAACAGGAAAACAGGAAAAACTTCAAATGCATTGTAAAATTTGTTAATATATCCTTTGAAATGATATGTATTATCCTGAAAGATGAGCATATTTAAGTTACATGTAACTTATTAACAGGAATGCAGTAATATTTATTCTTCTAAGCCATGTTGTATTGGTATCAATCATGTGACACTCTTTTATTCTTTCGGTGCATGTCACACAGCAAGCAGTGATACGTGACACATTATAAAGCTGTGGTCCTTTGTCAATACTGTACACTGAGCTACAATAAAATGAACGCAATGAGCTGGCAGATATTATAGTGATGAAATCTTGAATGGCCTATAAAATGGAAAAAAGTACAAGCACTGTATATTTAATATGGTTTTTTATACTAAGCCTGAGTATCATTAACAAGAATGAACTTGGTGCCAGCTTAGAAATAAAATGCATTCCCTGTTGCTCCAGAATAAAATGAAAATGCTTGTTTGTTTAAATATGTCTTTCATAATTATGACAACTGGCCAGGCTTGTCATTAACAGTATGTTTTATTTTTCTGTAGAATATGTTTTGTCTTATTTTAGGCAGTCTTCATCTGAATTTGATATTTTAATATGGTTCCCTTTTCATTTATTTTAAAAACTGTATGTCTTAGTACCGATTTCCCAGAAAGCTTATTTTGGAATGACATGAACATATCTCTTTGTTTCTTACAAACGACGAAGCAGCTTAATGGCCAAGGGGAACTCAGCAGTGATATTGCATCCATACTTTGTGACAAAGTGTAAAATAATCAAGCCAATGGTGAGACAGGAAGGCTTAGAGGAAACACACTCCTGAACACAGGAAATAGTAAAACCCTAATGGTTTGTGACTACAAACAAATGATACAATTAAGGCCTCATAGTTACCAAAGTAAGGTTTAAGGATCTTTACATGGGCAGGTCCTTACATGGGCATCTGTGACTCATTCTCAAAAGTCTCCTTGGTCCCTTCAACCTTGTTCTCTGTAAGAGAACATATTTAGCCAATGGCTATGTGATGGTTAGGCTGTTGGCTTCTCCTTGTTTCTGCTTTTCTGTGTGAGCATGGTTATGCAGGCATGTGCCCTTGTATCTACAATTGTGTGTTTTCACATCTATTTGTTAACACAACAGCCTGTCTGGTCAATTTTCACTGAAAAGCCAAATATCAAAAGTCAGAATAGGTTTCTGCACCTGTGATAACTTGTGAGTCATTGGGACAAGATCCAAAAAGACATAGCAAAGAGGTAAGATGTGAACCCCAAATCCTGGGTGCGAGAGGCAATAGTACCTCCTGCTGTATGAAAAGCTATATATTCCCCAAGTCAAGCTGAACAATTATCTATTAAAACAAATGATGGAGATGGAAAATGTACATGTTGAATGTAAATGTATGATATGGTCACATAGTTGTGCTGAAAAGCTTAATTAGTCAATGTGAACGAGGCAGCACCGTGGTCCAGTTTGTTTATTAGTATGTTTATTTAGAGCTGTCAGACTAGCAGCCATTAGGCAGCATCTTATGGGGGTGGTGAGGTTGTGCCTCTCCAGTTAGACCAGTTTCAAAATCCATATCACTCACGGTGCTCATCGACACCTATTTTTTGTGGTTCAAGCTGGGTCTTTGATGGACGCTGATGTTCCAAGTCAGTCACATGATCGGCTGCTAGTATTCTGATTGGAAGATCTCAAAAAGTGGCCCACTGAGATCAAAATTTACCAGATAGAAATTTGTTGGCCATTCTCAAAGGGAAAGTGCCCGAGCAACGTTGCCAGGTGATATTGACAAAAAGTTGCCCCATGTATCATTACCTGTACTTATAACACATGTCTTAGATTTGAGGCACTGACTGGTTCCATTTCATTTGCTGACTGCCTTTATGAGAGGGAGCAGTGAAGCGTTCTTTATGGGCCTGCCTTAGTGCCCGGTAGGCGTACTTTAGCCTTCAGTCATCATAGAATAAAATGTAATATATGATCCTGTAGAAGATGAAAATAGACACTACTAAGTTTGGCCACTGTGGAGCCGCCACTGAAAATTTAAAGGCAAATTAGCAAAATTCACAAAAAAATGCTTTTTGTTATTTTTTTTTTATTTAGTAGACACTTTTCTCTAAAGCAATATACAACTTTTGAGAAAGCTGGGGATTAAGGGCCTCGCTCAGGGGCCCAAGGATGAAACTTCTCTGCACATCACAGACACAGCACCCTAATATCCTGAATTACACAACACTTGTAATGAACAGAATGCTAATTGGAGGCAGATCCCTGGTTGCGGGAGACCAGAGGGTTTATTGGAAAGCCGGGTGCAGGCAAAGCCAAGACAGTAAGCAGAAATCGTGGTCGGGTCGATTGCCGGAGGTCAGGCTAAACCGGTTGAGAAGCAGCACTGTATTAGATCCTATAACACAAACACACAGGGGCACCCTCAACACACTGTATTAGACCATATAAAACAAACTCACATGAGCCCCCTGACTAACTGTATCAGACCATATAAAACAAACACATATGAGCCCCCCGACTCACTGTATCAGACCATATAAAACAAACACACATGAGCCCCCCGACTCACTGTATCAGACCATATAAAACAAACACATGAGCCCCCCGACTCACTGTATCAGACCCTATAAAACAAACACACAGGAGCCCCCCAAGTCACTGTATCAGACCATATAAAACAAACACACAGGAGCCCCCCGACTCACTGTATCAGACCATATAAAACAAACACACATGAGCCCCCCAACTCACTGTATCAGACCCTATAAAACAAACACACAGGAGCCCCCCAACTCACTGTATCAGACCCTACAAAACAGGGGTGTCAAACTCCAGTCCAGGGGGGTCGGAGCCCTGTATAGCTTAGTTCTTTCCCTTATCCACCACAAATGATTCAGCTCAAGAACTATGTGGTAATTAGCACAAGGAGATGCAAGGACTTGAACCAGGTGTGTTAAACGAGGGAAATCCCAAAAAATATGCAGGTCTCCGGCCCTCCAGGACTGGAGTTTGACATCTGTGCTATAAAACAAACATACAGAAGCACCCCTGACCCATTTTAGTATGCCCTGGTTTAACAATAAAGCAGAAGAATCCCTAATTCATTGTATCAAGCTATGCTATAATGAACCAGTAGGAATACCCTTACTTTATTGTATTAGGCCATTCCAAATTAGCAGACAGGGACACCCACAAATTAGAATGTCTCACTGTTCCATAATGAGCAGAGAGACCCCTCAATCACTGCATTATTCTTGCTGTAATGTGTGTTCAGGAGCTCATTGGAGCTTATTTGCAGTTTCTCGTGTGACTTGAACCTCTCCTTGGCTCCTGCTCGCTCCTGACCGATCGGACCAGCTGGCGTGTCCCCTGGCAGCGTGGCGAATCGTGGCCAGCAGGAATGTGTCCCTGTGCGTGCTGGCCTTCGCTCACAGCAGATATATATATAGCCATCTGCCATTGGTGGAGCCCTAAGTACACATCTGCTTCTGCGGTAATAATGGGTGCCGCCGCGCCGCCTTGCAATCACACATAATGCCAGAGCGAAACGAAACAAACAAACAGAGCAAACAGCGCCTCAGAGGGGCCCGCGGCTTAGCCGGAGGTGGCCCGGCACATCGCCGGGCGGTGCGTGTGGGCAGAGTGACGGCAGGGAGGCGGCGGGCAGGGACGTGACCCTACAGAGGCACGGATGGTGACCACAGAGTGGAGAGATAGGCCTGTGCCTTCATAAGCAGGGACTGCAGTACACAAACAAAGGGGCACAAAGCCATGTCCAATTATCTGTTTGCTTTTGAAAAACGCAGATAGAACCTTTTGTTTTAAGAACATGGATATAATCAGGCTTTTACTAATTAATAAAGTTTTATTGGTTCACATTAGATTATTTGTAGGTAATTTCCTATGTTCTTCACCGTTCCATGCTCCATGTTCATGTGAGTAGGCCTTGTGGGTAGATGCCTTCGTGTGTGTTTGTGTGAGACGGGGGGGGGGGGGGGTATACAATTGAGCCTAGAAATGCAACTCATCCCTGCTCATTACACCCACCCATAAACATTCACTCATTTTCTCTTTTCACTGGTCCAATATTTGTGAATTCTGCCAGAAATGACATTCCAGGCCCAATATAATGTAGACAGTTTGAGAGAATATAATGTATTGAAATGCCATCCAAAAAAGACCCAGGGCAGCATTGGTTCTCGGTCTCTGGCCTGATCGTGTTTCACCCGGCCACAGCCATTAGTGGGGCTCCCGGGGGCAGGAGTTTGAATGACGGACTGGCAACCAGACCAGACCACAAGTGAGTCATTGCTCTCCACTGCAGGGGGGCCCTGCTTTTTGTTTACGCCTCTCCGCCACTGCTGTCCTGGGGGGGGATCCCCGGAATCAGCCCTGTGATGTGGCACTGCCTCATGGTTGCAGTCATTGACCGGAATATTCTGACCCTGTGCATTGATGGAACTGCTTTCAAAAAGTCGAGCTGATGCTCAACAAAGCGCTGGGAGCGGCCATGTGAGAGAGCCCACCATGCACTAGCAGTATGCGGTCAAGTAAACAGCTTGACGTTAAAAAGTAAAGATTAAAATCTTAACAGACAATCATTGATCCCAAACCACAGCTCTGCTTTGTGGAGAGCTGTGATCTATTCAGCCTCCTTTGAGTCATAGCTGGAGCTCCTTTTGTTGGATTGGTTTACTGCTTTTGTCCTTTCTGCCTGTGCTGGGACCTTAAGCAACTCCGCTGCTACGTTATGCTGCACTAGGATGCTCCAGTCTGGTTTGCCACAACTCAGGCATTTGGTCACGTAAATGAATGGGACCTTGAAGGGGCTCTACTTGACATCATCTGCTTTACATTTATCTGCTAATACATGTGTTTTTGCAGCTGTGTTTTCCATATATATGTGTTTTGATATGAATGTGTATTCTGCATTTGTCAAGCAAAGGTTGGTGTGTATTTAAGTCTGTGTATATGAGTTTATTCCTAAGTTCCTATGAATAGGAACCAGTGGAAACAAAATATAGCCCTTGTAGAGATCTCCCCTCAAATTTAGTTTGTATCAAAATTGTTTAGTTGTCATATATTTTTGACTTTGTCGAGGCTGAACTGGAGATTACACATCAGTGTCAGTGCCAGTGTGAGTGTCCTGCAGTGGTCGGGAAGCGGATGTGTGTGTGGGTGTGTGTATTGCTGTTTGTGCATGTGTGTTCTCGGGCTGCACTGTGCCACCATGTTCTCAGGGTAAAGTTAACAGGACCGCTATGCCAACATGAGGGCTGTCCCCAGCCCCGTCGAGGCGCCCACACACGGACACGGCCCTCACACAGCTCCGAGGCTCACGCTGCATCCACAGCACTGTCTGAAAGCCACACAGATACAAACACAGAAGCTGAAATCCCCCGCAGGTCTGCAGTATAGGGAAGACACACGCTGGCTCTGTGGGCAGCCCTGCAGCCTTACAGCTCCAGGCTGGGGGGGGTCGCGTTCCAGGCCGGGGGGGGTGGTGTCCTACCCCGCTTACATTTTCCTTCTGTTGTACAGGTTTCCTCCCATAGTCCATAAACATGCAATTAGGCTAAATGGTGTCTGTACATATTTCATAGTGTGTTTGTGTGTGTGTGTGCGTGTGTGCGTGCATGTGTGTGTGCGTGTGTGTGTGTGCCCTGTCTGGGATAAGCTTCAAGCCCCCTTGTAGCACTTTTTGGGAAAAGAGTTTGGCAGATGGATGGATAGATGGATAGATGGATGGATGGATGGATGGGAATATATAGACAACCGATTAACATTGTTTATTGTTGTTTTATGTATATTACAGTTGTTTGCATGTCTGCCCATACAGTATAGTC
Organism: Paramormyrops kingsleyae; assembly: GCF_048594095.1. Taxonomy (NCBI): domain Eukaryota; kingdom Metazoa; phylum Chordata; class Actinopteri; order Osteoglossiformes; family Mormyridae; genus Paramormyrops; species Paramormyrops kingsleyae. The sequence continues at coordinate 5,485,543 of NC_132812.1, forward strand.
ACACAAGTCAAGCAAAGTAACTGTTGCTGTTGCCCACTGTGCAACTGTGCAAGCAGTGGCTTGGTTGATGTGCAGTTCCCTATTTGTCATCATACCTCCCCCTTAGTCTATCAGGACTCTGCATCATATCTGCAATATTACACTAACTCTGGTCAAACAGGAGCTGCATATGTGTATGAGTATGTATGTGTGTGCGTGTGTTAGTACTGTATGCTGTGTGTGTGAGACCATAGGTGTGTATTTATAACCCAGCATTATAGCGCTAAGGGGTCCAAAGGGCGGCTGGGCTCCCTGCTCCAGCTGACTCGTCTCCCTGCTCCACATTAACCTGCTTTGATGCAGGGGCTCCCGCCTTTATGGCCCTCGAATAGCCTCATCTCCCACCCTTAGTTATCACACATGCAGCGACAGAGAGTACAGGTGTGTCTCTGGGTGAGATGAAAGGGGCTGAATGCTGAGGTCATGCGGGTCAATCCCTGCCAGAGTCCGCAGTGCCTTCTCCCAAAGATAGGGGGCAGTATGCATATGCCACCTGGTTTAAGAATTACTTTTTTATGCCCCTGGGGTTTACTGTCTTGTAAACGCAGAGTGGGGATGCATTAAGTGGCAGAGCCAGCATTTCCATATCACAGCACCTTGTGACCTTTGACCCTTTCCCAGATATGTCTGCCTCAGAGACATAATGCCACATGGAAGAAGAAGGGGGCATCTAACTGAAAAACATCATCTGTTTGCATGTGCTGCCTATAAGTACCCCTGGCCGTGCCTCTCGATAAGCCCATCTGTCATATTATATGGAGGGCCAAGTGTGCCAAAATGAAGTAAATGAATAAATGCATCAATAATTAATTAAATGTGTCATGAATGGTTTAAAATGGGAAATAAAACAATTAATGAAATGTGTCGTGAATTATTTAAAATGTGAAATAAAAACATTATTAATTTCAAAGTCAAAGTAAACTTTATTGTCATCTCTATTATATACATGTACATAGAGAGATGTCATATATAATTATTTCACTATTTATTGAAATTTGGCACTTTTGGAACATCATGAATTAATTTAATCTGTCAGTCCAAGCCATCAAAATGAGTTGGCGGGACTAACGGCAATATATGCAAGGCATTTGTCTGTGTCTTTAGAAACATGCTGGTTCTGCCAATCGGCTTGAGCCCAACAGCAATCGTCCCGCCGACTGAGTTTGATGGGTCAGACTGACAAATGTAATTCATGATGTGCCGAAAGTATCAAATTTAAATAAATAGTGAAATAATTATATATGACATCTCTCTTAATAAATAATATTTTTATTTCACATTTTAAATATTGTAATTCATGACAAATTAATTGATGATGTTTTTATATCCCATTTTAAATAATTAATGACACATTTCATTCATTGTTTTATTTCCCATTTTATATAATGCATGACACATTTCATTAATTAATGATGTTTTTATTTCCCATTTTAAATCATACATTTATTGAATGTATTATTGATGTATTTATTTATTTAATTCTGGCACTCTTAGCCCTCCATATGGCTGCAGCCAACAACAGCCATTATTAAGTGTTCAAAGAAAACATTTCTTTTATTTAGTAGTGAAGCATTACAATAGTAAATTACTTCTACACAATGTGCCGTTTCCCTTCTCTCACCTCAACAGCTCCACAGTCGTGCAAGGAGCACCTACAGTCCACAGGACTTCACGTCAGTGTGCATGCGGTAGCATGTAATTCATTCAACCCTCCCTCAGCCCTTTGATGACCATCAATACACGTGCAAACATGCATTCAAACATATAAACTCACAGACAGGGGAGCAATCTCACCAGTCAGTTTTTCTGCTTTGCATTCATCAGTGGCTCTGATAACACTAATTAAAATGACATAACACATCCTGAGAGCTATGTGCACCATTTCTGTGGTGTCTAACGTCAGATCACACCTGCATCACGGGCCCTTAATGGATGCCCATTAAGACACGCTAGGCTGAAAACAAGTGGAGCGGAGTATTGTGGGACTATTTATGGTCTTTGACTTGAGTGCCCAGCTGGGTTTGATTAGTCATGCAGGGATGGTTAGAAACTTTGTTAGGAGCTGAAGGTATTGGTGACAACCCGGCTGTGCTGCAGGTAATATACTACTGGCACATGTCTGACTGAATCTGTAGGGTCATTGTTTTTCTGTGTAGTTGTGTGTGAGCCAGTGTGTTCTTATTCGGCATTATTAGTGCTCTAGTGGTCCAACATGTACATGGCCCTCAAGGTCTGCTGACTTAGGCCTTCCTGCCAAAAAATAAAAAATAAAACTGAACACTTAATATTTGAAGATTTTAATATAATCCCAACTTAGATGGAAAAAATTGCGTAAAAGGTAAAGATAAATTGGCATTACCATCCACCGTCAGCAATAGTAAAAATAAAGTTAATGTGCCAAATCTTAAAATTTAATATTTGGACTGTATAAATTAGGACTTTCTTCATTTTGTTCATCTGACTTCCTCTACTGCCCCCTGGAGGATGGGCTCCCTCCTCTGAGTCTGCTTCCTTCCAAGGTTTCTTCCTACTGGAGAGTTTTTCCTTGCCACTGTCGCCTCTGGCTTGCTGATCGGGGGCTTTGGGCAGGGATAATGTAAAGCGCATTTAGACAATGCAATGTTGTGAAAATGCACTTTACAAATAAAATTCAATTTAAAATTGAATACTATGTATTAGGGGTTGGCTGTACACGGGTGTCATGGTTATTACCGCTGTGATAGTGCCATAGACCAGTAACACCGCGAGAAATCTACAGCCTAATTATACAACAGCCTATTTTATATAAAACATTTTATTTTCTTCAAAGCTTCAGTTGTAATCTGAATACATCTGCTTTTAGGCTTTATGTCACCGGTTTAGCTGCATTGTGTGATATTTCTATTACACACTCTGATGGGGTGTCGCGATAGCAAGTTAACAAATTCAAAATAAACAGATATTGTGTAATTATACACATTAAACAAAATATCCTGGTTATATATATAGCAGCAAATTAAGAAGTAAAACATATTCCATAAATCAGCATATATATGCACCGTAGCCTTCATACAAAGTGTCTGGTAAAAGCCAGAACTACCTAGTTAACACTAGAACTGACCGTTTCCCACGCCAATGAACATTAAACTCCTTTAACCTTCAAGAAAGACGTGCTTTGGTGTATGCAGCCCTTTGTATGCTCTAATGTGCCATTAGTGTTATTAGTGAATCTAACACCTTAAACCAAAAACCCTTCAGGTTCTTAACGGAGCGGCTGCTCTGGCCTGAAACTGTAAAGCTTAAAAGTTTTCAAACGCAGTATTTTATAAAATGTTGGATAAACAGACATAGTTTATTTGTGACTTCATATTCATCAAAGTTTAAGTTGTTTAACAACTGTATAAAGTTATATTTTATACAAATCAACTCGGGTGAAACAATTTAAAAATGTACATTTTCAGGGCTGGCAACTCTCACTACTTTCAGACTCACACTCGCACGCAAGAAATCCTAAGACAAATCATTATTATTCCATTATAAACCTAAAATTAGCTACATCAAAGGCTTTGGGGTATTTTTCAAACCCCAAAAAATATTTACATTTCTATAAAACTGTTACATACATGTAAATGCATGTGAATGTGAGTGGAGACTTGTCTCAAATTGAAAATCTCACGCCAGCCAGCTGACCAAAGTTAGCAACTCTGCATTTTATTTGAAAGGAATAGTATAATGCACCATTTTCGGCTGAAAACAGCTTGTCATTCCCTTTGTGTTGTTACTCCGACAATTATAAAACAAACACGAGAAAACATCACCTATGTCACTTTTTGCAAAACCGCCCATACCCAACTGCAATAGCAATTAAAGTGTACTTAATATATTATAAAAATGGATATAAGTAATGTAGAGAACTGAGGCAAACAACAGGGTGTAAATTAGCATGAATTCAATTAATTAGAACAATTTCTCTGATGAAATATTAATTTCTTTCTTGGCTTTTAGGTTATTGCATTTATTCAACTGCATGCTGCACTATCGCTGAAAGTAAGATGCTCCCATGCAGTGATGGAAAAAGTGCTCATTTTTCATACTGCATGAAAGTACAAATACCACACAAAATGTTACTCAAGTAAATGTCACCCGGTGAAATACTTCTCAAACGTTAAAAGTACTTGGTGTTAAACTTAAGTATCAAAAGAAAAAGTGCTACAGGTTCAAATCTATTGATCTTACAAAAAGCCACCTATCATTTTAAATTCATTCAAGAAAGGTTTAAATACAGCATTATAATGTGCTTTCCCACTGTAATACAGAATCACTAGTTATAGCACACTTATCCATTGTTCACACGGTGTACATGATTTAGTATGTGCTAATTTCCAATAGCACATCTGTGCAAATAACCATGTTATGTTAGTATCAAATGCTAACAAAATTAGCATTACCTTGCATAAATTTGCATTACGAATCCAGTCATTCTATAGTAATTTTGTTTTTCGTGGTATGGCTTGGGTACGCCTCAAGTCTTGGCAGTGGAACTCAAGGCAGTGGAAAAAGTTAGAGTGCATCACAATAAGGAGAACTGAGCCGCAACATAATATGTGTATTTTTTCTTTTTATTCACAAAATAGGATGCTTGTAGGTAAATTGTCACAGCTGGAGGCCACTGCAGTGCTAATGATGATGTGAGTCTAGCACTAGACGTGCACAATATGACATTATTGGTAGTAAATCAGACAAGTAAGGGCTGGTTTTTACTTTATGCAAAAGCAGGCCTGACATGGCATTTACACAATGCAGTGCTAGATCATCCGCGGTCTTGATATTTGCACTTCTAGCACCAACACAGTAGGCCTCCTCATAATTTGACTCAAAGCCTAGGGTGGCACTGTATAATGTTAGCCAACTGAAAAAAAAAATACAAACAAATGTCAAATACTTCCTGTTACCATTTTTACTATTAGGCCTACTATGATATTGCTGTACTATTTAGCTGAAGTACCAGAGGTGTGACTTGTTTATTTTTGGCTCTCGCGTGCAATGCACTTGGACCATAAAAATAGCCAACGGCATTACATCACGACACTCTGTAGAAGCCAACAAAGTCCTACAACTTTCTGTTTATCCCTGTTCTGTCTACAGGCTGATTTATACTCCTGGATCGAGCCTATGCTGTGACCTATGTTAAGTGGCCTGTGCTGTTGCATGCATTTATACTTGCGCGCTGGTGTGTCTGTGTCTACATTTCCAACACCCCCCGACTTATATAAATGTTCTGAGGTGGGTTGCAGTGTAACAAGTTTACAAACCATAGTTTTAGACAGCCCGTGACATGTCCTTAAATCATAATTAAACTGGCCTACTGATTGATCATTTTGCACAGAGATTAAAAAAGATGAATATCGACACTGTTAATCAGCCCTAACCCAGCACTGTCCCTTTTTGACTGGAAAATAAAAGGCTCCCTTAAATGTGACCAGGGAATATCTTCTTCTGAAAGCCGCTCTGATGAAGCGCCAGGTGGGTTAGGGTTGCCAGCTGAATGCAGGGTATCGCCATGGGTGGGCGCTGGCCCCCTGCACAGTCCCCCGCACATTTTGGGATGGGACCCTTTCACCTTTCTTTTTACTCTGTAATGGACTCAGATTAGAAAGTGATGAAGTACATTACCTGAAATGAATAATACTTAAGTAAAAATACTGTTATTAAAAGAAAAAACTATGGAAAAAGTACAATTTCACAAACAGTACTCCATTATAGTAATGAGAATAAATTTACTTCATTACTTACCATCCAGCTCCCATCCACTTTCTGTAACTGCTGGTCCTATTCAGGGCCAGAGGGGTCTGGGGCCAATCCTGGAGGTTAGAGATGCAAGGCAAGGAGCAGCCCGGGGTGGGGTGCTGGCCCATCACACAGGCACACCTATGGGCATTTTGGTAACTCTGATTAACCTCAGCATGGACTGTGGGGGGGAACTGAAGGGATGCGAACTCCACACACATGGAGCCACGGCAGAGACTCGAACCCTGGTCCCAGAGATGTGAGGCGACAGTGCGGCCCACGGTACCCCCATGCAGTTCATTATTACTTTACTGTGTTTCATATACAGCGTTTTTAACTTAATTGCTCATTACTCTCCATTTTTATGACTGCAATATCTCTGTTGCACTTTTTATCTGCTCTCGCCATCACCTTAGCTGCAGAGCTTCTTTATACCAGTGTAGGCAATCAAACATTTTAATAAGGTCACTTACGTTTATTAAGGCAAGATGTATATCTTTGATCATCATGACCCTGTACTGGATGGACGGATATAATATGGGAAGGTATATTTATGGAGGGACAGAATACTGCATATGCTTATGAAATGAGAGGCACTTGGTGTGTTATTGTTATTATCTGTGACATATTTTGTTGTTTCATTGTTGTCTTATATGTGCCCTCCTGTCACTTTACATCTCCACAAGCATGATGTCAAGACGAAAAACTTACATGGTCGTTACCAAACTTCATTCTTCTTCTTCTTTAGAGAATCAAAACTCAACCCATGCAATACAAGCAGTTTTTCATTTTCATAAGCCAGTGGTTCTCATATTTTTTTGTTCCCACTCTTTTCCGACCCAGGGGTCCGTGATAAATTTTGTCAAGTGAGGCTCCTGATGATGAAATCTGCTGATGGATTACTGTCAATATAATTTGTTCAGTGGTGTGGGGAGGGGGTGGGGTGGAGGAAAAAACATTGTAAACTTTTTTTAGTGTATTCAGAACCTCATCTGGCAACGCCTCCCAATTATTTGGCACCCCACAGTTTGAGAACCCTGACCTAAGCCATGCCTGGCTAGTCACATGCTATTAAATACACGCCATAATATTTGGGGCAGCTGTGCAGTTAGAATTTCGCCTAATGGCTGCATCTTGTTTCTCTCTAGCCGTTTTGTCAAATTGGATTAAAAACAAGCTCAGCCCTCGGTGGGCAAGGCCCAGCCACTTGTCTCCCTAATCGCTGGCAGTTGGCTGGTGGCTGGAGTAGGCCTGTGAGGCAGGCCGTGATTACAGGCCTGCCGGCTTCGGCTGGTGGATAACACACTAATGCGGTGCTCAGATATGTCACAGTTTAATGTTCCCTGTCACTGGGCACATGGCCTGAGAATTTACACCCAACCCAGCCAGAACAGAAAAGCCCACTCAGCTCCATGCATTTTCGATAATCCAAGCCAAGCAGTGGCAGGATGGCATGTGCGGGGGAAGCTGGGGAGCATTAGATCAGCTGAGGAGCGCTAACTTTAGAGTGGCACTAATTGGAGCTAATTTGCAGGCCTGGCAATAACAGCAGGACCTCCTCACCTGGTTGGAAGACTCGAGACCTTGCTGACTTGTCATACTAGGATTTCTGGTGAGTCTGGGCCCACCTAGGGTTCTCCTGTGCCATGGAAATGCAGTGCATCAGCTGGTTCACATTTTCAGGATATATGACGCCACAATCATGTTGCTTGGGGCGGGTTCTCCCTCCCAGCTCTCTCCCAAGACATCCAGTGGTCCCCTCACCTGATGGGCATACAGCAACTCAAACGGTGAAAACCCTGTTGAAGCTTGAGGTACTTCACAGCAAGCAAACAAGAGGAAAGAGCCACTTATCCCAGTCCCTCCCAGTCTCTGAAACTAACTTCTTCAGCATATTTACCAGAGTCTGGTAAACGTTCCACCAGGCCATCTGTCTGAGGGTGGTAAGGAGTGGTTCTGATTCTCTTGATTCCTAACAGCTGATAAACCTGTTTAAGTATTCTACTCATAAAGTTTGTTCCCTGATCTGTTAACACTTCTCGGGGAAGACCTACCCTAGAAAAAAGCTGCAATAAGGCTGTAGCAACTTGTTTAGCTGTAACATCCCTCACTGGAAAAGCTTCAGGGTATCTTGTTGCATAATCATCAATAACTAAAATGAACCTATTGCCTTCCACTGGTCCAACAACATCCACCCCTATCTTTTCAAAAGGCGTATCAACCACTGGCACAGGAACAAGAGGAGCATGTGCCCTAACCCTCCCTCCTGTTAGTTGGCATTGGGCACAGGAGCTACAGTAGGTATTGACTTCCTCATATAATTTTGGCCAATAAAATCTCTTTCCTATCCTCTGCAGAGTTTTCATGTAGCCTAAATGTCCTGCCCAGGGAGTTGTGTGTCCCAGCTCAAGGATTTTTTGCTTAAATTTCTCTGGCACCATCAGCTGAAGATCGTCTTCACTTCTTCTATACAAAATGCCATTCTCAATTAGATAAACTTCCTTTTCTAATGGTGGAATAAAACAGCCACCTTTCTCTGCCTTTGCAAAATACAGAGACAAGGTAGGATCCTTATGCTGCTGTTCAGACAAATCTTCTATACAGTACAAATCTGCTTCTGATGAATGTGGGGGTTCCAGCTCTACTTCAGCTTGAACATCACATTGCTCAGTCAGATCACTGACTTCCTGCCTCCTTTTCTCACATCTTTGCTCCTGGGTTTTACCTGCTTCCGGCACAATATTGTCACGATCCAATCCGTGACACTGAGCAAACTGCTCAAGCTGTCTCAGGTTTGAAGGGTGGTGTCTCCACACTGCAATTTTCAGATCTTGACATAGATGTTCGATAGCATTAAAATCTGGGCTCATGGATGGCTATTTAAGAATAGGCCATTTTTTTTCTCAGTCAATCTTGAGTGCTTTTAGCTGTATGTTTTGGGTAATTATCCTGTTGGAGGACCCATGACCTGCGACTGAGGCTGAGCTTCCTGACATTGGGCAGTATGTTTCACTCCAGGATGCCTTGGTAGTCTTGAGACTTCATTGTATCCTGCACAGATTCAAGGTTCCCTGTGCCAGATGCAGCAAAGTAGCCCCAAAACAAAACCGAGCCCCTACATGTTTCACAGTAGGTATGGGGTTCTTTTCATTTTTCCTTCTGTAAACATACAGCTGATGTGACTGGCCAAAAAGCTCCAGTTTTGTCTCATCAGTCCAAAGGACATTCTCGCTGAAACTTTGGGGCTTGTTAACATGCATTTTGGCAAATTCCACTCTGGTTTTATTATGTTTTTCTGTCAATAGTGGAGCCCCCCTGGGTCTTCTTCCATGGAACCCAGTATTGTTCAAAATGTGATGGATGGTGCGATCAGAAGGTGACGTACCTTGACCTTGGAGCTCAGCTTGAATGGTTTTGGATGGTTTCCTTTCTACCATCTGCATAACCCTTTTGATCAACCTGGGGTTGCATTTCCTCTTGCATCCACGTCCTGGGAGGTTGGCTACAGTTCGAAGAACCTTATACTTTTTAATAATATTGGCAACTGTTGTCACAGGAACGTGAAGCTGCTTGGAGATGGTTTATAGCCTTTCCCTTTAACATGGTTATCTATAATCTTCTTACTGAGCTCCTCAGACAGCTCTCTCCTTTGCTTTCTCTGGTCCATGTTCAGTGTGATGCACACAATGATACCAAACAACACAGTAGCATGTTCTTTCCCTTTAAATAGGCTGAATGGCTGATAAAAAGCTTGAAGACGTCTGTGATACTAATTAAGGTTAAACCCTTAGTTTGAAACATGACTGTAATGCAAGGATAAATAGTCTCTTTAGGGGCACCAACAAATCTGTCCATACTATTTTAGATTATCTTTGTAAAATAAATATCAAATAATTTCTTTTCACAATTGTATTGGTTTACTCTATCACGTACTAAAGGCTTACAGGTATACATTAGACAATTGCTTTGAATTGAATCACTTTCAGTTATTTCAATGAGCTGTAAGGGTACCAACAAATTTGTCCACGTCTGTAGGCTACGGCATAGAGTACACAGCCACACCTTAGGCCTACCTATGGCGTCAATACAACACAGCAGTAAAGTCTCCAAGACTGCAGAGGTACACTATGCTGCTCAGCTGCTGTTGTGTTGGCCAATCATGTCTTGTTTTTACATGTATTCAGCCAACAGCATGCCAGGTAGACTGTTGCAGACACATCAGACAGGAACAAATATGTATCACTTAGGGTTTACAAAGGTTTTTGACTGTTAAACTTTATTCACATTACCTGTGAAAAATGTTAAAATTTTCAAATTGGCCTGCTAACGGTATTCAAAGTCATCGGAAATCCGCTAATGCAAAAGTTTGCTTCATTTATTAGTAGGTTAGCAGAACTGCCCACCACTACTAACAGGCCCTAAAAATCTGAAACATAGTTGGATTGGTCTGGTTTGGGGGCCAAATATGATATGCAAACATGGGGCTCAAAATCTCTAGCAGCACCACTTGTCCTTACCTTGCTATCTACGATTTTTCTCTCTGTCTCACACAAACACACCTCTTTTAGGGTCACTATGGCAACAGGTTGTGAAAGGACGCAGGGGTTGGAGGAGTGGTAGTGTAGGAAAACATTCTTTGAGGTCAGGGTTGTGTTTCCTGGGGCAATTGGACCATTTCCACAAGAAGAACCAAAGTATCTGTTCTTTGCTGTCAACACATGGAGGAGATACAGCACGCGCTGAGTGGCCACTTCATTAGAGACACCTGGCTGGTGCTGGGTCCGACCCACTTTCAGAACTGCTTTAAGGGTAGATGAGTTGTGTGTTCGTAGATGCGATTCTGCATGCCATTACCAAGTCTGCCCATTCTCATCTGACCTGTGTCTTTGACATGGTGTTTTTGACCAAGGAAATGCCATTGACTGGATATTTTTGTTCTTTACACCATTCCCTGTAATCTCCAGACACCATAGTGCACAAAAATCCCAGAAGGGTGGCTGTTTCTGAGATGCTATAACCACCACATACTGTACCAATAATTGCACCACATTCAAAATCCCTTAGGTCAGGCATCTTAGCCATAGTAACGCTTAGTTGAAGAGAGAGCAAACCCCTTGACCTTGTCTGTGTGCTGCTTATATTCAGTTGCAGATATATGATTTGCTGTTTGGAGAAGAAAGCTCTTTGCATCAGCAAGCAAGCAGACCTACTGAACTGACCACTGAGTGTATATCTGGCTTTGTTAAACACTGTCCACTATTCTGATTGAACTGAGACTCTGATTTAACCTGATGTAAATATAACTTCAAGCTGTTTTGCCATTCTATTTGTGACTAAGGCTTCCAAAAGCCATTAACTGCATAAAAGGCTAAAACTGCTGTCTATCACTACTATTTTCTTGATGTTTTCACAGGCCCACAGGCAGTTTCCATTTACCGCAGATTGTACTGTTCAAAGATTATAGGAACACTGTCATGTAACAATTTACCACATCAGTGTTGCTGCTGATGTACCTTCTATTCTTAGAGAGGCTGAAACCTCAAGCCAGTAAAAGACATTGCTGACATTTGCATATTTCAGAAAAATAAGGTCCAGTCTGATACTGCACAAATTATCATTTGAAAGTAGTGAAGTATGAATAATACATTCAGTTTTATTCACAATGGTGGTACAGAATTAAACACAGTAAGAGAATTGATGCAATATATAACCTTTTTGTACTGAAATGGGCAGAATGCCAATGTATATATTTATTATATTTGAAATACATTACCAGCATTACCAGCTGAGAACAGCACCAAGCTTCTTTGGGGGTTTGGGCCTGCAGAGTACAGATTCAGACTAGCTGCTGTATCCTTCGACCCTCTTTTCCTCTTTTCCAGCTCCTCCCATTCATTGTCATTATCATGCATGTAGTGTGTGATGGTCAGGGTGAACATGGAGCCTAACGGTAGGACCTTACACAGGATCCCATGCCATCACAGCACAAACACACCGATTCAGCCTTTGGGCTGTGGAAGCCAACCAAGGTGAGGTGTTGGCATCTCAGTGCTTCTCAGGAGTAGTTGTTTCTGTATTTTTTTTTAATCTGTTATCTTTTTTCGCTGATGAGTTTATCAAAAGCTACATTAATGTTTTGCATTGTCTTATTTTTGACTTATCTTACTTCCCGGGACTTAAACCAGGAACATTTAAGGTCGATGACCCTGACGTTTATACTACTGGAAGCATAATGAGCATTGATGTAAATAGTGGTGCAAAAGTGTGTGTGTGTTTCGGGGGGGTTATGTATATATTACATTGTGGGGACCAAATGTCCCCACACCTTGATGTTAACCTGATATTCTGATGTTGTTGGGCCCATACTTGCAGTCCCCATAAGGGAAAACTAGAAATCCATGACTGCAAAAAACTAAAAATGCAAAAACTCTTATACTGTTTATATTGGATACTTATGGTTATGGTTAGGGCTGGGTACGGGTTAAGGTTGTCATAGTTGCATTAGCATTTTTCCCATAGAAGTGTGTGTGTGTGTGTGTGTGTGTGAGCGCTTGTGATCTTTTTTGTCTACTTCACACTAGTTCAAACGCTGACCAAGATACTGCATACCTGGTATCCAAGAGAGGGTAGCGACAGCCAAACCAATGCCTGCAGATACATATCTTATGTCAAATTTTTTCCAGTGGGAATGTATTACCTCATGTCTGGCAGAAAACAAGTTTAGTTAGTTAAAATAAATCAGTCATTGTGGTCAAAAAAGAAAATGGGGAAATTATATTATTAAGCATCTTGGTTATTGTCCCATAAATTCACAGGTTTTTTTTCCTAGAGCCATGGCAGCAACTTTTTGATATTAAGATCTAGACCAAAGCAAAATCTCATGATGTCCATGAGAATAAGGCAACTCAAGAGAAAAAATGGAAGAAGAGATGATCTTTAGATTTAGTTGAATGGGTAAAACGTTTTATTTTGAATTAAGGTAAACACTTAAACCTTCAGCATTGCGTCTCATTACTGATGCTATCTAAGAGCCAAGGTTTACCAGCAAAATGTCAGAAACACCATCCAACAAGCACAAGATTTCTGTGACTCAGTTAAAGCCATTTTATCACCTTTCTTCTGGAGAGTCAAACCACCCCAATGTAAAATATTACTGCTAATTACACTTAAGAATAGCATTCTGTTGAGATCCCTGAAGAAATACTGGACAGAAGTGCAATTGGCTGCCAAGGCTTTTCACAGGCCATGCTGATTGGTTCAAACCCACAACACTTTTTTCCCAAAGTGACATGCAACTGAGAAAATAGGATCAGCCATGAGGTTAAGGACCTTGCTCAAGGTCCCGGCAGTGACATTACTCAGCCAATCATGATCCAGTGACATTCCTAACCTGCAGAGCCAAACACCAGCCCTGCTTTAAATATGTAAATTATGTAACTGTTCATAATCACAACTGTCTCAGTTGTGCTAGTCATTAAATTACACTATTTTCTCTACAGGGGATAGTTTGTGCAGTTTTGTATCAAGTTCTCTGTCATATAGAATGTATTTCATCTGTAGCAACAGCTCCAAGGTAAGAATACACCTGCCAAGACTAATGGAAGCTGAGCCTTATAAGCTGTTTCTTGGCGCTTTTATAGTTTAGAAGGCGCTTCACCATAAGCTAGAGCCATTAACTTAATGACAAATGAAACAAAGATTAAAACTGATGGAATTTTAATTGCCATCTTTTCTGGGCAACATCATTTTGGGTGCAGCAGGTGTGCGTAGCGTGGTGTGAATGGCAAAAGTTTATACTTTGGCAGAAAGGTAGACATTTAACCTTAAGTAATGTAGGAATATGGTTTTCAAGGAATGATTTGGACATCTATTTCCGAAATGAAGAACGCTGGCTGCCTTTTCTTGTACACTTTCATTGCCAAATATGACCACATTGCTTTATTTTTACAGATCAGAACTTCACAAATTCATCACTTAAACAGCAGAGTAATGTCGTATTCAGGCTTGAATTTGCTTATGTGTAACCTGGAACCTCTCAATTTACACTTTCAGTTTGGTATTCAGTGTGTGTGTGTGTGTATATATATATATATATATATATATATATATATATATATATATATATATAACAGTATATAAAATATAAATAGTAATTAAAATATAAAATATAAAGAGTAATATAAAAGGGCCATTTGAGGTTAAATTTGAACTAAAGTCTTTGCATCATATGTCAGCCTTTCAAAATGGCCTCTAATAAATATCATTTTGATATGAAAAATAAATAATTTGCGCATTATTGACCCATTATACAGTATATAGAGTGGTGTAACTTTATGGAGTATTCATTATGGTTGAAGTCAGATGAGGATCAGTGCTTCCAAGAAAACGTGGTTAACATTAGCCCAGTGCTGAAACAGGCTGCAGTCAGCCTCTTCATTTAGCCAAAGGTTTGCGTGTTTATACACAACAATCCAAATATAACAAAATCTATGAAATCTGACATCGGAATTGGAAATGTACACGAGCCGGTGGAGTCTGAAAGTTTCTGGAAGTTTTTGAAGCTTAAGATGTGATGACTCCGAAACAGCAGAAGCAGTCCCTCAAAGCTTTTATTAAGGGAAGAAGTAAGGAAGAGATTAAAACGTGTAGATATTGGAAAAAATTTGGAATGTTTTGCATAACACACTCTATATTAAGAGCAGGTCCCCTTAAACATACAACAGAATGGCCCACAGGCAGAATGAGGTGGTCGCGGCTGTTCGTTAGGAGTCACAGCAGGTGGTCGCGGCTGTCGTTAGGAGTCACAGCAGGAGTAAGTGGGCGGTGTGTCCGCCTGAAAACAAACAAAGACCTGCATGAGGGAGCAGATGACGCCACCCAGGCGGAGGGGCCCGGCTCACAGGCTGCGGCCCAGACACAGAGCCTGCCGCCCGGCTCACAGCTCTGTCCACACGGCCACATGGGCCCCCCAGAGCCCCCGACTTGTAGTCGTTTGTGGTCTGCTAATTGTAAACAGAAGATATTTGCTGGGAAAGTGGGTGGGAGAGAAGAAAAAGAGACAGGAGGTGGGGTAAGGGGGGCAGAGTTCTGGTAGCAGCATTAGGGGTGATAAGAACATCGTAAGAAGAATAACTCAGTATATATTCAGAGATAGTGTTACTAAATCATACTTAGTAATTGGCTAAAGCTGGATAATCTTATGTAAATGATAGGGTGACAGTTACCTGCTGCCTGGATTCTATTATCTTAAGAGGCAAGTTGCTAATTCAAACCATTGGAGGCTTTACGTATTTCTGTAGAAAAATGGCTTCATTCAATTTGCTTCATTGCTTCACATCACCACCTTTTACTCGATGAGCAGTTATGGAAGACGGAGCGATTACTCTGTCACTTTGGCCTTTCTGAGTCCACCAGTGCACACAATGGCTCAGAAATCAGGCAGTGCTGTCATGCTATGAAGTATATTGTATTTCTGTTGTTTCTTCTTGATGCTCTGTATTTGAAATCAAATGTATGTATTGTCTGGATGATATATAGATGTTCACTTGCACCTAGAGATTTTGATAATAGTTTTTAAATAAAAATTGTTATTTGGTTGAGAGAGTTGGCATCTAGGAGTCAAGCAGCCATGAGTCCGTTCCAGTCAACTCCACCTGTACCTCATTCACTCTAAAAGATATAATCTAGTGTTCCCCAATTTCAGTGCAGGAGGGCCAGAATAAAACACACCTGATAAACCTAGTAATTAGCAGGTTAAGGTATGTTTGAGGAGTATTGTAATAACTGTTTTTGATTTCCATGTTCTCCACTGCTCAGATGTGTTGACCCCATCTCTGCCTAATCCCTGTAAAGCTAAAAAAAAGAGAAGCACATACCATATGAAACCATTTCATCCACGTCCTGTCCCTGTGTCCTGTGGTTCTGTTCATTGTCCCTGTGTCTTGACGTTCTGTTTATAGCCCCTGTGTCCTAAAGTTTTGTTTACAGTCCCTGTAT
This sequence comes from Paramormyrops kingsleyae, assembly GCF_048594095.1. Taxonomy (NCBI): domain Eukaryota; kingdom Metazoa; phylum Chordata; class Actinopteri; order Osteoglossiformes; family Mormyridae; genus Paramormyrops; species Paramormyrops kingsleyae. The sequence continues at coordinate 5,501,344 of NC_132812.1, forward strand.
TGTGTGGTTCTATTCGGTGTCCCTGTGTGCTGAGTTTCTGTTTACAGCCCTTGTGTCCTGTGGTTCTGTTCACTGTCCCTTTGTCACGTGGTTCTATTCACTGTCCCTATGTTGTGTGATTCTGTTTTCTGTCCTCATCTCTTGCAGTTCTGTTCACTGTCCCTGTGTCATGTGGTTCTGTTCACTGCCCCTGTGTCCTGTGGTTCTGTTCACTGTCCCTGTGTCATGTGGTTCTGTTCACTGTCCCTGTGTCCTGAGGTTCTCTTTATAGCCCCTACGTCCTGTGGTTCCGTTCACTGCCCCTGTGTCATGTGGTTCTATTCACTGTCCCTGTGTCATGTGGTTCTGTTCACAGTCCCTGTGTCGTGTAGTTCTGTTCACTGTCTCTGTGTCACGTTTTTCACACTGGTGTTTAGGTAAAGCACTTTCAGATCTAAACAAAAGTCAGTAACTACCCTGTCTGGTTAGTTTGTGTGTGGTCTGTTTAGAAGCATTACATGAATCCAGTCCCAAAAATGCCCTCCACAGGAACTTGTCAATTGACTGTTTCATTCCTATTGCTCTGCTAATGCACTACATTCCCAAAACTCTGGGCCCCTAGAGCCATTTACCAGCAGGTTCAGTCAGGGAGTTGCTTTGGACCTGCGCAGCAACCATAACTCAATTATGGTGATCATTTGGATTCACACGGGATGTGGTGCATGAACTGTGTCAACCTACTCCTCTGGCCCATAGTCGAGCTGCATCCTGCCCGGCAAACACAGGCAGCACACCCGGCTAAGAAATCCACGTGCCACAGAGCAGAAACAAGAAGAAACATCTTTAGACTATTTTCACACACCCAGACAGCAGGACATGTAACTGTCCAAATATCTCACACCCCAAACAAAGGACCCGCTGGGTTACTACAGGTTCAGCTTCTGTCTTTGTTTAGCTATTTAGCTCCTTAAACACTTTTATTCATTCAAAGTAACACATATGCAAATCCAAGCAGAGCCTAATGAGTAACACAAACACCGGGCCAACAGCATTTTATTTAAACAATTTGAAAAATGTAAAGAATCAAACCATGTCTATGAACTTAACAATGCATGTAAGTTTTAAAAAGTGTCACTTAGTGATAAGAAAGAAGAAGCTGACTGAAATGGGAAGGAGAACTGATTTTCAGTGATGATAATGACTATAAGATGATGAATGTGATAGAAACTGACAATTAGAATGGTAAAAGTATTATGTTGTCAAGCTGGCAAATGATGGAGCAGCTTTATCTTTGTATTTATTTTATCTTTCCATAAGAAAATTTTTAAAGAGTACATACTGAAACTATTAATCGTTGCAATTAAACTTCATATGTTTGGTGGAGTCATCATGTATTGCTACCTGAGAATGAGTCACTTGCCCTAAAAATGTCTCAAATGTCACTTCAATGGTCATGGATGAACTGAATTTTGAAATTCTTAAGGAGTGTGTGGAAACAAAATGTTGCTATGTGTCCGCGTGTGTCTTTGTGTGTACATGTGTGTCCACGTGTGTCTATGTGTGTACATGTGTGTCCGTGTGTGTCTATGTGTGTCCGCATGTGTCTATGTGTGTACATGTGTGTCCGTGTGTGCCTATGTGTGTACATGTGTGTCCGTGTGTGTCTATGTGTGTACATGTGTGTCCGCGTGTGTCTATGTGTGTACATGTGTGTCCGCATGTGTACATGTACCAAGCTGTCTAACACTCGTTATATACTCACTTCCTGAGAGGCCACATAACTCCACCCTGTTCTTACAGTTGCATGTTAAAAGCAATTCAGCAAAATAAACAAAAAGCAACATGCACTTCACAGGTTTAAATCCAAAGGATCACATCAAGAAGGTGGACCCAAGTGTGCTGGGTGGACCTGGCCTGAGGCCCCATATCATTTCACACATCTGGCCATAGATCAGGAAATTTCCCTGAAAGAGCACTGGGCCCTCGCTCTACATGACCCTCTCTGATATGCTTCCCCTGAAAGAGCACTGGGCCCACGCTCTACATGACCCACTCTGATATGCTTCCCCTGAAAGAGCACTGGGCCCTCGCTCTACATGACCCTCTCTGATATGCTTCCCCTGAAAGAGCACTGGGCCCACGCTCTACATGACCCACTCTGATATGCTTCCCCTGAAAGAGCACTGGACCCACGCTCTACATGACCCACTCTGATATGCTTCCCCTGAAAGAGCACTGGGCCCTCGCTCTACATGACCCACTCTGATATGCTTCCCCTGAAAGAGCACTGGGCCCTCGCTCTACACGACCCTCTCTGATATGCTTCCCCTGAAAGAGCACTGGGCCCTCGCTCTACATGACCCTCTCTGACATGCTTCCCCTGAAAGAGCACTAGGCCCTCGCCCTACATGAGCCTCTCTGACATGCTTCCCCTGAAAGAGCACTGGGCCCACGCTCTACATGACCCTCTCTGACATGCTTCCCCTGAAATAGCACTGGGCCCACGCTCTACATGACCCTCTCTGATATGCTTCCCCTGAAAGAGCACTGGGCCCTCGCTCTACATGACCCACTCTGATATGCTTCCCCTGAAAGAGCACTAGGCCCTCGCTCTACATGACCCTCTCTGACATGCTTCCCCTGAAAGAGCACTGGGCCCACGCTCTACATGACCCTCTCTGATATGCTTCCCCTGAAAGAGCACTAGACCCTCGCTCTACATGACCCTCTCTGACATGCTTCCCCTGAAAGAGCACTGGGCCCACGCTCTACATGACCCTTTCTGACATGCTTCCCCTGAAAGAGCACTAGGCCCTCGCTCTACATGACCCTCTCTGACATGACTGAATCATGTGAAAAGTATAGCTGGAATCATGGAAAAAAGACAATGTACCCCTCTACTGAAGCTGGACATTATCATTAAAGGTTCAATAATCCAAACTAAATATCAATCTTAGAAGCCTAGAAGGTTCTGCTCCAATTATGCCCAGTTGCTTTTTACTTGGAATCGTCCCCTTATAAAAGATGATGCAAATAATACTGCAGTATTTCATGACTTCAGTAACTACTTCTCTTTCATACTTAATTTTGGCAATTTCTCATTATATTATTTCCAGAGCAACTGCCACCTGTTAAAAATTGACATCAGGCAAACAAAAACAACAGTAACACAATGAAAAAACAAAGATGATAACGATATTGACACTAACACTATTACCTATGGATAATGGGAACAATAAATAGGGTGTGAAATTAACTTCATGGTGTCCATTGGAATAAGGAGTGCCAATCCAATCAGAGATAATGACAGAAGGCCATTTACTTCCTGTTACCACAAATATGGGAATCTCTATTCAGTTATGGAAAGGTTTAAACATTAATATATGGATGTATTTTGACTTTTTATCATTTTTATGTCCCTGATTTTTGCATCAGCATTTTGTCATTAAACACACTGTATTTCCTCCATCCTGGCCTGTACTACAGGTAAAGACCTGCAAAGACAAACACAAACAAATAGAACCCGGGAATGCACACAAAGGTCATGTGACTGGCACGTAGGTCTCTGTCTCTTTTGTGGTCCTCAGGTGCCAGTATCTGAAACTGCCATCCTGTTTGTTGTTTGGTGCAGAGAGACTGGAGCTGTGTTAACAGTGATGGAAAAAGGGTGCAGAGAATGTTCCAGATGACAACATATGGATTTCTGTCTCCCTTGTGATGAAAATTAACAGAGAACAACCGGGGAAGGCGGCTGCATCGCCCGGGTTTCTTTTAAAGTGCAGAATGTGAGGGGTTCCTGCTGAAGGGGGGTTTCAGCTCAGCATTGAACTTCTCTCCCACCCCCACAGGCTGGTGGGGGAAGTGGTGATGGGGAATGTAACCAATTTAGAGAAGGCCGGAAATGGGCTGGAGGTTGACTGACATCTTCAAGATGTCAGCAAACCACATTTGTTTGAAGAAACGTTGATATCAACCATCACAGTGACTCCAAAATATACTGTGTATAAACCCCGAGACAGCCACAGTCAGGGACTCCCGACGGCCGCGTAGGATCCACAGCCAGAGGGACAACTGCTCTCAGCCTCTTACAGGCCCTGCCGTCTTGGCTTTGGATGTCTGGATGGATGGTTCCCGCTGTCATCTTCAGCTTAGTCCCTTGTAATCAGGCAAAATAGCAGCTGACTTTTGGCAATCTCCACATGGGCACATGCAGGGCATTGGGAGGGAGCAGCCAAAGGAGATACGCCACTGACTGATGCTGAGATAGCAGGTGACCCAGCCACTGACTCAGTTCAGTAGGCCCCTATTGGGAAAACCCACCTTTCAAAATGTATATACTAAGAACAGTGTTACAGGACAGAGCTCCCTCTTAGACGCACATACACATACCCATCCTCCTTACTTCTGAGGTATTACATTGTGTTTTCATTGCATTTTCCCTCTAGCTCCGCTTTAGCTTCCTTAAGCTCCCCCTGCTCTACCCTGGTCTATCATGGCCTTTTACCAGACTCTTGGATGCATTTCTCTTTTCTCAGCTAACCACTGCCCCCCCCTCTCAGCTATTCACTGTTGTGGTCCACATTTCACCCCTTCATTCCCTCTGCACCCCCCTCTCTGTTTTTGTTCTTGCTGAATTATCTCTGGTGTTCTCCAGTGTCCTGGGGGCTGGGGGGATTTCCTCCTGGGCTGGCAGTCAGGATCTGGGCTCGCTCCTTGGCATCACTGGGGCCACTCCTTGTCTCTGAGACGAAACGCTCCCCTTCGTGGTTGCTCTCCTCGATGGACTCGGCATCCTCAGAGCCCGAGGGAAGCTCCTCGTCGCGGTATTCTGAGACGTCCCCGGCTGCGTCACCAAGCTCTGTCAGTTTACCGTGGTGCTTCACGTAGTAGCGCTGGTTTTGGAAGAACTTGACAACAGTGTGTTTGGGCAAGTCCAGCTGTGCGGACAGTGTATGGACGGCCTCTTGGTCAGGGTACAGACCCACGTCCTGGATGAAGCTCTGCAGAATACCTAGTGACTCCAGAGAGATCTTGGTCCTCAGACGGGGCTTCTTGGGTCCACCCGCTCCGGCCTGTACCCCTTCTTTAATTCCTGAGCTTGCATTTGAGGCAGGTACTGAGTCTTCGCTTATAGAGGAGGGGTCTTTTGAGGGCTGGGTGGGTTGCCTGGTGAGTGCCTGTTGAAAAATGGAATAGCATTTGTTAGACAGTCTCCTCCATGTTTTACCGCCAAACTGAATTAAGCCCAAAAGCAAGAACAATGTTTACTTAGCTAGTGGCTAGACCTGACCGCTAGAGGCCATTTTCACTGTGCTGTACTTTAGATTAAAGGCAATAATATCGCTGATGCCCCTTGACTGAAATACCACATCAAAACCCAGCCAATAGATGGCGGTTTTGAAAGAAGGTGCAATCCCACAACACCCTATCAAAGGCTGTCATATTGCTGAACCATGTTTAAGACATTTTCTACCAATCTTTGGTAAATCTAAATTAAAGGGCCCACATATGTATAATAGTAATTATTATCCCCCACCTCCTCCCAATAATGACAGGGTCTCGTAAATAATATTAGCTTCCAGCCAAACTATGAAACATTCTGAATTTGTCTTCTGGGGGTTACTGGGGGTTACTGGGGCTAGTGCTACCAGGAAATGTGTTGGCTTACGTGTTGTTTCACTATTTCCTCACTCATACCCTTAGGGTTTACTGTGCATCTGTAGAATAGATAGTGACTAAACTGGGCAAAGCAATGCTTCATACCTCGGTTACCATTCCAGGGGCAGGACGAACACACAAATAAATACATTTACCCAGGTCATGAACCAGAAAATGTCCCTACAAGGTCATAATAACAGGTTTTTATCACATTGTGGGGGCACTGTACCCCCCGCCCACACACACACACAGACACACCCACACAGATACTCCTTTTGTAGACCAGCTCAAGTCTTTTATATCCTAAAAGAAATGTGTGGAGCATTTTGCCTGATCTCAAACAAACAAACTTATGATCCTGACACACAAACTTGATTTTCTTAATGGAGCAACCAAAACGTGGTGGTGAGAAAGACAAGGCACGAGAGACATAGTGTGTGGAATAACCATGCATTGGCACTCTCTGCCTGCTCAGGCTAGATGCAGCATAAACCCCAAGTCTTCTTAAGATAAGAGACAAGTATTAGCAGCAGGAATTGTGGCCTGATGGCTTGGAGTTCAAATGTCCGTGTCATATGAACTGCACATGGGGTATGGAATGTTTAAATTATACCCACAGAGACTGATCTGAATTTGCTTCTGGGTACATATCAAGTCATTTTTACCCGCCAACTCCAAAGTACTTTTTTGGCAAAGTGCTCATACCACTGATTCAAAAATTTCTTCTCATGTCTTAAGATGATTGTTTTGAGTGCACTGCATTAAGAAATCATTTTATATATAAACTAAGATGGCCTGCATTGTAAAATAAATAAATATATATACAATGCAAAATACACTCTTTAATGCTATAGAGGCAGTCAGATGGAGGCAGAGAGTTCCTTCCACAGATGACATCTCAGGGTTTTATGTGAATTTAAAGTGTGAATCAAGACCCCCGAAAAGCAGAATGCAAAGGAGTGAATGAATGATGGTGTGAGAGACGCCAGAGCCGCCGGCCCCGGCACTATCCCCAAACCCTGCAGCACTCAGCAGGAGCAGGCAGGAATGATTAATGGTGGAAGGGTCTGGCCAACCAGCTGAAGGCTGCACTTACATTAAATACACACAGTAATGAGCGTGTCACAACAGCAGCCCTGGTAAAACACAGGCACAATCAGGGCTGCGGGGATTGATCCCACAGGGGTGTAGAACACACACACAAAGGCAGACACACACACAAAGGCAGACACACGCACAGATGCACATTTACACAGAAACACATACAAGCAAAGCTCAAGATATATTATAAAATTATTGTTTACTTCTGTGCTACCTTTTGTTTTCTCCGATCTTCAGTTATTGGTCACTTAGTTCCCTCCAAGATCAAGTGTTTTGCAGGCAAAGACAATGGTTTCCTGGGCTTGAAGTAGAGTGATAGCAGGGACAGGCTTATGGGTGAATACATGACATGCTGCTGTGATTGTCTGTGTGTGTGAGAGTGGGGGGGGGGGGGGGAGTTGCATAGATTACATTACATTTGGGGCTTTGAAACTTCCTTACTTTTGGGGACATTTTTCAGCTTGCCATTTTGATAACCTCAGTTTTATTAAAATCTGTGAATGCAGTCAAAAAAGTAAAAACGCCAAAAGTCTCATATTTTGTTTGGTCACTTATGGTTAAGATTGGGGCTGGGTTACGGTCGTCATGTTGGGATTGAAGTCTTGAATGGAGAATGAATGGCGAGTCCCCACAAAGATATAATTTCAAACCTGTGTGTGTGTGTGTGTTTGTCTGTGTGTGTGTGTGCGTGTGTGTGTGTGTTTGTCTGTGTGTGTGTGCCTGAGTGTGTGTGTGTGTGTGTTTGTGTGTGTGTGTGTGTGTTTGTCTGTGTGTTTGTCTGTGTGTGTTTGTCTGTTTGTCTGTGCGTGTGTGTGTGTGTCTGAGTGTGTGTGTGTGTGTGTGTGTGTGTTTGTCTGTGTGTGTGTGTGCGTGTGTGTGTGTGTGTGTGGAGCAGCTGAACACCGTGTGGTCTTTGGCGGGCGGCTGGCTGGAGCCACGGGGCCTGTGGTGGAGATGTGGGTGGTTTGTGTTTGTGTGCATTTGTGTGGGGGGGGGGGTGGTTCTGGGGAGAGGCGTTTAACCTCAAGGCAGCAGAAAACTGCCCAGGCTCTCATTGGCTGCCTTTGGCGGGAGAACATACGTGGGTCATAGACACATGGCTTACATGTACATAGACCAGCATGGCACACAATAGCACACAGACAGGATAAAGGATCACATTACAAGGGCGGCTAGTATATACACAAAAATTTATACATGCATGTCTCCCTCTCCGGTTTTTCCTTTTTCCTCTCTTCACTAGGCCTTCTTTATATTCTGTACCTATCCTGCAGTTATTCTGGCACTGCATTTAGCTGCTCTATAGTCTCTGACTTCAGTTTCTGTCCTGCAGCTGTCCAGGCACTGCATTTAGCTGCTCTATAGTCTCTGACTTCAGTTTCTGTCCTGCAGCTATCCAGGCACTGCATTTAGCTGCTGTATAGTCTCTGATTTCAGTTTCTGTCCTGCAGCTGTCCAGGCACTGCATTTAGCTGCTGTATAGTCTCTGATTTCAGTTTCTGTCCTGCAGCTGTCCAGGCACTGCATGTAGCTGTTCTCTAGCCTTACAGCTACCCTCTCTTCTCCTCCCTCTATTACAGAAACAGAGGATTGTGCAGCCTTGTTCCTATGAAAGTTCCTTAGGGAAAAGCGGTGAGCACAAGAGCATAATTTTGGGTTGAGCATTGGGGGGTTGAGGTCTCCACCCATTTTAAGGGGTCTAGGGGATTGAATTGGCTGATTTTGATTATTTGGGGGTGGGGGTTACAATCCTGCATCCCCTCCACAAGGATGAACATGTAACTGGCGTCAAAGAAGGCGCAGCTCAGCATAGCTTCACAGGCCAGACTGAGATTACACGCAAAGAGCGCTCTTTCATTCTTTACCATAGGTTATCATGGGCTGAGCTTTGGTGCTTGACCACCATGATATAAACCGAATTGTCTCTGATTTCATTGAAATTTAGCATGAACGGAAAGCAAAACAGTGGGAGAATGATCACATCTGTGCATGCAGGCGTGCTTGTGTCTGGCAGCCAGGGGGACCCCCGACCCGAAGCCTCACCTGTGGCTCTGGGAGGGGGTGCAGCACGGTGTGTGGCCATTCGCCATGGTGCTGGTGTCGGGACTCCTCCTCATAGGCCAGGTCTCGGTCTGCTTGGGGCAAAGTTAGGAAGCGCCGGATGGTGCACAGGTTGTCCCAGAGGGTCCGGTTCTCCGGGGTGGGGTTCTCCTTCCAGCGCAGGAGCTCGCAAAGCCAGCCCTGTGTGGAATCAGGCACCCAGACAGCCTCGCATTTAGTTGTTGTCGCTGGGCCTCTAATAGCCTTTGTATTCTATCTTGCTGCTTTCTAGATATTACGTTCTCCAGCCAAGTTTTTTATCCTTTTCTTTTGGGGGGAAGGGGGTGGGTTGGGCTTTCCAGTGGAAAGGACACTGTATTAGAAAAAATACAGACTGGACTGAATTTAACCGAATAAGTATCTTCCAGTTACGCTGCCAGGAATATAAACAAAGAGGCAAATCAGGTTTCAGTATGTATCAGTTGTTAAATAGTAACAGCTTAGACAGTATTTTCAGGAGAATAGGTGTGAGCGTGTTATAGGCCTATGACTAAGTACGAATGGTGAGGATCAGCGTCTCCTAAGAAGGAATAAAGATCGGACCCTGATCTTAATTATGTCTTGCTGGGCTCATTACTGTGTAGGACTCAGATTTCAGCCTGACATGCTGGCCTTTGAGAGGGGATAAAATCATTGGGAGGAACTGTCACTTTACACTTTACTTCAGCGCTGTGTGCACGGGCCCCGAGGGGGGGGCCCCGTTAATGCGTACAGCGTAAATGGGAGTCCTGATAATGATCAGCAGCACATGACATAAGCTGAGCGGGACTGGGCGGTTCAGGGCACATTTGGAGCCACTTTGCTGCCATCACAAACCACCAGCTCCGCCTCCCAAAACTCCCAGTGTCAGAAGCACACATGCATCTTGATTGCAGACGGAATGCTGTTTGACAATTTAGGAGACAGCAGCCATTGGCTGTTTGCAATATACATCTTTTTCAGCTACTCCCGGTATATATTTGAAAAGCACTTAAAAAAATTTGCAATAAAGTGACAAACAAAATAGCTGAATTGTTTTGATACAGATAAATCTGTCTCTTTCCAACAGCAGCACTAAGGGTAAATTAGGCAGCAGATACTTCACTAGGGTTTGGTGTTTGTGCCTATTATTTTAAATGATTTACCAGTGCCCTATGTGGAACGGAGGACCTTAAGGAAAGGTTTGGACCAGACATTTAACATTACGAGAGACAGCAGAAGGTAGGTAGCGTACGATATCGGAAATGAAAATGGAATTGTGGGATTCATCACCACCACACCGTTTGCTGGATCAGAAGCCAGACATTTGAGCAGATGGTAAATGTTTTGGACCGTGAAGTGAAATCACATGTATTTTCTATATTCCATCATAACTGTGGATAGCTATGGAAATATATAAATAAAGCAAATAAACAGGCAATTAATAAATTCCATTTGGGTTTCTCAATCCGGTCCTTAGAGACCCACAGTCGGTCCATGTTTTTGCTCTCTCCAAGCTCCCTGCCAGACAGTCCCAATTTTTGCTCTGAGCTGGGAGGGAGCAAAAACATGGACTGTCTTAGGTCCAGCAGGACTGGATTGGGAAACACTGAATTAGATTAATAGATTAGATTAGATTAGATTAGATTAGATTGACTTTATTAATCCCACAATGGGGAAATTCTTTTAGAACAGCAGCAATAATGAAAAAGACAGTAAAAAGAAATAGGTAAATGCAGTAGGATGACCTGGCTCTTGTTGGCTGCCACCTTGGCAAACAGGGCCTGGGAGACCTTGGCCCGCTTCATCTCCTGCTGGATCTCATCATAGATGCCTGAGGAGATGCTGACCAGGGTCTCCAGCTTCAGGGGCATCTCAGGGCTGGGGCCAACGGGCTTTGGCTATAATGGGGCAGGTAGCCATAAAGAAAACGGGAGTAAGAGAGGAGGAAGAAGGGAGAGGAGGCATGCAGAGGGGATGTGAGAGAGGGAGAAGAAGAGAAGAGAGAAAACAAGGGAGAGAAGCAGAGCGACAGAGACAACAGTCGAGGATTTCACATTACTCAAATAAACATCTTCGGAAATTGCTGAAAGCAAATTATCAAAAACATCTGGATGTGCATTCACACATGTGAAACACCTTCCCAGTCACTGCATGCTGGCACCATATGAACTAAGAGCTAGTGCTGATCTTGACAGCCAACACGAAAGCAATATGGATATACAGCAATATGTAGATGTTCCCTACTGTCTGTTTTAACAATTTAATGTTTTAATGCTTCTGTTCATGTGGTTGCACATTTGGTACAGTGGATTTTCACCAGCATTTGCCATAATAAAATTAATTTTGGTATCTAGCAGGAACCATTATGGTCAGTGACTTAAGTTATAAGGTTAGTTTTTAACTAACATGGCACAAAAGTGATTACTTCAGAAATGTACTGTTGTGTATGATGGGAAATAAGCTGAAGATGTGATGTATAAGATGTATAAGCAGCTTTGAATGAAATAGTTGAGTTTAAACAAATAAATTAATGAATATGAAGAGTAACAAAGCTGGTAACACGTATGTAGATGGTCATACATGTCCAGCAGTGCACTTTGCTAGTCTGTAAACACGCATCTGATGGCCGTAAGAGACTAAAACACGCTCTGATGTGGTGGGGGCTGTACCTGGGGGAGACGGGGCCCCCCGGTGGGGATGGCAGCGGAGGCCGGCAAGCCGACCTGAGGATTCATGCTACGCTCACGCTCCTCCTGGTAAATGCGGTCGCGATCGGACTCGGGCAGGTTGAGGAAGTTCTGCATGGCCTTGAGATTCACCAGCAGGGACTGAGACGCTGAGCGCGGGTCCTCCTCTTTACGCAGGATCTCAGATAACAGGCCCTGATACACGCACGCACACGCGTGTGCAAACACACGGAATAAACACGGGATGCCGTCACTTAAAGTGAAACACTATCCATCACACACGTTTCCATGTACACCAGAAGAGGCAGAACAGACACATAGGACACAGCCCACTTGCAATTCCATTTAATGTCAGCATTAATTTAGTGCTTCTGGCAGTATAATGACCCACTTACCCCCTGCCTCTTCCTGTTATTACGACGCCTACTACTGTCTCTGTCACTGTGGAATTTCCATCTTACATTGGTGTGACCCTTTTGTCATACTTCACATTTAGTAAGCGGTATTATTTTTGCAAGTTTAATTAATGTTGCCAGAATGTCTTGCACTTCTGTACAGTTTTTTTTGCAAGATGAATTGCCGAATATTAAATAAAAGGAAAAACCGGTCTGTGTCTATTTTTGGAATTGCTTCTCATTTTAACATTTAACAAAAATACGTGTAATGTTGTTTCTAGATGCTGTGTTTGTTGCTATTGTTTGGAAAAGTGGTCCATGAGGGTTCATTAAGATGAAATAATGAGGAAGGTGCAGCTGTTCCCCTGCCCACCAGCAGGTGGTACCTGTGTGCGATTGAAGGCCACGCGGGCAAAGACGGCCTGTGAGACGCTGGCGCGCTTCAGCTCGTCGCGGACTTGCTGGTAGATGTCGGGGGAGACGTCTGCGGCGGCTGGGTCGCCGGCCTTGGTGGGGGTGCGGGCAGCAGCCGGCGATGGCGGATGGCCGAGGTACGGGGGGCCCAGGGCAGAGGGGTGCTGCTGGGCCAGCAGGCGACTCACAGCCAGCTGCTGATTGAGGATGTGGGCCATTGCCAGCTGCTGCCGCACCAGCTGGGGGCTCAGCTGGGGGGACAGAAGCCCCCCCGGGGTTAACAGGGGCACTTGGGCACGCAGAGGAGGGCTGTGGTGGAGCGGAGGCTGCTGGGATTGCTGCTGCTGCGGCTGATGGCCTGAAGAGGGCGACTCTGCCGGTCCCTTTACCAGACTCCCTATACCCACTGGGGAGCCCAGTTGGGCTGGGGCCTGCAGGTGAGGTGGGGGGCGTTGACCCAGCATGCAGATGTCAGCCAGGCTCTCCCTCTCCACTGCGGGCAAAGAGGAAAGCAGTGGGCAGGACCGCCATGAGAAATGGAGCAGGGGTAGGGGGAGAGACACCATACTTCTACATCAGTATGGCAGAAGATGATGCAGTTACAAATATAAAGTGTAGGATAAGTGTATCTGAATGACAATCTTGGTTATTCCTAATGGGTTAGTGTTCTACTTTATCCAAGAACCAAGATCAGCTGTGTGCACAAACAGAAGAACGGTCCTATTTTCCGAGTGGAAGGTCTGCCTGCGAGCACGGGGGGGGGGGAGGCAAGCTCACCTTTGATGTCAGATTTTTCTCGCCCAGACCATGTCTTTTCCAGGTAATCCCCTACACAGAAGGCAGACAGGAGGCCACATCAGCAGCTCAAATGACCACAAAACATTCAAGCATTCAAGCTGCATCCACAAGGAAGCTCAAAGGAGCAAACAGATATTCTGAAACAGCCCCACTTCATCCTTCTTTGAAGGGGAGAAATCAATGTGAAAGTGATAACTGCTACTAGAGGTGCAATGGGACCTACTTACATACCTTTGGCTTTCTTGTACTTCTTGTACCAACGGCCAAACTCTTGGCACTTGGAATTGGAGACGTTGGCATAGTAGGAGCTGTTTACAATGGAAGAGATCATGCTCTGGGAAGAGGATGGCAGGTGAGAGAGGGGAGAGTGAGATGAAGAGGCAGAGAAACATTGAGAGAGGATGTCATCATATTGTCCACCTTCTTTAATGAATCCTCATTCTCTCTTAAGAAAAATATGTTAGTTTACACACTAACAAACTGGCTACTGGCTAACTGGATAGACAGCCTTCCGTGTATGAGAGACTATGTGTGTGTGTGTGCGTGTGTATGCATGTACGTGTGTGTGCTTGCACATCTGTAACTGTTTTTGTATGTGTATAAATATGTGTGTCTGTGGTGCATGTCTGTGTTTATCTCTTTCTGTGTATGCGTTACATGTTTGATATGTATCTGTTTAAGTGTTTGTGTCTTTGTGTGTGTGTTTGTAGTACATGTCTGTATGCATCTGTTCCTCTGTGTGTCAGTTTGTGTGTGTGTGTGTGTGTGTGCGTGTGTGTGTGTGTGTGTGTGTGCCCTTTCAGGACTGGTCTGGAAATACATGAGCCACTGGGTGTCACAATAGGCCCCACTTAAGTCATTCACACACATTGCTTCAAACTCAGGCAAATGCATCAGCCAAAAGTTTATTACTCTCATTTCTAACATCCTGTTCCCTTTTAGCAAACAGTCACATGCTAATCAATAGGCTGAGTCAGTCTACAGACCATAATGCTGTGTGCATCTCCTGCTGGGGTAATGCACGGCTCTATTTAAGGGAGACACCAGCATTTCTGGCTTGATTTCACCATTATGGTTATTGTTTTTCCATTTAAACATAAAGTTATTTGACTTGGATTCTGCGTCTACATCTGTATGTTTGTGTTTACAAAAGAGGGGTGTTACTAATAGTAAGTGTGCGACAATGAGTGAGTCATTTCAGAACTGAGTTGCAGCACGGATAGAATTCTGCAGAGTGCACCAGCATATATGAAAAATGTCCTGTTGAGAAGTAATGGTACTGGGTGATTGCAGTGGTGGTCAAAGGGTTACTATGGTGATAGGGTTGCTCTGGTTCCAGACTGAACAGGTCCACATGATTGGTCAGTCAGTCAGGTGGGGGTGGAAGGAAGCTGTAAATGAGTTGCCTTGATGATAAAGATAAGGGTCACTAGCCCGCAATGGTATCTGGGATACCAGTGAGTTGCTGTGTTGTTATACCTGACAAAGGAGTACTAGAAAGATCCTGTAGGTTGCTATAGTACCCAGGAGAAAGGTCACTTGGTTGATACACTAGCTGGAGAAGAAGGTAACTGGTCAGTATAGTACCTGAGATAGAGGGCACTCTTTGGCCAGTGAGCTCTGATTCATCTCTTTTAGCAGCTCCTTGAGGGCATTGCGCACAGTGGCATGGTTCCACTGCTCCGACGGCAGGTCCTCCAGCTTGGAAAAGCTGCAACCATGGAAACCGTGAAGTCCTGTCCTTCCTGTCGTTCCACAGTTAAATTGCTTTTGCTGCCACTACGCTTGGATGGCACTTGTTTCACTGGGCCAGTACAACTAAACGAACCGGCTGGGATGGTTCCCAGTACTAGGATAGTTCACACTGATACTATTACAATATTTCTGCTTCAACACTACATTTAAAGGCAATGTAAGCTGCCAATACTGATTTCCTAGACATATTTTCAGAGTCTTGTTACTATCATACATCATAAATGGGGATAGCTAGTTTAAATTCCGTCATGGTCTAAGCGGAAGGAATACAGTCAAATATGGCAGTTAGGCTTTAGTGACTGGTTTTCTCAGAAGTGTTTGATTCATGTGTGGGAATTAACAAGCCAACCACAAATGTTCCTGCTGCTCCAAGTGGTTTTCATTTAATTCCAAGCATCAGTACCAGTTTATGGGACATTCCCGGACATTCCTGGAGATTATTCATCGGCTCTATAGATAGTTTAAGAACTGCATAAAAAGCCTTAGAGTTAAACTGAGGTCCTCTCTCTGGTTAGTGATGGTACTTGCGCAATGGAGATGCGCAATGAAGATGCCCCCCCCCCCCTCCCCCCCCTCCCATGGCTGGTCCCTGCACTGACCTCTGCAGCTGTATGCGCAAGGTGACCATATGGTAGACATCCAGCAACATGTCACCCACAGTGGCCTCAGAAGCATCTGTCAGGCAGCGGATGGGCAGTGGTTTCCAGCGGCCCACTTTGATGATACCTGAGAAGAGGGAGACAGGATGTGACATCTTCAAGTCAGCCCCAATTAACTTCAAAACCCAAGAATATTGTCAGCCGGCAATCACTGAAATGTGGACACACCGTCACCTTGACCCAGCATCATTCTCACCAGACAAGAGAGATTATGTATCTCAGAGATCATTTCCATGTATGAACATGTGTGTGCAGGGGTAGCTTTGGCGTCCACTGTGAGGATGTCCACACTTAAAGACTAAAGCAAACTGATAAAGCTTTATCTATTAGCCCTGTATCAGTCAGAGAAGAGTCACGACCCTTTGTCTGGTCGATGAGTCATGACTCGTAAACAAGATGAGAAAGGTTTTTATGGCAGGGAAGACGTGCGGGGAGCTTCACCACACCCAGAGATGGTGGGTCAAGGCTAGCATTTGCGCAAAAGCCAATTAATACCTGCCAATAAAAAAAAACAACATTATTTCACTAATAAACCCACTGGCCGCTTTAAAACCTTGTGTGGGAAGAAGAGGGTTTGAAACATTACTTTATATTTCATTGTTAATCTTTCCAGCACAAGTTCTCCTGCCCAACCTGTGACTGGGAATTAGAGCGCCCAGCAGGAATCAGGCCTCACAAGTTAGCAGCCCAGCAATCACGCCACTCACAGCACATCATGAAACCAGATTGCCGAAATGCTGTAACAGCCCAATTCCTGACCTCAGGTTTAAATCTCACTTAATTCTCCCGTGGTTCTCCCAAGAAATAAAAAATACAGCTTTGAGTGGCAACCTTTCCACCTGGGAAATCGCAGTATTCAAGCAAATTCAATATAATGAGGACACCCAGAGCTTTTTAAATAGCAGTAATGCTTGATATTCTAACAGCAGACTTGTATATGTATATGTATAGGGTACATTGTGTCTTTATCTATATGAGAATCCCATATAACCATGAAAGGGTTGGAGGGGCTCATTCTGGTTTTTCTACTTTGCAGATTTCAATTGGCAGATTAATCCACAACAGTTTTACAGTGTTTATCTGGGCATAAAATGCTAGCGCCATTTCAGTCTTATAAAATCTAAGCCAGATAATTGTGCATGCGTGTTTAGTGACTGTTCACGAGTAATATCCCAACAACTTAGGGCCAAAGAACTTAATAACCGAAGTGACTTGAGCTTTTCTATTTTTGGATCTCTGGTTCCAAAAGAATTCAGATATTATGTACAATTCCATTTTAGGAAATAGCTTATACAGTGATAATACATAATGTAGCAACAGAAGCCCTGTATTTCTGCTTAAAACCGTCAGTTTTAATTCACTCATGGAAAGTGATTATGAATTAATCTCAACTATCATGGGAAATTTGCTATAAAAAAATTTATTGTGATCAATTTGGCTACATAGTCCATAATGATTAGGACTGTGGAATGCTGGTTAGGAATGTGGGGATTATGGATTAGAATTTGACTGCAAATAGGGAAACAAAAATTTCAGACAAAATGGCCCAAAACATACATAGTTTTGTTTCTGGCAAAGATGCACAAAGATACACAGTTTTGCCAAGCAAAAAGCTATGAAATGCTACTCCGCAAATAACGCTAACTTTCAAAGTTGTGGCCCTCTGCATATATCTGTGAAAAATCTGATACTGGAAGCCACTTTCCTGGAACAGAAACATCATCATCATAAGGGCATAGGGATGCTGTGCTACTGTAGCCATATCTAATTTAGGCCTGAGTCAAAGATGCCTTTATTGTGGATTTCAAGAACATTATGAAGTATTTAAGTCCTTTACTGAAGAACATGTGAAGCATTAAGTACAAACACACGCTTGTAAATGTGGCTTCATTTTAAATTTATAATATGTATTTATGCAAACCAATACACCGATGTGAGTAATAAAATTTCTATTTTATACATATGTGATTTATAGTTTATATTTCATCGAAATGACACGTTGGCTCAATGTCAAACGCGGCAAACAACAATGGCCACTTACCAAAAATAATTATCGTTGTTAACTGTCTGAGGCCTAAATATACAGATCTGTCCACATGCTTCTAAAAAAACCATCAAGCCTGTATAATTGAAACAAACAATATCACCCGGTTAATTACTGGCTGGTCTAATTAAAGAAAAGCCCTGGTGTTCTGGGAAGAGTTTAAAAATACTCCCGGGAGAGAGTATGAAGGACACAATTCAAACAGGGAGAAAATAGCAGGGGGGATCTGTGTAATTTTGGTTGCAAACCACAAAGAAAAAAATGCGTAATTTAAGCCAGAAATTATTCATTTAACGTAAACGCTTATTTTAAAAAACAAAAAGCCTTCATTTGAGACGTGCAGGGGGGGCCGGGAGTGGCTCGCCCGTTTCATGTCTGTGTTTATGGGCCGACATCGGAATGCGGGGACAGCACGATACCCCTCTCTCCGCCTCTGCTTTTTCTTCTCAGGGCTGAACTTTTTAACCGGCTGGGCGCCTCTCCATTTAATTTCTTTGAGTTCTATGGTGTTTTGCTTAGTCTATGTTTTTCTTGGTTTTGTTTTGTTTTTTCACTATTTCGGCGGGTCGCCTTGATGCCGCTCTCGCTTTCTTTTCTGGGACAGCCAGAGAGAGCGAGACCTCCTGTAATCCCTGGCTCACGTTCCAGCCGGGGCAGTGGGCGGGGCTTTGGCACCCCATCCACAGGTGAAAGGGACACCGGTTCATAAAGATTCCTAACGCATCATTCATCATGGTGTGCTGTTGATGAGGCCCACACTGACATGATTTCAGCAATTATCCCATATGTTACCTGAGGTGTTCTGCATGTGTTTTTATTAGAAACACTATAAGAGTATTTGTAATGTTATAATACGCCATATAAAACAGAGTTCTGTAAAAGCTGCTACACTTCTCACTTCAGTTAAACTTCCAAAATGCTCCACATATCATGAATCAACAAAACTGAGCTTGTTTGTTGTCACCATTCATCAGTTGTTTTTAAACTTCTGCACAATACTTGACTGGGTTCAGTTGAGACAAACTGTCTTCACCTCATAATGTTCACCATGTGCTATAACAATGGAATACAAACTTACTGTGTACCTTTAAGCACTCTCTTACTCATACACAGGCACAATGACATGCACACTCTTTCTTTTATTCTTGGAGCCACCAAAAACCTCTTGTATGATCTCTTCTCTGCTCCAATCCTGTGTTTATGTTTTGGACAGCATTTTGCAAATACTCTCCTTAACTCAGTAGCAAGTGACTCGATCATTCCCAATCCTTTGTCTTACTCAATATGATATAAAGCAGGAGTCACTCGCCATTTAAAATGAACCTTTCTGCTTTGTTTATGCTGAAAAATGTTGCCCACATTGCCACGTTATGACGAAGTCACAGATACACAAATTATTGGCTATTAGTGTTACAGTTCTGAATAAATTGTTTGACCACTTCACATGTTTGTTTATGCATTTGTTTTTTGATGGTTTTTAGCCTCATTTTAAGTGCTTGCTTGCTCCTCTTCCCGCTATATTTCTATCTCTCTCCCCCCTCCCTCTAAGACCTTAACCAACCTTGTGCCTGGGCTGCAGAAGTGTGTGAATAGCCCAAGGCCAAAAGGGCAGTCTCCACCAGCTGAGAAAAGAGGATGTCCCTGCGCACCAACACAAACTCTGCATGCTCCTCCCGCCATTCGCTGTCTGTGGCCACACCCCTTTCAGAGGACACACCCCCATCCACCTGCTCCACCACACAGAACACTGGAATCATCAGACCTGGGGAAACAGAAAGACAATGAGTGATACAAAAATATAAAGCCATAAGACAATACTAGCAGTTGGACAGCCCTATTCACATATTCTTTCAGATTTCAGAGGGCTGGATATTACAGGGGGTGGAGTGTGGCTGAGAACATCAATGGTTTGAATATGTGCAGCTGGTGTTAATACATGGTAGTGAGGATCAATGACTAATGCTGCTTTACTGTTTTATTTATTAAGAAAAAAATCAATAAATATCATAACTTATACTTAAATTATGTGTTTGGTCTCATGTCTTCTAGCAGTAATACTAAGCATAATTTTAAAAAGTCACAATGGCATATCAGTGAACAGTAGTGACAAGATTTTGCACACAAGTGAAGCTTATACAATATGAAGTATACATCTTGAAGTAAATATCTTTTTTAGATATTTTTCAGTCAAGACAAAAAGTTTTGAGCTCATCAGAAATCAAACAGTACCAAAATGATCGCTATTTTCATGTTTTCATCCTCCAGAGTCCAGAGTTATACCTTCATTGATTATAAACATATTAAAATGATTAATCTGACTCAATAGACAGTTGAGTTCAAAAGGAATTTAAGGTTGAATAAAAAGATTACACTTGACTGAATGTAATCTTCCAGCCCTAACTAATCAATCATTGAAGAACTGTTTCAAATCAACTTGGACAACTGTTTTCAATCAACTTTCAGTGTTCTTGCAAAACCACGCTTTAGGGAAAGCATGTTGAGAAGGGAGCTATGTATAAAATAAATTTAATTTAATTTAACTGAAATGAAATATTTTTCATTTTCTCTAAACGGTATGACCAAAATCCCTGTATAACACAATTACACTGCCTAAAGCAAAAATTTCTGTAACTATAACAATGCCAGTAGTCACACGCTGTTTGCCAAATGTACATGCTCAATGTCCTTGGTTGCATTTTAAATATAGGTAAATACAGGAAAGTAGGGTCAAACATCAGAATAAATGTAACCATCTTATGAAGTACAGATAGCATAGCATGTATCATCCAGTCATCCATCTTGTCATTACTTCTCCTGTGGAAATTTGAATTTTTATCAATAATGATCAAAGTGTTCCCCTGCCTCGTTATGTACACCTGTATCTCCTTTCCAGGGGTGTCCCCCTGTCTCGTTTGGTACACCTGTATATCCCATCCAGGGGTGTCCCCCTGCCTCGTTTTATACATCTATATATCCCATCCAAGGGTGTCCCCCTGCCTCGTTATATACACCTGTATCTCCTTTCCAGGAGTGTCCTCCTGCCTCATTATATACACCTGTATACCCCTTCCAGGGGTGTTCTCATGCCTTGAGCTCCCAGACCTTCCCGTACTCCATACTGAGTAAGTGGTAGGAATATGAATGGATGGATACTATATATTTGGTCATAGGAGTTGTGTATAGTTACACACAGATAGAAAATATTCCTGATGAAGATTGATAAAACACATGTGAAAAAGATAGATACCTCATTCAGTTCCTCCCCTTATATGTGTCTGATATCAGCTGTGTTTCTGAGCTTTCCACAGCCATTATGGTCCAATAGTCACTCATGTACCCCAATAACATTTATAATATGGACAAATGTGCAGCTGTTCTATGCTGCAAATCATATGAGCAAGGACACTGCCTAGATGATAATATCCTGTATGTTAGAATTCAGAAATTGTTTGGCTAAAGAAGAAATAGGTAAAAATATTTCAATCTGGCATGGTTTTCCTTTAATGATAATGATAACGACACATTATTTTCCATTTATACAAGCATGAGTTTGGGTACATAGCAGTTCATTTGTTTTCAATTATCCCATCTTATTTTCCTGAGACACACATTTAGCAGAGAGAGTGAAATTTGAGGTCACAGTTCATTTATATGATGTAAGTCACTGTAGAGAAAGAAAATAATATGCCAAGCCACTTTCGATACAGAAAGCCATGCAGCAGTGAGTCACTTTAGATGCAGAAAACCATGCAAGAAATGTCATTTTAAGCCTGTATCTCCTACGAACTGATAATAGATTCAGTGAGGCTTGCTGCTATTTCAGAGCTCCTATTCCCTTCCACCCAGCTGCCAGGAATACCTTTCCCTCAAAGCCTCATTCTGAAAAGGGACGCCCAGCATCTGACAGTTAACAGGAATCCCCTGAAGAAGAAGCGATGACATCAGAGGAGCTGCAGCGATTGGCTCCCTTTCCAAATCCTGCCTGTTAATCAGGCCCAGCTCCCAGAGCGGCCTGCTGCTGTGGAGTGAATTATGGGACACGGGCTTGCGCCAAGTACGCTTCCCCCGACGGGAGGCGTAGCTGTCAGCGGGAGGAACCACACACCACTCGCCTTCCACCCGCATACGTTCCACACCCCTCTGCTCCCCCTTCTCTGTCCAGCCATCTAGTCCTTTCTTGAGCCACTTCTGGCTTTATCAGGGCTGGGAATCGATTTTCCTCCAAAGGTCCCCCCATTCACCGCTACCAGCATTTTCTTAGAATGCTCAATATCCTTCATCCTGTTAAATTATTCATAATTCTCTTAAATTTAACAAATGGGAAGCAAGCCTTCAAAACCCACAATGAGTGCGCTTACTGTGTCCATTCATCCACTGTTTGCTTTCTTCAAGTGGGAAGTTTTCCAGTGGGCAGTGTATTAAACCTGTTGCTGATTGACAGTATTCAGTAATTGTATGGTGGCTTTTGGATTCTCAATTTTCCCCTTCGCCACTAAAATAGCTGGCTACAGGGATATTCCAGTGCTGGTGCAGCAGAAATATCTCAATTTTATTCCATTATGCACCAGAGAGAAATATACAACAAATGTTCTGTGAAGAGAAAAGAAATGCAGCCTCAGATATACCAAATGCAAAGATAGTTCAAGGAGGATGTGGGTGAATCAAGGTCACTTGTTATTTACATTAAGATAATAATGGAAAACCAGTAACAAATCTATTCAGACAAAGAACATAATTAGAATTTCTCCTGTCATATACAATTCATGTCTTTAGATGTAGCCCCAAATCATCACAATTAGTAGCCCTGTTCCTGTGTCAGAAAATTTTTCCTGTTCTTAACCGCTCCGTTTCTACATCGTTTTAGCTTTTGGCTAGTGTGACAAATAAAGGGACTCTACAAACGAAGACATGTAGATCCATACATAATAACACACACAGTGGAACTGTATTACTGTCACAGAATGGGGTTTATGACAAAATCCCAAAAGAATTGTTGTTGTGCCCATAAAAATCCAATGCAATTGTTATTCATTTCAGATTTTGCAATTTCATTTTATTGAAATTGGCCATCCGTGATCTTCTTATTTTCTGCCAGACTTGAATGGATCACATCAGCAGTTTAGCAAGATTTTCAAATCCCAACTGAATCAGAATGTCAAGAGGTTCTAAGTGCCTGAAATGCTCAGGTTCCAAGACAGAAACCATACTCCAAACTCCACTTATATTTTCCACAAGGAGCACTAACTCTTGACAGCTTTAGTGACAGACTAAATCCAAGAGCTTAACTCATATGCGGCCATAAAACACAGCACACATTATCAGCTTGGTTGCTTTATATGTTTCGCATGTGTAGCTGCATGCTTGGGTTTGTGTGCCCATGTGCATGTGAATTTGCAGACCTGCGTAAAACAGCCAGCACACCCGGCACCATGCATGAGACCTGTGACGAGGGGGTTGGTACACACTGCTGTGTGTGTGTGGCCTGCTTCTCACTGCCAATCTGTGGTTTTCAGCAGACACACCGAGTTTCCTATCTTCAAAGTAGGGCCCTCATTAACACATGCCAGCCACTCTGCTGCCACTGCCATTAAAATGATGGGAAAGACCCCCCTGCCCTCCCCAGCTGGGGGGGAGGGCTTTACCCTCCCACATTTATAGTCTACATTCATCCATTTACAGAATATACTCTTGTCTAAAGCAGCAAAAAATTCTGGTACCAATAAAGCATCATGACAAGAAACACCAATAGAAAAAAATGGACAAAAACAACAAACAAAAACAGGGACATGTGCAGTCTTGATAAAAATCAGTGGATGTTTTATTTTATGCTGTTATTAGATTAACAGAATCTTACACCGGCAAAAACCACAATTTTGTACGTATAATATAAAAATATAACGTTCTTTTCTGTTCCTCATCAAAATATATTTTTAAAAAGTAAATAGCTGTGGGCTTCATTTAGAGTCCTCAGAATCACTGGATGTTTTATTTGATGTTATTACGTTAAATAAATCTGTATCTAGCAAAACTGGAAAGACATAATAACCACATTCAACTGAACAAAAACTGTATACATTTTTGAAATGCTGGCTCCACGTTTCCTTTATGTGTGTCATGTGGAGGGAACACAAAATGTAACACACTCCTTTGGTCCAATGCAAGGAACAAAACTCTGGGCTAAAATGAAGCCTTTGGTCTGCAAATGAAAACCTTACAAAGGCAGTAAGGCTCCTCTAGAGGCATTTATGCAGAAAACAATCCTAAGGCCAAGTAGCACAGTCCAGGAGGGAAGAACCACTGAGACGATTAGAGGTGGCAGGACCAAAGGATCTAAACTCTATTTACATTTCCACCCCTTCTGTATTTCAGCTTTCTCATTTAGCATCACGCGGCACCTCCTGCCACTTATAATTACTTCGTTTTAAAGAAATTAATATATTAGAGGCAAATATGTATAAAAGCAGGGTCTCCCCTAGGATTTGCACTAGCTTTTGGTCCACGTCCATGATCACTACAAACTTTCTTATCCACGTTTCTTATCCCACATATTGCCATAAACATCTTAACTGACTTCCTTGTACTCTCTCACTTATATATTTAATATACTTCATGCTTTTCATGCCATGTCCCTTTGTTATTTGATTCTTTCTCATTTTCTCTCTTTCCTCTCTCGTCCTGGTTACAATTTCCTCACAAATCCAAATGCTGCTATTTCCAAACATTTGCCCACTTTTTTTGCACACTTTTTCACAGATTTTGGAGATTTTGGTGTCTTCTAGAAACCACATGGGTAAAATGTTGTCAGTATTGAATGCGTTGCAGAATCTTTTTCTAATGTTTTGCAAGGAGGGTTGTTGTGTTTCCTATTTGTATACAGGAAAAAAATGTACAGTGACATGGGGAAAAAAAAGAAAAAAAATCCTTCCTACATTTCTTTACAGCAGTATGTATGGCATTAAATTAGTGCCAAAATGTGCGCGCATAAAAACCACGCTCGCGATCAGAAAACCCATGCTCTCTAAACGCTCGCGTTTGCACAGCACTCACTCGCTCCCTAGGCGTTAAATTAGTGCCAAAAGTCGAACCACGCGCGCATGTGCGCTCGCTAACTTAACCACGGTCAGTGACAAGTTATCTTCATCTTCCACCAAAGCAAATGAGAAGGGTCTGGCTGCAGATCTCCACCAGGAGGATATCCACTAGAGGGACGGAAGCACGTGACCTCCACTAGCGAATCCGGACATGACGTTATGCAAACATGCCATGGAGGTGGTACCAGATATCACATAACCCTCACACACAAGCCAGACTTTAACTCGAACGAACAGAAATCTAGTCTTTTAAAGTATACACTTATTATTTTGGTGATCGATTTAAATTATATTTAACATTGGAAACGGACGTTAATAATCTATTTTAATTCTACAAGAAGGGACGTTAATAGCATATGTTAATTTTATTATTTCGGAACGTGTGAAATTCTTACTTTAATACGGAGCCCCCGAATTCCCATAGGGTTTTAAATCGTGTGCGCACAAGTTATTCTGTGCGCACATGATAATTTACTCTGTGTTTGAGGCCGAGAGTAATATGAAAACTATGTCTACCAAAACTATGTCTCAGCGTCTAAACAAATCGAACTGGAGAGCCATTCATTTACAGTCAACAAGTAACTCCATTTTTTTTAATGCTGCAAACTGTTTCTTTGGTATTAAGGCTGAATTATACAGTCCGTGTGTATGGTCGTGATTGAGGTGAAGCGACGACAATAATCATAATAATAATACACTATGATAAACAGGTACAGTAAATACAATAGGTGTCAGTTGTCACGCCCCGATCGTGCCAATCCTCCTGTGCCACGCCCCCCTCGTTAACCTCATGTGGATCCCCTGTGTTTTACGGCTGTTTCTGATTGCTGTCATTAGTCCAGTGTATTTAGTCCGCGTTTCCGTTCGTTTCCCCAGTCCGGTCATTAACTTCAAGTGTCTTGATGTGTGTTACCCCAGAAAATAAATCCCTTTTGTGCATATTCACGGCTTCCTTCGCCTGCTTCCGCGTTTATCGCATGACATCAGTAAAATCAAAAAATGTTAGTTGAACTCGGTGAGGTGAACAAATCAGCAAACTGATTAAAGTTGCAAACATAATCTGTCTTAACGCAACCGAACAAAACATCAGTGTCAATATTAATATGCATAACCCTATATTCCGTCAATTTGCTAATCATATTCAAATAATCAAAAATACTACATGACTTATATAACTTGGTCACAATTTATTGCACGCAGGCTCTATTTTGTGCATGTTTAACATTGTTGACACTCATGTTTGGTTCGGTTGCGTCAAGATATACTATGTTTTCCACTTTACTCGGTTTGTTGATTTGTTCGCCTCACCTAGTTCTCCTAACATTTCTTGTCATTACTGACAGCTATTTATTGTACCTGTGTATACCTGGTTTATTATTGACTACCGATAATGAAGAAAAAAAGTATTGTTCTTGGCGCCTATTCACACGGACTATACCTCAGCCTTAATGTCAAAGTAGTGCGCGGCAGCGTTGTATTTACTCCTTCCAGTAATATTAATTGCAAGGCTATTGTATCTTATTGTACCCTAATGCCAGGTCTAGCAAACATAGTACGGCGTGCTGAAATAAACCTCTTACATTAACATGACAGCTATACGCAGCTAACCTGTTCCTTCCAAATAATAACTTGTGCGCAAAAGACAATTATTTATAAATGTAGTTATAAATTTATAAATATATTTTTTTTTTTCAGTAGACACAGTCAGTCTAAGCTTAAGTATTCAATTTAAAGCTAAATTTGGAGAAGAAGAAGAAAAAAATCACCGGTCGAATGCTACCGTTGTTGCTTGTTCTACCCACTATTTTCTTTCGACAAAGCTAAACACTCTCCCACTGACATTAAATCCAGGCTGTGCGTGGAGATCATGTGATATCTGGTACTGCCTCCATGGCGTAAGTTTGCATAACGTCATGTCCGGACTCTCTTGTGGAGTTCACGTGTTTCCGTCCCTCTAGTGGAGATCCTCCTGGTGGAGGTCTGCAGCCAGATGCTCTTGAAGCAAATAGCCAATTGTAGTCAAAATTTTAAAAAACCAATCGAAGGAACGAGATATTAGCCACTGTTCCCACCTCCAACGTGTCAAAATTCATCCTGTTGAGCGAGCCAGTGCTGTGCAGACGCGAGCGCATAGATAGGGTCCAGCGAACACGAGCGCGTAGAGAGGATGGGTTTTCAGCTTGCGAGCGCACACGCGCGCGTGGTTCGACTTTTGGCACTAATTTAACGCCGAGCGAGCGAGCGCGTGCTGTGCAAACGCGAGCTGGTAGAGAACGCATACGCGAGCGTGGTTTTTATGCGCGCGAGTTTTGGCACTAATTTAACGCCATAGAATAATACACTATGAGAAAGAGGATAGCAATTAATTCCACCTGTCCCTCACTGCCCTATTTATTAATGTTCTTTATATTTGATTGGCAGTAACTCCTAATAAGATCACCCCCCCAATACTATCCAAAATACAAGGTATGCATTTGTGTCATGTGGTTTCTTTTCATAGAACCACTGAGACTTTCCCATAATTACCTTCTTGCACTGCCTTATGATTGGTCCCGCTGAATAGCACACTACCTTATGATTGCCCCGCTGAATAGGACACTACCTTATAATTGGTCTTTGCTGAATAACACACTACCTTTTGATTTTTCCTCCTGAATAGCACACTACCTTATGATTGGCCCTGCTGAATAACACACTACCTTATGACTGGTCCTGCTGAATAGCATACTACCTTATGATTGGTTCTGCTGAATAGCACACTACCTTATGATTGGCCCTGCTGAATAACACACTACCTTATGACTGGTCCTGCTGAATAGCATACTACCTTATGATTGGTTCTGCTGAATAGCACACTGCCTTATGATTGACCCACTGAATAGCACACTACCTCATGATTGGTCCTCTTCAATAGCACACTACCTTATGATGAGCCCTACTGAATAGCACACTACCTTATGATTGGCCCTACTGAATAGCACACTACCTTATGATGAGCCCTGCTGAATAGCACACTACCTTATGATTGGCCCTACTGAATAGCACACTACCTTATGATTGGTCCCGCTGAATAGCACACTACCTCATGGTTGATCCTGCTGAATAGCACACTACCTTATGGTTGGTCCTGCTGAATAGCACATTACCTTATGATTGGTCCTGATGAATAGCACATTACCTCATGATTGGTCCTCCTGAATAGCATACTACCTTATGATTGGTCCTCCTGAATAGCATACTACCTGATTAGCCTTGCAGAATAGCACAGTACCTTATGATTGGTCCTCCTGAGTAGCTACACTACCTTATGATTGATCCTGCTGAATAGCATACTATCTTATGATTAGCCCAGCTGAATAGCACAGTACCTTATGATTGGTCCTCCTTAATAGCACACTTCCTCATGACTGGCCCTGCTGAATAGCACACTACCTAATGATTAGCCCTGCTGAATAGTACACTGCCTTGTGCTGCATACCTTATTGTGAGTCTGCACTGCTGCTACCATGCATTTCTGTTTTCAGTTATTCATTTAGTGACTGATCCCAATAGAAATTCAGTAAAAATGAAAAGGATCCAATAAATAAATAAGTAAATCAAATACCAACAACACACAATAATCCCACCTCCATGGGTTTCCAAACCTAAATTCCCCATTCAGTTTTATTTGCTGTTTTGCTGAGAGAATAAGTGAGAATTCCAGGCATTGTACCTCCAAGGGGCCTTGGGGGGGCGCCGTTGTGACTGCTCCGTGGTCCAGTGGGGCTCCCATTGAGCTCCAGGCGGGTGATCTTCCCTGGTGGGGGCCCACTGAGCTCCGGGCTTCCACCACGCTGCTCAGGGCTGTCCCATCGCCGAGGGCTCTCACAGCCGCGCTCCATCCCTTGCCAGCCACCAAGTGGAGCTCCCACCAGAGAATGTGGGCCTGCAGACAGGCAAGAGAGTTGGGGAAATTGATTGCGTTCATTTCTGTCCTTGTCAACTGATTTATGAGCTTGCTGCTGCTGAACTTGCTCTTCAAAAAAACTCATACACCTCTTAAATTTGGTGATGATGGCAAGTTCAGTATCCCAGAGCAAGGGCATGCATCCAAATCAATACACTCAGCCACAGAAAAAAACAAAAAAAAAACACAAATACACACAGTTTAAAGAATGGAGATCGCCAAGCACATGCACAGAAAATCTAGAGGGAACAGAAATATAAATAAAAAATCATATCATGGAATATGCAAGCATAACTCCAATGCAAAGCAAAAGCTTGATCTATCTGAAAAAGAAACAGTGGAATGAGCTGCTGTGGAAATGTGCTCTGTAGTTTGTTTACCCTGCTTTTCCTTTAAAAAGCATCTTCCAGGTATTACTCATTTAGCTGGAATAGATTTCACTGATGTTTCACAGCATATTCATTCACAGTTACTTTGTATGATTATAATAACATATGGACACAAAAATAACTATGGTAGATTCAAACATGCCCTCTCTCTGTAAACAGAAAAAAAATACAGAACAACCAATGCCCCCTCACACACTCAACTGTAAAAGATCTATAAGGCTGAAAGAAGCTTAATGAAAAGAGGAGAAAGTTTAACTATGGCAGAGACAGCAAGTATAGATGATAATATATGATTTCCTTCTCTTCAGTGGACAACACTAGTGACATTCATCCATTCAGATCACCTGTCCATTATGCATAATCACTATATATAATTACAGTGGTACCTCGGTTCTCGAACTTAATCCGTTCCGGACTCCGGATCGAATCCTAAAAAGTGCGAGTTCTGATCGAATTTTTCCCATAAGAAATAATGGAAAACAAATTAATTGGTTCCCGGCCGCCCAAAATTACAACTAAAAATGTTTCCTTTTCTTTTTTTTAAGCATTTAAATACAAAATGAACAGGATAAAACAAGAAGAGCATTTTTTTCTTAATGGCTTCCAAAACGATAAAGATCTTATCCCAACATTACCCCTGTCCTGCCCCGATCGTCCGCTCCTTCCGTGTGCCACGCCCCCTCATTAACCTCGTGTGGGATCCCCATGTGATCAGCTGTTTCTGCTTGTTGTCATTAGTCCTCTGTATTAAGTCTGCGTTTCAGTTTGTTTCCCCAGTCCGGTCATTGGGTGCGTTCAACTTGCTTACAGCTGACTTAAAGCAACGCATTCTGATCCTGACGCAATGCATTACGGTTAGATGTATTGCGACCTCTCACCCGGCTGCACAAACTGGGACCGCCTCCATGAAGACACACCTTTGCCCTTAGAGTTTAGTTACACGCATGACGTTTGTATCCCAGGCAGTTCCGATGCGTAATCTGCTATTTCTCCCGAATATCACGTAAAGCAGTGAGAACTGGTTTTCAGTGAATTTACCTGGTAAAATAAAGTTTAAATAAATGACATAAATGCTCTAATAGTACACGTAAGTTAGTGGTTTATTAATTGTTAGTTACTGTAATGTTGCGCTGCTTTATTTGGTTAATCGTCCAGTCTGTGAAGAAGGCATTCAAGTAAGAATTGCATTGTAGTATAACTCATTTCCTGGCGCGTACAATTTATATTGTTCACGGTTCGACTTCTGATATTCAGATCGAGTTCTAGGTCAAACTGGTTTGTTCGACTTTCAAGAAATTCGAGTTCTAGTGAGTTCCAGAACCGAGGTACCACTGAATTTCTATTTTTTTCTTACCCCCAAAAGCAAGCCCAGGCATTTATGCGCTTGTAAAATTCATCTCCACTCCAATGCCACAAGTCTCTCTTCTCTTCTCTGCATCACATTCGTCTGTCCACAGTTACACAAGATTATACATCCAAAGCTCCAGTGAATGGATGGGAGAGAGTCATCCCCAATCGGCATGTCATGCCATGATCCAAATCCCTCAGCAGTATCCACCTTGCTAGTGAGGTCCTGTCAGATATTTGTGAATTTTGTTGGAAATAAATGCACAATGGTTGCTTCTGATAATGCACCATACACCTTTCTCCTCACATATACATAGGTCCACCATGTCCTCTGAGCATCATCTGAGTGGAGCCAATCCGATTTAACTTATGAGGTAAAATGTTATGGTGTATTTACATATGAAAATTTCTGAGGCTAACAGACTAACCCACACTCCATACTCCAGCATAGAAAGACAGATTGCGGTTTATCCCCTAAGACCATGCTGTGTGATTTGGGAGTGGTTTGAGGTGAATTCCGGTGAGAGGGCTCAATGACCTTGCTCCCCAGGGAAAGAGGGGCTCCTTGCTCCCCAGGGAAAGAGGGGACTCTTTCTTTACAGCACATCTGGCCAACAGGAGGTGCAGTGGTTAAGCAAGGAAACATGTGGCTTAAAGGTTGCTGGTTTCAAGCCCACACTGGAAAGCAAAACCTGTTATACCCTTAAATCGAATGCTTAACTGGTATTGTTCCAGTAAATGTCAGGTTACTCTGAAAACAAATTAAGCAAATTAGGCAAAAAAAAAAATGTAAAAAAAGTTTGTATTCTTTATTAGTTTGCAACCTTCAGCCTACACACGCAGAACCCAGGGGAGCTGAACCCTTCTACAGAGATTAGGAGAGAAGATGTGCTTCACTGAGACCAACAACATCTGCCTTCTTTTTTCATTCTTACTACCACTGTTTGAATAAAAAATAGCTTTCAGTTCTGCACAATCTTGCTTATACTCACTCAGATGGTAAATGAATAGAGGAAGACAGGCAATATTAATATGATCATTATATGAACATTATAAAATATAGAAGTTTCTAAGTTTCCTTCCAGGGGTTCCATTTAGGTCAACCATAAGAATTACTATCATAAACCATGCTGGCTTTTTAATATAAAAGACTGTTATAAATCCCAGGGGGCTTTATTTACCAGCAAACCTGGCAGTTCACATGTACATATCATTTTTTGTTGAAATACAGTTTCTCGCATCTGTTGTCCCTGGCTTCTTACTCATTTTTAGTAATACTACTCTTTCACTATCCTTTTTTTCTCTCATCCACACACTCCACAAGATATTGAGTATTCAGACTCATACATACTTCTTTTGATGATGCAGTAAATTAACGTCATATTTTCCACAAACTCCTACAGGGAGTTAAATGCACTAAATATTGGAGTAGGGGACATTCTAAAGATAGATGCAATGTATAAACACACTACAAACCGCTTCATTCCACTTTTTCATTAACGCCACCAAGTTATTTACGCCCCTGTGGCGGCATGAAAATCTACATGTGAAACAGTTTCTCAAGCTCACGCAGATAGCGTCCTGAGTAAAGGCAGCCGAATCCGCAGAATGTAAAGGCCGCGCGTGCAAGCCACGCCCACCTGCCTTCGGTGAGTGACGACAAAGCCAGAGCTTTCATAAGGAATTCCGGTTTGCCCTGTAGCGTCTGTAGCGGTCACATCAGCACATGACCTCAGGTCCCTCTATGAAGTGGGCAAATTGTAAACTTTGGTCTGGGGGTGGTAGTTCACTGCCTGCCGCAGAGCAGATGTGTGCAGTTTAAGTCCTTTACTGCCCCTCTAACATTCGATCAACACTGCATGCCTGTTTTCAAAATAGTAAAAATGCTGGGGTTTTTTTCTTACTTTCACCGACAAAGATTGGGATTATGGTCATGGGATGACTATCATACTGTCATACTACAAACCTACTTCCACTTGATTTAAACATTTAAACATAAACACGCTTAAAAACAGAACTAAACTCCATAAAAAGATTGTGAAGACATAGTTAAATCACCCATTGTCCTCATATTCCTGTTAGTACTACATAGTCTAACTTTATAATCATTTTTAATAGACGGTGTGATCAAGGCCGGATTAGGTTTCGCCCTGGAACGATCTTTTTGGGGACGGTAACTTATTTTTATTTATTTATTTATTTATTTATTTATTTATTGGGGGGGGGGGCACATAATATCAACACGTTGCTTTCTTGGTGTCCAATTGTTTAATTGTTTTGTATTACTGATTAATGTATGTGTCAGTCGTCTTTATCATTTCTCGTTCCCAAAGATGATTATGGGGATGCAACTATAGACGTTGAATTTATTTAACTATAAGCATTTTATTTGTTTGTTTGCTGAAAAATTGCTGTTGATGATGAACGGGTACACAAATGCAATTTGTTCAGTTAAAAACACTATTCTACACTGTCTTGGAGAATTTCACTGGTAGGCTATAAATGAGCAAAATTTCTACTTTTCATATTTTTGCAACTACACGTAATTTCTAATATGAGAAAATCTTGGGAATTACGTGGATGTATATTTATGTAATAAGATTTTATAACGGTAAATTGTCACTATAAAGCTATGCTATATTGTATTGAATGTAAGTCCAACATTTTCGTGTCACGTGACAGAAGTTCGTTGTAATTATCCTAAAACGAAAACATTAGTCAAGTTCGCATACACCAAATCCATTCTAGTTTTCGCCTTTTAAAATTATTTTTGTCACCTTAAAATTCATCCAACCATCCATCCAAAAATCTCTTATGCTGGTCAGGGTCGCTGTAAAAGAAAAAGGATTTTCAGCTATAGGTAAATCCCAAATTGACATGGCTTCCATTTGTGGAGAACAAATGAAAGAGAATGGTGAATTAAATTATTCATAATAAAACACGAAAAAAGAATAAGGTCCATCTATCTATCCATTTTCTATACCCATTTATCCTATTGCAAGATCGCGGGGCTCAGGAGCCTATTTTTCATTTATAATATTGTAGATCCCTAAAGACTCTTAGGAAATAATTATTGCAGTACATGCTGCTCACTGATCCATTTGTAGCTTGGAATAGGTCAGTATTTTTATTATTATTCATGAAGACAATGAAGACTTGAAAAGAAATTTACTAGACTATATGAAGTCTCCTGACTTCATGCAAAGTGAGCGATGACGACAGCTATAACCATAGATGTGGCACAAGTTACGCTGAGGCTGATGGTGGATGTTGAGATCTACAAAAGTCGATCCTAGCCAAATCAATTCCATCTCTTTTTACCAGCTCAACTTCATAATCACCGACGACGTGCTATAAAAATTAAATGAAATGTTTTCGCGAGCTTTTTCGTTGGACAATTAGGCTACTCACAACTATTTGAATAAAAAGACAGAACTTAAACAAGAAGTGCACCCTTTGGAATCCCGTTTGTCTCCTTTACGACTTCATATAGCCCACCTTTCTTGGGCACTACGTGTGCTTATGTAATGAACCAGCATTCAGGACGACAGACTTAATGCGCTCGTCGGCAAAGGATCCTGTGGATTCCCCTAGAAATTATCTAAGAGCGTAGCTGAAACCAAAAAAGTTATCAGTGCTTGGGCCGGGGAAATGCATGAAATCAGTAGACACTTTTGAAGACTTTGTCAATCACGGTGTGGGACAAAAGGTCTTATATTATAGTGATTCATTTACTGAGGTAGCCTATAGACGAAATAGAAATAATTGTAAGCGAAAACCCATATGAAAGATGTATTGCCGTGCTAAACCCGTACAAGCACAACATATTAGACAAAAACCTTTAGCACCACCCTATAATTTTTATTTGGTCATTTATAATTGTTTCCCATTCATCTTAGAATCGAGCTAACTCAGACGGCAGGATTTATTCGTATAATTCAAACGTGAAAACCCCAATGGTAAAATGAAAGCAAGACTCGATTGTCACTAATACAAAGTGGAATCCCATAAGCTTCGGGATATAACATGTTACATTGTAATGCTGCACCGTAACTTTTTAGTACTTAGTTTTTAGGCCTAAATTGACTTATTTTCACTACTAAGAGCTGGAACTTAATGTTTTAACTAATGCGCCTAAGCTCTATAACAGTATCATCCCACGAGTATTACGTGTCGTGTTCGTGCTATTAGCACATATATTCCTAGAATCACAAGATCAAGATTAATAAAGTCTGTCTCTCTGTCTATCTATCTTTTGATAAGGTCACGACCATTTCAGCAAATTTCCTTTGACTGTGCTGTTTTTTTTAAGTCTTAGTTGATAATTTAATTTATACAACTTATGCCACAGTCTATAAATTTACCATTTGTACCACACTGGGAACTTGTTATGTAAATCTGTAATCTATTTTTTCTTAGTTGATCTTTTATAGTTAAGGTACTTGTACCATTGGAACACGTGACGAAAAACTGAGCCAAACAGTCAACTACTGGCATGTTGTGCAAAGGCCTAAGGAGCAGGTGCCATTTTAGTGGTCCCGTATACGAACGAGATACTTAATTATATCTTCCTTAAAGTCCTTTATCTTGCACTCAGTAGGCTTATTCCGGAACCTAAACATTGATCCTTAGTTGAATTCTAGTTTTCAAGTTTAACTCCTTCTGAAGTTTGTTTTAGAATATTAATTTGCTTTTTACTTCATTGCATTTTATGATTCTGTTTTAGAGTAAATGCCATTGATGAGTTCCATAATGAAAAATGAATAAAGCAAACTAACGTTTTCATATTTTACTCAGCTGTAAAAATATTATATTCCAGTTATAGCGAAAAAGAAAACAATCCCTCGATGTTTAGATTAATTGTCACACATCTACAATATATAATAGGGTTTCAATGCTTTTTTTTGCCTTTTTACTCGGTAGTTGCTCATCTCAAGGCTATTATAACTACTAGTAAAACGTGATTAAATATTGTCATTGAAGAAAGTTAAGACATAAATTATGCTGGTATAACTAGTTGTGCTATATATTACCCAGCTTTCAGCACAAATATTAAAATATTATAATACATTTAGTTGTTAGAAGATGGATAATAGTGTAAATTTTTCAATTTGCACTATGACGACGCTAAAAAACACGACCCTACGCACAAAAAATCAGTTTGACCTGAAGTGTCCGTTTCTTTCTGCACGATTTAAGTTGCATAGCGATACTTCAAATTAGTGGTTTGGCTAAGTCGGTGCTTCCCGCGCTTCACTAGTGCTGTTATGTTAGGATGAACAAAAATAAAACAAATAATTCCGCACAGTAATGCTCTCGATATTTAATGATATATAAAGGCGGTGGACAGATGAAATCCTTTCAGAAATGAATTCCTTTAACCCTGTTTTATAGGAAAGTTGCATCCCACCAAACGAAATGCTATAGCTTTAAGTCACTGTAGCAAATTATTGTAATGTCTTCTCCTTTACATTATTTAGGCTCAGTTAAGTTAATTATGTAAAATAAACTGATAAGATGTTTGTTTCAGTTCAAATTTAAATAAACTTCAAACACTGCTATGAGAGATATCTATGATGTCAAGAAGCTTCTTTATTTCATGAATAAACAGCAAATTTAAATGATTTATATATTTTTGGTATGTTCTGTAAAGACTAAATAAAAAGCTATAATTATATCATATTATTATACTATAAAGTTTATTTTATGAAAATTTTGCTGAGAATATAAACAAATTAGTTTATTATAATCGATCGCAGGATTATAGACAATAACCGCAAGTTTTTTTTCCAATATACTACTTTTTGATAAATAAAAGTAGTGTGTTTTTTTTCTATTCGCATACATAATATCAAAATAATTATGCTGTTGACCGAATACAATACCTTTCCAGACTGGTTGTATACGAAAGTATCTGCATTGATATCTTTCAGTATGTTCATTAAAGCAACACATTGACTTCTCTTTCTCAAAGTGTGTCATACTATTTGTTAATCTGTAAAATAGTATGAATTATTTTGATGAATTCAAATATCATTAAAATCATTATTACTGCTTACAGCTGTCATGAATTGGGTAAAATAACAACGTCATAAAGAAAAGTTTTTGGTAGGTTACAGTTAAAGTATCTCAGGTCAGGGTTAATTTAGCAAATGTTACAGTGCACATGTTACTACTAAGGATAATAAATATTCATAAATATTATAACTGCTTATGCTAGAAGGAGCTGGAGAAGGACGTAGAGCTCAAGACTGGAGTACACCGCGAGTAGGATGCCAATTATTATTATTATTATTAATATTATTATTATTAGTAGTAGTAGTAGTAGTAGTAGTAGTAGTAGTAGTAGTTTTATCCTTACAGACTCTTTGTTTTATCTTTTATTACAGCTAGATGGTCTGGCAGAACAAGGTTAACTACTTTTTATATAAGTTGGGACCTCATCAGGGAATTTGCAGAATGTTATAATCAGTGATGACATGACTGATCAATCCACGATGACCTATAACACCCTGCAAATTCTCTATGTGTTACTTTTATCTATATGTTGCTCTATAAGACTTTTGCATAGGTGTGTAATCAGTACAAAATGTTGACTCCAGACTGGAACAATATAGGCTACAAAAAATTTATAATCGTAGATTCAAGTTAACGGATATAAGCCAGTTAAAACGGTTAAAATTCCCAGTATATCAGTAACTATCGATGGCTTCTACAATAATAATAATAATTTACTTACTGTTTATGTTGTGTCTGTATCTTGCCTGGATGGCAAAGGGATCCTGTCCATTGATTAAAAGTATTGAATCCAGGGTTGAAACTTAGGTTTGCTTCGTTGGATGGGGAATTGATCGGTTCGGAAGGTGATTCCACTCACAGCGTCTGATTCACGGAGGATGAAAGAAATTGTATGATAGGATAGAGATTGATTGTGTATGAAGCTGAGAGAGCGAAAGTAAGAGTGTGATAGAAAGAAACTCTCACACAATCGGCTCGCCGTGTCGCAAAGTGGTCCCACAGGAACACAGCACCATGCGCCAGTACCGATGGACGATACCAGAAACAACGGATCGGAAAGCTCCAGTCACCGCCGTTTAGAGAGATTCGTCCTCTCCACCCGTTCCGTTTCTAGCGAGTAAAATGCTCCAGGACCTCTCTGTGATAGGGAAAAAACGGAATGGTCTGAAATGAAACCTTCAGAAAACAAAAGTCTGAGAAAACATGTATACTCGTCATGCACTTCAGATTTCACACAGAATACTAGGCATCTTGTTCACAGTTTCTCCCCTTGCCTACAGGACCGCTGACTGACAGATATTATGAGAGAGAGAGCAGCGCCGAATAGAATGGGGAGGGACATGAAGAGAATGTGGGAGAACTGGCGCGGTGGTTATCTTAGTCAATTAGTTGTCACATTGCGCGATTCGTCGTCACCTAAGTATGCTGGTGCATATTGATTTTGTCTAAATATTGGGTTTTAAATAAAAACCCCGTTTTAACATGAAGTTTAGTATGCCAGGATAGCGTTTAAATATTTTCAGGGAACACAGGTCCATGCCTATTTCGACGTTTAGAAATATTCCGTAATTTTTTTCTAGTGATGGTCCTATTGGGCTTTAATAATCTATTATTTGTTTTTATTATTTTGCCTGATTTTTTGCTTAACTATTAATTGTTCATAACTCGGACGCCCAACTTACTTTCATAACTCCTAACAACATGACGTGTTATTGAGTTACCTAATAAAGAGATGAGTGAAATGCGCGGAATCTCCCGCTCATCTGACTGTTTTATTAGATACCTTTGGTAAATAAAGCATGCGCTGTCAGTTGAAATGAGTTAATGCTCAACCACACACTTGATGGACAGATGTCACTGGCTTTTAATAATTTATATAAGCAGGTACAATGGAAATGATGTCGTATGTGTGAAATACAAACACTAAGGGATAATGTAAATTATTTATCAAACGCCTTGTATTCTTCGTTTTGACGACAGATTTGTTCAAGTGGGATAAAGCAACTGTCAGAAATAGGCTTTGCTTTTGATACCGTATAGAAGGCAACGGAACATTTAAGGTTTAGTTTTTAATTAGCTCAATATATACCCAGAGGTACAGCGACTGGACAGGGCGGGCAGGCAATGGCTTGGGTCCCCGAGCTAGGAGGGGGAATCCGAGGGCTACGGATTACATAGCGCATTGCAAAGACAAATCTACTGTAGTTTATTTGTGTATTCTATTTTTCACAAAAGTGAAAATAAATGTCTTGTGTTTATTAAATTCTCTTTGTTGATAGGCCTATTATAAATTTACACTTCGCAGTAATATAGAGATAATAAATGTTATCATGCCCGGGGAGGCAGAGTTGGAGGGCCCCATGGAATTTCTTGCCTATAGGGCCCTCAGAGTACCTAGAATCGCCCCATATAATACCCATGGCCCCTTATTGAATAAACTCAACCGGGAGTTTCCTTCTCCAGAATTGATTTGAAATAGGTTATCTAATCATGACTTAAAATGCGGGGGGTTCGTGCCTATGGGAGGGTCTATCCCCACCTCCAACTGTCGTAACGGTTAATGGATGGAGGATAACTACACGTATCTGTCTTTTTTTTAATAAAAGATTAAAAAGACTGTGTAAAAACAACTTTGTAAGATCGACACAGAACACGCAGACAATTGGCAATTAGCTTCTTAAACCTCAAAGCTTCCCCGTTGGTTTTTTTTCTTTCTTTTTTTTTTTAACGAAGAAACGCTATTTTTTTGTTCATATTTTGAACTTTTTTTTTTTTTTTAATTTAATTTAATTTTGTTTATTTGGCATGGGTTCTGCAAAGCATTTCAAAATTGAGATACTTTACTGATCTTGCGCTTTGCAGGAATCTTCATGCGTCGCCTGATGTTAAGCTATGCCGTAGAGTCCTTCCAGCGTTACATCGGCTCCTGCTGCCACTTGTGCCGCTTGAAGGCGCAAATGAAAGGCTTCCGCTTCATGCACTGATCATCATTCCATTCTCCCAAGTTTTTCCAGTTCATCTCAACACAGCTCTCAACATTACTGGCGTCGTCTGGTTGACCTGGAACTCAGTTCTCAAAATTCCAAGAAGAACCATCTGTCCAGATGAAGTCATTTGACTGGCCATCCCTTTGACCACCCAACCAGGTCCGTGGTGAGGAGGGGTTGAATTTCAACACGATGGCCAAGGCATCGTCATTTGCTTGTTCACTGTGCACGGAGAGCAGGTGACTCCCTGAAGCTTTTTGACTGCAAGCAGACTCAGCATCAGAGAAGGAGAGTGGCGTGCTGAAATACCGTATACAGTAGCGGCCAGTTTGGTACCAGTGGCTGTAGCGTTCATCACCAGAGTACTTTGGGAAGTTGTTGTAGTCGTCATCCATTGCAGCAGGCATGGCAGACAGGCAGAGGAATGCAATCCCCAGCAAGCTTGGAGCCCTCATGTCTCAGTTCTTCAGTCCCACAACACCTCCCTGTGAAGATCTGTGACTCTTCTTTCCCACTTTAATACATGTTTGACAGATAATGCTATACTAATGTGTGGATAGGTTTTCCTACGCAATCTGAACTGACCTGGGCTGCGTTTCCCAAAAGCATAGTTGCTACCTACGTTAGCATCTTGGGTGGTTGGGACTAAGCAAGTACGACGCAGGTGTTTCCCGAAACCGTAGTTTGAAATACGGAGGTAGTGATGCTGCGAACTTACATTGTACGATGCATCGTTAAAGGACGCAGGTGTTTCACGAAACGAAAGTTAGAACGAACGTTCGCAAACACTCTCCTTAAGTCGTGTAATTCGAACTACAGCGCTCCAGATGTAGTAAGAAGCTTAGTTCCGAGTGGCTGTGTCATTGATGGTGGAAAATGCATTCGAATGAGTATATAGTTACAAAGTAAGGCGAAAGCTGTACAAGCATCTATAATGTCACGTGTTTTATGTAGTTGTGAGAGTAGGCTACTTTGTATATACATCTCCGTTCATGATTAAGGTATGATATTGGAGAGGATGGTGTTTACCCACCTTGTCTGTGCTATATGGTAGAAGAAAATACATAGATAAATATATATTTAGGGCTGCACCATTATGATATTGCAATATCGCATCGCGTAATATTGGCTGAGAAGGCGAGAAATTTAGCATAGGCCTACCGTGATGGGGATTGCATGCACCCATCAATTTCACAGAGCAACGAACGGATCTG